>NC_088110.1:1885500-2514000 GCF_036370855.1 Dromaius novaehollandiae
TAGGCAGACAGGAGACCATCCTTTCAACCAAGTCATGAGTAGAGCCTGAACCAAAGTGCTCTGGACGTGGTAAGAAGCCTCCCCCCACCCCATCTCAGACGGGCCGCGGCCAGACAGCGCTGCTCATGTCTACAGACACGCCAGCACACTGTGCCTGGTTGTCGGCAAGAGCATCTCTGTTCCTGCTTCTGTATTTACCCTCGTCAGCATGGCCACACCGAAGGATGAGACAGGTCACGAGGAACCACCTCAGGGAGATGGGATGAGGAACCACGATACAAGGCAGTGATGAGCCGTGCTTGCTTGCTTTTGGAGAAGGCTTCCTCCGCTCAGAGCCCGCAGCCAGCTCGGCTCAGAGAGCAGTGTCTGCTGGGGTGTGCTGGGGGACAGATTTACTGGGAAATGGATGGCGCCTGACCTTTCTGAGGCAGTCGTCATCTCTGCCCAAACGCCACTGGAGTTCCCAGGGGTGCTGGGAGACAGTAATGGACAAGCCACGCAAGGGGAAGAGGCAGAGAGGCCTGTCCTCAGCTGTACCCATGCCACGCTCTCAGATGTGTTATCCACAGGGGCATGGGAGCACAGGCACACATCAAAGTGAATTTAACTCTATCTTACAATCAATGTCTCAGTGTCGGATGGGGAGAAAAGAAGATTTTACTGCTAGGCTGTAGGGGTCAATTCCAGTGGAAAAAGGGGCTCAATCCCTAACTTTGGCACAAACTTCATCTTTGTGCCTCAGTTTCCCAGCTGGAAAACTTTTCTAACTTGGCTGAGTTCTGTGTTTTACAAACACCCACTTCTCAGCCAAGACCTCCTCTAGCTTTTAATCTTAGATACGACTGCTATAAAAAGCCCTGTTTATCCAGGAGTCTTTTCACAACATGCCTTGAATGAGGCAGCATCTGAAAAGATTTTTGCTGGCACTTCAGCAGAAAGATGGGGACACCTTTCGCCACGAAACCAATGCTGAGTTTCACAGGAGCTGGCACCACCTCTCAGTGGCAGGGCAGACAGAGTCCCAACAGCATGTCACACTGGCTATTCACTGGGAGAGGAAAGACAGCTGCTCCCTCCCCTTCCAGCCCCCCAAAATCACAGGACATACTCAACAGCAAAGCAAGGAGCACAGGAGAACGTAGGAGGAAGTGTCAGCAACACGAGCCTCAAACTGTTACGTTTCTGATGACTTTAGATGCCACTCCAGACATCTCAACAGAGCCTGCAGACAAGACTGCCTTAGCTCTAACTCAGCTGTTTTAGCTACAAAAGTAGTGTGACTCACTCACAGTGTGGGTGGGAGGAGAAAAGGATTTGAACTTGGCCTCTTCTCAGGGCCTTCACTAACCCCGACACAGGTTCAAGGTCTCACTGTGAGCAGCAAAATAACTCTAAACAACCCACTCCACCATCAGCCCCTCCACTGTCCCTTTCTTGCTCATCCTCCCAGGGAACAGCACTTACTGGAAAGGCATCTTGGGCTTCGCACATCCTGGCCACCGAGGTCTGAAACTCCCCGATGAAGTCGTGTCCTCCATCACTGTCGTAGTCGTAACACATGACCTAGGGCAGAAGGAGCACAAGCCAGCCTCAGACACAGCAAACATTCACTATTAGGAGCACAAAATGCACATTCTCTCTCTGCTCTGCCCATGAGCAGGTCTCATCTTCCTGCGTGTAGTGGAGAGGCATCTCTGCCCCATGCCACCCCTGCCAGAGCAGCCTGGGGAGGCTCTGCAGCCAGTCTGCCTCATTGCGCAGCAGCCAGAGAAGAGCAACACCCCGCAGCTGTGCAAAACACCCCCTCCCAGGGCTCCCTCAGTGGCTCCATGCTTCTCACTGCCAGCTGTGACCAATGCCGTGACCACCCATGGGTTGCCCAGGCTCTGGGGAGCCCATCCAAGGGGCTGCCAGCTGCCTAGTGCCTCTCACACTGCCCTGCTAATACCGCCCTGGAGAGAAAGCTGGGAGCTGGGAGCAAGAGGGCTGGAGCACAAGGGTCTCAGGAGCACCCTCGGTGCTCCCCCAGGCTCTCCTCCGCTGGTGGGTGCCAGCCACAACACTTCCCAGTGCTCAGCAGCAGACGCCTGTGCTCACACTTGTCCCTCATTAAGCCAAGGGGACGTAGTGGCCCTGACAACAGGCAGCACCAGCAGCGTCACTTGTCGAGGTTTCCAGCTCCTCCTTCAGGAGGGCCCAAAATGAGTTTCTTATAAACACGCCATGGGCTTTCAGCTGCTTAAAGGAGGGGATCACAAAGGCCATCACAATACCGGGCTGAAGAGCCCCACAATTACCTTTATCAGCTTCTCTATATCTCCATCGCACAGTGACACCAAAGGCACAGTGAACGGCTTCCAGACAGGGTCCAACGTGTACTTGATCACCTGTGGGGTGGGAACATAGGGATGGAGTCACTACAGACACACATGAAATAGGAGAGTTGAGCACAAAAGTAGCGGACAGGTTTCCGAGAGAGGTCCTGGACCAGGTTCTCAGAGGGGTGGGGTGGGCCAGGCATGCTGCAGAAAGCCCTGTCTCCATCCTTCTCTGCCTCCTCAGCCGAGACCTCAGCTGGGAACAGTAGTTCCCCAGCTGCCAGTTCCTAGGCGATAGCAAGCATGAGGTACAACATATTTGCTTCCATCACCTCTGGTGATTTAATCACCTCCAGGGGCAATTAAGGAAACCTGTTGAATAAAGCAGCATAGGCAGCAAAGCAGACCAGCCCCCAGCAAGTCCACATCTCTTGCCTTGTCTGTGTAACATCTGCCCGAGCTGAAAAAATACAATTGACACCTTTTGACATTAACTGAGAGAATGCAATCATTTGGTGGAAACCTCGAGGGCTAAGCAAATGCTAGCAGGCTCTGGGTATACTTCTGTGTATATCAGAGCTGCCTGTAGGACATGCGAAGACCATCTTCCACGAAGGCGCCAGGCTCAGAAAGAGAGATTCAGCTGATTTTTAGTCTGCAGCACAATGTTCAGAGGTGCCAGAGCCCTGGCACAGAATGAATCACAGCCTTTTCATGATGTCATTTCTCACTGAAGCAGCAGCAGCAAAAATTCACACGAGGAAGTCATTTTACTATATGTTTTCATTAGGAAAACGGAGGAACAGGAAGCCTGACAGCAACAGCAATGAGGGGAGGGACAGGAAAACTGATTTATACAGGCTCATTCATATCACAAGACACGGGCCTGATGAAAGAGCCATGTGAGAAGGTTCAAAGGCCAGTGTTACGCGAAGCTCAATGTTACAGTGCCTTCTCATTTCAAGATAAACCAGAACACAGGCTGCACCTGAAGACAGTCCATTTCCTTACATATGGAGGGTGTTATAACCATGGAACTCACTGCGGCAGGGTATTACTGAAGCACTGAGTTTCTCCTGGCTCAAAGGAAAAGGAAGTGAAGAAGAAAAAAAATTCAGGAAATTTAGACAGTAAGCAGCAAAGGGTAGACTGCAGATTAACCCTGCTCTGTGCCAATAGGACAGAGGTGGAGATTTGTGCCAGCAGGCAAAAGCAGCCCTCTCCTTTCTCCAGAGCCATCAGGCACTTCTGCTGTGCCCAGCACCAGCTCAGCCAGGTGAGGAACAGGTCCATCTTCGCTGCTACACGATGGAGCTGGCACATAACCACACAGGGAACTGGCTTTTATCTTTACAGACAGGCTCCTGCGAGAGAACGGGAAAAAAAACCCTGACACTGCGAGCACGGTTTAGCGGGGAATCTGTAAACACCTCCTCCTCGAGGTTGGAAAGGGCGAGGAGGAGCCCACGCGCCCCAGGAACGCCAGCGCTACAGTGCCCATACGCTGCCAGACACCGGGGCCCGAGGGTGGGCGTGTAGAAGGAGCTGGGCTCATTTTGGCACCCAGCACTCAGCTGGGCATTCACACTTTGCCTTAAATAACAGGCTGTAACAAGTGCATTAATCCTTCCCTGCCAGACACCTCCGTTGTGGCATGACAAATACTAGGCACAGACTAGCAGCTAATTACATTCACACACCAAAAGCTGCGAGAACAGGTAACCTTTTTTTCTTTGTATCTGGTCTCAGAATATGAAGCTATTCCTCTGGTTTGGGATTCCTCCGAGGGCAGTGGTTTACTTCCAGGGCTGGGAAGAACGAAGCTATCGGAGAGCCTGTAAGGCATGCAACCCTTCCTCCCCTACATCAGCCACTTCCAAAAAATCTGGCTAGGCCCTCAGCCACCAAAGGACAGGAGAGCCAGCGGCAGGGATTTGGGGAGCGATCCGGAGGAAAACCAGCCCTACTTAATCCGGCTCCCCATAAATCTGACCTGCTCACAGAGATCCCAATGACGGCTGCCCAACAGCCGCGCACAGCAATGTTCCCAGTCCCCATGTCCCTTCCAGGAGGAAAGGATTGGAGGGCGCTCGAAATCCACGTGTCGGAAAAATACGTTTAAATGCTCTCTAAGTCAAGGCTCAGTTATCTCCACTAAACAGTGGGAAACAACCAAATAGCACGATCCCAGCTTGCTCCCACAGTGCAGAGACTTACAACAGAAATAGAGTGAATGAAACATGAATGGAAACGTGTGTGGGAAAGCACCAGAAGAAACAGCAGAGCTGGGGCTAAAAGGATGGCCCATATCAGTAACGAAGGACATTGCTCCCAGTAGGAAAATTGTGAAGCATCTTGCCTTTATCGAGCACAGAAGGTCTGTGCTCCGATACGGCCACAGCGCGGACAACTTGTCCGTGGAAAAGCTGCACTGTGACTACGGGAGGATGGCAGCAGGGTTACTGCCTGTCACACGTGCCGGTCCTCCTCCTGCCAGCCCAACAAGGCAGGCTGTGGCCGCAGAGATGTCTACATCCCAAACATATATCCCAGACAAGGAAAAGCAGACAACAGGCAGCAACTCCTAGAAGCTGTGGAGGCTGAAGCAAGCAAGAGTCTGAAGGACAACCCCATAACACCTGGAGACTCCTACAGGATGGGAAAGATCTGTCCAAAACCTAGGTCATCATCACCAATCAAGAAAAACCCAAGAGATGTGATGAGGATTCAGCAGCTGATGTCCCTTCTCCTGTGTGTCACACACGAGTGATCCTAGCTGGACCACTTGGTATGCACATCTTGGGGCTTATGTGCATGGGGGTGTGTGAGTGAATGAAAACTATGAGAGAATGAATAGCAGTGGGAAAAATTAACTCATTTAGTGATTTTGTTAATAGGTATCACCTTTCCCCTTCTGCAGTTCACTTTGTGTTTTGTTGCAATAATTTCCTACAGTGGGACTGCAGGGTCCTTAATCTAGCCTTGGGGGAAAAGAAAAAGGGGTGTGAAATGTGGTATGATCAGACCCTCTTCCTCCAGCGCGCTGGTTCCTGCGACCTCCTCCGGCAGCTATCACCCCCCCTCTGCCAGCTGGCAGGAACTATGTGCAAAAAGAAGTCTCTTCCTTTGAAGCAAACTTTGAAGAGGGAGGGGAAAAAAGCCATCAAAAGCCACTTTTTAGCCTGCCTTTAAGAAAGAAGAGAGTCGATGGTCGTCACATCTCTCACAGCAAAGCTCGAAGGGAAAGCAGCAGTGCTGCGGCACATGCCCCTGCGCTGGTCTGCCAGCAGCAAGCCTGGCTCAGCGTTGCCGCGGCCTGTGGCTGGGGAAGCACCTGAGCACCTTCTGGTTCATGCAGGCCTGCGCTTTCGTCCTCCTCCTCAGGGTCCAGATCTTTACTGCTTGCTTTGAAAATGCTCAGGCCACTTCTCCCTCCCCTCCTTTCTGCTGCTTACTCCAAGCATGAACTGCAAGGACGGCAGCTGCCCCGTCGGTGGGCTGGGAAGGTGCTCAATGCACTGGCAGCCCAGAGCACTGCAGCTCCTCTAACTGGAATACTCCATGCCCACGCTGTATTTTTTCTTCATAGTATTATTGACTTTAGCAGCTTAAGAACGTAATCAGAAGGGAGCTCAGAGCAAAATTTTGTGGCAGATGTGAACAGGGGACGGAGAAGGTTTTGCTGCCCGTGACCACACACAGCTGGACCAAAGCACAAACCTAGCTTCCTCCTTGGCTAGGGCTCCAGCACCATGAAACACAAGGCCCAGATGCTCACGTGGTGGAAGCTGGAGATATCTGCGTAGTCTCTCCAGGCCAGCTAAGAGCTGGCAACGCTATTTTTAACCTCTTTCCTGTTGCTCTTCCACCTGGGCCATCTCCTGCCAGCACTCACCTCCTCTCCCCACTCCGGTTCTCCCAGGTCGTGGCTCGTCCTGCTGCTCCATCACATTGGGGAAGAGTGATCCAGGGCACGGCCAGCACCAAGGCTTAGCCAGGAGTGACAGTTTGCGTGCCCTCCCTCCATCCCTTTGATTCATGCCTATGTTTAAACAGGGCCTCACAACCAAGAGAGTGTCTGGGACCATGCAAGGGACACATGGATTCCATGAAATAAATACAGACCCAGGCTACTGAATTGCATCTAGGTTGAAGGAATCAAGTCATGAGGTTAAGAGACCACTGCCTTCTCTGCGTAGTAGATACAGTAGTGAACAGCATAAAGAGAGACAGCTCTTTTTTTAAAAAAAATGTGGCCTCAGTGAGTCTTTACCTGTCTGAGTCCAGTAGCCTCAGCTGGACAGGGCAAGCAGCAATGTGGTTTGGAAATCCCTGGCTCCCACTTGCCCATTATCAGCGATCCATGAGATAATGACATCAAAGACAAAATAAGCTAATTTAACATTAGTGGCATTTCAGTTAACTCCGGTCAGAATACCACTCACCTCTGTTCTGTGGACCAGCATCCATTTCCCATCATCACCTGGTTTATAAAACTCTAAGAAGGGGTCTGACTTTCCAAACAGGTCCTGGGGAAGAACAGTATGGGTTACACAGTGATTTTCAAGCAACCGCTTCACAGTCAAGCAACAGCTGGGCCAAGTGAGACCCCCTTCTTCTCCCTTTTCCTGTCACTCCATCAACAGATGGACGTTGGGCAGAAGTGAGCGTGGACACGAGCCCAACTGTCCACAAGCCTTACTGAACACCCCACAGCCAACTGTGCGAGACTAACAGGTAGATTAATGCCACCCACAGCACATACAAACATGGGCCTGGGCTGGCCAGAACAAATGCCGGATGCCTGCTGTAGGTCTCAGAGAAGATCTCACGGTGCCTCAGCTCTGGGCTGACTCTGCTCACGCGAGGCCACAGCAACCCACCAACAGCACATATGGGAACACCACAAGGCAAGCCACCAAGCTCCTCTCCGCATTTACCAGAGACATAGGAACTCTTACGTAGTTCCCAGCTCACAATAGGAAGCCAAACTGATAAAAGACAGCTTTAAAATCAGTCAAAAACCATGTCTCCAGACCAACTGAAAGAATGATCTTAAAATCCCACCTCCAGTTACATGAGTGCAGCTCTGTGTTACAATCCGATCCTCACGCAGATGCTATAATTTCATAAATGAACAGCCGCACACGTGGGTCCCGGCCAGCCCCCGGTACTGCTCGCTGGCCCACCCATCCACTGGTAAAGCAGTGCCGGCAGGACCCAGCCTCCTTTGGTGTCCTCCCGCCAAGCCACCCTCAATACAAAAGGCTGCTTCACAAATTTCCCTTTCCTTGAGATAGTTATAATTTAATTCTTCTGTCATGCTTTTCATCCACAGGGTACCGAGGAAAGGAACGGTCTTATTTCACTATCAAGTCACAGAGCAATGAAGCCGGTTATCAGCAGCGACATTTAGGAGATAGAGCAGCACCGCGTTCCTCCTCTGACAGCCAGGCAGCTTGCAGTGCTGTGATGCTGCACTGCCTGCCGATGCCGTCGCTCCGGGGACCGGCTGACCATTACACTTTTTAAATCAACGGGGACAGGGCTCTACCTGCAGAAAACAGCTCTAAATCTTCTAGGAACAGTTGAGCTAGGATCCCGGGAACGACAGAGAGCGTACCAAGCAGGGTGACGCTACGAAAACCTTTGCAAACTCTTGCAGCCAAGAAACAGCCTGCGACACAATGCCGTGCACGCGATCCCGGACGGTGCCTGAGTATCGAGAGCGCTTGATACCATTTGGCGCTTGATATCATTTGGCTTTTATGCAGCAGGTGATTCGGCACCCTGGGCGTACGTCCGCGGCATTGCGCGCCCAGGAGCCCAGCACCCGGCAGGCTCTCTGGGCAAAGATGCTACGGAAAACAGCCCAGCTGGGAGGCTGCTGAGCTCGGGTTCAGAAAAACATCCAATGCTTAAAAGGAGAAGGAAAAAAAACAAGAATTGTGAAGTGCACAAGTGTCTTGGAGGGGGAAAAAAAACCCTCCTACACACAGCAATAAAGCAGGAGCAGAGCAAATCTTTAAGGAATAAGCTGCATTAGTGTTGACAGAGATCATATAACACCCTCCGAGATACGCAGGCTTCAGTCGGCGTGCGTCTGCCTTTCCCGCCAGCGCCTCCTCAGACAGGCCCCTGGTAAAGGGCTGCTTGTTTTTCTCCCGATTTATGAGAAACAGGCAGACACATAGCCCTCCTGCTATCTGCAGGCAGCCTCTTTCGGGACACTTGCCCGCCTTGCGCAGTCGCCTGTGAGCAGGCAGAGATCTCGGTTCAGGTTTGGGAGTAGGTCCGAAGCCAGGAAAGCAGGACAGAGAGCGGCGGGGGTTGCATCACCGTCAGAAAGAAACTCCAGTATTTCTAAGCGGAATCTCATTGCCATTCAGAAAAACTAGGAAGTGGTTAAAAGCAAACCAAAGCCAAAATATGCGGAATTATCTCATATTTAATGAGAACTCAAGCCTTTTCAGCTGGGTTTTCTCCCAGCTGAAGTGGAGATAGCTGCCTGAATCCTATGAACAGCCAGAGGAATTTCCTAGCGGTTTGAGCAGGGATTCTCCAGGCTTCCAGGCCACATGCTGGGGACACTGAGGCAGGCTCCTAACTGCAGGCAAGGAGCCTGGAAGCCCTGGGATCCCTCCTCCAGGGACAGCCCAAGGGGCAAGGACTGTTACGGACACAGGTCCTTGCAACTCCCCAGCAGAAAACCAATTAATGTTTCTATCAAAATCCTACCCGTTTCCAAAGCCAGCTGGAAACATAAATCACTGCAAAGCATTTTGGCTTGGAGAAGCCATACCTGCTTTCGTCAAAATTCACAGTCACCTCTGATGACTTCTTTAATTTAATTTTATTTTATTTTATTTACAGCCAGTCAGTAGAGAAGACCAGGCCATAAAGGCTTGCAGAGAGGTTCTCTGTGGTGAGGTGATTCTATTTTTCTCCTACCGTTTTGCACACATTTGTGGGAAAGAAAAACAGACTATTCTTTCTACAGGGAAAATGGTTATGGTACAGTTCTGCTCCTGTTTACCTGGAGCCTGAACTCCCTGCTTTAAAGCTTTACTGTTAAATTAAAGAACTAGCAGTGTGTCCCTAATCCCCAAGGATCCTGACCCTGCCTGCACTCATTTAACCTGCATCCCACCGTGGTTTCCTTGCCCAGTGAGAGTTGGTCAAGGCATTGGTCCAGATGACAGAAAGGAGCTTTGAAAGATGCTTGACGTGATCCTACGCACAGTGGAGCAGTCCGGTTTGCAAGTCTGCTCAGCCTTGCCCCATTCAAAGCGGGGTGGGAGATGCCTCCAAGCCACAGGATTGTGGACTGCTATTTTAAAATGTCAGCCACCAACACCTCACCCACGCAAGCCCGGCAAGAGACACAAACTGAACAAGGAAAAGGGCTCAGCAGGCCAGACCGATCTGCAAACTGGTTCAGACATCTCATTCATCCAAACTGGGTCTTGCACATCACAGACAAGGAGGGCAGAGATGGCACTTGCGCAAGATGCCGTGCCGCAATACAGAGCTGTTAGCACCAGTTCTGGCTTAGAGCACTCTCCATCTGCCTGTGCAGAAGCATCTCACCTGTGTGCTATCCTCCTGCTGCCCCCACAGCTGGGTTGTACAAATGTCTGTGGGGCTATCAGGGCTGATCCTGGGTAAAAATACCTTTTTTTTTCTGCAGGCTATGTTTTTGTTAAAAAAAGGAAAAAACTCTACAAAGAGTTGATCTCACAGAAGGTACAAAATCCTCAGGCTGCCTCTGCTGCTGATACTTTTCCCCCGTGAAGCCTCGCCATTTAAACCAAGGTAGCGAGCAGCACATGGAAAAACAACAGACGGGTGACGTGGAGGAAGAACCTGCTCTTTGCCAGAGGAAGGTCCCAGCATCGGGGCGGTCACTGGGCAGGAGCTGCCTGGGGCTGAGCACGGCTCCAGGCAGTGTTTGCAGCACAGCTGCCAAGAAGGGAAAGGTTTAACCACGCAGGTTAAATTATTGTTACTCAGAAGGGAAACTGGCCAAACTGACATCTCCACAATGCTTTCTCTTCAGCTGGTTTTAAGAGTCAGAAGAAGTGAAGAATTCATGGGGAAAACACAGACGCTCAGACACTCGCACGTTCACACCCTTCATAGCCAGACGAGGGGGAACGTGCACGCACATGAACACACACACGTGCGCACACGCACACCATGGTACACGGCCCTGGATGGCAGCTTGGCAAGTCGAAAGCTCCTCAGCAAGTTGGGCTTCCTGATGCAGGTGGGTGCTCACACCTTCGACTCAGCATGTGCAGCAAGAGGATCCCATGGACCCCCATGATATCCCGTAGGATGTTACCCAGGAGATGCAAAGATGATGCTTGAGTCTCCCCGCAGGCCACAGTCTTGCCCCACCCCGGCTATGGGCTGTGCTGTGTTGGAGGGCGTTATCTCCCAAGCTGCAGTCAGCTGCCTCATCCCTTGACTGTTTTTTACCTAGATGCTCTCGTTATCTTCCATCAATGACCAATAACTGCCCATCAGTGAGTTGTTCATAGACCAACCACCTCTTTTCAGCCCATCATCTCTTTTCAAGGCTCCTGCTATCAGGCCACGCTTGCACTCTACACTGTGACAAAACAAGTCTGCTACAGAGTTCTTACAAATTCAGACCGATAAACAAGCCTAAAGGCCAGGATGTCCAGATCTCACACAGACGCCGGTGGCCGGGGCTAGCAGGGGCGATACTGCATGTAATGGGTCACAAGGCAACGCTGCAATTTTCCCCGCCACGCGCTCCCACGCTGGAAGGCAGCACAGCTTCTGAGGCTCTGCGCTCCATGCAGGACTTCAGCAACCAACATATGAGTCTCATCACATGCTGCCAGGTGGGAAAGACCAGCAGGATCAGCAACGGAAACTAAATCTACTGCAGCAGACACAGCCTGCGAAGGGGGTTAAAACTACAATAATGCTGATGAAGACACAGGCATCTGATCTGGGACACTGGTGGAAACCGAGTGCTTCTGCTGAGAAGAGAGTTGCTGAACAGTGGGGTTTCCAGGTCATGGAGAATTTCAGGATTTCTTTTAAAAACTGAGTTCAATCTAATTTCCCTTTACATGCTCAAGGACAATTTAAGTTGCAAGTGCTTTCCTTTGAAGTGACATCAACATCTTTTGCCCATTACCAAGACTTTGAGCACCTCGGCACTGCTCTGTGTTATGGGAATCGGCAAAGAAACCCAGGTAGCTGTTGGTAGCAGCAGACGGTCACTGAGGCGAAGCCTGAAGTTAGAGGAAAGAGCTTTCTGCTGACACCTGCAGACAAACTGCAGGGAGACCTAGAAAGAGTAGCATTATTCAGAGTCCTTATCTCAATGTAACCCCATATCCGTATCACAAACAGCCTGCCTAAAGCGTTGCAGGTAGACATTGAATTACTGCGTCTCGATTTTGGGTCTGAAGGTCAACAGACCTGTATGTATGATGCTCTATTTGAGCAGCATCACAAGATTTCAGCTTTGCATAACCAGACAGAGGAACTTGGTCACAAATCAGGTTAGAAAGGCAACTCCTGCCCACGGAGCAAGTGGTGCCACCAACTAACTTGCCGTTATAACAAGTGCACATACGCCTGAGGTACCAGTGCTGTGAGGATGGCCCCAAGTCCTCGGCGCTGCTCTTCAAAATGGCCATGGCTGCAAAGGGACCCCAAAGCATGAAGAAATAGTACCCAGCCTGCCATGATATCTCATCTCTTGCTTGGCAAGATGGCAGAGGCATTTTCTCGGAGCACCAGAAGAAAATTATTGCGTTAGGAATTTCTTCACTGACACACATAGGATTCACTCTCAGCCAAGTCTCGGAGGAAGCCACTAGCTCAAAGACATCATCCAGTCCATTTGGAAAATGGAGTTATTTGGGGATTCCTTACCAGTGGCATTCAGCTCTTTTCACTACAGAGTACAAGAGCTGGTAGATTAAGTGGGACAGAGAGGAAACAATAGTTGCCAACAGTTGAGAAAAATCCTTGGATAAATTTTGTATCCATCTCTTTTGGACAATGGGACAGGACAACCCAAAATTTCTGCCCCCCAAAACACCCTTCTGCCTGGATGCTTACTTTACTGTGGTTTGAAAACTGAGGGCCATCCTGTCAATAATGCAAGCTCCAGAGAGGCTAGGAAGGAAAAAAAAAATCCCATAGATTGCTTAGCAACAGAACTGGTTTAAGAAGAATAGCTCTGGTTGCTTGGTAAATGAGGTCAGACTGCTTTGTTCAGAAAGGCTTATGGTTTTCTGTGCATCATACATGAAGCAAAATCCATGCATTACCTACTTCCACGAGGTCAACACTTCTTCCCTAGGAAAAGATGGGCCCTCCCGTTTGAAATATAAAGTAACATTTACTCAATTTAGAGAATAATGCCTTCTCCAGTATGGCTGTTTTCAGGCACTGCTATACCCATAAGCAAAAATTTCTTTAGATCTCAAAGCCTGTACAGCAAAGACATTTAACAGCATCCTGTAGACACAACACCGCTTACCTTTTTATCCAGTTTTCTGCCAGCCATGCTCAGAGTAATCACTCTGTTATCTGAGAGCTCTTGGGCAGCTATCTGAAAGACAAGGGAAAGCTGGATTCATTTTCAACATGAAAAGTAAGTGAACATCAAGCCAAAAACTAGAGAATTCAGAACCTGAGGACAAATGTTCTGCAGATACTTTTGTAACTTCTGCAGAGCCTATTTCCAAGCTAATATATTTGAACATCAATATTTCACTATTGAGGAGTGAAACTCATTTTACCTTTGCAAACCAATGGGTAATTCGGGACCAAAGCCTACTCCCCAGCTGCTCCCTGTAAGGGAGAAGGAGAAAAAGCCCCAGCTTCCCTTGCATCAGTACTGTAATTTATCCTGCAAGGAGACAGTTTATACACCAGCTTTAAAAGGAAACCAAACAGGCACCCAGTGCTGCTGCTGACCTTGCAGCCAGAGCCCTGGGGACATCTACCAGCCTAGACAGCCTCCTCCGCGGGGCTGGGTCCAGGGAAGCCCCTTCACTTGCAGGGCTGGGAGTCAACAGTTAAGGACGAAGCCGCTCAAGAGCACGGCGCCACGTGGGAACGGACCGCCGCGATGCTCCACGCAGCCTCCTTCCCACATACAGTTAGCTCTAAATCCGCTCCCGTCGGAAAGGAGCCTCTCCTGCATCCCTCGCCCGGCCGTGTTGGTCCCTTGCAGCAAAGCTGCTTGGATGCACAAGGGCCTTGCGATGATGCTCGGCTCCAAGCCTCCCCTCCTCAGTCCGGGGCAGATGGCCACAAGGCCGTGCCTCTCTCCTCTCGGGCCTTTTGATGCAACAGCCACAGATTTCTGGCCATTTGCCAGCAGGAACTGGGCAGTTTTCCCTCTTTTCCCCCCTCCTTCTTCACTAAGTTTCAGGAAAAATCTGAAAAGGGAACGGAACTCCATGGGAAGGCCAGCACGGAGATCAGAGTTATGGAAACACAACCGACATCAAACGCAACAGCATGTACTTTCCCTTAGCCTCAGAAAAAACAATGATGCTAATCAGGACTGAGCAAAGCAGTACTGACTTCCCAAAAAGATCAGAAAAGAAACCGTGAGTCACAAAGCGTCTGTGAACAGACTTATCGCCCTTCTCGGATGCCGTGCAAAAGGATCCAAGACACCCGTCAGCAAAGCCTGAGCCCGTCTCACCCAGCCTCTTCTGCGCAAGGGCTCCCGCGCATCCCCGTTAGGCTCCAGGACCTTATGAAGCCACCAAGGATGGAGCCAAGAGGGAGCAGGAGCCATGCAAAGCCTTGCCAACAAGCTGCGCCACCTCTTCTGCTATTTATCAGGCTGGGAAAGAAAAAAGTGACTGGCCCTTCGCGTGGTGGAAATCCAGGCGGCACCGACAGCTTTAGCGTACGTCATCTGAGGATACAGCCCCATGGCTGACAATCCAGCCCTTGCTCCCGACAAGCTGCAGCAGGCTCAAGTGCAGCCCAGATTATTTCAGTTTAAGCGACATTTTGCACATGCACTTCAAAATGGCTTTGACTGCCAAGCACCAGTGGGCCGGTTTTGTCTGGAACACGGTCTAATGAGTCTCTTGGTATTTTAAGAAAGGGAATGTTTATAACAAGAAAAAAAATATATATTCACTTCTGTTACAGTAATTTTCTGAATCACTTATATTTTGTCCTTAAGGCTGTGTCCTGCCCAAACATCTGCTCTCCACTTCCCTATCGCACTGCTCCTTGCCCTTTCCCCTGCCCTAACGCAGTCCAGCCCGAAATTCAGTAGTGGAGCCTCTCCCTCGACGCCCCCAGCCCCGGGGCAGCTGTGGATAGAAAGGGAAGGAGACAGCAGCAGGACATCCTGAAGCACGGAGGGGACATTTTTCCTCTTACCAGTGCGCTAGCTTTGCGAGCATTGCCTTGTGCTACATCACGCAAGGAGGCTGTTTTCTTACTATACGCACGCAGTATAGTAATTACAGCCAGGCCTTTATAAAACTCGGTGAAATCAAGGGGACAATTTTCCTCAGAATGAGCAATCAGAGGATTATTTGCACTTATGAAAACCACAGAGTTTGCAGAGATAATTAGACAGAGTTGTAGCCTTTGAATCTGCCTGGGCAGCTGGGCTAGGGAACGAGTCACAGCTCCTGCACAGCTATCAGAGCAAAGCATTTTAAGCGAAGACAGGTCTCTTTAGTCCATAGAACAAGTAAATACAACCCCTCGCCGCCCAGATGTTCACTTCCAACTGGAGCAACAGGTGCTTTGAGTTGAACTTATTCCAAGGGGCAGGCTAGAGCTCTGAGAAGCTAAACAGGACCGAGAAACAAGTCCAAACACTAACCTGAGGGTTCAGAGAGGTGGGTTAAAAACCCTTGCTTTAATTTGCTTGTCGGCAGTGGGGAACAGGAGTATTCTGTGCAGTTACTGAAGATGTTGCTTGCTGCGCAGTCATATCCCAGGCGGAGGATCTGCTCGCTACAAGCAAAACCAATGTTTCTCTCTCCCCCGTATACATATGTATCATTGTAGATAAAGTCAGAATAAGTTCCCTGCTAGCAAATGTAGCAGATAACTCTCTGCATCATAAGAGGAACAGGCAGTATAAGGACCTTTGTGGAAACCCTAATCTAAGGAACAAGAGGAGGTTCACTTCCCAGACTGACTCCAGCACAGACAGAGCTGGTCACGGCACATGATCTGAGTGTAAACCTGAGCCCCGAGGAACTGCAGAGGACTGACCCTCTTCCCATCCTTAACAGAGATAAAATGAAATCCCAACCATGGCACGCAGCTGGCATCACGATGCTCGCTGCGGGAAACAGGGCTGGACACGCTCTCCAGTCACTCTCTTTTGGTTGCTCGTGCTCACAAGCTTCCTGATGGGCTCGGGGACGCTGCTGGTATGAGATCTTCCACCTCGGCCACACACGCAACGCGGAGATGCTCCCTTATGCTACAAGCATAATAATTTCCCTGGGGAGACTCCACGCAGGGCTCTGCTTGCCACTAGGACCATAAACTTGAATTTCTTTAAGGATATTTTTTTCAAACATGTGGATTCTTCCCTATATATTTTAAAATGAGCCACGGTACCAGTCTTCTCCTGCACCTAGTCCTTTGTGGGCCTGGACCGCATGTGGTCACTGGAATCAGCACCAGGAAGAGAAGCTGTAGGGAAGCAGATCCGGGAGAACTTTTCTTTGCAAGTGTTCACAGGGAGGTTTGACACATGCGTCAACTCATTTAGGTCCCTTTCCGGTCCGTTTTCAAAATGCCTTTGTTGAGCCGATGGTTTGTGAGCTGCGGCTGCAGAGCTTCCCCATCTCGATAGAAGGAAGCACTGGAAACCTACCCGCCCCCCCCAGCGTCAGCACCCGAGCCAGGGTAGAAATTTGCCCTTCTCTGGTCACACTCCTCACAAAAACACACCCAGCTTGGAGTCCCCACGTTTTAGGGCTCACTGGGCTGGTGCCTGCTGGAAAGACGCCTGACCACAAGGAAACCCCTTCCAAAGCAGTGAGAAATTCCTTTTCAGCTGTTGAATAGGGGTGGGGGGGGGAGAGACGAAAGGTCTCCATAACGCAATGAATTAACCTTAGCCCTATTTCCATAATGAAGTCAACTGCAAGGATGCTCTAGTGAGGCAGAAAGCACTGTGCAGCGTCCAAAGCCTTGTCACAGGACCCACCAGTGTTACCAGTATCTGGGACAAACCAGACACTTGCTTGTACCGCACTGGCACAGGTCCTGGTAGCATCTTCCCATGGCCAGCACAGCCAATAACAACCCACAAACCACTTCAACCGGCAGAGGCACGTCTTTTATTCAAGTGACAGAAATCAAGGCTTTTCATGTTAAAAGACCTCAGGATTGATTCCTATGAATACAGGATTGTTTCCTACCAATACAGTGACATGCTTTGGGATTTCTGCATCTATTTAAGCTTAGGGACCCTCACTTGATCCCATTAATCCAGCTAAGGCACTTCTATTGCATTCATCACCATGACATTTGTGTGCTGCAGTTAAGAAAATGGATATTTGGAAAAAGTGGAAGGGAACATGGGTGAGGAAGGTAGGGTTTGGCTCCAAAATCCACATTTCGTATGCGTTGATGTTTACAGAGTCCAAAGCAGAAGACCCCTTCTCTGTTGCTGCTTATAGCCCAAAACTCGCAGTCCTAACCCGGGGGCTCACCATGCTCCAACACTGCGCCCAGCCGCAAGGGAAAGGGGCTCCCAGCACATGTGAGCTGGCCACAGCCTATTTTCATCGCCCAGTCTGATTTAAGTGGGGGACAAAAAAACCCACATCAGAAAATTACAGAAACAGAACAAAATGAACTAGACATCTCAGACCCTTTGGTTTTAATGGCACATTAGTGACTGATAAGAAGTTTCCTTTTCTAAAGCTTGCAACTTGGGAACTTGACTGGAAACTTTTAATCTGGTCCAGTTCTTCCCCCCAGCCAAGTGTCGGATGCGGTGGGCAGAGCCCAGGACTCGGGAAGGCATACAGCATCAGGTACCTTGCGAACTTCGCAGTGCTTTTCTTTTTGCATTTAAAGATTAACTGCAGCAATCAAGAGAGAAAAGCTGACCGCATCTTCCCAGTCTTTCTAGCAAACCGCAATGGGGATGCTCTTGCAGCAACCACACCCTGGTCTTTTAAATTGCTTTTAAATCCTTCCAAGGCTTTTTAGACCTAATTCTGGTTTAACCCCTTGTGGGCCATCTCAAGTAACAGGAGGGAAGGAAAAGCCTTTTCTCCCACATCTTTGCTGCCCAGCTGCGAGTCTAACAAAGCCCATAACTAATGCAGAAAAGAGATCCAAGACGCTGGGAGAGGGGAAACAGGCCTAAATTTAGTCTTTTCATTTTTAAAAATATCCCTAAACAGATCAGCAGCAGGAATGCCACCGCCTGAAGGGGTCTGCATCAGGAGCAGAGGCTGTTGCTAAGAGACCTGTTGCTGCCGCATAACTCCCATCCTCTTACTACAAACAAAACCACTGATTATCAGCGCAGTAATCAGCCCTTTTACCTCCATCTGCTCCGGGGAGGGCTGAATAGACATTTTGTATCACGAGATAACAAACAACAACAACACATATTTACTTTGTATTTCTCCAAATTTAGGTTTTCTTATTTTAGTGCTCAGAGACGGAAATCAAGATCCAAGTCTCACAGTGCCGGACACCCAAATGTCACGAGGCAAGATGGTCCCTGCCCCAAATACCTCCTCCTCCAAACAGACCAAAGGTGCCAGGCAAATGGGAGGCAAAGGACCTGAAGTTAGTGATAAAGCATAAACCCCGGGCTCCTGCCTTGCCCCCAGCTTATTATCTGTGTTTACACACTCCGTATGCAACAGAAATGAGTAACCGTACCGTTATCATCCCTTTCCCAGCTGGTTTGCCGTTCCCCAGAAGGAGAGTTCTTGTTATTTTCTTGCTGGAAACGATCTAGAGAAGCCAAAGAAAATAAAGTCATGATCATACAAGTGATCAAAAGCAGAGTCATAAGCAACTGATCATTGCTCACGTTAGTTAATCCTGATGAAGTGTTCCCAGCAGCAGAAGACAGACAGGGCATTCAGAGCAGACCAGGGTAACACTCGTATCGCCACCATCACCCTGGCACCTGAACGAAGCTCTTGGCTCGTCTCGAGAACAAGCCCCAGGACACGTCGGCTGTGACGGCAGCACCCTCCGACACAGCCGAGCCCTCGGGGGACAGGGCAGCCGCTAAACGGCGTGCAGCGCCGAGGGGCCGAAACGACCTGCGTAACACGCCGTCTCCAACCTGACCTGCGGAGCGGCTCGGTGCGCAGCGCGGGTCGGCGGGATCCCATGGAGTCGGAGTTACCGTGCTTTGTTCCAAGCAAAATTACAAGGCAACCTTTTCAACCCCATTTTAAATACTCCCTTGGACCACAAAAGGAAATTCCTTTTTCTACTACCGTGACCACTGCACCAGCAATTCCCTTCTGGGCCACGTTTCCATGGCTGAATCCTGATACAAAGGGGACGCTCACGACCCCCCCCCCCCGAGGCCTCCAGGACCCGCTGCCACAAGTACTGCCATAAGGTGTTTTTCCCCTGTCTTTCACCTCTGGCTCACAAGATACAAGACGGGACCATCTAGGAGCTGAATAAAACCCCTTGCAATTTTCCTGGCTCAGTGAGTTTCATCTGTCTTTGGAGTTGGGGATCCTGCAAGCTTTTCCAAAGGAGGTGCAAATCCCTGCATAACAAACTGGGACCTGCTGAAACCAGCCTTGCTTGTCTCCCTTACTTCTCGAGAAACCCTTCAAAATTTACAGGCTACAGTTTAAGAAAATGCAGTCCCAGCCATCCTTCTACCTCCACCCTTGGTCCTATGTCACATTTTCAGCATCCAATTGCACCAGCTTAAGAAAGTAATAATAATAACAACAAGAAGTAATGAAACGGCTTAACTTCTTGCTCCTGCTGTCCACACATGAGACCGAGTGACCCAGCCACACTCAGGTTCTCCCCATTCCTCCGCAGCAATGCTTTTCTCCCTCTTTTTGCCATTGCAAGGCAAAGTCCCTCCTCATTGTGGCTAGCTGCACAGGAGACCTGCAGTTATGCTGGGATCTTCGATCCAGTCACGTCCTGGAGTTTTTCCTCCAGAAGGGCATAGGAACCACCAAATAACATAAACTACATGTTTGTGCAATGTTGAGTACAGGCTAGGGAAATTTCCTCCTACCCTGGCTAGCAGAGACCACCTACCCCCGGAAGCCTGCAGTTTGATCCCTGTTAGATTTCATTTGGCCACAGAGGTCGTTACCTGTCCGAGAACGATGCAGCCACCCTTTTAAATCTCACCATAGGCTGAATTAGCTGCAATACAATGATCTGCCTAATCTGACAGAGCTCTGATGCAAACTCAGAATTGAAAAGTCAGATGCTCATTTTGCAGTTCCTCAGGACCAGATTATTTCTACCCAAGTCTGCTTTCTTTCCCCTCCAATAACTGCTCACGCCTCAAAACCGGGCAGGTTTATGAAAACATCTCACCAGACAAGAAACAGAAATCAAAACACAGCCAGAAAACCCACAGCAGCCTGGCTGAACCCACAAACCCAAGCCCTCCCTGTTTCATATCTCTCCTCATCAGACACCCCGGCACACATGCTACCACTCCTATCTGCCTCCTGCCACGATCAGGCTGTGCTGCAAACGTGGGGCTTGCAGCATGCCGGGAGGCTGTGCTCTCCACAGGCAGACGAGAGCAAAAATTTCAGACAGAACACCTCCAGGAACGGCTCGACTCCAGTCTTAACCTACAAGGTACAGAGTGAAGAGATGCGTTCAAAGCTTAGAGGTTGCAATCTTTCATTAAGACTGGAGGAAAAGGGAAAAGGAGAAACAATCGCCCCATTTCAAGCTGGCATCTGTTATGGATTAGACATCAACAAGAAGCTTGTGTATCACTGGCTTGGGTTTATGGGAATTGAAGCAAAAACACCAAACTGGGTGCACACAAAAGGCAAGTTCTCTTTTGCAGAGTGTGAACAGTTGCATGAGTTTACAAGAGTTACAAGAGTTTAGAGTTATCTTTTCTCTAATAAGGATTAAAAAAAAAAAAGAGAGAAAAAGAAAATGAATTATTACAAGACAGCTGAGGAGTGTGAGACCGGAGACAGCTTCATGCTGTCAGCGAAGCTGAATACATCCCCCTTTGCTGTCTGAACGGAGGAGTGCCACTGAGCAGTCCTCTTCCACCTCCGTGCCGGATGCCCTGCACACAGAGACGGGCACTTGCTCGTGTCATTACAGAGCGCTCCCAAAAACCCCACCCATGAGAGACGCTATATCTCAAACTTTGTAACTATAAATGCTCTTCTGACAAGTCAAGGTCTTGAGTGCCAGAACACAGTTGGCAATGGGAAGGTTATTCAGCCCCCTTTGGCATATGCAGAGCCACATGACAGTCTGTGTAAAAAGGTGATCACATTCACAGTCCTCCCTGAACACCTTGTGCTGGCTGTCCACCCCAACCCACCTATTACAGTGTCTGCTTCCTCCTGGTTCCCGGCACTGAGCGCAAAAGAGAGAATGTCTCCCAGTCTCCATGCTCATGCCAGGTACCACAGAAGCCCTGGGCAGCTGGATGCTGAAAAAGAATGGAAAAATCCCACTCATTTCCTGTCTCTGAGTCAGAACAAGCTCAAAAGAGAGAGAAGTTTGGAGAATTTAGCTATCAAATCTTAACACGGTCTGGGCTCTTGGAAAACAGACACCTTCCAAAGGTTTATAAATTGCATGTGTCCCGAGACCTTTTCCACAAGAAGAACAGAAGACACATTCCTGCACCAGCATGCTAAGTAGGAGATATGATTTGCTATACAATAGCAAGATTATTCTGCATGTGACAAAGCTAGGTCTGTTTTCAATGCCTTGTTCTCAAAAAGAAGAACAATCATTTTTATTACAAAAACTTTGCAAAGAAAAGAAAAGAAAAACATGTATTGTATTACATTCAGGCAGATAACTGAGAAAGAACCATAGACTGAATTCATCCGAACTTAAAGCATCTGAAAGATTCCCAGGTCCAAATCCAAGCTAGTCATTAGGGATCCTACTATAACCCACAGAGAGAAACAAGCATCTCCAAAGGCTTCCAAGATAAGTGTCCAAGGTAATTCGGTGCATTGCCCTCCCCTATGTCCACCAGGGGTTTTAATTCTCTCTGCAGGCAATAGCGGGAGCCCGTATAACTAGCTTAGACTTGGGCAAGCTAGGAGACTTCTACCTTCAGATGAGAAGAACCCCAGTCCTAACGCCGAACAGCTCAAATGCGACCAAGTCATATGAAAGTAGCTTTGGCCAGGAAGGACCCAGCAACTTAACTGTAGATCACAACAGCAGCTCTAATCCCCCCACTTCCCTGTGGCTGATATTATTTGGGGTCCCTTTGCTGGGGGGCAGCGAGCAGCAGGGGGCCAGGATGTCTGAGACTCACCATGCCCAGCGTGCAGGAGAATTCGCCCAGAAAGTCATGCTCATACAGCTGCATGCTCGACTTGTCCTGGTCAAACAGGGCAAACTTGAGCTTCTGCACTTCTTCAAAGTGATAGTCGACAATGAACTTCTTTGAGAAAGCTGGGTTGAGGTTGTTCACAGCTGTCTCCGTCCTGTCGAGCTGCAAGGAAAAAAAGGGCACAAGTATTCAGACATCTACACCCTAACTTCATGATGTGTGAGAATACCAACCCAGTCAAAGCTCAGGGTGGATTCAAAGCTTCTTGACGCCAGTCTTTGCATTTGCTTCTGACATCTCTTCTCCTAGGACACGAAACGTCCCTCGAGCTGGTGTTCTCACGCACTTCCTCACTCCCAGACCAGTCTCCATCACCTCTTCATTTGGACTGCATCTGTGGCACTGGCTGAGCTTGTTCTCCACACCCAGTCCCAATCAAGAACTTAAAAATCTGTAGAGGATTTTGCACTGTGTTTCTTCACCTGGGCGATTCACCTCAAGCGCACGGGTCCAACAGAAGCACTTAACCCATATACTGTTCTGTGACACGACCTGGAAACTCCATGTCAGAATGCTTCTCCAGTCCTCAGCCTGCCAGACACGCACAGCTGTAATGCTTTCTAAGGCAGCCCAAACCTATGTTTCTTTCAAGCTATGCAGCTAACAACAAGGACGAGCAAGAAAAAGAAAAGTTTTACAACACAGAGCAGTAGCCCTCTAGCATTTCCCACTAGAACCTCAAAACAAAACATCCATGTGGTTTCTTCTTTCTTGGCCCATCATAGGAAAAAAAAACCCCACCACAGTCCATTTTTCTTGGATTTAGCCAAGCATTAGGAGAAACAAGAGGCTGGAAGGACGGAGAAGACCATACTTCAATAGGCTTTGTCATCCTAAAGAGCTCAGGAAGTCCCTCGACTGGAGAGAGCATCTTCGTATTTGTAACCTCCTTCACACAAGTAGGACTGGGACATGGAGATTACATTAACTGACTAGCACAGGAGAGACTTGAGACGGGGCCAAATTTGAATCTCCCAAGTCCCTGAGGTATCTACTCCAGCAGCCTAGGTCTCGGCCACTTGGAGACACGACACATCCCATTTCTGGCTACTGACCGAAAATCTCCCAGCTAAAGCCACTCAGCTTTCTCCTCCCAGTCTCATTTCTGTAATGAGATGGCCTCTCCATATGCAGACGCGAGGCTCCAGACTGCAAAGCTCGAAAAATTCTCACCCTTCTGTCGATACTGCTATAAAACCTGCAGTTTGGATACTACTGCGCTCAGCAAGGAGAGCTTTTGTCAGCTTAGACATGTTGTTTGGAGAGCTGGTGCTGGCAGGATAACTCTTCTCGGCATGTTGTGCCTCTTCTCTGGTATTTCAGGAACAGCAGGAGGGGTGTGCTAACACAACGCCAACCCAGACGTGCCACAGGCTCCTGCCTGTGAGCCACAGTCACCCATTGACGTGAAACCCATACGTCCAGTCATCTGCCCCACGGCCATGGGAAACACTTAGCATCTTTCTCCAAAAGGACTTTCCCAGAGGCAGGACCAGCCTCCAGAGGAGGAAGTGGGAAAAAAGCAGATGGAAGCAATACCGCTTCTCCAAAACCTCTAAAACCCACCAGCCCACGCTACAACTGCACCAGCCAGGACCAGCCAAGCCGGCTTCCTAAATCCGATGAGCTCCCAAGAGCCACAGACAGCACCCAGCCCAGCCTCCTCGGCAGAGGCACAATCCAACCAGCATAGCCACAACCTGGAGCACCTCGGATCCATCCTCAGACACCCCAAAAAAGCAACCAGCTTCTCAAGAGCTGATAAGAACTTAGGTGAGGTGCTTAAAAAAAATTTTTTTTTCAAAGCATCATCCTTAATTCCCAGCAACTGAATACCACAGTGACAGATATCTTCAAAAAAGCTACAGCTACATGTTGGACTGGTGCAGTGCTGACAGCAGGGCTGGTGAGCGGGCTGAAATAAAAGATGTCTCAAAAAATAAAAATAGAAATAAAAATAAAGCAAAGAGTCTGTGTGCAGTCGGCCAGTAGAAGGAAGCTCGCGACCATGGTAGGAGCTTCGAAGGACTGATAGGCACAGGGGAAGGAGCTCCCTGTTCAATCAGCCCTAACACTGAGCCCTTACACTGAGCAGGGGACCTGGGCCCGTCAACAGCCTTGGTGTCCGGGGCTCAGGCCCCCAAGCTGAAGGAAGGCTGCTCTGTGTACTCGGGTCTAACAAGGTGCTCGGTGGCCCGGAAGCAAGAGTGCATGGAGGTTAAATGTGGATCTGCAAACTGAGAGGACCGCAAAGCCAGCGTGGGGAATCCACGGTTAGAGAGTAAGGATGAACAAGACCTGCCTGGGAACTCCACCCGCAGCACTGTGGGAGAGATCCCAGAGCCAACAACAGCGATAAGAGCAGGGGAAACTTGGCAGGCAGCCGGTGGAAGTGTGAGTTTACAACACAGCATGGCACAGATGGACACAAAATCTCAGCTTAGCCAAAAATCTCGGGGACAGACATGCTGGAGAGTAGGGAATGCTCCCTCTGCTAGAAGAGCTCCAGCACTGAACCCCATAACTCCCACTGCCAGAGGGCCAAGAGGACCTTAGCACCTTAAAATTTAAGCCAGCCTGGCAGATGTGGAGCAGGAGAAACTCAAGTATTGCCCTGATGGGGAAAATGAGGCAGAGAGAAGTTGGTGTATTCACCCAAGGTCCTTCAGAATATGGCCAAGGAGGGTCCAAGCCCTCATTTCGGGACCCGTTTTCCCCACCAGGCCACCTTCCATCCCTAAAGGTGCTGGGAAAGGGCAAGTTTGGAGGACGACATACAAAATACCCTCAGGGAGCTAAAAAGGACAGAAATAAAGCTGGAAGCACAGCCTGACTAAGTGACTGCTGAACAGGAAATGAAGGGTATGGCATAATAACCATTTACAAATGCTTGCAAGGATAAATTACAAGGATAAACTGCAAGCAAGAAAATGAAATAAGAGTTTTGTAAGGACAGACAGCTACAAATATTGTGATAGTTTAAAAAAAAAAAAAAGAGAGAGAGAGTGTTCTCAGCCAATTTTATAACAGGCTTCCTGTGAGATGGATGAGACTGGGAGAAAATCCCATGGAAAGCACTGAACACTCGCAGCACTTCAGCTTCTCAGGCTTGACGAAGAGTCACAAAATCAGATTAGCCTGGGAACAGTCTTGCCCTGACAAAGCTGGCAGACAAGGTGGTAGCATCGACCTTTTTTCCGTTTCACTCTATTATTCCAGGATAAAGTTACAGGAGCAACTAAAAGAAAGGCACACGCACTCCAGTGTGATTTTATCAAAAATACGCTTCTCTTAAACACTTTGGGAGACGGCCTCCTGAGCTGGTGGTACTACGCCTCTTGCACATGAACAATATCCCTGCCTGGGCCAAAGGCTTCCAGATGCACAGGGCTCCAGTGTGGACATGCTTTTCTTGGCTGCAAGCACTGCAAACTGCTGCTGCCTTGAGCCCTACGCAGAGCTGCGAGTGCCATACGGCCCTGAGCTGCTGTCTGAAAGGGAGCACTGTTGAGATTGCAAGTCCTTGCTCTGCAAATGTCCAGAGCCTGCTGCACCTCCGAGATGACAGCCTCAAAAGTTTGCAAGAATGATTAACTCACCAGCAATTCCCTGACTGCCCCGAACTGCTTTCTTTTCAGCCACTGTTTCTTCCCCATACAAGGCTCTGTAAACTCTGATTGCCAACAAAACAGCAGACGGCTTCTCCTTGCTCACAGCTCTTCATGTTTTGGTGGCCAAGCTACTTTGGATGCACCCTCCCGTAACCCTTTCCACTGGGTCACAACAGTTGCATAGGAGGCACCTTGGGAAACAGCACCCCATAAGCAGGGCAGGGAGGGTACAGACCATTCCCTTCCCATGAGGTAACTCATGAAGGTCACCACGAGCCAGGAGGCCTTGTCCCACCTATATCCAGTTTGCCTTCAGCTGGCTCCAGGTCTGCAAAAGAAAGACTGCACTAAGGAGGAGTTTGGATCAGATGGATCCGGCCCATTGTGGGCTGCTGGGAGCTGAGCGCAGAGGAGGGAACAGACTAAACCTCACATTCGTGATCAAGCCTCTGGGCTGTCCTTCCACACATCACACGAAACATCTTGTTAACAAAGTGAAATCTTCCCTCCTCCTTCCCCTAAGTCATTTAAAAGCAACCACCCTGACAAGAAGAGACGTTTCCTTCCTCATTTCAAGCCCAGTGGTACCCACATCTCACCCACCATTCTTGGGTCTTCCAAAAGCTGCTGCCACGTGGTGTTAGAGCACTCCCTCCCTCACAGACACGCGCGGGAGGGCACTGGCCATCATCGCCATCACAGAGCCCTGCTGAGCACCCTTCCTCGCTTCGCAGCTTGGAAACCCAACCCTGGGGAGGGCTGAGCTAGCAGACACAACCCAGGCCCACGGCAACACTTCTGCCAGAAAGCAGCCTCTGCCCTGACATCCATGGGTGGCATCAGGAGGGCAGGATGCAGAGGACATCTCCCAGAACTGGAGAGCTGGAAATAGGCACATTATGAGAGGGGAGGGGAAAATAAAAAAAGACAGAGAACACACCTTAGTCCCCATGAAACATATTCAGCATAGGAGATGGGTTTTGGAGTGACTGAGTGGAAACATGGTAAGTTTGCTATATATACACCAATTATGGCAGTATTTTTAAAGTTGGTGACTTAGTCTGCCTTAATTGCCAGGAAAACAAGTAAACTAATGCTATGTTCTCAGAATAGCCACCTGCTGCATCCTCTGGGAAGAGGGAAATCAAATAAATCAACCCCAGTGGGCTGCAAGCCGGCCAGCGCAACGCAGCTCCACGCAGACCCTTCCTTCCTCGCCACCTGCCTGTACTGAAGGACCCCAAACTTCTGCTCAACGAGAAGCAATGGACACTCACGAGCTCTCCCTATTTAAATAGCAGTGCACACACAAATCCGCTTTCGAGCCTCCGAGACAAGAGCACGCTCCCCCCAGCAGCAGGCAGCACAGAGATGGATTTCTGCTCCTCTCGCGTTCCCCGAGTGATGGAAAGCCAGGGACCAAACCAGGGCAGCATGAAAACTGAGTTCATACAAGGCAGCAGCTTCCCCTTGGGGCAAACGGGCAGCTGCGAGGAGGGCAGCAGGCTGCCTACGCATTTCCCTGCCCAGCCACTATCCAAAACACCTCCTTGGCTAGGACTAAGACAAGCAGAGAGCCGTTCCGGATGCGGTGTGGGGCCCGGGACACCCGACTCATACACGGTGCTTCCCCCACGGCTTGGAGGAGGTAGACGGACTGTGTAAGACCAAAGCCAAAGATGCAATGAGCCAGGCCTCTGCGGGAAGAGCTGTTCCACCCTGCGGCAGCGCAACCACGAAACCAGATTGCTGAATAACAAAAGTGAAACAAAAAGGGCTTTTTCTTCTGAGTACTCAAGGGAAAGAAAAGAAAGAAGATGATCTTCATGAGCACCTCCATAGTGCAGACACACAAGCACTCTTACTCACCTCTACACGAGCAATGCTACATCAATCCAGAGGGGGAAAGCTGGGCTCGCAGAGGCTGAAAAAGGCACCAAGGCTGGGATGATGGGAGAGGAGAGCCCAACACACCATTGTGTCACCATGGCCAAGCGAGTTAACACAACTCGAGGAATCGCACAAACTCTCAAGTCTCTTTGCGAGCGGTCTGGCCTAAAAAAGGGTCTGGGGACATGTGCCCCATGGGGATGCAAGATGCTCATCTCAAGTCCTGAGGGTCCAGCATCCTATGAAGACCCACAGGAGTGTGGCCAAGCTTTTTGATCTTATGAGCCATGCATGTACCACATTCTGCCATGCCAGACATGCAGGACAGCAGAGAGAAGGGAGAGGAGCAGCTTGCTGTCCCAGGTCTCAGTAACACTTTTGCTGCCTCCAACTCAAGTGTTTTACCTCAACCTCAGGAGAGACTGAACAGCAGAAACAAACTCTGTCATGGTGTTGTGCTTTTAACGGTTGCTAACGCTGCAAATAAAATACCACGGCTCAAGGGAAGAACAGCTTTCACCACCAAAACCAGTCCCCTCATCACCCTGCAGCTGGCCACACCTCGAACAAGGGTCTGAAGGGGTGGCCCAAGGAAGGGAGGGGTGAAACGTGTTTTGAGTTACCATTTGCAGAGCGAGAAGGCTTCCTTCAAAACCCAGCTGTAAAAGTATTTAACCGCCTGCCTATTGTCAGTGTGAAGCACACCTAAACTGCAAGCTTCCAGTTGCTGGTCACACATATTTTGATCTCTGGTTTGACCTAGCTCTTCATCTTCAAATTTGCCAACGACCATCAAGCACAAGGCCTTTTCACACCACATCCACCACGAGACAAACATGCCATCAGCTCCTTCCTTCCCCCTTCCCTCTGAACATTTACACATTTACTAACCCTGCAAAGTGTAGAACTGTCTGTGCAAGCCAAGAGCAGAAAAGCATAAGGGTTTTTAAGAGACAACCAGGCTAATTAAAGATTTCTGTTCAGGCAAGAGTCTTAATTCTACAAAACAAGCAAAAAACCAGGAAAGCATCTCAAATGACAGATCTTATGTTAAACGGCTGTAGCCAAAGTGCTCTCCAGATCCAGAAGGGAGGTTTGCAAGAGATGTTTAAGCAACCTCCTCACTTGGGAGATGCTGTCGCAAGTGCAAAGGAAAACTTGAGCTGAAAAAGTAGTCAGAGTCCTACCTAGAAGGAACAATCAGTGCTTGGTTCATAGACCTGGACAAAAGTAAGAGTGAGGAGCAGGGAAAGGGGGGCACTTCTAGCACTGAGGAAATGCGGGAAGGACACGATTTAGGAACAGGGACTCTGTACTGTACTTCCTTCCTCTCTCTCTCCTCCAGAGACATCCTGGAAGTCACAGCTCAAGAAACACCAGCCAAAAGGTTGGCAACTGACTCGGTGGCTTAAATATCCAGCTCAGACCAAGCTGTGCCTAGAAGACAAACAAGCCCTCAACAGCACGAGTAAGCAGTGATGTTCCACCATACCCCATGCTCAGGGCTGGAAAGGTGATTCACAAGGGGTACAAAAGAAATGGCACAGCTGAGTCATACGTGTCCCTACTCCCTGCATCGCGGGCCAGGTCTTCCATGGCTACTGCAACATGATGTCATCAGGCGGAAAATTAATACGTTACCCATTTTTATGTCACTTCTTGGCTTGTGTTTTCTGTTCCTTCCCTTTCCCCCTCAAGGCTGATTCAGAGACTTTAGTTCCTATTAAGCTTAGTGAGACAAAATAATTGTATTTGGGAACAAATCTGACAGCTAGAAAAAACAGTGAAGAGAATCCTTTTTGTCAGCATTATCAGGCACTGCAGCCTCAAATCCACCACCCAGCTATCAGATGCTGGCACGAGCACAGCTGGGTCCGGTTACTGAAGGAAGAGACCTGTGTCCTCAAGGAGGGCTGATACTCGTGGCTTCTCCGTCTGTCACCGATCAGTCCAGAGGAGGTACATACAGCGTCGGTGCTTGTCAGCACGTGCAATGGGATGAGTTCATCCTGCTCAGCTTGTTACTGCCTGCTCCGATCCAGCCCCTGCATTTAGCTGCGTTATTAAAGCCACCACTTACAAATACGAAACTGATTCATTTTTAGGCCAATTACAGTAACTGTAACAAGTCTCCTATTTCACCTGTCCCACCTCTTGCCATAAATCAGTCTGATATGGACACTCTGCATAAAGACAGACCATGTTTAAATATCAGGATGTATTACGCTCCCAGGACATTTGAGGCAGCATCGCCTGGTGACACAGCAAGGTTAAGACAGCTTCATCTGTGAGGTCTTCCAGTGACTATCCTTGGAACCTGGCGATGCCATGACAACAGGCACGTCTGCATGACTGAAATCCATGCAGGACAACACAGGCACCCCCAGCTTAGCTCTAAACCAAGGTGGCCTGAGCTTCAGATGCCAAAGCAGCCCTCAGCAGGTCTCGGGAAGGCTCATACGGCCAGCACGGCCACAGCGACTTGGCATCAGTACCCATCCAGCAAGGCTACTGCCAGCTAGCCCATCTCTCCTTCCTACAACGACACTTCCCCTGGCAGCCCAGCTACAGCCCAAACCATCCATCGCTACCACGGTGGGTGCAGGTACGAGACTATTTCTACTCCTCGTCGTGCCCTCACCAGCGGGTTGGTGGATCTTGGCCAGCGGCGCTCCGAGCCCAAGCCTTCTGCACGCAGAAGCAATGACGACCCCCGTTTCCCATCTGGAAGCAGCCTGGTGCCTGGCAGCAAAGCTGTAAATATGCCGCCTGTCAGTTTTTGCAAGACGCTGACCTCCACTGAAACCACAGAAGCAGAGCATCTTGCAATCTGCCATTCGAGACTGACTTCCAGTACCTATTTTGCCAATTAAAAAGAAGCTAAAAATAGCGGGGAGGAAAAAAAGTAACCAACATGTTTGATTGTATTGTAAAAGAAACGCTGGAATCAAAACTGCTGGACTGAGACATTACTGACAGCAAAAGAGAAATTCCTGAGAAATACAATCGGCTCAAAGAGATGCCACCTAGCAAGACTGGAAAGCTCATTAATCTCATCCAGGTGGCTGAGTTAACACCACCAGCCTAATTCCAGGCCCCAGCAGCAGTGAGGTCTTCCTCTGCACCTACCCTGCTGACCCCGCTGGCACCAGGAGACCAGCTGTAGGACACCAAAGGTATGTCCATTCATTCACCAGCTCCCTGGCCAAATGCTCAGGCTCCCCAGCTAGTCCAGGCACTGCAAAACCAGGGTCACCTAATTTCCTGGGAACTGGGATGGTTGTTTCAGTTAGGTGATTTAATGCCCTCCAGCTCCTTGTTTTGTGCTGTGCTGACCAGGCCTGCATCCAAACCAGTGCCTGTATCCATCACATCTGCATGCAGAGCTTATCTGCTCCCTCCCAGGCACAGACCAAAACCAGCCTGAGAAGCTGGCACCTATGCTGGAGGGTCACCCAAGCGAAATGTCTTGCTGGTGCAATAATAACACTGGTAATAACCAAGGTAATTTTATTTAAAGCCAATTCAGGCAGCTCTGCGTGAACTGCAGTGATGGCAGCACACACACACGTGCGGTCCCGGGAGCAGCTTGCAGTGGCTGCGGCAGGGTGAAGCACCCCTGTGCCATTTCCTAGCAGGAGGAGGATTTTCCCAGCAGGAGGAAGATCTGGCTGGTGGGCTTTCTGGGAAGCAAATTCTTGGGATCAAGCCAACATTTTACTTATGCTATCAAATAATTCAGACAGCTGCTAAGGGTAAATTCCCTCACACTCCATTAGCTTAGCGAGCAGCTTCATACTGTCGAAGCAGAGGGCTGGAAACAACCACACAACGGTGCCTTGTGCGTCGTTCGCATCTCGGAGAGAACAGATTCATCCCTTGTTCACCCACGGCTAGGGACAGCGCAAGCACGGAAAATCCTCCTGTCCTTAAAAAGCCTTTTATCAGCAGGACCTTGCCCTGGAGTAAGCTTGTGTGGTGCGGAGGGAGACAAAAATCAGTGCAGCTCTGAGCTCCTTTAAACATGCAAGGAAAATAAAAACAAAAATACTCCGTCAGAGCAATGTGCTTCCCCCACACAGACCAGGGCCAAGGCATGCCTCGGCGCTGACATGCATACTGCTCCCAGAGCAGGGCACATCTGCGGAGCTGGATACTTTGGTAAATCCAGGGAAAACCAGTGCTGGCAGGGAGGATAATCCCTGCCCTCTTCTGTTCTTACAGGAATCACCTTTCCTATTTGCAAGGAGCTGCCTCCTGAAACCAAGCAAGTAACAAGATCCTCTGCAGTTTCTCCTCAGCGCCTCCCGGTATTAAATGTGGCAGGTGAAGCATACACTTCTGAGATTTCTGGTAAGGATGAAAGATGAACGGGTATAAAGAGTTCAAAGGCTTCTCCTCAGGATTTGCCAGCTGCTTGCTGTCCATCTGGGACAGAGCAGATCCCAGTCTCCCCCGTGCGTCTAACTCACAATATTCGCCTTTCCCTATCCCACAGTCTTGCCCCTCTCAGTAAATGACAGCCCACATGCTCATTAAACGTGCAACTTAAGGCCTCACTGACCTTGATATAATTCTTGGAAAAGACCCCAGGTATTCAAACACGAGCTATCCTGAATACCTCTATTCTGCAGGACAGACCTGCCAGACCGTCATCCAGCCCATCCTGTCCCACAGAAACAGCAACTCTTCAAGTCAAACCCAAAGAACAGCTTTATATCTGGCTCGGGATCCTGGAAACAGCTCATCTTGGCTGCCCTAGAACTGCCCCTTGTTCCAAGAGGACTTCACACCATCTAATGGTCACGTACACTTAGCATTTTTAAACAAGCAAGTCAGAAGTGCTCCCAGCTTACTGCGGACTGAGAAGTGCTTGGGACCAGTTCAAACATGGCGAGGTCATTGTAGGCCTACCACACGCCCTGCCAGAAGGCGGTATTTTGAGATTTGCAATTACGTCTAACCTGTCATCATGACACCTGTCAGCTCAAAACAGAAACCACGCCAGGTGAATGGAACGGTAGCAAAAGCAGATGCGCCACAGTTAACACACCTGCGCCACACGTGTAACCTTGAGGGGACCGAAAGGATTCTCGTCTCTGCTTTGGAAGGCAGTTTAATGGGGGAACCAGAACTGAGCTTGATGAAGCTGCTTCATTCAAGGCAAGGGATGTGGGGAATCTTCAAAGGTGCAGCTTCGGTGCAGCTTTCCCTCTGTAACACATCTCTACATGCTTTGTGCTGAGAGCACTGAAAGACCTTTCACACACACACCCCGTTCCCCTGGCACAACATGCAGCCTCCAGACCGGCATGAAATTCCTGGTTCAACACAGAAAAAAAAAGCCAAGAGAGACTGATCTTCAGAGAGGCAGCTCCTTTCTCTGTGGCAGCTTCAAAGGGCAGCCGTTCGCACGGTGACACTGCACAGAGACGGGCACGCTGAGAACAATTTCTGTCCTGATCAAAAGATAAATGTGATTCAGAAGTGGACACCCAGAACCCTGCGTGGCTTTGAAAGCTCACCCACACCCACTCGCAAACCCTGGCTGGAAGTCTCACAAACGCAAGCTCATCCCTGAGATCTTTATTTCTTGCTGTTAAAAGCACCTTGACAAGAGCCGGTTTCTCAGAACTCCTACACCAGCCTCTGGCTGGGCCCTGGGCACAAAAGGAAGGGAAAAATAAAGATGTTTAGAGAAATGTTAATCCAATTTGATCCAGCCATGAGTAACACAGAGGCTCGGCTCTGGTTAGGAATCAAGGTTTGTCCTTGTTTAGTCTGTGTGTCTTCCTCCAGCACTTGTTAACAGAGCAAAGCACGCTGTCGTGCCTTTTTACTGAATTCTGATTGTACGAGACTCCCTGCACACAGCTGGCGAACAGGATGGTTTATGTAACACTTACAGCTGTGCCCTGATATCCCCCTAACTTGGGCTCTTCCTTCTCAGTCGGAGCCATAATCTTACAGCTAACATATATAATTCTCCTCATGTGAGTAGCCTTTTTTGGTTGAGCGGGGCTACTTAAACGAGTAAAATGACACATGCTGCTTAAGCACTCGCAGGTTTGAGGCCAGCTGTCTCCAGCTGCATCTGCACCGAGTGCCTGGGAGCTCTTCTCAGATCCCAAGTCTGGGCAGAGCCTCCAGCCCCGTGAGGACGAGCTGAGGGTACCACCGCTCTGCCTCCCCAGCTTGGCTGCCACTGGGAGGAAGCCCGGGAGTGGATTGGAGCCGCAGTGCTTTCCAGGCGCTCCCCTGCTCTGGATAACCAGGGAATCAGTTTAAACACAGCCTCCTTCACAACACATACAAGCAGGATTTAGTGCCCCCTTGCCTAAATCAGTCTGCACTGAAATATAAGCATCATTTGGAGACACTGACACTAGGTAAATCACATGCGCTGGAAACCAGGACAACTTCAGGACTTACCTCTACCCATTTTCCATTGACTTCCATGAACAGGACGCAAAAGGGGTCAGATTTGGAAGTGACATCCCTATCCAGAAGGTTTTGGCCACACACAGACAACTCGACTTTGCAAACGCAGTACTGGGTGCCAATCGGCCCCGCTGGAGTGGGGCTCGCTGTATACGCCATGGACTCCAGCAGCAGCAACTCCAGACAGTCTGTGGGATGCAAGAGAAAGCAGAAAAGCATTAGTGCAAGTGGAAAGGCGGACAACCACGCGGCTGTAGGAAATGCTATGTTGGCGCAGGGGGCTTGGGCACAGGGAGAGGTGGCCACATCCAGGGTCTCATGCTCTTCCATTAGCTCTCTCCTGAAACAAAATGAGTTAAAGCCTCTCTAGGCACCAAACCTTCTGTTCTGACCAGTTACCTTCTCCACGTGGATACTGCAACAGGCAGACATCCTGGGTGGAAGGAGCCCAACAGCGTAACCACAATCTGTGGTGGTTTAGCTCCATAAATGACAGATTTTCAAAGAGAAGTAATGTCTTTTTTATCCCCCGATGGAGTAGAAAGACACAGACAGCATCTCAGGCACAAAGAGGCAGACCTGAAGGTAGGCTTTGGAGCCTAAAAACTCATATAGTGCAGCTATATCAGCTGGCCCAATAAAAGATGTCACTGCTGTTGCCGCACCCTATAAACACAGCTTTGCTTATGAGACAGCTCCATCGCCACCCATCTCCTACCTCACGCCCCAGTTCCTTGCTCACTTCTGCTATCCTCCCTCACTGTGTTCGCGGGGACTGATGCTCTCCAACATTTACCCTCCCTTGCTGCTTTCTGCAAGTGCCAACAGTTACGTAGGGGGAGCGAGAGCTTCCCAGCCTTCAACAGAAAGGATGTGAAGGAAAGGGGGAGCAGCAAAAGGAAACGGGGGAATGAAAGGTAAAGGAGCAGAAAGTGTGGGCCACGCTAGGAGAAGATGAGACTGCTTGAACTCGTCTAACGCTAGAACACAGAGCGGCAAGTGAGCCTTACCCTGGCCCTTAAGACGCACCCTCCAGCACCCCCCCCCTTGCAGTTATTTGCATTACTGAGCCATCACACAATAAAGATCAGCCTCAAACACTGAAGAAGTAAGAGACTACTCCTTTAGGTACATAAACCCCGTAGAGCCCCTCTGCTTTCAAGGGCTGGCACCTTCACAGCGCCCGAGCACTGCTGCAAAGCCGTTTGCCAACAGGCTGTGGGGACTCAACGGCTCCGCGACCCAGGCAGCGGCCCCGAGAGAGGCTGTGCCCCCCTCGTGCCCCAAGGGCTCGGTGTTTTGTGTGCCCACGTAGGTGGGCACCCGCCTGTGTGCGCGTACACACGCACACAGAGCCCGGGGCGAGCACGTCCCGCCCAGTAAGAAATATGCCACCACAAGCGCGGAGGTGGTGAGATCTCCAACGTGACTTGAGGTACCTGGAGGTCGCAGCCACTCCATCAGCACTCTGCCAAACCTCCTGCTGATATCTCCAGATGACACTTTTGAATCCAAGCAGGGGAAAAGTCCCCCTTTTTTCCCTTTCTTTGATTCCCCTTCCCTTTCAACCCTTTCTTCCAGCATAATTTTTTTCTGCCAGGGATGCTGGTGGGGAGGGAAGAGAATTACATTTCCATGACATTTTTCAGCACAAAAACTGTTCTTCTGGCATCTTTTGAATGGGGGTAGAGTGGAAATAAGGCTCAAAGCACGGGGATTTCTCCCTGGTCTCATGGGACTGGCAAGCTCTCTCATTTAGCTGTTCCAGCAAGTCCCATGGGACTTGTATTTCCAGGCAGTCCCTGCTAGGAAGCAGATGGGTTTGTCCCATCCTTGCTCTGCTTCAGACAGAAAAGCAACAAAACTACTCTTTATGAAGTCCACTGGTGAGCGCAGGGCAAGACAAGGATGGAAGGAAACTACCCTCCCACAAATGGAGTAAAATTAACTCTGCTGATGCCTTGGTTTTGCCCCAGTCAGTCCACAAGAAGCATGGACAGAGGTTCCTGGAAATTTCAAGTCATTGTCCCACCATACGAAATGCTTCCAGGCTGTCACAGTGCGGTGGGACGCAGAGCCAGGATGGGCCCAAGCCACGACGGCCAAATTTGGATTCTGTCCACAAACTGTCATGCAGGAAGATGTGAGAGCTGGAGGATCCAGCGGGCTGGAGAGAAACTCCAACCCTGAGCTCTGGCTCAGTCCTATTTCCAGCCTTGCCACCACGCCAGAGAGAAGCAGTGGTTCTAATATCAGTTAAAAAGCAGCACTATTTGGTCCACAGAAGAGCAAGGCAAACGTGACAACCACTGTATGACCTGGTGCATGGGCTGATTTACAGGGCGCTGATAAAAACCATCCGTTATAATAAGAGCTCAGCAAAAGTCTACTATCAAAGCTATTTACGACAGATAAATATGAGCTTTGCACTATCATTATGGCAACAACCCCATCCATCTCCCACGTGACATTTCTGTATTCTGATGTGCAGACTACTTGGCAAAAAACATCAAAGGTCTTCAACAGAGAAGAGGGAAGAGAGGAAGAAAGAAAGAAAAAGCATTTTCTAATTAAGTTATATCAATAATCCTTCATGGCTGGGGTTGCTATTGGAGAGAACGAACTGTTTTCAGCAGCTGGTTCGAAACCTTTCTCCATATCCCTCTTCTTCAAGAGCAGCTCCTGGCTCACCCACTTTATCTTAAAACCTTAAACATCACCTTCCTCCACCTCAATAAACCATCTGCTTCTGTTTGGGAATAAAACCCCACTTCATATATTTATCTTGCCCAGGCACAAATATTTACAAATGTTTGTGCTCTTCAGCTGCTACGAGGAAGCTCTGGGACTGCTCCCTTCCCTTTCGGTTTAATCTTCGAGCAGTGCATGTGCTAATCCCAACCACGCATTTTTGCAGGAGCAGAGCCCAGGCACCACAACACAGGGCTGCCGAAAACAGCCTCCCAGGACCCAAAGGCAAACTGCCAGGCAAACAGAGCAGGGCACGTGCTGGCGTACGGATGGCATGCACCCCCCCCCCCTTCCCCTGCCCGGAGCCAAAGGGGGGCTTTTGCACCCAACACGGACGTCTGCTCCGAGCACTCAGCCTCAAATAGCACAGCTGCGATTAATACGGAGCGAATCCAGCAAAAGAGGAAAACAACTCACACTTCCAAACCTCTGAGCCCTTCCTGTCCTGTTCGTCACAGTTTCTGCTCGGCACTAAAGGGCATCGTAAAAAGCAGAGGGGCACAATCGCGTTGGCTCCAAAGGGACCCGGCTGTCTCTCTGCAAGAGAAACCCCCTTCCCGTGCGTGTCCACACACCTCTCCAAACAGAAACCACCTCTCTTCCTGGAACGGGGTTTGCTCGCTCGTTAGCCTGGCGCAGTCATTCCCAGTTTTCAGCAATGCGAAAGCAAAACCAGCAACTCACACGAGGAACAGGAATTTCAAGGAGCAGTATCCCTTCGGCGTTTAAAATGATGCAGGACACAGAAGGTCTCAGAGACATGTAGAAGAAAAAAAAAAATCCTCCACGCCCGTTCACCTCGAAGCCCTGCCTGCGGTGGGAAAAAGTGATTTGAAATGTCACGGCCTTACGGGATCGACCTTCTTTCTTTCAAGCCTCTGCTGCCAGTTGAGGCTAAAACAAAGATTTTTTTGTTTTTAATACACAGATGATGCAATCAAAGTCTTAAAATAGCAGGCCTGTTCTATTTATGCCGCTGACCGTCTGCAGCTCCCTCCTAAAAGCAAACACAGGGCAGCAGCGCCGGCATGAACCTGGGCCGGCAGGGGCAGGGAGAGCCGGGTTGGGTTTTTCCATCTCTCCTTCCCCCAGATCTCATCTCCGCCTCAGAAAAAGCGGCGGCAGCAAATGACTCAGTGGAAAAAGCTTTTTCCCAGGGCCGCCTGGCACACCACCACCCTCTGCCCCAGGGAGAGAGAAGTCGCGTTAGGCAGAGCTGCCGGTCAACACGGGCAAGGGGAAGAGGAGACGAGCAGCCAGTGCTTGGTCCTGGGGCACATTAGGGCAAGGTCCTAGCAAGACTCAACTCCCCTGGGAAGGATCTGCTCCCAGCCCAGGCACAAAGGGCACCGGGAGTGCCTGAAATCAGAAATCCAGACACTGGCTTCTGCCTTTTCTCTGCCTAAGGACGCACATGACCAAGCCACCGGGGCGAGGCTCTCTTATGCTGGCTACCTGGCCCTGAAAGTCCAACCTCATCTCTCAGGTGCCAACAACAGAGCCCTGTATTTGGCCCCCCAAAAAGGCAAAAGGCAACACAAAGACCCAACCCATCCCCACACGGCCCCAGTTCCAGCAAAGATGATTCTTCTGCGAAAGAGAGGAACTCGGACTCTGTGGCCCTTGAGTCCTTGCCTCTGCGCTGACAGCGCCCAGCAGTTGGTGGGATGTTGCAGGAAGGGTTTCATCCCGGCGTCCCAAAGCTAAATATCTGTGCCCGTGTGGGACACAACTTGGCTTCACATATTCAGAACAAAGCTGATGTGGGCTCACCAGCATCAGACAAGAAGACATCACTCATTAGGACTGCGGCAGGTTGGACTGTACTGAGCAAAGCCATCTCTTAATCCACAAGCATCACCAGTACCTGGCTAGGTGACCTCCACAGATCTGCTGGTCCCGCTAGCCCACCAAGCCCAATTCACCATCGGCAATGGAGGTGTCAAAGAGGCGGGTCGCTCTGCGGGATCGCCTGCCAGCTCAGAGCATGCCATCCCTCCCGCGTCCAGTCCATCCGGGCTTATCCAGAGCTGGGCCAATGCCTGCACACCACACACACTTGCACTAACGCCATGAGATCGGAGAGCAAGCAGCCGAAGATGGACAAAGGGTCACATCCCACTCTACCCCTGGCTGCGCCTTTCCCTTGTGTCAGCACGGATCTCCTCAGAAAGATACAGAGCAGGTCGTGGCTGTTGTGATGCTGGTTTGGGCCCCTGAAGCTGCTGGAACTGGCTCTCCACGAGGCCAGAGAAGAGCCAGCCGGGGAGATGTGGCAGGACTGCCCAGCTGGCAATGGTGAGCCCTAGGCCAACCCTGCCATAAAACCCCAAGGAGTGCAAACGGGTGGAAGCAGGCAGCGCTACCAAATAACAGTGTCCAGCCACCTATTCCCAGCGCTGCCCCTTGCCTTCTGCGGGCATGAAGGTTTGCATGTTCCCAAATCAGATCAGGGAGCTGATCCAGCTGAAAACCAATTCATTTAAAAGTAAAAAGTCATTTTTTCAGCCAGATTGGCTCCCAAACTGTGCATGCACAAAAATGTCAGTGATAACACTAAGGGGTACTGCAGGACGCAGAAGGCCAAAAGCACCTGTGACGCTTCAGCAGAGCACAGACACATCTGTGGGTCTTACCATAACACGTACCCACCTACGCCATCCACCCTTAGTGCCCGTCTCGCCTTGCTTTCCAGGGGGAACTCAGCCATAGGACTAGCCTCCTCTCTCCTGGCAGAGTTACATCAGCAAAAAGAAGTCTTTATTATCCCTAGCACCTTTCCTCCCACTACACGTACTCCCTGGGCCAGCTGATGTCAACTGGCACAAATCCAGTAGCTTCACTGGGAGACAGGGACTGATGCCAAGCAAGGATTTGGCCTTTGCATTCTCTGCAGAGTGGTGGGGGCAGCAGCTGGACAACACATCAGGCAGTGAAGTGTCTCTCTTGCTCACAGATTTCACATCTGAGGCACTACAAGGCTTGAATGAGAGAGTGGCAGAAAATTTTACCCCCAGTAAATGCCTTAAACTCAGGGGAAGTTGAGCTGGCACCAAAAGAAAACACACAAGAGCTGGCTCTCCAACATCTATATTCCAGTCTCTCCTCCTCTTTTGTTCTCGTCTCTCAGCATTCGCCGCCCTAAATAAAGTCCTTCCACTCACTTGGCATCTGCAGTCAAATATTCTCTGAACATATAATCACAGCTGCCAGGTTTGTGCTTATCAAACTGCCACATGGTTTCCTAGGGAAATACAAGCCCAGCTCAGGGCTACTCAGCTTCCAAGAGCAGACACAGCAGAGCGTGTTCAACCAGAAGCAGAGTGCGTTCGACCCAAGTCAACTGTGCACCTGCGCCTGGCCCCCTGGCCCTCTCTTCCCACCTTGAAGTCACGCCCCAGAAATACGCAGAGGCATTTGGGTGATCAGGCAGGACTGCCAGACATGGCCTACACTGATACGAGGCCTCAGCGGTAAGGACAAAGCTTCAGTTCCCCTACGGACCTGCCTGACGTCAGCCACAGCAGCCTAAAGGCGAGTAATAAGAACGGGGCAAGGGTGGAGAGACGCGTTCCCCAGATACCTCCTGAGCTCCAACAACCAACGGTTCAAGGATTTCCTGAGCTGGATCTATCTTTATACTTAATAGCCCTCAGGTAGTTTTTCTTCCGTGACTTTATCACCTGTAAACCATCATGTTCACGATGTTCTGCAGCAAGGAGCTTCACCGCACGCGAGCGTGCCTGCTATTCTGCTGACTTCTCCCGTGGGACACGTGCAGAAGGACCCACCAGAGGCAGTCGGATTGTTTTTCCTCTGTTATTTTAAAGGGGAGGAGGGGAAGGAGGCACCTGCCTTTCAAACAAACTGCTACCACAGGTTTTCTTCCATCCCCTGGAAGAGAAGTACAGCAAGAAGCACGTTGCTCTGGCCACACTACAGCACTGTTTTAAGCATTAACGGGAAGAAAAGAAAAAAAATAAGATCACACCAGGTCAGAGTTTTGCATTACTAAAAGAAACAGATGTGCAATTTTCAGGGAAACAGAACAATAACTTCTTTTCAGCCGGAGAACGAAATGTGCTCTAGACAGCGGACTCACCCTTGGTCACCGCCTCCAAGCGCCTCGGTTGCCTTAAGGAGTTAAAATTTGGGGGCACAACACAGCAGCTGTTACCGAGGGGCAGACCACGAGGTCTGCGGGGCTCGGCAGCGGCGGGGCTGGGCGCTGCCAGATCACGCAGTGGCACAAACACGATGCGGGTGAGGCACAAAAATCCCATGCGCAGCCCCGCCGGCCTGATCACACAACACGTGCGACGGCCTTCAAGGCTGCTCGGAGCCGCCTGCACCCGCCCGGCTGCTACCTGAGCTGGCACAAAGCCTCCTGGCATGCTTTTTGCATAAATCACGCTTTTTGAATAAATCACTGGCACGGCGCGGCAATGCCACCAAACTGGTCGGCAGCACGTGGCCCTGGCATTTGTAACCTTGGGTTAGGAGCCTGAACCAGGGTTTACCGTACCACTGAAGCGCAGCCCGACAGGCAGGCTTTGCAGGGCTGATGGCTTGTGTAAAAAGCTCCCCGGCACGTACGGACACAGCACGGCACCTCACGTTCGCCCTCGGTGCCGACATCTCTTCCAGAGCCAGGATCACGGGCATTCAAGCTGGTGGCACAGGTCGGCTTAATCCAAATTACAGCACGGACACACAAGTCCCAGCCCTGCTCCTCCCAAGCTGTTTGGGCCCACCTTAGAGCTACTTGAATATTTGCAAGAGCTTTTGCACCACACTTTCAAGTTGGTGAAAGACCCCCTTTTATTTATTTATTTATTTATTTTTAATAAAGGATTTTAACCCAGCATGAAGCCGCCCCCTGCTTCCTACTCACACTCAGCCTGTTCCAGCTTCCTCTCCATTTTCTGAAGAAACATAAACAGCGCGTGATTGGGAAAAACGATCCAAAAAGTTTCACTGCGTTTTAAACAAAACATTTGGGGGGGCTGCTTTTAAGATTAACACCACCACCAGACCTCAGTGATAGGTTTTTCCCCCTAAAGAAATCAGCACACTTCTTTTCACTGAAAATGCAAGGCGTATTTGAAGCAGCCCCCAAAGCAGCGATACCCACCACCGTACTGAATTATGGAAAGTCCTTTTCTGTCCGCCTCGAAAAACCTTCTCCCCTCTGTGAAAAGCTATCAGGGATTTTCGTAACGCTTAACAATTTAGCCGTGACTCAGTTTACCCGCTCAGGGTGCTCTGCTACAGTCTTAGCAAAGTGAAGCAGCAAATTCCTTTCCTGGAGGAGGAAAATCAGAGAGATCGCAATCACGCAGGTAAATGTGGGTTTATACAAAGGATGTCTCCCAGCTTACTGACGGACGGAGTTACCCCAGGGACCCGGCAGGCGAGCAGCAGCGCCCGCGGGAGGGAGAAGAACGCGTGAACGCGGCTGGTCAGAAGACTGAAACAACGGAGCAAAGCGTTAGGACGCAGAAACTGGTTGCCCACAGCAGCAGCAAAGATGCAACGCAGCGCGCACAGAGCCGGAGAGGCAAGTAAAAGCCGGGATGTGCTGTGATGGATGCCCGACACGGCTCCCCCGCCTTCGAAACCTGCCTCAACCGCTTTGCTCCCTCCTGTAAACAAACACAGTCATCTCCCGAATTATTTTGCAAAGCAAAAATGTTTGCCGTTCAGTCTCGCCTAGGCAACACGGTGCATTCACCAGCCTGCACCTGGTTTTAATAACAGCCTCGCTACCTTTTGAATGCACGTGCAATTAGTCATATATCCAGCCCCGATCCACGCAGCCCTGCCAGTCCCGCCGAGAGCAAGCCTCCTCCTGCAAAAACCTCTACTGCAGGCAAAGGAGGCTGGAGGAAGCAGAAAGGGGATGTTTTCACATGGAAACACAGCGCGGATCTGCAGCCTGCCCTCCGAAACACCAGGCTGGGAGGGCTCCTGGCCTCCTGGGGCCGGTGTGGGTATGAACCTGAACTCAAGGTTTGCAGAACGCAAGCCTGAACCGGGAAGGGAGCATTCAGGACCCCCTTTGCTCAGCTCTGGCAGCAAATGTAATAGGTGTTTCTCCCCCAGAAAACACTGCTCCAGGAAGCTCACTGCAATGATTTACCTTTGGTACCTTCTACGATCAGAAGACCTTCAATGCATTTCTCTCCTGTGAAGTAGGAAAGAGCAATTCTCCCCCTTCATGGGGAAGCTGAACAACTGCCCCAGGTATCCCCATATGGGTGGAAGGGCTGGGACTGAACTCAGGTCTCCCAGATCCCAGCAGGTTCAGGGTAGACCTGGCATAGAGGGGACGTACACACTGGATTTGGCCAACACTCCCTTTACACCCATCCCGGCACAAAACACTACGTGCGATGTCTGTGGTTGCCACGATGGCACACTGCGAGCAAGTCCCACAGCACTTGCTAACGGAAGGAGCCCAGAGGCAGAACAACTGCACTGAGATATTTTGGGGCCCCTGAAAACACATCCCTATGCTTTTCCCTTCCTTTCCAGCTCTCTACTCACCCTGCATCCTATCCATTGCAGACCGTACCCCTTTCCCTGTGCTGGGGGCTGCCTGCCCCCTCCACAGTGCCACCCCACAGCTCCCTGCTGAGCACTTACCTCAAACGCAGCAGATTTGGGCACGCTGGACTCGGAGCACACGCTTGGCTCTTCGTTTGCCAACAGCTGCGGCGGATCCACGCAAAAGGGCCCAGACCCGACAGCGGGAAAGACTCACACTCCCTGCCCCAGACCAGCACCACTGGAAACGCAAACCTCAGCCCAGCCTCTCAGGGAAGTGTCAGGGGTCTCAGGGGCCTCAAGACAAAATTAATACGCAGTTTCCCAGATGAACCCTTCCTGATGGAAACTGTCTAACGCTGCTTCAACAGGTAATCACGGATGGGAGGTTTCATTGCACTGGTGCTGTGAGATCCCGTCGTGGGCAAGCAGTGACAACGACTGCTAACTGGTGGCCTGGGCAACCTCAGGGCTGACTGGCTCGCTGCCGGACCGTGGTGTGACCTTGGGCAAGTCGCTGGAGGCGCCTGACCCTTCATTCCCCTCCCATCCTTTGCCTGCCCTTGCCTACTGCAGTGGTGGTCTCTCATCTTACGCAGATACTTGATGTGGAGGGCTGACCACATCAGAAACTCCCACCTGGCCTCAACCCTACTGGAGCAGCTTCTTAAAGAGATGATGCTTAGGCAGTCACGGTTTAACCATTTCCAGCCCTTCTTCTCCAAAACTGCTCCCTCTGGTAACTTCTGAACAGCCTTTCCAGGCAGATTTTAGCAATCCCATCAAGGGAAAGCTCCAGCACAAACTCAACTCTTCAACAAAGGGTGTCCCGTCACTCAGGACTCAACTGCAAATGGTTGTCACATAGCCCAAATCCCCCAAAAGCTGTCTGCTAAAGAGGCTGCGTCCTCACCAAAAACAGCTGGCCAAAAAGCCAGAGGCTGCACCAGGGTAGCAGGCAAATAAACTTCTCCCAGGTGGAAGATGATCGGCAGAGCCATGTCCAGGTGGTCACAAGTCCTCCACGCTGTAAATCGCCAGCGGTTCAAGTGCCTGGAAGTCACGGAGCGCAGGCACCTGCTGACGTAGCTCCAGGGGCTGCAGCAGGCTTCCAGCAGCATCAGAACTGGCCCCCAGAGTGGGTTAATTTAAGCCCATCTAGAAAGCTTCTGTCCATGTTTTATCATGTTTGTAGCAAATATACGCTAAAAAGAGGGATTTCCCCAGTTCTGACCCCTTTACTGCACGAGCATCCCTCTTTCATTCAGTGACACTTTTGGCACAAGCCGTACCACTCAGTGTCTGCTAAACGAGTGAGATCAGACCCATGGTCTGAGCCAGCGGGAAATACTGTGGCAAAACAAGCCAGATCTTTAAGCTCAACCCATTCCCGCATTTTGAATAACATTAGGAAAAGCTGCAGGTATCTGTATGTTAGACAAACAGCAGTGACAACACTTTCTTGGAAATGCCTCAAGGCATTTATTTCATTTCTTAATTACACCTAGTTCTGCCCTTTCCAGCTGCATCAGAGACGTTCACGGCTACAACCTCCCAGCACCCTGGGAGAGGCAAACAAGCATCTCCGTTGTCCTGCAGCTCGCAAGGGCAACAGAGATGGGGGAAAAGCCCAAAGCTCTAAGAAGAAACGGTGGCAGAATTGGAAAATGAGCCAGAGTCCCAGACAAGCCCACTGAATACAAGCCCACCCTTAGAGCACTCCCTGTTTTCAGGCGCTTTCAGGGAAAGATGTACTCTTCGGGCTAAAGTGTTCCATCATTCACTGTTCTCAATGAGAGCTTTGCTTTCGTACAGTAAAATGCCATTTGGTGATATCTAAATGAATTTATCACGGGGGAGGGAGTGGAAGGCGTCTTTAATGGTTTGGGAAACGGTTCAAACACCTTTTTTGTGGTAGCTCTAAAACAATTTGCATTTGAATGGCTGGCCTTGGCAGGTACAGCATATGCAATGAAGCTTGGGCTGTGCCAGCCACAGGCAGGAGAGGATTCAGGAATGAAAGCAGGGTCTAAGGGGGCAGCTGAATAATGCAAGGCTTAACCCAGCATTTAACCCAGCGACCCAAAAGCTCTTTCTAAAAGCATGTTATGGAAACCAAATGCGTACGGTGGCTGCTACCCAGACCCACAGCTCAGCACGTGACCCCAGCTCTCCTCGAGCTGGCAGCACAAGCCGGTGCTCCTGGGTCCCCGGGAGGGCCAAGCCGCGCTTCTTAGCAAGCTCAGGATGGGCCGAGCGAGCGACGCAGTCCCTGGCGGCCCGATCCCGTCCTATCACCTGCTCCCAGGCAGCCCCATCCTCCCGCGTACGCATCCTGGAGGGTATCACTCAGCAACCAGTATTAGGCCTGCCCCGCGCTCCTGATGCTTAGGTGTGCATCAAAGAGCAGCTCCCACGCGTTGCCCAACCATGGGAAGACCTTCCCGAATCACAGCCGGTCCGGTGGGGTGTACCAGTGCCAGGAGACACGGAAAGGACACCTCTCACGCACACGGCAGAGCGAGCACCACCAACGAGCAGCAGGCTAGAAAAGATACAATCTCTGGGGAAACAGATGCTGCAACGGGGGCAGCCCAGGCCGCAGGAAGGCACTGGGAGCCTCGGGCAGTGCCCACCTCGCACTTACTGGAACAAGCAACACCGCAGCTCCCTAAGAGAGGGGCGCAGGGGCGTCTGCGCCCCCCGAGCAGAGCGCCTGGCCAGCCCTCACGTCCCAGCGGAGGGCGGGAGGCTGGACGGGGGCCGCCCACCAGGACCCAAGTTAACACACTGGAGCTAAGAGGAGGCTCAAAGATGGTAACGGGTACTCCCGCAGGCACATGCACACGCTCCAGAGTGCGGGAAGCAAGAGGCAGCACCGACAAATTAAATAATCTGAAGAGGCAACAGCTGAGTGAGCTCATGCAAGCGAGAAAACAGAGCAAATAAATAAATAAATTAGGAAGAGCTGCAAGGCTCATAATTTCCCAGGAGCCAAATCCAGGGCAGGCAGGAGACTGCGAGCAAGGCAGCAGGGTGGTGTAGACACCGGGATGAGGTGCTCGAGTGGAGGAAACTGTTTGATCATCCAGACCCTCAGAGATGAAGACGACCATCAAGTCCACCTTGCTATATCTGGTGGTCTCGTAATGAGCCAGGCCCTGCAGGGCTGACTGAAACGCAAATCACAAAACGTGCTCAGTGACAGCCTGGCCAAGAGAAAGACACGTGCTTCCCTTCCCTGGCCAGACCAGAGAATGAGATGAGGGAGACGGGGTTTAATTCCAAACCAGCCTTGCAGCAGCAAGTCAAAGTAATCACAAAATGCCACTCCAAAATGGAAAGTGGAAAATGTCTCGGCTCTATTTGCACACAAAACCTTTTGTTTAAGCCAAAGTGTTCACAGGGACCCCACGCAAGCTTACAAAGACTGTTTTAAATCAGCCCGAAGCTACAGTTTCATTAAGTTCCCACCTCTCTAAACATTACTCAGTCAGGGCCCCTTCTGCCATGCGAGCGGTGCAGAGAAGCGGGCCAGACAGTAACGCTGGCCTTGCTCGTCCATGCAAGCTCAGATGGGGAATAAATCATGTGATGACAAACACAGCCACTCGTGAGAGGTTCGTCAATGGCATCCATGGCCAAGATAGAAACCTTTATGACTCAGAGAGAACTCTTCCAAAATGTAGAGCACTCACAAACTAATTCAAGCTACAGATTTTCTTACACTCATGAAGTGAGCCAACTCTACCGTTTCCAGCTTTACATCTTACATGGTGCGGGTATCATACTTCAACAGTGTGTTAAGAAGTGGAAGGCTTTCAACAATGCGATAAAATGCTGTTTTCTCCTTGGACTCTGCTGTGTTTTAACGCCCAGGATGGACTGGGTTGGGGTGGTGAAGGAGAAAAGAGAAGTGAGGGATGCAAGACTTGCAGCAGAACTTGACAGGAAAGCAATGAATGGGAAGGGAGCAAAAGCACAATGCAGAATTCATCTAAAAAAGGAGGCAAAAAGGCCAAGCTTCCTCTACAGTCAATGGAGAGAGATCTGCATCTCAAGAGGGCACCTTGTACTTTGCTAGGAGGGTCTCAGGCAAACAGGCGGTATTGCCCCCTCCACCAGTTTCCAGGAACCTAGGGCAATTAGCCTGACCCTTAGGTGGCTGGAGTTAGGCCAGATTAATTCATTGCCCAGTATCCGACACTTGGACAAAGCACTCAGGACTAACCAAGGTTGCACCCAGAGCCAGCATTAATTCCAGTACTTCCTAATTTCAAGAGTTAGAGCTGGGAACATCCAGTTCTGCCTGCAGGAGAAGTTACATGCGTGGAAATAGGGACTGTACAGAAAGAAACATGGACCACCCTTATTGTCTCATACTCACTTCAGGGCTGGTGAGACAACAGCATGGCTTTTCAAGGGGCAAGACTGTCATTCCCACAGGACATACAGGGATACTAGGATCACCAGCAGACCACAAAGGAACAGTTTAACCCAGCAGAAGATCCACCTCCAGACAGCAACAGGAGGGATAACGGGGAATGATCCACTAATCAACATCCAAGCTTTGATAACCAGAAGCTTGGGTTATAACTTTAAGAAGAGACCTGAAGAAAGACGCACTTCCCATGCAGAAGGAGGGTTACCCTTTCTAAGGAATCACGAGCCAGAACGAAACCAAGTCATCGCCATCACTGTGCTTTCACTTCATGCCAGCTCAAACTTTAAAGGCTCTGCTTAAGCCCTGTTAGCAACAATCTCCTGAAACGCTCAGCAAGCAAAAGCACTCCTGTAACCCCCGAGCGGTGTTTTGCTCAGGCTGAGTCACTCGAGCAGCTCACACACTCTCTGCTGGGACCTAGCCACAGTGATTTTTATCATTCCCTTTGCAGCCTTGGGATGCGCATCTCCAGCTCGCAGATTTGAGAGTCCCATCAAGTCTTCCACCTCCTGCTCCCCAGGCCTCACCCAACCCCATGAACAACCTGCTACAGGGGCAAAGATTACTGCTTCCTAGCCTCAGACAACTGACAGGCGACATGAAACCCACTGCAGCCATAAACCCTCCTCTAGATCTTCCAGTGGGGGACAGCCAGGAGAAGCCCAGGACATGCAGAGACTGCTTTCCTATCACAGGAAAACACAGGCCATTAAAAGAAGCACTCGATTTGGCTTTGATCCACCCTGGGCTGCTGGTCACTCAGAATTCAAGCCCCTTCCCGAGCTCAGAGAAGTCGCTGTCTCAGTGGAGCCCCTCGGTAAGGCCAGCTCTGCCTGATGCTCAGGTGAGGGGGGATCTTCTCAAAACCACCCCGGGCAGCCAGCTGGCTCACAAGGGCTCAGTGAGGTTGCCACCCTTTCAGGCTACGTTGTGCGAGGAAAGGAGCCACAACTCAACCTGTCGCACCCATGGGTGCTGCTCCCTGGACTGCCTGAGAATGCCCATTGGCAACCAGCTCCGTGGGGAGGACAGGTCAGAGCTCTGGGGAGGAGGAGGAGGGTGGCTCCCAAGCTGCTCAGGACAGACACCAAGGTCCCTGGGGCGCTGAGGGTGCAGCTGCAGGGAACTTACCGCGGTTTCACTTACGCTGGCACTGCAACTCCCAGAGGAGCAGCGTGAATCACTGCGGTTCAGACACGTCTTATCTCCTTCCATTTTGCTATCTGGTTTCTCTCCTCGCATCGGCTTACAGAGCGCAAAGGACTCCCTGGCTGGGCACTGAGCCGAGAGGCGCTACGACACGCTGCTGAGCCCGAGGCAGGGGCCGGCGGTGCACTCAGGCTTGCGTCGCCCAGATTTGTTGGCTTGTGGCAGACTCCCAGGGCAGATCCAGGGTTGGGCAGCCCTGAGCATCCTACCAAGGCTGCCCTGGAGCTGCCGAGGATGCACGGGCACGTGCCAGGTGGAAACTGGTGAGGAAATATCCCAAGCTGAGTGTCTCCCACATGCCAGCTCCAGTTCCGATTTTCTTCCTCGAGGGAACCCAAGAGCCAGGCGCAAGGAAGGACCAGCTACAACAAAACAGTCCTCGATAGACCCTGTGACCTCCTCGCAGCCTATTCCTGCATTTCACAACCCCTCCCATTAGAAACCCTCCCTCACTGCAGCTCAAGCCACTCTTTGCCCTACCCACCAAGGATGGGGAAGCTCATCTATTCCTTCCCGGTTGGCAACAGACTTTCACGCACCCGGAGACTGCTGCCCCGCTTCCTCACAGCCTGCTTGTCTTTCCCACAGCCACAGAACGGGAATGTCCCCCTTCCGCTTGCCCGTCTCCTGGGACATTCAGCGAGGGGTGCAGGGACCCCATCCAACCTGCACCAAGGCAGCCGGCTTCCCCGGTGCCCCGTGGAGTCGGGGCGCTAACAAGTACAATAATAGCGCAAGATATTGCACTCTAATAACAGTGTAATAGCAGGTGGAGCACACAAGACCCTTGAGGGAAAGGGGATTAGGAAATGCTATTATTTAATGTTGGCTGTGCTGGCTGAGCTCCTCTGATACCTGCGAGTGCTGCTTAGCAGTGATACTTAGCGCTTACAAGAGGCCTTGCAGGCTCCAAGTGCTGTGCAAGCACTGATAAAGTAAACTCCACTTCGTCCCCTTTGCTCCCCCGGGACAGCCAAGCCTTTTTCTCATCACACAGGGAACCTGATGGAGGGAGCCAAACCATGTCCTAAGGGGTGGGAAATCCAGACCCCAGCAGGGCTTTCTGCAGACAGCAAGGAGCCGGATGGGAGGAGATGGAGAGATGTCACCGTCCGCTGGCCAAGCAGGATCTGAACTCAGGAACACCAGGTTTGGGAGGGGAAAGCTCTACCCACTCCATCCCACTTCTGCAGAGGCAAACCACCACTGCTACCTTTGGGGAAGCAGCCTCAACCACGGACACACATCCATCTGCGGCAGCCACAGCACGTGAGGAAGTGACCATCCCCATTCGCTGTCTTCTACAGACTTCCCACATCACCTTGGGCAAAGCATCTCATTTCTCTGCCTGTTTCCCATCTCCCCTACCTTCCCCCGGAGGGTCTAACGAAAGCCTGTGAGCTGCCTGGGCTGGCACAGGTAGGACACACCTGAAGCCCAGGGCAGTGACATGGTTGAACCCCTCAGGAGACAAGCACCGGCTCGCAGTGGTGTCCGCTCCACGCCAGCTCTCCTGCTGTGCAGCAGGACATCTCTGCCACCACGCCCCCCAGCCAGGAGTGTCACCTCCCTGTTGGGATTTTAGACCATACCAGAGGGCCATCAACAACTGGAGGCAGGAAAGATGCTTTGAAGAAAGGCAACGATTTGGGCAGAGAGGAGCAACGTTCCCCTCGCCAGGACCCGCGAGCACTGGCAAACAGTTTCTGCCTCCCCACATTATCAGTAAAGCACAGGCCTATGCAGCATCATACATTGCTTGTCTTGTGTTTTTTTTTTTTTTTTTTAATCTAAAAAGCAATGCAAAAGCACCTTCCCCTGCCCAGTTAGGAGGCAAGGCAGCCTCTGCAAACATACATCAAAACACGAACCCAACATCTCCACCTGCCTCCTGCCACCACCGTACATGGCGACGTGGCTGCTGGACTCCAGGACAAGGGTGCCAGCGAAGTAAGTGCCTCGTGAAGAAGGACCAGATTTCAACCCAAAGGGCGCTGGCGGCTTTCTTCGTTGCTTTTCATATTTATCTAGTCCTGATTCAAATTCTGCTCCTGGCTGCATCTGGACGGCCTACCATCTCTAATCTTATCTGCCCAAACTTGCCATTTGCCCCCCACACACACACACACGGACCAGAGCAGGACTCTGGCTGCTTCCCCCGTCCAAGTGGAAACCGAGCAGCCAGCCTGCGGCTAAGGAGAGCTGCCGTTGCCCCAGGACGAGGGGGTCAGGGCACGCAAGCGCCCTTACGGCAGTCCTGTACCAGCTCCAAGCTCCCTCCCGGTGGCCAGGCCATTCCTGCAAGCCGGGTGTAGCCACACGGCCACTGGCCTGATCCTGCCAGGCTGAAGCCTCTCCTGGAGCACGCAACAGGGCTGGGCTGGGCTGCCGGGCACAGTGCTCACCCCGCCAGGGCTACCTCGCCGCGGCCGGCAAGACGAGAGCCCAGAGGCCTCCACGCTGCTGGATCTCCCAGCTGCTTCCAGCGCTCAGTCTGGAGGAAACCTGAAATGCGTTTACACAGAAGTGCAGCTCTCCTCGTACCGTTAGTCCTGCCTGCCTCCTCCACCCGCGCAGCAGGACACAGAGCACAGGACCCGCATCCTCGCAGAGGCTCTTGCATCCTTAGAGACCCGGTGTTCAAGCGTGGAAACTGGAGTTTTAAGCGAGCCAGGGATGCGCAGGTAGAACAAAGCATCTTTAAATGTCTTCTGGAGTCGAGACAGCCTTCGATGCCAGCTAGCTGGCACCGACACAGCGCCCTCGAGCAGAGTTTGCCCTGGTACTTCGGTAATAAAGAGCAACCAGACTTGTTCTCCAACGCACGCTGGATGAAGCCTTAAAATGTCCTGGTCACCCAGGCTGAGCACGGCAAATCGCTTACCAGAAAGAAGTCGCCAGCCCTAAAGAGCACAAGAGCCGAGCGCTAGGAGAGGGCAGGTCACCAGCCAGGCACGGCCGCCGGGCTCCCAGCGGCAAGGATGCTCCCGTAATTCCCACCTGGCGGAAAGCAACGGGCCGCAACTCAGCAAACGAAAGCAAAACTAGCTCTTCCGCAGCCCGCGGAGATGTGCAGAGGAGGTGGCAAGATTTTTTTTTAAAAAAAAAAAAGTCGCAAGTTGCTGCAGAGACTAAGCACATTTCAGAAGAGCGCTTAGGAAACCAGAAACTGAAAAAAGAGAAAAAAAAAAAACCCTATTTCCTCTAAACCTGAGAAAAAAAGAGGCTGATTCTGAGGACCGTGCAGGTGACAACCAAGACGCAGCTGGGTAACCAGGCTGAGCACCCAGCCCCGAGGGTGTCTCTCGCGCCCATCATTCGCCCCAAGCCCCGTTAACTGGTCGCTCGCAAAGCAGCGTTGTGGTTTCCAGGGCGGTAGCAGCACTGGGCTCGCTGCTCCGAAACCGAGAAAGGGCAAGCGAGAGAGAGGGCAAGAGCAGAGCGCAAGGGTGTCCTCCTTTAAAGACATGCAGTGATGGCTGAGCCACGCAGCGCTGACCTGATTCAAGTTTCCCCTGCCAAGCGCACATTTGGGTTAGATAGGCTAAGTAGACTGCACATTTTCGCTTGAATGCAGGCTTCCTCCGGGGCCCAATTTAGGGAAATCTGTGATGTAGGGCAGAAAACCTCACGATGTCACTCTGAATCCTGGAGATCACATCAATTCCTCTACACACCTCGTCCCTACAAAGCAGACCCAAGGTCCACGTGCCAGCTTCCCACCAGCTGTGGCGATACACTGCTTACCGCTCAGGCGGCCCCTTCCCTCACTACCTGCAAGGAGAAAATGATCTTACGCATTCCCCGCGGGTGAGCGTGAGACGGGATCCTGCAACGCCAGCTCCTCGCTGGGTGACAGGCAGCTCCCGGCACGGGCAGCACCTGCAGGAAGCTCTGTCTAAAGAGAGGCACAGGCAAAACATCGAAATTTCACCTCCTCGTGGCAGAGAGATTCATCTCGGACACATGCACTGGTAAACTCAGGACTATGTATAGCTCCTGTTGAAAATTTTAGCTTCTAGCCATTGCATTAAGACTTTCCCATCACATTACTACAGCAGCCGTAAAATAGCTGGGCTTACTCTCAAGATGGGGGAAATATGTCTGCTTCAAATACCAGTAAAAACAAACATTATTTTCAAGTTTGGGGAAAGAGGGCAGACTTAATTAAACCTAGACCCCTATGAGATTTAAAAGAATAGCGCAGCAGCATGAGGAAGCAGAGCTGTAACGAAAATCAAGCCACCGGCAGTGCATCCGGCAGCCGAGTTTGCTAAAAAACCCCACACATTTAGGGCTTTTACTCTGCTGAAGCTCCCTAGGAAGGTGTAGAGAAAACCTCTTTCATTCCAATCGCTCCTTTGGTTTTGTTTCTCTCGAAGTCAAGCAGGAGAGAGGGATAAAAGACCTCATTCTCTCAGCTCTTGGACAAACGAAGCAAGAGGTAGTCATCCTCCCAGCCGCCTGCAATCAGTTCAGTCCATTAGCACTAATGCGATGCTTCTCTCCCTGAGCCAGCCTGAATTAGGTGTAAAATGTTTGAGGGTAAAACCATTTTTTTCTTTCCCTGCCCGGTATACTTAACGAAGGCTTATTTAACTTATTAAAATCGTAAATGCTGGCTTTCTGAATTTTAATTGAATTCCTATTTCCAGCCAAAAGCAGCTTACCATATATCGCCAGTGAGAGAAAGGAAATCACCACTTAGGTAATGAGAAATGGTTTTAACCGTTTTCTAACACAACTCCATGCCAAAATCACAACTGGGCCATTCAGAAAGGCCCGGCCGGCAGCCCCCAGGGTGAATCAGCCTGCAGGTCCCTCCATCCCGGGTCCCCAGAGAAGACAAGGAACAGCAATTCAAGCAGCAAGGACAGTCCCAACAGCCAGAGATGTCCCCCCGGCACGCTGTGCTGCTGCTGCCAAGCAGGGAGACGATATATCTGCTATGGGGGAAGAGCGGGAGGGGTGTCCATCCTTCCACACAGCTGCCCCGCCCCAAATTGCATCCCTTTGCAAAAGTGGCAGCCATCATCTTACTCCATCCTGATCCCCTCGTATGGCAGTAGCCCAACCCCAAGGCAGGGACCAGCAGCCTCTTTGTAAGGGGGGACAACACAGAAGGCTTCGGGGACAACCCAAATGTCCCATCTAATCCACGCAGCCGTAAGCGGTCCGGATGACAGCGAGTGCGTATTCCTCCGGACAAGAGCAAAGCTACCAAACTAAGTAGAGCACCTTTTCCACTGGAAACAAATGTATGAATATTTCCCCCACAAAATTCATGACACCACCAAAAAAAGCACAGGGTTTGTGTCCATGGCCAACCAGTATTTGCCGGGTACTTCTCCTGCTTCTGCAGTGAGCTAGAGCTGCAGGCTGGCCCCAGGGGATTCAGCAGGTTTGCCTTGTTCTCACTTACCTACAGGTGGAGCAACAAGATCTTCACACTCCAGCTCCACGGGCAAAACCAGCAACAGAAAGACCGGAGCAAGTGACTATTTGCATCGCTCGGCATGTCCCCAGCTGACTCCATGGGGTGACACATTTTGGCCAACCTGTTTCATCAGACCGACAAGGTCCTCTTATCCCTGTGCTTCCCAGTCCATATCCAGCTGCCATCTCTTCCTGATAGCTGTATCATAAACCAGTTGGGACAAGGATTGGCTGCTTGCTTAACAGCCAGGACTTCAAAGCCCTTCCCCTAATTACAAAAATAAAAATTAACAGGTAGTTTTGTGCAATGCTTATTTGCAGTGGGGTGCAGACACCAAGCCACAGCAACACTGGGGAAAGAAAACCCTCTGTGTGCAGCAGAGGTAGTTCAGCGTACAGGAAAATACGGCATTTTGTCTGCAACAGCCCTCTCCCATGTCAATTTGCTGATGTCTGATAGAGGAGGTTTTTAGTCTTTCCCTCCATGGAGGGACTCCCATCACCTCTCACCCGTCCATCCACCAACTTACAAAACCTCAGCATCTTTTAGGCCCCATCCTGCATCAAACCGGGCAGAAACTGGTCAGAACAAGAAGGATGCAAATACTCAGCACCACTGCATCCACCTGGTTTTGCTGGGGAGCAAGGTTCAATACAGACACCCCGCCTTAAGTCTTTATTTTGGAAGCTGCCCCTTCATGTCCCTAAGGGCTGCAGCTCACCTTTACACCACACACAGGTAAAGCTCCCACTAACATCCAGTGCAGCTTTACTCTCATCAGTAAGACCCAATCTTTTCCTAAACATATTTTTTTATCTTCCAGCTTTGCAGCAGAGAGATACTGCCAGGCTGGCACTTGACGCACTAAGCTTCATCCTGATACGGATTTCTATGACAGAGATACAAAACCCTGAATGCAGTGATTTATAATGAGAATTAAGTCTGATAAATTATTAACTCCTTTCCAACAGCTTTAAAGACTGCTAGAGGGAATGTAAAACTTGATTTAAGCAGTTGCACAGTTCTGGACTAGCTGTTTAACAGCAAAACTTGTGTTCCCAGCTCCTGTGAATTTTAAAATAAAGCCTCATGATGTCTGATGTTTCTTCGTAAATCCTCAGCTTCTGGAATCACAAGATCATGGAAAATCCAGAACCAAGAGGGATGGTGACCGTTTTAGATGCGAGCTTTTTCCTGCTGGCTGCGGGAAAGAGAGACAATCTGACAGTTCCCAAACCCAAAGCCTCAGAAAAAACAGCAGGCAAATAAGAAGTGCAGCCATTACTGCTGAACACTATGGTTTGTTTTTCTGATGCTCTACCAGTGTTTCTGTGACTATAAAATGAGGGCTCCTACCTCACCTGAGTCCTTGGGAATTACTTATTTCCTTGCTCCTGCAATCAAAACAAACCACCTCTCTGGCCAGAGCAAAGTGAGCGGCCAGGAAACCGAACCAAAATGGTAAAAAAGGATGATTCGGTTCCCTCAACAAACGTTTTACAGAGGTTTAAAAGACAAACGGTAGGGTTTCGGGGCGGAGAGAAGTGCTCAATTCTCTTTTTCACACTGTTTTGTGGTTTTGGAGCCTGCCAGGAACACAGTTTCAAACGCTTGTCTACTCCCCTGTGCCAGAAAGTTACCTTTTCTTCTCCTTCCCCCCAGCCTGCTTTTGAATGAAATCCAAGGCTCTCACATAACGAGCTCCTTATGAGAGCTGGCAACACTGAACTGGGACAGGAGACTGCAAGTGTTGCTCTTCCATCAATTAACCTGGCAGTGCATTTGCAGCACTCCAGCAGCTCCGGGAGAACAAGCCCTGACTTACGGGCGCGCAAGCGATTCTGCTCAGCTCTCCCCTGGGGCCAATACTCCGGGCAGAGATTTCCACTGAAGTCAGTGGGAAATTCTTTCCACCGAGTTTAACAGGAGCAAGGGACGGAGTTATTAGTCCCAGACTCCTAACAAGCCCCACCGCGACTCCCAAAAGTGCTACCAGGCAAACAAAGCCAGTGCAATTCCAGTATACAACTGGGCAGACGGGTAAATGGCGGGGTTACCAAGAACTGCTCCAGCATGACACAGCCCCACTATTTTGGGGTGCAAGCCAGGTCCCTGGGAGACAAGGCTGCCAAGGAGCACTGCCACTGAAGCATGGGAGATCTTTGCCCTGTAGGGATGCAGCATCTTCACTCAGCTGCTGAGCTAGAGCTGCCGAATCCTAAGAGGATTTTTCCTCAGCAGAAACCACGGCGCGCAGGGTCTGCATCCCTCTCCTTCAGCACCGACTGGTAAAGCATCAGGGTCCCGTAAATCCCTGCCAGCAATGCTTTTACAAGCCGTACAACCTTGCCAGCAATTGGCACAGGGTCCCTCGCTGTCCAACAGGTCAAACCCCAACAGTAAGTACATCCCCCAGGGCTACACGTGCTGATGCAGCTATGATTTTATTTCTCTTTAAATCATTCAGCCAAACTCAGAAAGGCAGTGGAGAGGGAGAAGCGTTACAGCTCGATTCTCTCAAATACCTGTAGTCTTATTACCCCGTCCAGGCACCCAGAGCTGCATTTAGCAGCCCCTGCTAAATGGATGTAGACCAAGACTATGCCACTCCTGACCTGACTGCGCTGGTCCTGGGAACAGCGTGACGCACACTGCCAGCGCCTACGGAGGTGGTCTGCCAGCAAATGCCACCTCCGGGGGCGGGGGGTAAGGGGGACCCGAGCCCTCAGAAGAGCAGATCCAGGATTTCTCATCTACCCAATACAAGTGCGAGGGGCTGCCTATACTGCAGCTAGTTGCACCTTGGAGGGTGCCCGAAAGCCTCACCTTACGCTTCCCCTCCACGTTATTTCAGCTGGGATGTCCCAGAAGCAACTACAGAGAGCCCAGCAGGCAAACAAAACCAGCCGTCAAAAGATCTGGTGTCCCAGGCTATCACATAGCTGTACCCAAAGCAAATGCATCATTTCCCCAAGGTTACACCAGGAAAACATTCTCCACCTCTTCATTGCTTCAAACAAGCTCCTTTCCACACGCCCTGAGCTTTCGGTCCCAGTCTCCCGCCCATCACCCTGCTCCCGGCCCCTTTGATGGGGCTCAATTTGATGTCATTTCTGGCCTGCAATAATACATTTTCTGACCCCTGAAAAGCACAGTGATGTCATACACTGGCAAGAGAGCTCAAACACTGGCCCTGCTATTAAGAAATTTGTGACTTGATCTTTTCTCTCCACTGGTAAGTCTCCCCTGGCTCCCAGTGGTCTGGGGGATGCCTTGTGTGTGCATCTACGAGCACCCACATGCACAAGCGGCTGCTAGCAGCCAAAGAAGATCATTTAATAGCAGCAAAAGCAGGTACCTGGTCTGGCAGGAGGAGACCGAGGCAGGAGAAATGGGAGCGATATTCAGATCTGAGCCCTCCAGAGCTCTGTTCGCACCAGCCTGATTCCGATCCCAGCTTCTTCAACAAGGTTCAGGTGCATCTCCAGGAGGCTTCAAATTCGGGGCTCGCATTCATGGGGATTTTCCCAATTCCTTCCCCGACAGGCAGCTCAGGTTCTCGAAGAGGTAGGATCCAGCCCTTTGGAGACGTTTCTGCCACTGCTGCCCCAAAGCTTCTACTCTTGACTTACTCTGCACCCTCCTACTTCCTGTTCCACCTCTTGCGCAGGGAACAGCTAGGCAGGGTTTGTTTGCCCACAAAGTCCTACAGCACACGGCCTCGCTGGCTTTCACCAGGCTTCTCACCTAAGTTAGGGTTACTCACATGAAGACTTATCGTATCAGGTCCTCAGTCTGGCGGAGCTGATGGGAAAACACTTCCCCGCCTGTCATCCTCCGAACACTTCAGGCTGCTCTGCTTGTCGGTATCTCAGAGAACAAGGCGTCTTGCTGGGAACGGAGCTCTTACTAACGCCCCGACAGCCTTCTTCAGAGAGGGGCAGGCCATCCACCCAGGAGAGCGAGCCCTCTACATGCCCCCTCGAGCTTTACGCGACCGCGGCGTTGCACAAAGGCTATCGCGAGCTGCTACGGCAGCCAAACGCAAAGCAGCAGCACGCTGCCAGCAGCTCCCGGAGAAGCGCTTTGGCGCTCCCCAGCCTTCGGCTCACCGGTTCCCCCCCGCGACTGGCACCGAAGCTGGAGGAGAGCACGGGGCGCTCGCGACAGCGCTGCGCTACCAGGAAAAAGCTATCGAACATCCCAAACCTCCCAGAGCGTGGCCGTCAGCCGCCAGCGCCCGTCTCGGGGATCGCCCTTCCAGCGGGATTGCTTCATTAAGAGCGGGAGCTTCCGCAGACGCAGGCAACAGGTCTGCAGCCTCGTATGGCGAGCGGGATACGGAAGGGAACTTCTACACCGGAGCAGCAACGTGCCCGAAGGGAGGAAGCCGGGGACGGGGAGGAGAGCCGGGAGGAATTGGGATGGCTAATTCCAGGGGAGGGAAGGCAGAGGGGAAACCGCACCATCTCCAACGCCTGTGGCATAGGGGAAAGGGAAAAGCCCAGAAAAAGAGCAAGAGGCACCAACCGCAGTCAGGGATATTCAGGGAGATACTGGGGGAATAAAGAGAAGAGAAAACCTTTCCCGTGGTGGGGGTGCTGGGGCTGGAAGGGATTGCCGGCGAGGGCTGAAGGACCAGCGAGCGGACATCCCAGGGACGACCCCGCGGCCCTGTCCCCGCAGGTCCCCCGCACGGCGAGGCCACCGCCGGCGCTTTCGGAGCACAGCCCGCTGACAGGGGCCACCCGCCGCCGTGCCCGCTGTCCCCGGGGCCACCACGATACGTGCCACCCCGGAAGAAGTGTCACCTCGTGTCCCGGCGGGGGGACGGGGGTCCTGCCAGGCTGGCCCAACCACTGGGGTCCCGCTGTGGGCCACCTCAGGCAGGGGCAGGAGCCCCTGGCTCCTGCTGGCCCTGTCCCTTGTCCCCTGCACCTCAGCCCAGCATCCCCTTTGCCTTGTCCCCTGTCCCTTGCCTGTCCCAAGTCTCCCGTCCCCTGTCCCTCGTCCCCTGTCCCAAGTCTCCCGTCCCCTGTCCCTCGTCCCCTGTCCCTTGCGTGTCCCAGGTCTCCCGTCCCATGTCCCCCGTCCCAGGTCTCCCGTCCCCTGTCCCCTCCGTGCCCCCCCCCCCCGGCGGCGGGGGCTCCTCCCCGCCGGTACTCACCGCCGGGCCGGGCCGCGCCGGGCCGGGCCAAGCAGCTCGCCGCGGGCTCAGCGCCTCACCATGGCCGCTGCCCGCCGCCTCCCCGCGCCGCCCGGGGGGCGCGGCCGGGGCCGGTCGGGCGGGGAGAGCCGGCGGCGGGACGCCCCGCCCCCCCTCCCAGCGCCCGCGGCCCCCGCCCGGCCCCGCCCCGCCCCGGTGCCCCGCGGGACGGGGCCGCCCCCCCGGGCGCCCCTGTGGGGAGAGGCCGCGGCGGCGACCGGCCGCGGGGGGGGTGCGAACCGCAGGGTCCGGGGGGGGGGGGGGGGGGCGAAAATTGTGTTTTGTCTGCACCAAAATGAACCAAAAAAAGAGCTTTTTAGGGAGAGGATGGAGGGAATTAAGCGAGAGAACCCGCGTGCGTGGTGTCCCGGGGTGTTCCCTCTCGCTCTCCACCCAGAGTCCCCCTTGGGGCTCAGCTACCTGCTGACTGCGCGTTTCCGTTGAACGCACACCTTTCAGCGAAAAGCCTCCGCTTCGCGGCGGGACCATTTTCCGACGCAAAAAAAGGAGCCTTTCGAAAATTTCCCAATTTCCTGCGTTTTTGTATCATTACCGTGTTCTCGCCCGTTTTCCTCCCAGCCTCTCGCAGGCACGGCTCTGCCCCGCGAGCTCGGGAAAACCCTGCGCAAACGCCAGTGGAAGGGCCGGCAGGCCGCGTCCCTCGTCACCCGCCCCGCCGTGACGAAACCGCGGCTTTTCGGAAACGCCGCCTCACTTTTTCGTCAAAAACCGGCAATTTGGTGCTGCCCTGACCCCGGCGGGTACCTCAGCCTGGGTTTTGAGCCGATTTACGCCTCAGCCCCTGGGTTTTCGGGTGCCCAGGGAGGACCCTTCTCCTCCACAGGGCAGGCGACCTGCTGCCCCATATTACGCCTGTGATTCACTCCGCTCGGCCCAGGGAGCTGTCGGCCTTCTAGGCCGATACCACCGGTGTTTAGATCCAATGCACCGTTATCGTCCTGAGCTGAAGCCTGGCTTACGCGTCATCAGACTTGATGGATATTTGTACGGATTTTTTTTGATATATAGAGACAGTAATAAGACAGAAAGCCTCCCTTGGAGGCTTCAAATTACATGATTCGTCCTTTTTTGCACAGGAACATTTACTGCGGGCTTTGCTAGGGCTTTTAAAGGCTCGCTGGCAAAATAAATAAATAATCCTACACCCCCCCGTCACCTCCTTTCCCCTCTCCTGGAGCTACAGCAGTTACAGCCAGCAGATCTTTAAGGCACCGAGTCGCTTTTTGCTCCTAGTCGTGTCCCTGCCGCCCACGGCCCGTCTCCGGTGCTCAGCCACCCCCCGGGCAGGGCCTGGAGGCGCCAGGGCCACCGGGACGTGGCACAGGCGGCCCCGGAGAATGGACTCACGAGTTAGTAACGCTTGGGCTCAGCATGGGCAACGTGGCTTTTGGGGGAGCATCCGGCTGAAAGCTGAGCCCCAGCACCGTTTTTCAGGAGCAAAGCCACCTTTTTGTGCATTCAGCGCATGCCTGAACTGCGCGAGAAGTGAGGCTTGTGTCAGACCCGCCACGTTGCTTCAGCGCAGTTACCTCAAAACACCTCTTTGGAGGGAGACAGAGAGAAAGCAAGCCAGTATTTCACTAATGTCAATGTGCTTATTTTTCCCTGAAATAAGTTTTTCTGTTGTTTTCTCTCCTGCCCAACACCATTCCTCAAAGTCACAGCAGAGGTTCAGAGCTGGTGTTATCAGAGGGGAAACAGCAACTGAGGTTTCGGGCTCTATGAAATTGCATTCACTGCGTGCAAAAGCTTGCTCAGCCCATCTTCATATATTGCATAGCACAAAGCCTGGGCTCCTCGCTGCCCTCCAGCAGCGTGTTTACTTGCAGCAGTGCATTTATTTCTAAAGATCTCATCTCAGGGGGTAAAAACCCCTCTGCGTATGAAACCAGTATTGACTAGCCCATTCCTTGTCTTCCTGAGACTGCAGGGAGCCAGAAACAACAGGGATGTGTGGAGCGTCCTGATACATTTCCATTTTTTGGACCATGATACATCTGAAACCAAATCGTAACAGCTCTAAAATAGACCACGATAATTATCTAGTCAGCAATCGCTTTAGTACACGGCCATCTCACGCAATCCCAGATGGCCTCCCATGTCTTCCTGCATACCCTGAGATTAATTTAAAACCTCACAGTTGGACAAAACCTCCAGCTTCCCCTTGAGAAGTTTTCAGATGCAACTGCAAGCTGCGAATATGGAAATCAGCACACTGAGAATGGGAAGCATGGCAAGGCCAGCCTAAAAGTACCTGGCATTCAATATAAAAAACAAACTAGGGACCAATTACATCATTCTGTTTCATATGTAACTCAATCCAAATCTCAATATTTTTAATGAAATGTGCACTAAGTGTCAGAGCAACGCAGTATTTATGGGCCTAAAGCAGCAATTAAACCCAGTTAGCAGCAGAGAACACACGACCTTTGAGTGCAGGCACTCTGGGGGAAAACCCAGGCACTCAGAAGATAGCACAGAGCCCTATTTTAGCCAGTCCACATCGCTGGGCTGTAGACAACTGCTTTCCATTTTTGGGTTTTTGCTGACACCTGGTGTTCTGGAAAAGATGCCGTCTGATTATGTCCTGCAAGTGCCTTTGCTTTGGTTATGATGACCACTCTTCTCAGGTCAGAGAGATGTGTGTTTGGGAGCTAATCTTGAATTCTGAAAAGAACCTGAGAAATCCAAGCGTGCCCTTAGATTTCAGAGGCACTCCTTATTGTCTGAAGTCAACAGAAACGCTGCATGAACAGCTTTAGCATGCCTTGTTATGTTCTCACAAGCCTCGCTGTATTTGATGTATGGTTCCTAACATCAGGAGCCAGGGGAATTGTAGGGGAGGGAATCTCAGGTTTCATTTATTTTTAAACAGCACATTTCATTGCAAGGGAAAATAATCCGGTATTGTGATCCAAACCCAACAGACCTTTGTTAGAATGGTTGCTCTACCCAAGGCAGCCATTTAGGGTTAAGCATCCAAGACCCACAAACCGTAAGTGACTGGAAACAGAAAACGAAAAAGAATCCATGATCAAGCACTCAAAGTGACATTCTTATTTATTCAGTTAGAGCACATTTTTTCCCATCAAAAAAAGGCAGGAAAAACAATATACAGGATGGCATGTTTCAAACCAGTGAAAGAGGAAAATAAATTAGCATGGCACCCGAACAACTTAAAATACAAGAGTGCTTGTCATCAATACAAGCAATACGATACAACGGAGCTAGGCAGACATCTGTTTGACAGTGGCCATGTCTATTTTTCCCCATGGTACACAGACCTGCGATAACAGCCAAAAGACTCTTGCTGTGGTCGCTTTTGAAGATGTCAAAATGGCCATTACAAAGTACATTATGAAGTACGATCCCAGTACTTTTCTCCTCCATACAGAGTAAAACACAGCCTCTATTATCTACGACAGATAGTACTTAGTCCTACTAGAATGATGTCAAAAATGCAGGAAAAAAAATGACTTTTCAACTCACAGCCTGGAAGCTCTGTCCACCCTCTTACATTTCCAAAGAAGAACTCCCAAATATCTTGGGAGACCAGGGGCAGAGACTAGCCTGCTAACAAGCACTCTCTCCTGGAAAGCTGTGAAGAGCTAACAGCACTGAGACACCTTTTCGAATGTGATCACACTACCTTTCATGCCACTCTGTTCCTTTGATGGGCACTAGAAAGATTTGCATCTGCAAATGAGTTCTGAAAATACAGAATAGCAGCCACATTTAGTAAAGCTTATACTTAAACTCGAGTGTTCAAATCTCAGGTACTTGAATTATGGCCTAATAGGGAATTTCACCTTTTTTTGTGTGTTGTTGTTTTTAAATCCTTCTCAGAGTACAGTCTTGTCTGCAAAACACATCCTACCTCTGTGCAACGATGTCAGTATCTCACAGAATGTAATGTTATTCTTAAATAAGGACAGTGGCTCCTCCAGAAATAACAGGCACCAGCTGTCCATCTCCTCTGCTCAAAGGTTTGCCTGATCAGCACTTCTGTTTCATTCCAAAAACCTGCCCTGCCCAAATTAGACCAACACTTTCTCCCCAGGCGAATGCTGCTGTAAACAAATTGCCATAAATAAACCCACCACAAGGATTAAATATTTCTAGCACAAACAATATAACAACATAACATACAATATAACAACTTAATAAATAAGGTGAATGACATGGCCTCACTCCCGCAACACAAGCTGTTGTTCCGCGCATGCAAGGGGCAGTCATGGTCTGTCTCTGCTGCACAGCAAACTCAGTGCTTGGGATCTTCCCTCTCCAGTTCCCACATGCCCAACATGCACTGCCCAGAGATATGCAGGCTTTGGGATTCAGGGAGTTGCAGAGCCCTGTGTAGTCAGAACAGCAGCATTTTGAGGTAACCTGCCACTCGCTTCACCTCAAAGAGATCAGTGCAACTGAGCATTCAAAAAACCCAAAGTTCTAGAAAAGCACATATGATAATAATAATAATCCCCTCACACTGAATAGCCAGTTTTGTTACAAATTATTTTACAACCTCAGTACTTTTTTGTTACAAATTATTTTACAACCTCAGTACTTTTAAGTTTTCCCACTGAAATCTATGATGCTGGCCTTTCCACATCATCACAGTACAATTACTGGTCATTGCCAGACAATGATTTGAAATTTCAGAAGTCTTGAAGTTTTCACTAGGAAACTGAGGCAATTCAGTAGGAAAAGGAGCTTGCTATCATGCAAACAAATATATATATTACTGTTATATATATTACAAGTTTTTTTCTAAAAATCATAGAGGTATTTCACACAGTTGTACACAATTTTCAAACAGCCTGTTTGAGTGCATTTCTAATAGTGTCAAATTTTACATCCTCTCCTGGAAGATGTTCATTTTTTTACTGGAACATCCTGCAGGTGTTGATCCCCCTGGTTTTCGGAAACCCTGAGCAGATGCATCTCATCCTCTTGGAAAGAGTTTGAAAGTTGGTATGCCGAGAACACTGCCTGCTCAGCAGCAATTCCTTACAATACTTTTTGCTCTTCTGTACCGTAAAAGCTCACGATAAACAGAACACGTGTAAATGTTCACATTTGGTTAAGCACAGTGAAGGAAGACCTCATGCTTACAGTTTTTATTTGTACAGATCTTGGCTTCCTGGATTCTTCAGAATCCCTTTTAGTGCAATTTTTGAGGGTAATGGAAGACAGAGAGCAGTTCCTAGTCACTCAAGGGCTTTTCTTTACTAATAGAAGGAGAAACACAGTCTTGAGTCTTGGCTTGTCAAATTCTCAGCAAGGCCCTTCGGCACCGGATTGTTCCACAGCCTACAGTGAGAGGAAAGACATTATTGTAGGAGGTGGTGTGGTGAAGAAAGAACATGGCTTGGTGAAGACAGCAACTGACTGGATGAGGTAGCTTTGGGTTTTTGTCAAAGCAGGCCCCACGGTGAGAAAGGCATGGCCGTATCTCAGTGGCAGAGCAGCAACCCAGCAGCTGGCCCGAGTAATCTAGCTGGGGAGAGAGATTAAGGCTTTGAAAGTCCTCAGGCTGCTGGGATCTCAGAAAGGAGAGAAGAGCTGAGCCACATAAGCAACCTGGATTACCTGAGCTACCCTTCTTCATCTACATGACTTCTTGGAGTCTACCCCAAAGCTGCCCATATTCGGCCTTTAGCTTGCAAAGGGGAGTGCCCCAAGGAGTCAGTGGGACTATATGCTGTCCTTTACCCAGCGGACCTCAGCAAACACACAGTGGCCCCAAGCTCCAGCCGGGACTAGAAACATTCCTCAGTGGTTGCTCTGAGGCTGTTCTCATTGTCGGTGAAGTCAGAGCCTGTTATGGGCCAAAGAGACCGCTCAGAAAGGACTGGACAGTTGGCTTTTGGGACTCATATTACTAAAAAGTTATCAAAGGTGCTCTTAGAATAGTGACTTTTCAAATGAGTGAAGGATGAGTAGGTCTGTCTTGCAAGAGAGAAGGTTTATACTGGAGTTTGATACACAGGGTTTGGCGAAAAACTAGGAGTGTCCAAGTATCTGCAAGATATGGATCCCATCAGAGAGGGTGGGATGGGGCAGGAAAATGTGGGAAGTGGAACCAGCGGTAATGGGAAAAAGAAAACTTAAAGGGAAAATGCAACAAATTTCCTGACAGGGAGACATTACACAAGCAGCCTTCATTTTTTGTCTCATTTAAAGCCAGTAAGTCTTTTCAGTCCCTTTTTCCCATGACTTTCTGAAGTGGTGGAGCTGCTCTAGAAAACCCTCAGCTTAGTTGGCTTGCGTTTGGGTCCAGTGCAGTATCCTAACTCCACACTGCTAACCCAGGGCAATGGGCCAGCAGGGCCATGTCCATCTCAGGACTGGTCACCCTGATGTCCTCTAGCTGAGCCAATATCCAGCTGCAAAGCTCCGTGACACCTGCTCACCTTATGAATTGAATTTCTGGGCACTTGGCAAGTTCCTCTGCTAGCTTTGTGGCCCCACAGGCTCCAATGAGATTTTTCTCCAGACTGTTTTAAAAGACAAAGAGAGAGCTTTAAAAAACAAAACAAAATCAGGAATGGAAAACAGTGAGATTATCACTGGCTCCTTCTCCTATCCCAAAAGAGTTACACTTTTGCACAAGCACAGCAATGCTCCACAACTCACATCAGCCTCATCTTTATCACCATGGCCCTGTTCATACAAGAAGTGTGCGCTGCTCCCCGTGACCTCCTTCCAGCATAGGACCTGTAAGCAGATCTCCTGCCCTCAGAGCATTCTGACAAAGCCCACAGCAACCTTGGGGCCAAAAAAATGCTAGAAACAGCTCCTCTTGCCTCGTACATAACCTTTTTGCTTGTACCTGTGGAACAGCCAGGCAAACTCTACTACGTAGTTTCCTTGCCCAAGACAAATAAAAACCAGTTTCTGATCCTCTGAACCACAGATTAATGTTTTCATATAGCTAAGAACACATATCATGTATTTCAAAGGGCAAAAAGGAGGAAAGCTTCATGAACAGTTCTTGGGCAGGAGATGACAGTCTGTCCCATGAGATAGGGCTGGGCTGTGATGCCACTGAGCCAATGAGTGACCTGGTGATGTCAACTCCGGCTGCTGGTTGCACTACGACTCAGGAGCTGCATTTGAGCTTCCTATGAGCTCCTATGGCCCAAGACCCACAGTCTGGTTGCTCCATTCTGGGGACAGAAGTTCATGTCTTCCTGCAGACACTCACAAAGGAAGACTCTCTGAGCAAGCTATTCATCTAGACCGTCCTTCTAGTCATTAGGGAGAAATAAAAACTTGCAGGAAGCAGCTCACCTGAGGTCATTAGATGATATGACTCATGCCTGAGAAATACCATTTTCTCTTCCCTGACTCAGACAGGAAGCTTAGTAGGACTAGGTTCTGCTTAGATACCTACAGTGCAAACACCTCAGATAAAACAAGTGCTACCTGAATGCCTCTATGCTGTGTATCACACGAGGAGAGCTGTCCACTGGTGTACACGGCAGGCTGAGCAAGAATGTGAACTGCGGAAGCCTGTCTCTGTTGTTCTTGGCATGCATCCCCTTACTGGAAGGGCTGCGCTTGAAGGCTCAAAGATACAAAAAGTTTCCTTGGGGTTGCTCTCAGGGTCATACTCACTCTAACATCTTCAGCTTTTCCATCCTTGGGAGGGCACTGGCTAACTCTCCGGCTCCTCTGTCACCAAGGGTGTTCCAAGACAATCTGAGATGGACAAGAAAACCCAACCGGTGAGTCAGCCAAGCCCAACAGAGGGTGGACAGGGTGAATGTAAGGGGAACAACACCACGGCTGTGATACAACCCCATCACGGATTAGCCCAGTCATTTACAAGACCTTATCGCCCTCTTATCACAGCAGGTAAACATTCCCCTGCTTTACAAGCTTAACTGAGGAGTTTCCTCAGTTTTACCACATTTTTCTGTGTATAATAAGAGACCAGGCTGCCTCACCAAACAGCCCAGAGACTGTGGTTATCTCTGGAGTCCTGTAGGTCCCGGGAATGAGACACCAAAGGTGGAAGTGACAGTTAAGCACACAGCTTTATCCCAGGATGCTCATCTTTGTGCTGGTGGTGTTAAACTATTGTGGCAGCTAAGGTGGCCCTCAGAGCTGCTCTTAAAGCCTCCCTTTGTCTCTAATCTCTTTCAAAGGATAGCTCACAGGGCACTTGAAAGGGCGGGTTTTTCACTTTCTGGTGTGTTAGCACATGGGAAAATATTTCAGATCCTTTCTTTGCACCAGCTGCACAGCCTGGCTGTTTCCTTCTCACCTGGAAAGCAAAATCCTAGCATGGCACCAGTCAGTGCTTCACTACGACACTCAGCTGAATGATCCTGGGGGACCCCCTTACAGTCACTCCTCTGCCCGATTCTGGGGAATTCCAGAATTTCTGTGTCACATGTAGGAGCCAAAAATAAAGGCAGAACAGGAGCTGGCTCAAGAACTGGGGCCTTTCACTGAACAAGTTCATGGGCTGTTCAGGGATTTCACAGGTGTCAGGAGATTGCACCCTGTGGTCACCCAAATCTTCTCAATGATAAAACCCACATGTGCCTTCACTAACAAGATAAGCCCCCTCTTAACACTGCAAATAAAGGAAAATCCATCAATCTTACACACTAATGTACTGCAGTGCTAGTGACTCCCCACACAGTTAACTTGTCCTACTGTCAAGCTGCAAAAAGCAGCAACGTACCTATGCGCTAAACATTGCTTTACTCATCCCCTTACTCCATTTCTGACTCCCCAGGAATGTTGCAAGACTGCTGTCACCAACCTGGATTATGTGGCATTAGCGTCAGACAGCACCTCTCCCAGGACTGGCAATAAAATCCCGCTTTGACCCAACACCCTGAGTCCTCAGATATCTGTGATCACCACACAGATACCTTTTAAGGGAGGGAGAGGAAGGTCTGATGGGCTTATAACCCATGTATCATTTGATTCAAACCATTCATGAGTACTTTGCAGAAGAGGAAATTGAGGCACATAACATGACAATCAAGGGTTGCCCAGGTGGCCACAGCAGAGCTGATTAGAAACCTTAGGTCTGTCTATCCGTTAGGCAGAGCTATATCCTGATAGAGCAATGGTCTCAGCCTGGTTCCTAGGAGGTCTGTCTCCCATCAGCATCTCCAGCTGTGTCAATCTTTGTTACTGTTACAGACAGCTCTGGATCTATGAGGCCACATACCCCATGGGAGCCTTAAATGCTAGTCCTATCAGCACCAAACTTAAGGTACTTCTAGTACAATGGGGCAAACTGCATTTAAAAACACATTAGCTAAGGCAGGTTCACTGCAAGTTTCTGTTTCTTACTGAGGTCCTCTTGGGCAGGTGAATGCATATCAGAATGGGGTTAGCCTCTCTATGCCATTTATTTAAAACATATTAAACGTCCAAAATTCAGTGCAACTCCTTTTATTCCAGTGTGGATAGGATCTAAATGGGTGAGATTGCACTTGGTGGTACCCACTGTTCAACTACAAGCTGAATTCACTTTGCCTTGAGCTCCCAGTTCATCCTCTATGATTGCAAAGAGAAGCTCCCGGTCTGCTCTGAGAGCCAACTGCACCCATCTCAAAAAATGGAGGCAAAACTTGGACTACGGAGAACAAGGACTAGAAGTCTGTCCCTCCTCCCAAAGGAGATGCTAAAACACGAAGGATAATGGGCAGAGTCTAAAGATGAGTGTTTTCCTCTATGTTCTGTTCAGCTCTTCAGATTCAGCTTCCAACAAGCTGCCAGTTATACCAGGAAGTGTTTCCCAGGGAATTTAGTCAATTAGTACATTACTAGTAAATTTATCACTAAAAAGTACATAGCAGTAAGTATCACTAAATATTTAGCAGAAGTGCACTGTAACTGTGATAGTAACAGCAGATACTAAAATAAGCATGACCTGTTTGTTGGAGGAAGCCCCCATCCATCCCCACACTCACATTATCTCCTCCATGGAAGGGCACTGTCTGAAGCCATGAGAAAGCGATTTAGAAGCATCATCAGTGATTCCACAGAGTTTCAAGCTGAAGCAAGGAGGAGAGGGAAAAAAAAAGGGGGGGGGGTGCATTTGTAGTAACTTGTATTCAACATCAACAATCAGTGAACAAGAGGAGAGTCAGGCACTATGTGACTACATTTGGGGGTCCCCTGGGAAAAACAGTGTCAGACTCACAGATCTGCCAAGCAGGAAAAGGCAGGTGAGCTTTGAGCTGTCTGGCCACATCCCCAGCCAGCATAAACGGGCACAATGTGCTGGCGTGAGAACCAGCGGGGAATATGGCACCGGCCCCGGCCCCATCTGCTGCGCTCTTGTCCTGACAGTGCTGCAAACGGGGCCAGCCACGCTCTGCCCCGGTAGCATTCATGCCCTGGGTACTTACTCAATCTTTCGGAGTTGTTCAAAGCATGGCAGTCCCTTGGACAGGGCGTGGATACCTCCTTCCCCAAGACAATTTTCTGATAAGCTATAAGAATAATGGAAAAGCTCTGAGCAGCTGCAGGAAAAGCAGCTACAGTCAGAGAAGAGCCAGAGCAAAAAAGGTAACTACGTGAGTTAAGAAATCAATAACTAGTACCCAGACTAAGATAAGTGAGGACTCTAGAGACAGCAGGGACAGGACAGATTAGGACATGGCAACTCAGGGCTAGTTTCCTGCTCAGTGAAATGGGAGTGACAGCCCTGCTCTAACTAGCAGGCATAAATCCTTGCAGCAGTGAAAGACCTGGAGACAGGAACATGGAGTTATGTCAGTGCCTGAGATGGATGAATTTGCAACGTATCATGTATTGCATCTAAAACTGGGGATGAGAAGTTATATTAGAGTTAATGACTGGTGTGACTGAAGAGGAATGAAGGTAAACTTGTCCAAAGGGACAGTGGGAAGAAGACATGGCTCTCAAAGGCTCAGTGGGCAGCAGTAACTGCCTTCCAGCCCTTACTAGCGTGTGCGGCTCCATTCTCATCTACCGGCAAACATGAGCCATGGCATCTTCTCCAACCTAACTTACCAGCACCCTAGCTCATTTTGTCATTTAACGATGTACATAAAGCAGACAAAGAATGGTGGCATCAGAGGTGCAGGAGGAAGAGTTATTTACACAGCCTGCACTCTTTCAGTCCTGTATTTAGAAATTTTGCCATTCACCGTGTTATTGCATACAAGAGTTCAAAGGCACCTATCTATACAAACCCAAGCAAACAGCACTGGCAAACAGGGTTTGACATCTAGAGGGATCTAAGCAGCCCCCCAGGCAGTGCAGAGCAGCAGACTTCAGCGAGCGTTTCCTCTTATCCTGTGAAAATGTCGAGGATCGGTGGACGAACTGTCTTCTGTGGAATCACCCTCAGCCCTGAGCACAGAAAGAGCCTGGATGGCTGCCTCAGGCCTCCGAGCTGAAATGATTCCCATCCGCAGAGCTGCATTGGCACACACGTGTGGCACCATCCCAAGCACTCCTGCCATGGCCTACCTTATCTCTTCCAGCAGTCGACATCCCACCAGGGCTCTGGCCAGCTCTGTGCCTCCTGTTGGCCCAATGTTATTGTCCTGCAAGCTGACAAAAGAAACACAAGGATTTGGGGGTTATTTCAGGATAAAGCTGTAATGAAAGCTCATATTTAACTTGATAAGTAGAAAACCACCACGTCTTTTGAATCGGCACCTGGTGCTGGAAATAACCTGGGATCCTTGTGGTTCAGTGTTAATGAAGGGGCCTTGAAAACAGGGTGGCAACAGTGGGGGCCAGCAATGTGGCTAGCAAGTCACATGGCTCTCTGCTGCTTCGGGTGACACCTGGCCCTATGGACACGCAGGTCACTGGATGTGCCCGTGCTCCCAACGAAGGAGTGCATTTAGGCAGTCGATGCAGAAGCAAACGCTGCATGGCACAGCTGGGAGTCCATGTCCAACTCGGAGCGCAAGGGATCGATTTGAGCTGACAGTGAGGAATGACCTTAGGAACCAAAGAGTGGATGGGACCTCAAGTCTGCAGATATCCCAGCATCCTTCCAGTGGAGACAAGAACCTATCCACAAGGGCTGAAGTTTCCCAGCACTGGGATTGCTTTTATTAGTTACCTTTTGAGGATATTTTAGACATAGCTTGGAAGACATCCTGTAGGCTAATTGAGCCAAGCTCTTTTAACTCATAGATCTCTTGCTTTGCTACTGTGACACAGCATGAAAATATCCTATGGATTAGAGCCTTGGAAAAACTCCTATACAAGGTTTAAAAATACAGTACCACTGAGTTCAGGGCGGAATATGACTCAGGTGACTGCACAAAATAATAAGGGACCACACAGATGCTCATATTTATGCTTACGTTACACCAGAACAAGAGAACAGCCAGAGGCATTAGAAGTTATGGAGTCAAAGTCCATTAAAAGGGTTATTCTACTTTATACATAATGCTTGATTCATATGTAAAGTTAATGCTGCAAGAGATTATACAGGAATAGCTGATGTGACATTGCTGATGGAGTGACTTAAGGCAATAAATAATAAAGCAGTATGATCAGCGCTTGATGCCGCAGAGTGCCCGAAGAGGGTTTCTCAATCCTGAGCCACTTAACATAATCCTGAGCCACTTAAAATAATCTCTGATCCACGAACCACTTCAGTCTATGCCTATTTCCCTTCCTAGCACTTTCTTTCAACCATTCCAGATATTCCCAGGATATCCTGCTTTCCTCAGGCAGAGGCTGACACTTACTGCAGGATCTTCAGGTCACTCATGTGAGGCAGACAGAGGGCAAGTTTCACTGCTGTCTTGTCGCCAAAAACATTCCTAGATAGTCTGAAAGGAGCAGAAACAAAATGTTACTGGCAGCAGACTACAGAGCCTCATTCCTCACCTGTGTGTGACCAACATGTATCTGTGACCCACATTCCTCACCCACACGTGCATGGGACTGCTGTGGAAGGAGCGAATGTCCTCGATCCAGAGGACACTGGGGATGGGCAGAAATAATGAAGACATTTTGTAATTCTGCAGCAAAAGCTAAACAGTGAAGTAAAATATGCTATGCTTACACTGTGGTGATGCTTCTGGATATCACCTTGGTGGTATCACAGACAGATAGAAAACTATGTAAGTGGCTCATATTCTTTATTCCTTTTTTTTGTTGTTGTAAAATTTTGCTGCCTTCTTGCAGTCAACCTGGCTTATTCCACAAACTAGCCAAGCCAGGACTCCTCTGGCAGAGCAGAGACTGTTGCCCTGTGAACATGTTAGAGGACTCTTAGGCCCCAGCAGTAGAAGGTGTCCTGTGTGTGTGTGGAAGCCATCAGAGCAAGATGCCACATTTTGGAAATGCTATTTCCTCTGGCATCTGCTGCCTCAGACACCTCAGGAATGGACTGATCTTCCTTACTGACTGGGTTGCATGATCAGCTGGAACCATACTGAAATGGCACTTTTTAGTATGTGCCCTTAGTCCAGTACCTCACACTCTGAAGGTTATGTGAATAGCTCCTGCATTTTCATTGCACCAGAAATAACTTTTTCTAATCTGTTTTTTTTCTTTCCTTTTTTAATATGACAGGGGCACATTCATCCTGTAAACTGGTCTTGAATGAAATGACTGATAAACTCATCTGTGAATAGAAATTCTAATTGTCATCTTCCCTCCATTTTGCAGTCACACAGACTAAAGCTGATTTCTTAGGCAACACATGCACTGCACAGCCCTTGAGCTTCAGCTCTTCCCCACTGATGGAGTCTACAGTTTTGGGGAATCTCCAAGAGACTGCAATGAACATATAGTCCCAAAACCTAGCTGATACAGCCATGGGTTTTACCCTGCTCTCATAAGAATCAGTGGTAAACTGATTTTGGCTTTACTGGGGCCAGATCAGACTTGGTTTCTATGCCTTTAATTTTGCCCAGCTTCCTGAAGGGACACTGGAAATGACACACTTACAGTAACTCCTCGATGTGCTTGCAACAGGCAAGAGCATCCATGAGCTTTTCTCCTCCAACAGGACTAGGACTGTTTCCAGAGAGGCTAAAATAAGCAAGAAAGACTGTCAGTGACTGAACGAAAACCAGAATGTACCACGTTAAGGTGTTTCCTTGTGGGCTGGTGTAATAGGAGACTCAGGGCACTCAGGGTAATGATGGGCTACACAGGGCTGCAGTGGTGTGTCCAGTGGTGACACAGGTCTCTAGAAAATGCCTTGGGAAAACAAGATTTGTAGTATATTTTCATCAAGTACTGAGACATTCCTGCCCCTGCAGTTACCAGGAAAATGGAGCAGTTTTTTCTCTATCAGACAGAACTGGGAAAATCCCTATCTTGTTCAAAGAGTTTCCAGGTTATTTTAATTTCAAAAAATTAAGAGAGGCACACCCCAGATCTGAGCCTAACAAACGGCCTGAATGCTCTAATTTCTGTTCCCTCAGAGAAGAGACAGCTTGAATCCACATCTCTGAGAAAGTACCTTGCCCAGAGACTGTGTCCTTGCTCTGGCAAATTCTCAATTTTACTCCTATTTCTCCTAAGAATAGAAAGGCAACATAGCAACATTGGGGGCCACGACACTGGGAACCCTACGTAGCACAAGGAAAGGTGCTGCATGGATCTAGGACTGGTACGCTTCCCTGCAAGCCTGCAAGTTTATTTTCCAAGACACAATTGAGCTAGTGGTGTCTCTGTTCAAAAAAGCTAGCGAAAGAAGGCAAGTGCCCACCGCTGTCTCTGGGGACAACTGCCTGAGAAAAAGAGCGCAACCTTCACTCTTAGCAAACTTGCTACACCAGCAGAAAAAGTTGGTGTCAGGCCCAGCTGTACTTAGGGACGGCAGGAGAGGAAAGACCTTCCATTGGCTTTCTAGATTTTTTAGGAGGCCTTTGATGAGATTGAAAACCCTGGAAGGAGTTGGAACATTGTATAAATGAAGGCAACACAGGGCTTCCCACACAGGCTTTCCCACCAACTGTGGCTGTAACCAAAATCAATCCAAGCAAAACAAAGTGACTCACTCGATTCGTTTCAGGTTTGGCATTTCCAGCAGGACAGCAGCTATATTTATCAGGCCTGGATCTCCAATCTTGTTGTGGCTTAAACTTTAAAGAGGAGGAAAAAAGACTGCGTTGTAAAGGAAAATGCTAAGTGTCAGACAAAGCACAACATGTTATTAAACATCTCCCTTCTTCTGGATGACACAAAGTTGACCTCTGATCTTGGCAGCAGAATCAAAGAGCTGCTTCTCTTAACTGTCCCATGAAAAACTAATAACTGTTAATGAGGCATTAAAAAAATCACAAATAGCAACCAAAATCACTGCAGGATCTTATTAACTGATGGGAAATTACTTCAGCCAGAATCCCAAGCCAGGCATAGTTATCATGTGCCATACTACTATGGCCCAGGGTGGAGAAGGGATGGGACATGGCTAGAGAGGAAGGCCAAAAAGCAGAGCTAGGTCAGGATTGCATCTAGGTTCAGACCTTTCCAGAGCAGGGAAGTGCTGGGTCCAAGGCTATCCCAGGAGAGAAGGGGGCTTCCTGCCCTGTTCTAGATTCAAGAGATTCCAGGGAAGATTTAAATCTGGAGGCTTCATTTAACACATGTGACTGCAGCAAAGTGGGATTACACCAAACTCTCCCCTTCTGAACATCAAGCTCTGATTTTCTCTAACCCAAGGTACCTCATAGAAGAGCATTTTGCAGCCTCCCTGCTTTTTTAACAGCACTGAGCATAAGCACACCTGGATCTCCCCAAACATCAGCACTAGTTCTTAAATCTCTGCTGACAGGAGTCCAGAAGAAATGAGGCACTTACTTTATTTCCTCCAAGTAGTGCATTTTCCTCAAGGCATCTGCGAGCCTGGAGCAGCCATCATCACCAATACTGTTATGGTTCAAGCTGGAAATGAGAGCCCCGGAAAAAACGGCATTAAGCTAGTGTTCTTCAAAATTACAAGGCTATAGGTGACCTGCAGTTACATACTTACAGAAGCCTTTTCAGAGACGGCATTTCACAGAGTCCCAGCACAAGCTTAGGAATGGTAGCATCGCTGAGTCTCATGTGGCCTAGGCTAAAAGACAAAGCAACGCAGGAACAACTAACTACTCATGGGTCAGGGCAAGGTGCAAGTGCAGTCGTGTGAGCTATCAGAGCAGAACAAGGGCAGAAGAGAAGTGGGAGTGTATTTTAATCCCTGTGAATAATTTTCAGCTTTGCTCTCTAAAGCGCTTCTACTGGATGCTTTTGGATCCTGATAAAGCGCCAAGAATCCCAAATCTCTGGAGCAAGAGCTGCTGTTGGCCTCAGGCTGCCCAGTCCCTCATGCAGCAGGATGCCACTGTGACCGCAATACAGATGGCAAAGCCCTCAAGTCAGTGAAATACACAGTCCAGTTGGACTTCAGAAAGTATATGAAGGTTCCTGGAAAAGCCACCTCATAGTGCAGGCCACCAGACCACCCTCTGGGACTAAAATGTTGGCTCTGGAATTACTGCATTGGAATCGCTGCCTCCCGGCTCAGACATGATCCACACAAATACCAGCTACCAAAGCATTTGGTTCCCCCATTGGACATTCCCTGCCACAGACCATTGATCTCAGTCCCTCCCACCCATCCGTCATTGCAAATAAAAAGCACGTGTTGCTTCTTCCGTATCTGAAGTCCACCAGCCATTAGGAAACACATCTATCTGTCCATCTGCACACACGAGGGGCAGAAAAGAGGGTGCGGTTTAACTAAAGCATCTAGAAAGACCTGGCAGACTCTGGACAGCCTGGTGACAACACACTTACTTAAGCTCTTCAATAGCCTGGCACTTCTGCAAGCCAGTGATCAAGTAATCAATTCCAGTCGGCATAATACTGCTAGAGGTCAGCCTGCAAAACAGCAAGGATCAAACAAGAAGGTCAGATCTCAGCCCACTGAGGCAGAGGAGAGTTTACTTCCTCACTAATGGGCAAGGTGCCCCTGTTCCAACCTCCATCTAGCAGAGAAATCGGGGTCCAGGAGGTTTCGAGAGACTTCTATGCCCCCCATGCACAGGACTACAAGGACTGGGTAGTTCAGAGAGATCTTGGAAACGGAGGATGCACACATGTACCAAATAACACAGTCTCTGCCTGAGTCAACCAGCCCCAGCAGAGAACATGGCCCACAGCATTTCACTGGGCAAAGATACCCCTTATAAGCCTGCCTCTCATTTACAGGCAGGCGAAGAGGGTTGGGAAGACAACTGAATGCTATTCATAGCAGAAAAAGCTCTTTTACTTGGTAGGGAAGTATAAAATTATCTACTGTGTAAACAAGAGTCAAGGTCTCAATCTTAAATTCCTTTCACTTCAAAAAAGGGGAAGAGGAGAATCAGGATCTAACCAAAACCTCAAGACATGCACATGGTACCTCAGTAACCACTTATAGCACCAATTGCAGAGAGCTGCAAAGTTCATAACCTAGAAGGGCTCAGCACACATGACAGAGCTCATGGCCCCCTTCCTTCCAGACAAAGAGCGTTTCAGAGAGGATCAGGGTGAGGTAAACGGTTTAGCAAACTGTAAAACACAGTGGAGAGACCACAGCTGTGCACATTCAGCAGCAGAAACAATCATGCATGAGGACATACCCAAATTTCTTCAACTCTGGAAGAGGCAGCAGAATACTGACTAGCATTTCTGCTTCGTCACCATGGAGCTCAACATGAGACCACCTGCAAGAACAGAACAACAGGTCTGGGCTATACCCACTGACAACAAAAGGTCTGTACCAGCCCACAGCTAAAGCACTCAGGTGCTGGGACACTCAAGAAGGTCCCAGAACACCTGAGAAGGTCCCATGGAAGCTCCTAGTCATGGTAAGAGAGCACAGGTTATCTGGCCAGAGGAGCAATTTAGACACACTCAAAGGATGACCCAGAAAGCCTCTGAGTGTACAGGCCACTTCTATTTTCTATCCACTCTAAGTAAGACAGAAGGAGAGTCCAGATGGCAGGGACTGGGACCTCGCACTGCCATCTCCCCTGCCCCGCTTCACACAAAAGGACAAGCTACTTCCTTCCCCCCAAAAAAGCCTGCGATGCCTGGCAACTCACCTCAATTCCTGAAGCTGGGCACATTTTTCATGAACCCTTTGATAGAAACAAGCACGCTTGACTTCCAGCTCGTTCAGATTCAATCTGTGAGATGCAAACACACACCACTGCCAGTGATGACCAGCAGTCTTTGCAGCTGCACACAGCCTTCCCACTGCAGCATCCTTTAGAGCAAGGCTTAGGAATAGATCAGAGCTTGCAAGGGCCCTCTCTGGGCTCTCCTGCTATGTGCTGTCTGCCCCACAATCCACCCTAGGGAAACACAGCCCTTTCTTAGCTGCACAAGGACACAGCTGCCTTCTTTGGCAGCTACATGAAGGGAAAAAACAGTAACGCTATTCCCTCCCTAGATGTTCATGCAGAAGCCAGAATGTCTTAAGAGTCTCCAAAAGCCTGAGTGACCACAGTCCTGACAGCAGGGTAGGCATATTTTTTACCTTGTGCAGGTCTAATATGGGCCTGAAGGAGGTTGACCTGCAAGACACATGCATGTGAATAATCCCTCAGCATGTGTGGCACAGAGGTGCTCTGGAACTGAGCACATGGAGCCCAGAGCTCCAGACTCTACTAAGATTTTTTTGATCCCATGGCGAGTTGCAGAACAAGCAGTGAGTAATGACAAACAGCAACTTTCTCACCTGCTAACGACTGACTCCACCTTCTCCAGGCAGGGTGGGAACCCCATGCATAATTGGAAGAGGGTTTTATCTTTACATATCCTGGAAGGCAGAGATGAGAGAACATCACAAGCTTGTGTATTCCTGGGGGGAGAAAATGCTATTTTCCAGAAGAATAATCAGGAGGACTGGATGGGACAGGACTATGCTGTTGCATGAATGCTAATCACCTCTTTCTGAAGAGGTTTGCAATGTTTAACGTAGTTCCAAAAACAGCCTCTAATTCTAAATGAGCCAGTCCCGGGGCAGCCAGACTCACAAAGTCTGCTTCCTATGGCCTTGTGATGCGTTCTCTGGTGTTCAGTATGACACAAGCACAGTCAGAAGCTTTTTCTGAGATTGGGAGGACATTGCTCTCCTGTATGAATTCTCCATGCCTAATACAGGCTAAATAGCTGGCACCTTTCTCCCAAGCGAGACCAGGAACAAGGGCTCCCTTCCACTATCTGACCACAAACCTTCTAAGAACTGCTAACTATCAGATATCTGGATCAAACTCAGTTCAAGTTGGCTAGTGGCTTACAAACGCACTGGAGACAGAGAAAAGAGAACAACAGAGCAAGTAAGAGCACTAGCTTCAATCCTGTTTCCTTAAAAAAGACAGGCTAAAAGAAAAGATATAAAAGATATCAGAACGCGAGGCACTACTTACGTGATCTCAGTAATGTTCCCACAGGCCTGGACAGCCAGCTCAAGAAGACTCGTGACGCTTTCTTTACATACCCATGGTTCTTCTATGCTGTAAAGCAGAATACAGGCAGCTCTGCTTTATTCTCATGCACGGATCCACCTCTGCCTCTATCAGTTGAGTGCTCAGCACTCCAATATACACAGAAAGGCTGCTATGCTCATCAGAGCACAGTTATGTATACATAGGAAACAGGACACAAACTGGGAATAAAAAGATGAGAAGCAGCCTAGTTTCCCTGCAGAGGTGGATGCAAACTTCACCTTCTGTCCTGTCTCTCTGCCACTTAAAGCAAGGGGAAGGAATGTGACCTTTGCACTCTTACACAACACACTTCGGGAAAAGTGAAGAATTTGTTACCTGTGTGAACTGTGCGAGACTCTGGTGAGGCCTAGTTGAGGCCACAGTAGGAATGTGCTCACACAGAATTAACATCCTTCTTTATAAAGGCAGGTAAAGGTCTAGAAAGACAGCACGGACTACAGCCACAGCTTTATATGAAGCAGCAGAGTGCTCTGAGATGCCAGGGGGATTAGCTCAGTAATGAATCAAGGAGATAAAGCTGAAATACCAACACCTTAGAGTCACCCATGAGAATTTCTCAGACCAATGCTACCTATCTTTGGAAGAACCACAGCTCACTGATGCTTTTGATGAAAGGAGATCTTAAATTATCAGGCCAGCCCCAGATAGATATCTAGAACATCACAGTGACACTGTACCTGATTTTCAGGGGACCCAGATTTTTCTTCAGGCAATGCAAAAGAGTCTCTGCTGTTTGGACTGACACATTGTTCTTTGAGGATCTAGAACCAAGGGTCATTGTAAAGAAAGGCTTGCAAACAGGCGAAGCCAAATAGGTGCAAACAGGCTTTTTATCAGTCATTAACTCACACATATTCTGTCAGACTGGAGCACTTTTCCAGGACTGAGCACAGCTTTTCCAAGTGCTCTGGCTGAAAGTTGCACTCTGTGAGTCTGAAAGGAAGCAAAAGAAAGTGGTCTTAGTTTCTGATGAACAGTTAGGCTTTCTGACCCAGCATCACAGCCTTTTCTCATGGAAAAAGAAGGATGGTACCAAAACCTTAAATGCTTTGCAGGGCTTCCAAAGGACATTCTGGCAATGCTTTAAAAGCATCTGTTGAGATGTTCTCATGCAGGTTCTCCATAACGGGTTTCCCATGGCAATGCTACAGCTTTTCATAGCACCTGTGACTGACCCCACAGGAACCATGGTGACACCAAGCAGGTACCCACCATGTTACACTCTAAGGTCCTGGTCATCTGATCATCCAGAGAAGGGACCTGCCCAGAGCACACCCCAGGTCTTTTTTGATGCAAACATCTTGTTTTCCTCACCAGGGAAACTAGAGCATGGAGTGGAGTGGGGCAAGATATGGCTGAGTCTCACCGCCATATAAAGCCAGAAGCATTCAGATATAAACAGTTCAGATATAACCAAGGTGACAATGATTGAATAAGATCTATGAAGGCAGACAAGGCAGTGCGAAACCTTCAGCGGACTGTGGAGGTGAAGAACAGTCAGCAGGGAAGCTGTGAGATAGGGGATTCTTAGTGACGTGAAAAAGTTCTTCCCATACCGTGAATCAACGCAAATGTTCCCTCTATTACTGCAAAATATGACTGTGCCAGGAGCTAGGAGGTGAAAAGAGGTTTTGTCTGCCTTCTCCCTAAAGATACCACCTTTGTCAAAGAAATCACAAAAAAATCTGTGCTGTTACCTCAAAATCTTTCTCGGGTCATCTCTGCTTGTCAGCTTGATGATTAAAGTTGCTTTGGAGCACAAACTGCACAGAGAAGACATGTGAGTGCAGGATATAGAGGGAAAGGGACTATTTCCCCAGTGGACAGAATTTAAGGGTACATCAAAAGGCACAAAGCAACACAGCACAGCAATGATGTCACTACCCAACGCAGCTATGCTTGGCCAGTAGAAATGGACATAAACAAAAGCTTTGCACGCACCAATAAACATGAAATTAGTTGACAATGTGGCCCTTGTTGTTCTTACCTGAAGATCATAAACCATAGGATAACTAAGAGGAAAATACACAGAGAAGAGTCAGGAAGCAGTGACAAGACACACACCTGACTTGAACTTCAGTGATATTTCCAGATGTGGAAAAGGCATTTATGAGATCCAGAACTCCATCCTGAGAAATCCTGTTATGGCTGAGACTACAAAGAAGAGAACAGGAAAGTTCTTCAGGTGTTAAAGGAGTTGTCTCCAAGCTCCTTAACCACAGAAGCTAAATTCAAGTTGGCACTGAAGGCAGAGCAGTTGGTGGGGTGCAGGTCCTCTCCTGCCAGAGCTAAACGCACCAAACCCCTCCAAGACACAGCACCAAAAGCTTGGTGACAAAGCCAACTTCCAACTTGCCTGACTGGCACTACAGAGGCAGCCTGCAGCCTGCATAGACTCTTTCCCCATCACAGAGGGACGAAGAGGGGCCAGAGCAGGGCACGTCTAAGCTCACAAGGTCTCTGTGCCCTGAGTTATTCAAAAAGGATAATGCTTGCAGAGAGGTGATGAACTGAAAACACAAGGGACAGGGTCAACTTCTGTCATGCTACTCCACTCAGGACTGTGTTAACTCCCACTGATGCCAAGAGAAAGACTGACTGAGTTCAGCAGGATTTGGATCAGACCCTGAGTCACATCCACAGCTGACTCAGACCTTGTCTTCTCCAGCAGAATTGGATGAGAGGTATGGCAACTGGCTCCATGGGGGATCCCACACAGAGCTTTCTGCTAGGCACCTGCTGCTCCCCTGGGGCATCCTGCTCTTGAAGTGAAAGGGCTCAAGAAATTCCCTGAACACTCAGATTCACAGTGCATTTTCTTACTTGAGAGAACAGGTAATGGGTCCCTGATGCAAGTGGTCCAAGAGGCACCTCAGGCCTTCATCTCCCAGCTGATTCCTGGAAAGACTGAAAGGCAGAAGAACAAGGTGACAAACTGAAACTCAGCCTTTTAAGCTCCTGTAAGAAGCTTCCAAGGAAAAAGATAAACTTCCTGGGCTTAAATGCCAGCTCAGCCATTACAGTTCTAATACAAGCTGCCGCCGTACAAACATGAGCTCCAGAGAGGTAACTCTCAGATGAAGCCACAGCATGAAATACATCAAAACAGCCACTGAGTGAAATTCCGAAGGATGCTGTCCCATACAAGCTCAAGTCCTCTCAAAATACACGTAGAGGAGCTGTGTGATTACTAATTATCTTTTGTTTCCAAATATTTTGAGATAGCACACCGGCACACACAGACAGGCTGAGAAACCCAGGGCAATGCTGAACCACACCGACTCAGCTCTCCCTCAGTGACTCCTGTTCAAGGTCACGGGAACAACACAAGCCCCACTTACTCTACTTCTGCCAGCCACCCATGCTGCTCCAGGACTCTGCAGAGCTCATCTATCTGCCCTTGACTGATGGCGCAGTCAATCAGTCTGTGTAAAAGACAACAAGAGCGCTAAAGTATGCACAGCAACCATGCTCAGCATGAGCACTGAGAGCCACTCATCAGCAGCTGCTTTTTTATACCAGTCTTTGTGCAACATTTGGGTCTTTAAAGCTGAACACCTGATCCCTCTGATGAGATGAATGTCCTTAGCTTTGCCAGTGTTAGATGTTTCTCACACCACCTCCATGAAGTTAGTAATGATCAACCCAATGTTACAGGTCAGAAATGGACCTTTTATTGCCTGGGTGACTAACTGGAGACATGTTACAGCCTTCTTTACAGGGACAGCAAGCAACCGTCACTCTCACAGAGGCTGCAGATGCATGACACATACACATCACACAGATGCTCACCTGGAGTTGATCACCCAGAACTTGAGGAACATGAGGAAAATGTGACAGATAGAGCTCAATTCATTTGCCTGTGCAGTGGGAACTGATGCCATTCATGATGACCTCGAACTGCCACTCAAGGTATGGGCCTTTGCTATCCCACAGCATCTTAAATGGTACTAAGATTTGCATTTAGGCAGCTGAATTGAGCCCTAGAACCTTGGTTACTAGCCCTAACTCTTTGATTACCAGCCCACACATCTTCATACAACCAGGAGGTTTGTCTACTTGCACTAGTATTTCAAACCTAGTCAAAATAAATGAATTTATAATTAAGTGTTGCATGCCAGTACCTGCAGGATGTCTCTTTGCTTTCCATGCTTTTTCCAAAATGCAAAAAAGCATTCTCACTTGACCTGCAGCAAACACAGACAGTCCTTCAGCCACGTTCTTCAAAGAAGACAAGCTTTGTATTTCCTTCAGAGCTGAGCTGCCGGGCTACAAACAGCCTGAGTGTCTTACCTCACTTCTACCTTTCTGATCCTCTTGCAGAGATTGATGGAGTTGACCAGTAAGACAGTGCAACATGGAGAAAAGTTATTGTTCCTAATACTGGAAAGAAGCGGAAAGAAAAAAGAATGAAATCAGCTCCCAGGAAGAATGGTTCCTATACATAGGGTCTGATTCTCCCATTGCTTACTCTGTGATGCAAAAGCCTGGATCCATCCCACTTAATTCAAGATCACTGAGTGAGGATCTGAAGTTTGGAGCATGGGGTTCCCTCTGTATCAACAAAGAGGGCAAGACATCCCCAGGGAGAGTTTCGGATCTCAGCTGAAACCTTGGCTCAGTTGTGCTAGATCACCCTCTGCAAGCACTTCATCTCCTTGGACTAACAAAAGAACACAGACCAAGGGTTTACCCTGAACACCTCCTCTTGGGGTGGTGAAGGGCAGGCAATTGGATGGGAGGGACATCACATTGAAAAGAACCTCCCAAGTGACTGAATTCAGTCTCCCAAGATGGCAGCACCTCCACGCTATAATCCCCTGCAGGAGATGACCAAGCTTCTTCTGTGCTTTTTGCCCCAGTGGTGGGGCTGCCCCAGCCCTGACTGCACCTCTGGGTAGACGCCTAATTCCAAGCTTAAATAGCTGACGTGCTGCTAGGAAACACTTGGCGTTGAGCAGGGCAGGATGCCAGATCCCTGTGGGGGCAGAGCCATGGGATGCTGGCCACACACAGGTGCTCTGTGCGTGTGTTGTTACTGCATCTTCACCAACAAGTCCTACATCTGTTACGGATTCTGGAAGTGACGTTCCATGGGACCTGAGTGAGGGTTAGCAGGGAGGCTGGGCCTGGGGTGGGCATTTCACCTCCTGTCCTTTTTCTGCCCTCTATGTGTCATTAAAGAAAAAAGGCCCAGCGCTGCTTTGGTTCTAGAAACAAGACAGGTACAGGTGTGAAAGAGTCTGAGGGAGCCAGAGTTTTCTTTGCCTTGCTTGTTAATCTACAGTGACTGATTATTGCTCATAAGACACGATGTGATATTAGCACTTTCCAGACCAATGTTTCATGGCAACAATCAAAGCAGGGACGCCAGACATTACCTCAGTAGTGTCAGATGACAGAGATGGGGCAGGAAGGTCAGTAATCTCGCAATGCACTGGTCACTCAATGAATTTCCAGACAACCTGCAAAACATGGAAGAAAACAAGTTCCAAGAGATGCTAAGACAATCTGTAAGTATTTCTACAAAATCTGTTTGGACATGAGCAAATGCTGAAACAAGGGCACGTCCAGAAATGCGCTGAAAGTTGAGCCAGATTTAGTCCTTACGACTAAAGAGTGTAAGTGTTTCTAATAACCAATCAAAATTCCAGTTTTAAGTTTTACTTTTCTGTTAGTGTAAGTTTATAAAATTACGCTACTGATGTATTTCCTGCATGCAATACTGGTATCATGCTATTTGTTATTATTCAATTTTTGTTCAAGCAATATTCTTTTAATTTTCTTGGCACCAGGCTCCTGTCTGCAGGGTGACCAGCTCTTCAGGAGTTTGGTTCGTGGCTTACAGGGCAAGGTGCTCTCACTCTGGCTACATTGCAAGCCAGGATCTCAAGGACTAGCTGGTGGTAGCTGTGCTTCGCCATATGATTGAGGAAGACTAGGAGAACACATTTTCTGGGGTGTTTATACACAGACAGGATAGACTTATAAAAGGCCAAAATCTGTCTGAAACAGAGGAGAGTGCAAGGTGTGGACTTATCTAAACCTCTGGGTGAAGTCTTGGGGTGCTTCTAGGAGGCTGTGGTGGGCTGACTCAGAGGTCCCATAAGCTGCACAGAGCCTGCTCTGAATGCTGTCTTCCAGCCAGCGGTCTGAGAAAGCAGCCCTGCTGGGAGGGACATTTCCCTGTCCTGCCCTGGACTCTACCTGGGGAAAACAGATCTCACTTGCCCATCCCTTGCACACTGGTACACACAGCCGGGCTTCCTCTGCCTGCTCGCAGCTCTAGGTCAGCTGAGGACAGCCGAGTGATGCTGATTCCCTTCTGCTGCTGACCTGGCTACTGTCTCTGCCTCTGTGGGCTGGGAAGACTGACAGACAGACAGACAAACGCGGTTGCTGAGTGCATAGCACTTACTCAATTTCTGTCAGCTGGGTAGATTCAGCCAGGATCTGGCACAGCATGGTCACATCCTCAGGACCCATTGCGCAGTCCCTGAGACTGGAGCAAACGAAGCACTCAGGAGCCGAACATTTCCCACGACCGTGGTATGGCAACACTCCCTCCCACCCCCACCCCAAAATACTGCATTACTTGGGTGTTGCCTCCCTGGAGCCACATCACCAGTACTTAAATCACCTCTAGAGACTGGACAGCATCCTCCTCTGCTCAGTACCATCTCAGCTTTCCTTGAGCAAGGCTGAGAATGGTGTCTCTTCTATCCTTCTCCAAAAAGGAAATCGGAAAAACCTCCCAGGGTGACAAACCTGGCAGGTCTGCATGGGATGAGCGCAGCAGCCAGCCAGGTCTGTATCTCATTAATTACAGGCAGCAGCCTCCCCCACAGGAAAGCAAGACAACGTCTAAGAGCTTGGCCAAGCAGAAGGTGCACTTTTTATTTTAACATATACAGTCGTAGCAGTGGAAGTCCCAAGTCTGTCCCAGGAGGGTGTATTATTCACCCAACTACCTTTGGAATATGACTGTCTCTCCAGTGGCCACACAGCCCAAACAGCAAGGACAGGAATGATAGCAGCTGGCCTGGAAGACCTTCTTCCTTGTAACCAAGTGTTATTTTGGGGATTGGCCTCCCTGACCAATTTCAGCAAGGGGGGGAATGGAAAGGGTAGATATTAAAGGTAGACCTTTTCCAGAAGTGTCTCCATGTGGAATATGTGTCACCTCCCCCTCCCATTTCTGTGCCTGCTCCATCAGTCATGATGGGTTACGCACAGAGGAAAGAAACATCTGCTTTCCGAGAGAGCTGAATCTGCCTCTGAAGATAGACAGGACACAGAGCAGCTCTTTGAGGAGACAGAACTGGAGAGACACGTTGAGTCCCACACGTTATGCTAAAGATACAGATCCCATAGCCATTTCTCCTCACACTCCTAGGTGACAAAAGGAAGCTGAGGTTGCCATACCGAAAGCACTGGCCATTTGCTACAGGCTTGGGATGTGCCAGGAAACTTCTGCTGGATCTACTGGTACTGCTGGCCCTGGGGAAAGAATGGTTTTACCCCCATCAGCTGTGCTGATGTTATTGCCCTCATGTAGCAGACTCCCCATCCCGCAGCTTGGGGAGGTAATGGCAGTGGCCTCATGCTCCAGTCCACCTCCCTTCTCCATCCGCCAGAATTAGGCTCCCATTGTCCCCAGAACAGAAAGGGTCTTACTGCCTCTCTCCCAGAGTCCAGAGAGCTCCACATCCATGACTATGGCCCCAGTCAGCACCAGGACACTACAGTCTGCTCCATACCCTTAAACTGCTGTCAGTCACCCCCAAATGCATCACCCTGCTACTCCCTGCTTCCACCACCCCGACTGGAGCTGAGAGCCAAATGGTTCTTTAACTGGGACACCTCAGGGACTCACACATCACCATCTACATAAGATCTGGTGATGAGGAGCTTAGACAGTTAGGCTTAGACAGTTCAATGGGTATGATTTTACCTGCTGATTCTTTCCCAAAAGGTTGTATGAACCACCTGCATATGTCCTAAGCTGTAACCAGAAGAGAACATAATTATCACAGAGTTTGAAGACAAACTGTATCATTCCTGTATCATTCTCTGAAAACCAGGTACTTTGGTCTTAAATAGCATAGAAACATAGGAAAAGTACTCCCGGCCATACCTGAGGTTCATTGTTTTAATGTGTTCCAGTGTAGATAAGGAATGAGCTAAGGAAAACACGGAGTTCAGGGAGATCTGATTGTCATTCAGCCTAGAGGAAGGAGAGATGAAATCAGCTGCTGGAAGCAAAACTATCAGCAATTTACACAGTCACCAGATTAAAACAGAGATCCTTGTCCAAAACTCAGAGGATGCTTCTCTATCACCTTGCAGTTCCTGTTTCCAGCTGCATTTCTGCCCACATAACTCATTCCAGTGTGTTAAACACAGCCGTCACTTTGAGAGTTCTTCCTACCTTACACTGATGCAAGGCAAGAACAACTCTTTGGCTGCCTGTGCAGTCATGGCAGTACAAAACCCACAGTGATGAAGACCAGGCTCGGGTCTATTAGCTCTATCACAGTATCTAGTGTGACAGCAGGTGGTTTGCATGATGCTGGAGGGAAAAACCCAGATGAACAGCAGCAGTGTGTTTCATGGCACTGAAGTGAGGAGAAACTGGAAACTATCAGTAACTGCATAGGAGCAGTCTTAGTTTGAGAACAGTTCAATAATCAAACAGTAACGATAAGTATCTCTTTCAACAGAGAAGAACGATGCTACAACTCTTAACCCAGCCTCTTGTACAGCGCATTTGTAATGGGAGTGTCAGGCAAAATACTCAAAAATATAAGCCATGACCAAGGCAGGATTCAGACTTCACTGCTGAAGCTGGAGTTTCCCAGCATTTATCTTCCAAAGATGCCCAGTCCTGGGAGATGAAAGTCTGCTCTCCTCCCACCTCATATGGAATGAGGAGAGGAAAAATTTGGTGGTCTGTTAAAGATCTCAGCTTGTTTTAGAAACCAGGCAACACAAGACCACTGGTTTCCTTCAGAGTACTGAGTGCACAGCCTCTCAGGCACTGATCTCAGTGAAGTTTCAAGTGCAATCCGTCTGTCCTGGACCAGAGATGGGGAAAGACCAGACAGCACAGTGGATCTACCCTTGACAAAACACAGAATATAATGTCTGTATCGGATGCTACACTTGACCCTTAACAACTCTTCCCAAACCTGGACTGTGTTTCTACAACCAATACTCCTACAAAAACCTATCTATAAGCAAGAAGAAACAGGAGCTACTTACTTGAGTGAATGTAACATTTTCAAACTTGGGAGGAACTGAAGCAGCTGCCAAAGGCCCTTGTCTCCCAGAGCTGTATTTGATAGGCTAGGATTTAAAGGGAGGCATTTAATTTTTATAGAAAAATAGACCACAGACAGCTCTTAGTATCAAAACCTCTGAAAAGAGAACACTGGCACACTGGTTCAAATAACATGTGCACTTCCCCTTCTCCTCTGAGAACTAAAACCTACAGGGAATCTTGGGGCTGGAGTTACACCAATACAAGAGAGCTAAAAAACCTAGCTCAGGGCTCCCCCTTCCCTCATATACTGACCCCCTTCATGCAGTTACCAGGGACCAGGAGGCCACAGGTCTGAGAAACGATCAGCCTGGACAGGCCCAACAGAAGAGCCAGGCATTAGTCCCAGAGAAGGAATCCCTCAGATGGATGATATTAGCGCCTAAGGATTAAAATGGACTATGTGCCCACATCAGACCAAGAGGCATGATTGCTTATGAAGAACAAAGGCTAAAAATCCCTCTCACAGACTGCCAGGCTTACGGGAATAGCCAGCCCCCAAGGCTGTGTTATACAGACTACATGATTGTGCTGCTCCACGTTCTGCCCTCCAGATCCAGGCAGGTGTGTGTGTTGCTAGCGTGATGGACATCTCTCCATCAGTGCTGGGTCTGCTGACCTCTTGGTGCTGGCAAACTGAATGATTCCTCCTAAGTAGCCCTAGCAGAGGCAAAAGAGGCAAACACTTTGGTGCAGAAGGCCCTTGCACACCGTGTGTGGTGTGGGATCACTAGCAGAGCACAGGCTCCCACCTCCAGTTCGGATAGGATTCTTCATCCCCTACGGCTTTGCTCCCCGCAAATGCAAACATTACATGGCAAGACTTGTGTAATACCTAAGTCAGGATACATGATCAGATAGTCCCTTTCTGGATTTATAACTTGTCATCTTTGTCCAAACAGAGCACTAGAACTGTATGTGTCCTTGGCAAAGGATGTAAAAAATACATCTTTCATAAGGCTATGTCTCAGCCACCCTCTCTGGAGAACACTGCACAAAAGACAAATGGCATTTTCACAATATCCCAACAAACTGCAAATATAGACCGTAAGAGTAAAGAAGGACTCACTCCAGTTCTGAGATACTGCTGCATTCCTTCAGGACTGCACACAGCTTCTCCAGGTCACTGACTTGAAAATGACTGTCAGTCAGTCTAAGAGAAAAAGAGAAATCAGTGGTCCAGGACTGCAAGATTGCAAAGGCTGTAAACCTCACTCCTTCAGAAAGCCAGATCAGGAGATGGTGTGGCTGTAAGCCTCACTCCTTCAGAAAGCCAGATCAGGAGATGGTGTAAAGGTTATGAAATTAATAATTCCCTTGAAACACCTTGCTTTTCTTGACTGCAAAAACTGATAACCTGTGCTTCAGGCTCTTGTCTGCAAGAGGAGAGTAAAGAGATGCACTAAATCTCAAAAGAAACCTGTGGCACAAGGAACCCAGTCCCCAGTGTCCTGGTCAAAAGGATTTCGGTACAACGTTTTCATTCCTCTCTGCAGCATAAAAACAGCACCACTAAGAAACAGCCTAAAAAAGGGCACACTCTGAGCTGTAGCTGGAGCATAATCTGATGTGCATCCAAATGTGGGTCCAACTCAGGATGCACTTCCAAAGGACAGCAGCAAACCTCCCTCCGACACTGTGAGCTCTCTCACTGCCAGCTCCCCCCACTCCGACATGGGAGCTCATTCACTAACCACACAGTCACCATGTGGATTCTGTGAGTGAGAGACCATAACCCAGACTCTTGTAGGAGACCACAAATGCTAACCACAGAGCTTACTGTACCACAAGCCAGGACTGTGAACAACCATGACAAACAACAGACTGATGGGGTCTTTACTAGCCCTCTGTGATTCATCATTCAACTTGGAATCACTTGGATATGCTGGTTTCCTCAGCTGTAGGATCCAGAGATTGGTAATACATGAAAATTTGTCATACTACCTTATTTTTTTTGAAGCAATAGGTGTCTGGTTTTCCTCTTCATCTTCTTGGTCACCAGTAGAGAACACTGGCTCTCCCCTAGTAAGTGAGCACAAAAGCAGAACAAATTCAGAGTAAACTACTCACACTTCAGCAATTTGGGAGATCCCTGGGGCTCACTCACATGGCTCTAGCCCACACGCCTGTCTTGCCAATTATAGCTTCCCAGGGATTAAACAAATACTTGAGAGTGCAGGCAACTGGGTGAGAAGGGGAAGAAAGACAAAGTTCCCATCTGAGTTCCAGTTTGATGGAGAATTCGGCTTTTGCCTAAACATGTTTTGTGAACAGCTTCCACATCTGTGGAAAAAATCTGGTTGCTCATGAATAAATGCAACATCCAACTCAAAAAATCCTTGAATTGAAATGCTGTCTAGTACCTTAAAGTAGTCACAGGTCATGTGCCTCAGGCTGTCATTCTCCTCCAAACATGGGCACAGCAACTGGGTTGCATGCTGTGATAGCCCTGCTCTTCCTCCCTGGCTGAGAGGTCAGATGCAGGCGTATCATGGGAATTGCTATTTTACAATGGTTTCAGTCCATGGAGAAGAACAAGAGCATAAATAAATGAGCCTATGGCTCCCACAAACATCAGGGGACCATTTCAGAATCAAAAAGGTGGGTTGAGCTGTTTTGACTCATGGTTTTCTGAGGGAAAAAATACAGCACTAACCTTATTTTGAGTTAGGAGTACCATAATCCAGAATGCACAGGGTTCTGAACTAGATTCTTCTAAATGTGCAAGGATCTGTGAATGTGTTGGGAATTTGGTTTGGGGGGTTGTTTTTCTTTACTATTGACTGTTATTGGATAGCACAGCTGTCATTAAACAGCCTGCTTTGCTTAGGATGCTATGGGTGAAACATGCTCTAGAGCCATAAAACAAAATCAAATACTATAGAAGCTAGTCAAGAACTTCCAAAATGACCAAGAAAACCAGGAGAGAGAAAGTACTACTTTTAGATTCAGTGGAGGACAAAAGGCAAGAATTGCTGTGAGATGAGACATTATCCTTTGGCTCTCAAAACAGGATGTGAGACCTAAACAGGATGTGAGACCTAAACAGGATGCTGAGGAAAAAACATCTGTCCAAACATACTCTACCTGGGATGAGGAGAAGCAGATTCTCTCTCTCCTGTAAACCTCAGGATTGCAGTCTTATGCCAAAGGCTGAGGGAGGAAGAGAAGTTAGTCAACATCACATTTTGGTTATTTAGGTGAATTCATGTTTTATGAATGCTTGATTTTGCTGGAGATCTGTTCAAAACTATTTGTTGCCATCAATCACTTAAAATATTCCCAAAGCAAGCAAAAGATCATGCCATTAGTTTTAAATCTTGGGTGGATCAATTTATCTAGTATCAGATGACTTAGTTTCTCAGAACCATTCAAAGAGAAGGTGCAGACAAAACTGTTGCACCTGAAAACAACCCCAGTGTGTTTCCGAAGGAAAGTTATAGGAGGAGAACTTGACTCCACTTCAGGAGAGATCACCACTTCTTATGCTCCACAGAGAACCTCTCTCCAAAACTTCTCAGGGCAGAGAGCAGGAAAGAGTCTAATACTGTCCGCATGCATGAAAAGACATGCAGTCCTGTACTCTGGGCTCCCTCAAATTCTTCTGGTTGATGGCTTAGATGGAGTTAACTTACAGCAATGTAACAAATCACCATGTGTAAGTGCTAGCAACTATCTGTGAGCATGTTCTTCGCCCACCAACTTCTGAGGTGGCTTAGCACAAATCTTAGAACCTAACTCTAAGACTTGTATATTGGGGTTAACCTCAAAAACGTTCTTCAAGACTCACGTACCTGACTTCTACCTCCATTATCTTCTGGCAGGTATTTACTGACTGCAACAAACTGCAAATGCCATCAACAGAAAGGTGGTTTTGACTGAGACTAAGAAACAGAAAAAAGACAAATAGCTGGTCACAGAAATCACACACACTGTAAGTGCAAGGCAGGACCATACTGATGGAAGTGACCATTAATACGCTGCATGCTTGAACCCACTTCATCTCAAAAGTGGCATGATGGAAAACAGGCCACTGTTTCTGAGCAAGGGGTTTTAACGAAAGGGCATTTTAGCACTTCAGATGCATTCAGACCAGCTTCTGCATGTGATGCTCTGAGCACGTGAGCAACTTCAGCCTGAACAGTCTCACAGGGTGGGGCTCATCCTTCCTCGAGAGTGCTCAGGGCTGCTCCTGCAGCAGTGCTCTGGGCGAGGCCTTCACCACCTCGATCCCTGCTCAGCATCTCTGCATGGTCTGTGCCAGCTTCAAAAAAAAGAGCAATGTGGTTTTGCACAAGGCAACACTTACTCCAACTGCTTCGAAATTGATATCCAAGGGAGGCTTTTCAGCAGCCGGCTGCAGCCTTCATCTCCGAGCTTGTTACCTGATAAACTGAGGCATTTTCCAGTTAGTGGGGACTGTTTTGAACAGTATAAATAACAAAGTCCTCAAAATCTGCTTGCTTTCCCTCTCTTACAATTGTTTTTTTGCCTGGACTGCTGCTCTCTCTCAGAGCAATCCCCCCTGTGTCCCCTGCTTCTCTCTGCATCTTCGGACACAGAGTTTTATCCCTAGGGCAACATGTCTCATGTTTTAGGCCCAGAAACATCTTATTTCAGAAAACCAGGGAAGGGGTAGGAAATAAAAAAGCATTTGAATGGGTGGTCACTGCCCTCTTGGAAGGAAAAAAAAACACTGCACAACAAAGATCTCCAGATCCCAACTAAAATGAGTGAGCTCAAAAGCTAGACTTTTGGGTGTAGCTAAATCCAAGATACAAGCTGGACTGAACTGCCTTGCAACAGATATTCCTGTGCCAGTACAGACCAACTAGAAGGACAGCTCTACAGCTAAATCTAAGTGGCCCCATATGTAGGCAAATAAGGCCCAGCGGGGGTGGCACTCCTTGCAACGGGCAGGGAGAAGATCCCTCACCTTCTGCCTCTCACTTCTCCTGGAAAAGCTGGATGGCCTTAGAAGACAAAAGGACAACACACAAGCGATCTGTCATCCCTTCAGAGGATCCCAGGACACTCCAGAGCTCTCACAGCTCCGCGTTGGCTCCAGTGTGCTGCACTGCTTCGTTAGCAGGGTCCGCTCTGTGACTAGCATCTCTCGTTACAGCCCCAGAGAGCCAGAGGCTGCCGCTGTCACAGCAACCCCACAGTTACCCAGTACCCACCTCCTGAACCACTCCAGAAATCCCCAACCAGGATCCTAGGAAGCCTAACAAAGAGTGCTGGGATCCCTCCTTGGGGCCAGGCCCCCTTCTCACTGTCCGCTTCTCCACACCACATCCCCTGCCCCCCCCCCCCCCCCCCCACACACACACAGCCTGTAGCAACACAACGGGAAGGAAATGAGGCACTTACTCCACTTCTGAGAGATGGGGGCAGCTCTGGAGAATGGCAACGATCCCCTCTGCATGCTGAGGACACAGGTTGCGACCCTGCAAGCTGTGAACAGGAAGAGTCAATGAGCAGCGAGGGGATGGGGGGCCCTAGGTTTCCCTGGTGTCCTTTTCTCCAAAGACACACAGACTGATGCCAGGAGATGGAGGTTTTACTCTCTGTTCTGCCACACAATCCTGGGCACATTGCCTTGGCTTTCTGTGCTCCTTGCTGCAAAAAGAGTGCAGAGGGCTTCGAAAAGCACAGAGGATTTTGAAAGTGCTGTGAGAGTGCAAAGCCTGGCTTCAGAGCCGCCTGGTACCACCATCCACGTGAAGGGGGTGGATATAATCGTTCCTATTGCACCAGGCCGTGAGGACAAGAGGAAGAGGCATGGGAGGGACATTGCCCAGCTTTAACGTGCTCAGGCAACGTGCCTAAGTTCTCCTAGTCTGAAAAAAGCCAATAGTCTCTTCTGGAGCCCAGGCCAGAAAGAAAAACAAATGGCTCACATATTTGGTAACTACAAGAATATACGGCAACATGTGGATGGCCAAAGGACCTCTGCCTCTCTGGGGCTCTAGAGCCCAACACAAAGGAAACGAAGCCACTAGTATGGCCAGACAGAGATTTTTATTTTTCTTTTAATTCACTGTCTCAAGTTTATTTGTAATGTTTTTTATGTGGAAGTACTCTTTGTCCTTAAGGACAAACACAGCTGATATTCTTGTCTTTCCATGAAGCCTGTCATGCGAGGATCACATTAACCAGCAGGAATTTCAATGCCTTCTCTTACCATAACTTCATATGTCTAGTTTGAGTCACATGTTCCTTATTCTCTTCCCCTCTCAAATCCAAAGATCTGCAAACAAGCAAAATATTTGGCCTTTAATATGCCTTCACAAAATACCTGAGGACTTAGGAGCTGGTTAGTATTTTCTGGAAGTTTTTTGGAAGGAACCAGAGGGTCTGCGTTCTCCTGCCCAGCCCTACCATGCAATGGTTGAAAGGTTTTCAAGAGCCCAAAGGCCTCTCTCACGAGGTGTGCGCAGTCAGCACAAGGGGCGTCCACATGGGATTTCACAGCATATCAGCTAGATGCTGAGCCCACATTCAAAGGCATTGCTAAGATGCAGGATGTTTTTTCTCAGACATGAGACTGCACCACCACAGGAGGTGATAAATGTATCCGCCTGTACCAAGAGGACCTCAGCCTGTCTTAAAATAGCACTGGATGGCTGTTCAGGCATAGGAGCAGTTTCTAGCTGACTCAAGGCCTGGCAGAGCCAGTTCACACATGCCTGTGAAAAACTGTGAAATCCCCTGAGGACTGCACAACACAGGGCAAGGGGAGTTTCCTATCAGGGAATGAGAGACTGTTTCACAGTTTCTTAATTATGGTCAAATTCACCCTCCCAAGTGTGCACAAGCAGGGAGAACATAGGAGCCAAGCAGAAAAAGAGCAGAGTCTTCTGTTCTGCTTATCTCCATACACAAATCTCCACCGGCTTTGGCATCAGCAGCTTTGCAACAGAAATACACCACTTCAGACTTAGAGGCACTAAGGCACTGCCTTTGTGGACTTGGCCAGTAGGTCTGTGCAAAGACCTCCTCTTTTGGTTTACCTTCTTCAATCAATCCTGTTGCTGGGGTGGTTACAGTGACACCAAGCTGATGGTTTGAATCAGCATAACTTCAAATAAAGCATGACACCAAGTGCAATTTCTCACCTTGGGCCTTTTCCAGATTGGCCAGAAAAATACATTATCACGGTGTTCTTCCTGAAAATGAGATCCAAGTCAACGTTAGGGCACAGGTGGAAGGACGACATTTCTTCTGTAGAGATGCTCAGTAAGGACCAAGGTTGTGCTGTCCGCTAAAGAGGCCCTTGACATCTGCCATGCTAGCACATTCTCACAGGCAAGCCAAAGAGCAGCAGGATGCCCTGCATGTTGAACTGGGGCTGCAGCGCACACAAGGAATAACAGAGTTAAAGAGAAATGGGTTGGGCGTTTTTTTGCGAGGCCAGCAGACCTCTTTTTTTGCTGGAAAGAGGTTCAGTATTCCCAAAAACTCCATTCCAGCAAGAAGAATGGGAAAAAGCTGTATGCAGTATGACTTCCCTTTAGTTATACCAAGGATTAATTTGGCCTAATAAACTTGTAACATAAGCCAACCATAAGAGTTAGGATTCAAAAATTCTCCTCCTTCTCTGTCATTCTGGACCTATGAAAACATCAAAACCCATAATTTAAAGGAACACTGAGATACAGCTACTTAATTTCATACCCTTTCAGTAAACCAAGCTGCTTTATAGCAAATTTATGGGGGCCAGTAAAGAACTGTGGCCCAGTTGGTGCATTGCAGAGCTTGAAAAACAAGTTTAGATCCTCTTACATATGAAGAGATATTACACACTGCAAATTAATTTTTAAACAAAGGATAAAATGACTTATTAAAAAAATATAAACAGTAAGCCCCAATATAATTTATTCAAATTGTTTCAATCAGACAACAGAAGAGTGAAACTCATATTCCATTGATTTTGTTTACTAGACAATTAAGCTGCAAAACAGAGTCCATTTTTAAAGACAACATATGTTTTTAACTGCTCTCATATACTGATACCTGACATGCAGTTCAGTGGCATTTTGACACATGACGACTTCCTTTGCCAAGATGAGAACTACTTTCAAGGAAAGACTGTTGTAGCTCAGACTGTGAATACCAGGAGAACACAATGTCACCCGCTGGACACAACAGCACACTCCTTTGTCATGCAAATGCACTCCACTTCACACCCCAAACACCCTGAAGCACACACCTGCTTTTAACTAGCGGGTTCCTCCAAAATCTTAGAATTTTGCATTTAGGACCCAACAAAGACCACAGTTTTTCCCTCCCAGTTATAGGAATTGTCTCTTATTCTAAATTCATGGGAACTATATGTGCAAAAGAAGAATCAATAACTGTTTTTGACCAAAAATGTAAGGGATACACTTATGACTACACAATTGATCCATACTGCAGTGTTAAACTCTTACTGTAACAAAGCAAGCAATTTAAGTATGGCATATTAAAGAAGACTGGTCTGAACCTTCATATTTAAAACAGCCCTGAAACCATGATACTAGCAAATTCTGAGGATTTATTCTTTAACCACACATTTACCCTGTTTCTTTACTTGTTGGACTTCACTCAACATGAGACATAAGGTCTTGCTCCTGCAAATCCCGTACCTGTTTTCAGGACTATGGAGCACTATTCCCACAGACCACAAAGGAATCATCCTTGACAGTAGCACTGCATGTGTTCAAGAGAAACATGTGAAGCAATGAGGCTTACAATTACACTGGCTTCCTACCTTTTCCATACACTAAGCCACTGCACTGGGGACATGATGGCATTTCCATGAATCTGTTATCCACTGTCCAGCAGAGCGGAGGAGCAGGTCCATTCCCCCTTTTCTCCTTCTCTCTGCCATGCTTTTATCACTTCTAATCATACTGAAAAGCCAGTAATTAATTACTAGATGGGGTCCAGCAATAACTGCAGGTATTTTGGGTTCACCGGCTTGCATGTGGGGGAATGGGTACGACCTTTAAAGCAGAGTCACTCCCGATTAGCCGGGGTGGGCAGGCAGTGCCAGGGACTGGCCGGGCTTTGCCTTCTCACGGGGGCAGCACAGCTTTGCGGCTACTCCTCTGCCACAAACGCAAAGTGTGACACTCGCAGCAGCTCTGCTCTGCCTGCTGCTGCTTAAGCTGCCCCTGCTGGCCTTTCAAAGGCAAACACATGGTAAAGAAGTTGCACAGACTGATTTCCCAAGTTGCCTTTTTCCCCTCATGAGCCTAGATAATTGCGGGCTGCCTTCGTCCGGGGACCTTTCTCTCCCGCTCTCTTCCTGGCTTTAAATCCCTTCGCAGATCAGGCTGGTTCTTTCCACCTGAAGAGATGCAGATTTATGTGGGAGTTTTCCTAGTGGTCAGTCCTGCTCATTCAGTGCTGCGCTGTGCAAGGAGTTTTAATCAAAAAGGGGACAAACACTGGCAAGTGGCTAAAGGAAAGGCTGGGAAGGCAGCGATGGAGCCACCCGCTCTTATATAGATAGGGGTGAAGCATCTCAATCTGAGCCTGACAAAGGGGAAGGGAAGTGAGGAGGAAGAAGAGGAAGAAGAGGAAGAAGTTGTGCCATACACCAAGTTGAGCACAGGCCTTGTAATTCCTAGAGAGGTGTCAGTGGTGGCAGAGCTCCCTAGGGACTGTTTTTAAATAGATGGGTCAGGAACTGCCTGCAAATATGAAGCTGAGTTTATCTCAAACTGAGCCACAGCACCTCCAGCACAGCCCCCTCTGCATTGTGAAATATCTGCACTCCAGGCTACTGCCGCGCAAGTCCCCCAGTGGCACTTCTAAGAGAGAGTGTCACCCTTCCCCAAGCATCCAGCAGCTCTGCTCTGGGGGGGACTTAAACCCTCTGCGATGCTCTGCTTGGTTTCTCAATGCCCACCATGCTAAATAGGTTTAAGTCATTTTTACTCACTCTATTTTCTTTAGCTTTTCCATTCTGGAAAACACATCCATCACCCTCTTCACCTCCAGGTCCCGTATCCGATTGTCCTGCAAGCTGCACACAGATTGTCTCATCAGTATCCCAGGCCTCCAAGGAACGACCAGCTGATTTGAGTGGTGTTGCCACCACACACTCACTTTATTTCCTCAAGCTGGAGGCAATAAGACGAAGCCTGGACCAGGTTAGATAGCCCGTTGGCTGTGATGATCCCGCCTGTCAACCTAGAAAAAAAGAACCATTCAGAAGAAGCACAGGAGAGACCAGCACACCGTGGAGCACACGGCAAAACCTCTCTCAGATGTGTGCCTGAGCCGCACTCCCAGTACACACACACACAGAAGATGGAGCCTGATTTCATTGCCTGCAACCAACTTGCCCTGCTCAACCAGGGCAAAATTCAACCCGGTGGCATCTCTTTGCTATGTGCATTCATCCCTTGCAGCTCATAGACTCGTGGGTGCCGCTTTGCAGTCTGCAGAAGGCTGACAGGAAGACCTACCCTAAACCACTTCCAAAAGAAAGCTCGGCTTGTAACCAAGCCCATGCCCGCTCCCCTGCCTCAGCCGCTGGAGAGAGCCACTACTACTCCTATCTAGACCTCAAAACCAAGGTGCAGTCTCCCACCTGCTTTTCTCTCATTTGCACAGCCAGGCTGTGTCTAAGTCCTGCCATTCCTCTCTGCCCGTTCAGCTTTTCCAGCTCTCTTCATTTTGCTAAGCTCAGGGGTGGAACGTGTGCCCTTTACTGTGGATGTGCATCCGAGGCTGGGGCTTCCCTCAGAGAGGCATGAGATTGCAGACGGCAGCAGTTTTGCTAGTAAGGAAACCACCGTTCTTCCCAGGCCTGTGAGAGGGCAATATGACAGCAGAAGTCTGCTAACGCAGGCGTCACTTCCAAGGATGGCCACAGACCTCTAGGGCTCAGTGTTTCCTCTGCTTCTGCTCAGAGTGGCTCAACCACTGCCACGACTGTGCCGCTCGCACAACCGTGTCCCCAGGCGCTGCAAGCGACGCTCACGCAGCAGGCTCACAGCTCTCACCAGGCCCTTCTGCTCTGGGAAGTCAGGCTCTAGATTCAGTCTTCGGCCTCGCTTAAAGTTCATCACCAGAGAAACGAACTCCACAGATGGTTGTCTCCCAGCTGCAGCCCATCTACAGCACAAAACTGCCCTCAGCAATGCAGGGCCTGGGTGGCCTGCCAAGCCACTGTCAGACTGTCTCCAAGGTAGAACTTGCTCCTGCGAGACCCCAGTAACAGCACTGCCCGGGCAAGGGCTGAGCAACTTCTAACATTACAGCGTGTGAGAGTAGCAAGGCCTGCATGAAGTCACTGCTCTCTTATGCAAGAATATTTCTGTAGAGACTCATCACAAAGCACTTACTCAAGCCAGCTTGGTTAATTGCAAGCCCTTCTTCATCTAATTTTCTTACTGATATCACCCCTTCTTCCACCAGCTCTAGAAAAGGAAGCCTGCGGTTTAACCCTGGAGTCCTCCTGGCGGTTCTCCTTGCCCTTGCTCTCCCCATCTGAATGGAGCTTGACTGAAGCTCCAAAAGAAACCTAAACAGTATTTTCCAATTTTTTGGGGGGTGGGGAGGGGTGGGGAGGAGGTCCTCAAATCAAAGAGCCACCTACTCTTTTTGAGCATAATCCACTATCCACCTGGTACCCTGATCTGTGCATATGCATCAAGAGAGCCAGCTCCCTGCGAGGATTACCAAGAGGCCCTGAGAGCCAGCTTCTGGCAGTACCTGTGGGCAGGAAAAACAACTCTTCTCTGCCAAACGCAGGGGCATGTGTGTGCAGAGGGGATCTTTTATTTGCAAAATATGCCCCGACTCTCAGTATCTGACACCACTCCTGGGAGACAGACCGAAGGGCGAGTGTTCCCTAAGGAAGCTACTGCCTTTTTTGGGTGCTGTGGAGCACTAATACTCTGGTTCCCTGCAGAACTTGTACTCGCCTTCCCTGTTCTTCCAGCAGTCAGCAATGCAATACTTCTCTTGGTTTTGGGTAGCAGCACAAAACAAGAACCACACGTATCTGTGCTGCTCTCTGACACCACATTACTCTCTGTGCAGCGCTGCACAGAGCAGATGAGCCTAAAGGGAGCAGATGTAATTAAACTGCAATATGGAAACACAGGAGAAGAGGCCCTGACCTTACTGGCAAACACTTACTTGAGCTTCTTCAGGCTCCCCATTTTTCGTAGGCTCCCGGAAAGAGCAGCAGCAAAGTCATCGCCATATTTCCTACTCCGAAAGCTAAAACATGAAGAAAAAAAATAAACACAACAAAGAACAAAAGAAACTAACCCACAGAGTATGTTAAAACATGATAAAAAGGAAAATGCATTGAATTGCTACTGAAACAGCTGTTACGTCATCTTCTCTTTTGCGGCATCTTTATCTTTTCATGCAACTGTGAATACCTCTTAAACTCACACACCTACTGCAAGTCCCTCAAGAGGAGAAGGCCGCTGCCTTTTCATACAGCAACACCATGTGTAGTTGTTGCCATATATAAAGGCAAGGCACAATTGCATGTCCCACCAGAGACAGGACTCTGGAAGTTCATTCTTGACATAAGGTCAGGATCTGCTCCTGGTCACACGTAGGCAAACCGAACTCTCACAAACAGAATGTCTAAAAGCCCCTGTGTGATGAGTCACTGAGTTAGAAGAGGGTTGGTTAGAAGTGTTGAGTGCAAACGCTTTAAGCTCGGGTGACGGTATAGCCAAAATTGTCTAGAATATAAAAAGCATGAGGTTTATAGGAAAATACACCTCTTTTATAGAACCCACTGGTGTTGTTGGAAAGAAAACAGTCCAACAGGTAAGCTTTCAGGCAGACAAGCCCTTCTTTGAATCATTTCCTTCTATGATGGGAGGCATTAGTACACAGCACCACGGGCTGCGTCTCTTATAGTATAGGTTTTACACCAGTAAGAAAGCAGTTGACATGCTTGGGGACCCACTGCCCTTCATCTGCCCTTCCGAGACAGAGTACTCTGAGTGCTCATATCCTGAGGACTGTAACTGTAAGCAGGCACAGACTCAAGGGTGTATGAGCCTGGGGAGGACCCTCAAAAAACCACTTCTTCTCTTAATGTGGGGGAACACCCCCACCAACCTCAGATGTCTGTCTAATCTGTTCTTTGAAAGCAGAAGACTCTATGCACTGCCCTAAGGCCTGTGTCAGCTACTTAGAGTTGAGATGTTTCATCAGAAAGCTTTTCCACCAGGTAATTAAATGGTATTCTTCTCTTCCTTAATGAAGGCACAGAAGAATTGATTGCTGTCCTTTTTACAATGATTTCAATATCCAGGTTTTCACATCTTTGTTTATGCTTTCTACTTTGGAGCAGACAACATAATTTCCTTCTGCTATTTCACATAACTTTGGGGGATTTTATGCCTTCACAATCATTCTTGACACCTTCACCAGGTGAACTTCAGCCTGCTCCCTCTGCCATAAAGTGCAGAGCTCTCGGCCAGGCATGCTCCTTTAAACCTTCTTCCAATAGGTCAAGATCGCTGAGAATTCCCATCCTGGCTCCTTCCCATCTTCTCCGCATTCACAAACTCTAGACATATTCCTCCGAATCATTCATAAAAATATGGCACGAGATCAGTCCCACAACAGGATCCCAAGAGATTCTCCTTGAAGAGTTCTTCCAGCACAACAGCAAAGCACTGGTGGAGTGTAGCTTAGAGTGCAGTTGTGGCCTCCCATTCATCTAGCTTCTGGTGATTTCACTTAGATTACAATTCTCTCATTTGCATGTTAGATCCTTCCTACTTTTCTAACGCCAAGAAATACCTACTCTTTTCTCCCTTATTTATTAGGCTAATTATCTTGTTGTTTGATTGCTTTGGTCAAAACAAAGAACGAAACAAAAAAACAACCAGAATGGATTTATCACCTTAACATCCTTCAATCGCTCATAAATTCATTATTTAGTAAGTTTCTTCAGTACCAAAGTTAGGCCAGCCAGACCAGAATTTCTCTCATAACTGTCCCTCCCTTTTAAATCATAAATACCAAGTTTGTCCTTCCAATCCCTTAACCCCTTCTCTCAGCCCATCAGCACAAAGCACACATTGTGTTTACCTCAAGTGCGCTACATTTTTACAGCTGGCCAAAACCTCCAAACAGTCGACATCCATGGGACATCCTGCAAAATCCAGATGAGTCAAATCCTGGCCTGAGTTTATGACGAAAACCAAAGCCGACATGTCCAGAGGCGTCAGTCTAAAGTTTTTAAACTCATACTTGAAATTCAGCAGGCTCCCGATGTGCTGCGCTACTTCAAGGTCTTGCGTTTCAAATGTGCAATGGCAGAGCTCAATGACCTTAGGTCCTGTCAGTTGAGTGGATGCCAGCCTCTTGAGAGACTGCAGGATGGCGTCCTGCTTATCCTGCACCCAAGCTTCGTCTTGTTCAGCCAGCAACATGAGGAATGTCCTACACTCTTTCGAAGACAGGCCTGAGAGAAAGATGTGAAAACTCTCCATAAACTCGGTCTTTGCTTCATTCTTTGAAGTCCACTTTGACTTCAAAGACAACTTCTTCTTCAGGTAGTTCTTGTCCACTCTCTTACTTATCATGAGACACAGTGCTGCAAAAAACTCCTGCAAACTCAAGTGCACAAAGGAATAGCCAGCCTCCGGGAGACTGCCACTTGTCTTCACCTCAAAGACAGTCAGCAGTCCATGTAATGAAGCAAAGTTTTTCACATGCTCTGGAATATCACCAACATAAAATACAAGCTTCTTATCTTCCAGGCCTTTCAAGGCAAGATCACACAGACCCAAAATGGCCTTCTTGTTACAGTTCAGCTGAGTCTCCTCACTGCCTGCATGCTCTCCCTGCTGCTTGTTTATGAAGATGAGAAGCATTTTGATATAAAACTGTGTCATAGTCTGAGGAAGCTCCACACTCATCTGATGTTTAAGGAGCAAATATTCCAGACAGATGCAGACAACATAACACAGAGCAGGGATCAGGCACATGCTGAGGAGCTTGGTGTTGTTCTTCAGGTGAGCAATTGCTTGTTCTTTGAAAGGATGCTGATGAAAATAGTGGCTGACATATTCCTCAACCTTTTCGTGGTCAAATCCCCAAATTTCTGCTAGCAAATCTACTGTGTTTAGCAAGAAGTCAGGTAGTTTCTTAGGTCGGCTGGTGACCAACACTGTGCAACCAGGTAGGAGTTTTCCATGACAGAGGTCTGCAAAGAGCTCAGATATAGACATACGGGACGGAAGGGCTGGGTATCCCTTAGAAGAGGATGACACGTGCATGTTACCTGCAAACTCATCCAGCCCATCAAAAATGATCAATGTGTTCTGGGCATTTTCCAGGAGGTGCTGGAACACTGCATCAGGGCTGTCTTCTGGCTGAAGAAACAGGTCAAACAAAAGCTCCTTCAAAGTCAATTTTCTTTTCAATAAATTCAGCTGCCGAAACTCAAACAGGAAAGTGAGGAGAAACTGAGGTAAGACACCTTCTGCCCATTTCTGACAAATCCTGTGCGTTAGCATGGTTTTGCCTGTACCTGGTTTGCCAAACAAAAAGATCACCTTTGTGGTACCTGACTGAACAACACTGTCAAACAGATCTGACACTTTCACAGCTGTATCTACACATTCTTCTGGTTCTGGAGTAAGTGCCACATCCTCTCGGGGCTTATCTGTTCTCTCTTTTAATCGAGAAGCTTTGCTCTGCCGAATAACAAGGTTGACAAAGGCTTGGTTGAAAGTTGGTGGCTCCATTTGTCCCTGTGTTGCTGGTCCAGCTGTTCTCCTACTGCCATATCTTTGTCGGACTGAATTGATGAGGAGCTGCCGGTACCTTTCAGCTGAATCTGAGAGAGAAGATGACAGAGTGAGGATGAGGGCAAAAATGTAAGCTCTCAGCCATGAGTGATCAGAAATACTACCACTCACATACACAGAAACACTGGCCCAGAGCAGGGGCTGTTCCATGGAACCAGCCAGAGATGACAAATTTTGAAAGCATGAAAATAACCCATGATTTCTCCTATTTTTGCACAGGGGCTGAAATAGGAGAAGAAAATTCAGGAAAAAAGGTGAAACAGCTTCATATAAAAACTCTATCTTATTTATCTCTTTAAGAATGAAAGCGAGGTGTTGGTGTATTATGCATATGCGTTACACCCCGTTCACCCATGCTGGCCTTGTGCCACACTTGCTCAACTTTCTGCATTTTGGGACAGACCTTTCTTGTGTTTTGAGGTTGTCTTTGAAGATTTTGTAACACGGGATTTCTTCATTTCCTCCCTCTCTCCACCCTTCCCCCCTCCCAAGATCTATTTCCAGGACTACATACTTCTTTTTGATGCTTTTATGCACATTTCTCCATGTGCATTTGAAACAACACTCCAAGCCAATCACTTGGTCCTGGAAATAGCCAAGCAACAGCACAGCAGTACATCTAGCCAAATAGTCATGCAATAATAAACGAACAGTCAAACCGGCAGACCCCGTTCACAACAAGTAACCGACTGTGCTTGTATGTACAAACATGGGTTGCAGTTCTCCAGAGTAGCAACTTTTCCTCCCTCTGCTTCAGCTGAGCCTGCTATCAGGTTTCCCTCACATCCAGTGTAAGAACAAGACAGACGCTCATAGCGGAAATCACTGGCTGAGGTTCCCTGGGCTGCATTGTGCAAGGGGTAACACTGGACACAGGGACAGAGGTTACAGCAGCCTCTCTACCTTCAGAATCTGTGGGTCCCTTACAAGCACCAGGGAAGATGAGAAAGCTCCCCAGGAGGAGCCATCTGTGCAATATGAAGAGGCTCAGCCACTTTTCTGTGCTGAGCTGAGCCAGGGCAATGCACTGATCACGGCAAGATGTTCACCACCATCCTGCTAACATGGATTAGCTTTGCTACAGAGAGTACTGCACAGTGCTTTGATAAGCAGGCTGCCAGGACCCAGTTATGGCCTGATAAGGCTAGCCAGCTGGTAACAGTGGGGATCCAAGATCCCTCAAGAGGAAAGAATCTGTTCCTGATGGTATCAGCATCTCGTCGTTAGGTAGAGAGCAATGTTGATAATGAAGGGTGTTCAACACCTTCTGACAAACCCTGTTCTCATTGCTTTTAAGTTTGCTGAGTTTTAACATCATCAGATAAGACATCGTCTCCTGGGAGCACCTCCTCAAGGAGAAGTTTCCTGCTTGTAAACTTATGGTCAAAAGCACTTGAGTCTTTCCTCATGGAAAAACACTTTCATTTTTGTACTTTCAAGCCAAAGCTTGAAATCTGGCTCCAGCCAAGGCCTATGAGGGCTGACCAGGGCTTTTCCTCCAAAGGCTCCTCCTGGCAGCTGCTAGCTTTGCCATCCTCCCTGTGTTCCCCCACCAGCAGCATGAGGCAGAGTAGAGCTCTGTTGGGAGAGAAGCTAAAAGTAGAAGTAGAAAAGGGTAAAGAGGGGCAGATGATGAAGGAAACAATGCCAACACCAGTGTCATACAGCCCTCAGGCCTGTGTAGGCCACCCCGTCTTTCCTGAAATTACTCTGCCATGACTTTTTCATCACTCACCTATTTACTTATTTCTTTATTCTAGGGGGTGAGCTTAAATCATCCTCATGAGTTTCTACCGTGCTAGAGAAACTCTGGAGCCTTTAATGAGTTTTAAATTGTCAGTATGCCTCCTGACTTGGTTAAAAAAAAGCACTCAAATACAGGGATGACCAATAGCTGGTTGCTTTACAGACATATCCTGCTTCAAGGGTGTTCTTAGCCCATGCCATCTGCATCGTTTTTCCTCAGGTGGGATTTAGTGCATCCCTGAAATGGAACTGGTGTTTACTTGTTATACGTGGGGTCCCATTTCCCTTGTATTTTATAATCTGTCACATTAAGAGTTTATGCAACCACAAAACAAAAGTTTAGGTTGAGAAGAACAAAAGAAGGGGGTTTATTTCTTGGGTGTTTTTGCAAAGAAGTTGAAGAGGTCCTTCCTCAGAGGGGAGCACACCACTGCTCTGCTTATGGAACATCTACATACCTAGTCGCTGCTGTTTAGCATCTTTATCACTCATACAGCTGCTGCCATGGCGGCGACGATCAAACCCTGAAAATTGAAAAGTACAAACATGTCAAAGCAGCACTTTGAATGTCACCTTATTAGAGCTCAGTGGGGTGCTGAAAAAAAGGCAAAATGGAAGAGACACAACTATTTGCAAATCTGGGCTGAGTTTACAGAATTGTTTTTGCAATTGTGGATTTCGCATCCTAGGAGATATTCAAAACCTGAGTGGATGTGGTCCTGGGCAACCTGCTCTAGCTGACCCTGCTTGAGCAGGGGGGGTGGACCAGATGATCTCCAGAGGTCCCTTCCAACCTCAAACATTCTGCGATTCTGTAACTGAAGTAAAAGCACAGGTACATCTAAGTACAGAAAATCAAGAGCTCAAGAGGCTAATCCATTTCCTTGTCCAAGCCAGAGTACACTAGAGCTCTCACAAGAGACATAGGTGTCTAGGCTGTTTTGAAGACCTTCAGTAATAGAGGCCCCTCAATTACTCCAGGCAATTCATTCCAACACTTCAGTTTATACAGTGTTTCCTAGTAGATAACGTCAAACTTGCCTGCCATAGTACGAGCCATTAGTTTCTTGCTCTATCTACTATGGACATAGGCCCTCTAAGTTAGATATTCTTAGTAGTGATGGAGATACAACACCTGCCTGGGACAAATAACCAGATACGAGGATTCAACATTTATCTAAAATTGGAATGTGACTTTGATTGTGCTTCACAGAGCAGTTAATATCCAAATTTTATCACTCTCCGCCAGCAACATCTGGGACATCAGAAATAGGCAGGTGCAATGGTGCAAGCTGCTTGTGGAAGCCTGGCTTTGAAAATTTTTGCAGGGAACAATGTGAGTTTTCAAAAGCATATTTCGCACAAGGTGTGTTAGATTTAGCAAATGATGCTCAGATCCTTTTGCTCAATGCCCCCATTTGTTGAGCAGCATAGTGCTAAGTAGTGGCAGAACCTTAGCCAAAAAGTACCATAACAGCCTTATATAAAGCATCCTTGGAACTGACCCCACTGGCAGCACAGCTGCTGAAAGGCAAAAAGAATAAAAAATAAAAATAAAAATAAAGAAGTATGAGCAATTCCCGGTTCTGGGGAGGATATCAAAGTAGAAAGAGCAGTAAAGGCTGCAGACAGTCTAGTCAAAGGATTTACATTGCGAGCACTCGTAAAGCAAAGGAGAGCGTGCAGGAAGTGCACACTCTTGAGCATGTGCACCCTTTTGAAATTGCAAGTTTCTGAGCATGTGAAAGAAGCCTGACAGACTTGAGACAAAGATAAACCAAAGAGCTGTGCCCTATATCACACCTACACGCTGTAGCAAAGCCCACAGCCCAGGCTCTTTGAACTGTTTGCCATTCCTCCTCAGGATTTAAGTCCACCCAAAGCAGGATAAGCCTGTGTGATGGACCTGAAAGAGAGCAGCAACAGGAAGTACCAATGACTAGACATACCCTCACTCCACAGAAAGTTTCCTTGTGAGCAAAGCTAACTGTCGGGTCAGCCTCCGAAAGCTCAGCTGGCCAGAAAGCACGAGGCAAAGGCACTATAAATACTGCCACCTCACTGGTGAGTCTGCTCCTAGGCTGGGCTCTGGATCTGCCTTGCTTTGAATAGAGAAGTGCACAGGAAATGCTTTTTTACCCTGGGGAAGCAGGGCAGTGACCACTTATTTCTGGAGGACTCATGACACACAAGGTACTGCATTTGCACTGTTGGGACTGAGACACAGCCTCTGCATGACCATCAGAGGCAAAAATGTCTCTGCGACCATGGGAACAGGTGGAACTGCAAATGGTAGGTTGGGAGATGCGACTTAAAAAGGGGAACACCAGCAGAGATGGACAAGGACAAGGATGGGCTCACTTCTCAGGGAGCGCAGGTGTGATGTGGTTGAAAGCCTCCCTCTCCCTGGCCAGGAGCATGAAGTGATTGATGCACACAGATTACAAGCTATTGAGAGCACTGGTAAATCTCATCAAGAACCACAGCCAGCTCAGCAAGAGGTTCAAGCTGCTATCAGTGTGAGTGCCTAAACCAGTCTCCAAATTCATGCAGCAAGAATGGGAGCTCTCCCAGCAAAACCAAGAGCAGCTTTTCCTTCAGGTAACTCACTTCTCAGCAAGGCACAATCCAGCACCAAAGCGACATGCTCTGCCACCAACATTAAGCACCTCTACAGGACCCAAGGCCTGCACTGTGCTCCCTGCGCCGTTGGGTCCCCAGCTCGGGAAGGGAGTTTGCAAGACTCCTCGGGGCTGCAGCCTGCAGAGTACAAGGGCTCACTCCCAGCTGCTTCGCTTTCCTCCAGTACGCGTTCCAGGGGGATGCAAACTGAGGGCAGCCCTCCGTGCAGACGCGAATCAGTGGATAATCCAGATTCCTTTTGCTGCTGTCACCACCATTTATCCTCCTTTCTATCTCTTTCCTCTGTGAGACTGTTCACATGGGCAGGGCACCAGGGCTGGTGTTTCACTTCTAGAAAAACTGAATACCAGGCAACTGAAGAGGCAACTCAGGATTGTATTTAGCAGCCTCCAGTCCTTTCAGTAACTGTTACATGAGCGCCCAGAGACATTGCTCAGTGGTGACATGTAATCTTGAGTATTTTCACTTTGCACCAAAGGCTTTTGACTGACTTTCAGGTTTGATGCTGCTGCAAAGTGCATGTGGAAGTGTAGGGTGACCTAACAAATTCCTTCCTGACCTGCACTGAGTGGCAAGGCCTCAGCCCTAAATTTATCCCTGAAACAAGCCCTACAAATACCACTACCCATTCTTTTAAGTTCTCACTCTGACATCTCTAAAATGGTTTCTGCTGGATCAATTCTAGATTTGTCTGTCTGCTCTTTCTTTAAAAGTCAAACGAGCATCCTCCAGCTACCACTGAGTCAGTCACACCAAAGGCACAAAACAAGGAGGTGTTGCAGAGAGACTGGGAGATTCCCTTGCCTAGAGAAACAAAAGTGAATGAGCTCCTTAGCAAAGTTAGGGCCAACAGGGGCTTTTCTGAAATGCTGAGAGAGGAAATGAATCAAGGGAGACTCATCTGGAAAGCATGGAGAACAGAAAAAAAACAAAACTGAAGTTGCAGCGGCTTTCTCCCCCAACTTTGTCAACGTTGTGGTCCATAGGTCACAATATATGGGATATTTGTAGCCCTGCCAAGCCCTTGGGGAGAGCGGATAAACTCCAAGAGTAGAGCACCCCAGGGTCCCTTCCAGCCTTACCTCCTGGCACACTCGACCGGGCACTCGCACCTGCACATGCTTCTTGCTTCTGGCTTAAATTACCTGAAAGGGTTGAATTGGAAATGAAATACGGTTATTGACAGTATCCTGCTCTTGAAATCTGGGGTGCTGCTGGCCAGGCAAAAACAAAGGGCAAGCAGCTCACAATACATACAGTGGTACAAAGCAAATGTCAGTATAAAGGTTGAGGCAACGCAGCCAGGTTTCAGGCTCCCCACTTAATCCTCTCCTTTCAGCTTGCCCTGAAATAGAGTTACCCTCTGCTTTCAGGTGAGGAGCGAAACAGGTCTCCATGTCTCATACAAACTCAGAGTGTGAGCAGCTTTGGCCGATCAAAATCCACACTGCAGCCAAAAAGGGGAGTCCCTACTCTGCCCTGTTCCCGCATCGAGATGTTTTTGTGATGAAACCCTTGGTAGTGTTAGTTGGCAGGCCAGCCAGGGACCTCCTCTGACTTGCTGCACGGCTGTACAAGGAGAAGAACTGAAGCAGGGAAGCTCAAGCTGCCAGGAAACCCCACCTAGCATACCCAGCTCCACAGACTATGTCCACAAAACTGCAGAGAACGGTCCCGCTTAGACCAAACTGATGTCAGGGTCCTGACAGGACCGTCTTGTTCAGATAAGCTCCTCTCTGAAAACATCCCTCTCCAAAATCGGATGGGAATCCTTCGCACACAGGTTACTTTCATTGTCATTTCCAGCATTCCCCAGCCGGGAACGCAGCTGGGGAACTTCAGCATCGGCACAAAGCAACCAAGAACAAGGCTCCAAATGGGCACGTGCACTGTGCCATGGCACACAAAATCCATTCAGCGCTTTGAATACCTCGACCCTTGCTCTGTGTGCCACGTAAAGCAGAGTAAGCCAGTTTTGCTGCTGAAAGGCTTGGTCCTGCTGTTTCTCCACCGCCCATCTCAAGCCTTACTCTCATCCCTTGGTGTTAGCATGCATGTTCATGCAGCCATTCAGCAAACTAAGTCGCAGAACTGATCCGCGTCTAACCTAACCATTACCGCTCCTCAGATTGGTTTTGACCTGAATCAGTTCTCCAGTCTGGTTCATCATGTGGCCTCACAAACTCTTTTCTGTAGGAGTAACTTTATGAAATGGTTATGGCAATCTAACGGGTACCTGCCGCTGAAGGGAGCCATGTGTAGTCATTGCACACTCCTCATCTCGCTGCAGGCACCCACCACTTCCTACACCACTGTTGATGCTCACCAACCCAGCACAAGCCAGTTTTGGCAGCTCAGCTGGCTGAGAATTATTCGCTTGTGTTTGCAGATCTAGTTCCCTGCTGGTCTGGCAGACCCACTTGAAGACAAACCTGGGGATCTGGCAAAACCTGAAGGGCAGTTACACACTTGCCTAATCTAAGACTGCTTTGCTACTGTAGAGGGTGGTCCTGTGTCCCCCCACCAAGCACCAAGACCCACCCAATCCCTTGGGACAGCCCTCGCATTCACACAGCTATGCAGGGAGTCAGAATTAACTGAAAACTACCCCTAGACCAAAATCAAAAGCAATTCATCTTCAGCAGGATCAGTGACGCTAACCTGTTAGACAGCACACCACACTACAACCAGGATAAGCCAACCCTGAAGCCTTAACAAAAATCTTTTCTTTTATGATATGTCACTGCATTAAAAGGCTAAAATCTGTTTCAGCTGCAGTCCCGAGAGAAAGCCGACCTCTGTCCCCTCTGCCTTCCTGCTGACTGTCTAATTTCCACCACCACCCCCCACCACCCCAATTCTGCAAAAGTAACTGCTGCTGCAGTTAGGTAGTAAAGGCTGCATCAGCCTGACTGATGCAAACCACTGACAGGTTACTGCAAGGAGAGTGTTAAAGATGGTATCGTTAGGGAGAATTCATGATGCAGGACTTCCTGCTAGGCAGGATGCTAACAGAAAAGAAGCATGAAAATAAACAGATGAAGTAACACAGTAAGGGAGAAACACAATGTAGCCGATGCCGCAGGCTTTAAAAATAGAGAGCGTGTGCACACACTTTGTGTGCAGTCTATAGTGTAACATTCGCTGCAGTGACCGGAGTTTCTATGGATCAGACCATCCTTCCTACAGCCACTGCTTACAGGTGCTAACTAGAGCTATGGAGAAGTGGTTTTCCTGCCAAGTGAGAATTTTAAGACTTTTATATTTCTTCCTCTCCTGGATCAGGAAAATAAAAAATAGCAATTAAAAAAAAAACATGGAACAAGAAGATATTTTTTCTTCTTCAAATAAGTCTATCAAAACATTTCATCTCAGCTTTACTGGAAAGCAGGTGCACAATTTTTATTCTGTTTTTTTTTTTTCAACCTTAACTTACACTTCTAAGCCAAGAATTCTGCTTCCAAGAAAAAATAACCATGACAAGTTTCAGCTGTTTCAAAACCTTTCTTCAAGAAGTCTGGAAGAGAAAATTTGGAAAAATAACTTTCTGACCAAGAAATATGGAATGAAGCTAAATTATCTGATTAAGAAGATATTGTCATCAGAAAACTCCGGAGCCGCTCTAGCATCATGCTTTATATCTTACTACTGCTGTGACATGCTCCATCTCCCAAAAAGCAGCCAGGAATCCCTACGGCACAGCACACTTTCTTCCTCATATTTCAAATACTCCTAATTACCACCTTGAAAACAGCATTTTCTGCCTGGGCAAAAAGACTTTGCTTTTAGGGAGATTTCCAATTTGGGAATCTAGATGATATGACCATGCAGGGTCCCATAGGGTCCACAGAAACCCACCAGCCTTAAATCAGGCCAGCTGTTCTTGGAGGAGTAACCACAGGCCTCCCTTTTCCACAGCACCTGGCAGGATCAGGATGCAGAGGAGTGAAACCAAAGGGATTCCCCTGGACTCCCCTGGACTCCCCTCCTGCCCAAATACCTATTTGTAAAAGCCCAGTCCACTGCTGGCCCACTGCAACTGGCAGAGGAGTATTCAGAGCAAGGTGGTGCTGGCAGTGATGTGGGTAATGTGCCTGGGAAAGTGCCCAACAACGCCAGCAGGGCATCGCCATGCTGAAAAAGCACATCTGAATCTATGAACTGTTGTTATTTAGGGGCAATAACTCTTCTTGGAGGGACTAATCTTGTTCGAGAGATTATGAGGAAAGATGGGCAGGGTGAGTCAGAAAGAAAGTCAGACCACGTTTTATCAAGTGGCTTGGGCTGGCTCATAGCTGCCTAGGCACCATGGAGTGGCAAATCACCTCCCACCGACGAGGGCACGAGGCACTGAATGAGTAGGCAAAAGCATTAGCAGCATCGCTGCCTAAACTGGTTTGTGGGCTACAGAGGGCCAACGCACTGGCCGTTGTTGGAGGTGGTCGGAGGAAGCTGGCCCGATCTCTATTACCTTCTCCTGCACAGCTCATGAGCAGTATCTCCAGATCCAGGGGGAGGTCACACTCCATGCAGAGGTACTGTACAAACTGTTTCCAGGTGGCAGGGCCAGCCTTCTCCAGCAGGTCAAGGAGCACTGAGACCTTCTCTCTGTGGTCAGTGATCCCATCCAAGCCACCGAGGCTCACCCCTGGGAGGAAGTGCTGAGAAGTCGTGAGCAGCCAGTCAGGACGGCGACTGAGGAACTCCACTAGCTGGGCGCGAGCACTTGCTGTGGCTGCCTCCAGGTTTAGATCATCCATCTGAAAAAGGGGCTGGGGGATGAAACCAGAGAGGGTAGCAATGGGCGTGGGAGCAAGAGGTGTTCATCCACACAACCCTGCTACCGAGCACCCAGCATAGCCCTCGATGACTATCTGTTTTTCTATGCTTTGACCCACCCGGAGCCACTTATTTGCCTTACTCTCCCGGTATGCAGCAGCAAAATCCTGGTCTGGATATTGTGGTGCAGTGACTGCAGCGTTTGCCTGCACAGTGCCGAATACACTGATACCACAAGGGAAAGGGCAAACACCAGAAGTCCATTCCCTGTGGAATCAGCCAAGGAGAAGCCATGTTGATGGCTATATCGATACAGTGGCCAGCTACAAAGTGTAACATCGCAGGCATCTTTCACATGCAGCAGGACCTCCGCAGAGGCTTGGGACTCAAAGGGCAAGATACTTCCCTGCACAAAGGGCTCAGGCAGCTGCTCTTGCCATTCATTTTGCAGGGATGAACAATACATTTCTGCTTTGGTGACAATGTCACCCTTCACTTCCCAAGCCAATTCCCCCTCCACTTCCCCTTCGTTCCCACAGCACATTCATGTTTTCCTACCTGCTTCGTCATGTGGTCAGTCTCCCTTTGGTTGTTCTATGTGCAATCCAGCAGCATGTTCAAATGCAATGGTGGCTTCCCCTCCATACCCTGCCAACAGACCGATCTGCTATTGGCACAGTTTCACCGTGCAGTAGCACCCCGATGCGTGTTGTGTGTCTGTACGGAGAAGCCTCGCTCTGTGTGAATGCCTAGGAGAAATTGCAACAGAGTAGGATGTAGACATGAAGGGCACGTGCAATTACACAGGTCACACAGACTGAAAAGTTCTGCCTTTAATCCTTGGAAAAGCGGTGGAGCTTTTTCATCTCCACAGGTTGCAACCTCAACCCAAACCAGCAGTGATCACAAAGTCTGGACATTTGTGCTGTGAGATGCAAGTGAATAAAATAATGAGCTTTACAGGAACACTAGAAAGGAATTGCAATTTTTCTGATGTCGCTGCCTGACTTGAGCTGGTCTGCTATGTCAACCTGCTGCCCTTAGCGGAAGTCAAACACAGAAGAAGATAAAGCAGCTTGCTCAACTCGGGCAGCAAGACCAGAAAAATTGTGGAAAGCTAATCACGTGAGGCTACTCAGGTCTCGTGAAAGAGTTTCACGTGGATGGGGCTGACAAACAGAGCTGAGATGGCACTGTGGGGAGAGAGCCCAGGAGCACTGGTTTCTTTGACAGTGATTAGCATCCTGCACACCGCCAAACGTCCTGCAGCAGGACCCTGGCACAAGCTAAGCCAGCATCAGGTCCACGCCACTGCGCTACCCCCAGCAGCCTGCTGCCTCTGCCAGCGTCTAAAGCCAGCTCTGACTAAAGCTACCACCACTTTTGCAGAAAGGCAGAGAAACGGAAACCACAAGGAGCAGCCCCCGTGCTACTCCCTCCCCATCAAATCCCTGTCTTACATCTAAAGGAGACGGTCCCTGCAGGTCCAAGATCACTGCATGCTAATGTTTCTGGTGTGGGGAAAATTCCCATAGTTGCTTTAACACCCTCCAGGTTGGGGCAGGGAGGCTCTCGTGCTCATCTCCTCCAAGCCAGCTCAGGCACAGAAGGCTACAGTGCGGCACTGTCCAACCTGAGAGGCTGTGCTGAGCTGGGCTCATTCGCCTGGGTCTCGTTTCACGCTAACACGGCGTCACACAGACAGCTGCTCACACAGGGACCTTCCGCACCTTTAACAAGACCCAGAGAGCATGTGTTCATGAGGTGGTGCAGAAACCGCTCTGTGCAATGCAGAATGAGGGTGGGTGGCAAAAGGGGGTGAGAACAAAACCAAATAAAGTGAGTCTGCAGCCTGCAGTGTAGCCTAACAATGCAGAGCAAAATTCAGGATGGTTCAGAGAAATCCCAGGTCCACAGGCTCTGGCCCTCCCTCACTGCCTCCCCTGGACATCACAGGAACAAGGTTTGACCTTCTCAATAGGAGATGCTGCTGCTGAGGGATTCCTGATGCTCTCCAGGTTTCATGACTCCAAGGATGCTCTGATTCAAAGATCTCCAGCTTCAAGCTGCTAACGTGGCTTTGCATCAAGCTTTGGCTCGCTCTCTGGCTATGCAAGCATAGTAACCCCCCAGGACAAATGATTTCCCTTTGCCTTCTACCCTGCACATGCAAAAAGCAAACAGGTCTGAGTTAACAGCCCTGCAACCAAACACCAGTTCATCCCAGGAGGTCTGAGTTCATGTGAGTGTGCAAAGGAGCGGGGATGGGGCAGTGACCAACCCAGTTCAGCATGACAGCAAAAAGCTGGTATCACCGTTGAGTGGAAGTATCCTGCCGGGAGGAAAGGTTTCCTCACCTAACCATGCTTGCACACTCAGTGCTATCCTCCTTTGACTGTCCTTTCTTGAGCAGTCCTTCTCAACCCAACAGCAACGCTACCCCCACCACCACAGGGGTGGAGGGATGAGGAAGCCCTTCCACATAGCTCACATCCTCTAGTATTCAACCCTCACTCCCCAGACGTGCTCTCTCCTGCACCAACTCATTCAGGCAGCTACATTAAAATAAACCAGAGACCTTCAGGCTTTTGCCACCTTCTTGACCCAGCCAAGGAGGGAGGTGGGAGATTTATGTGGAGCTCAGGGAGGAACCAAACAGAAGTAAAAGAGAGAAAGGTGGTCTAATAGAAAGACCCAAGACTTTCCTATCACAACAGAGACAACTCCTAATTCATCTGAGAGCTACCCTCAGGTTGGAGGGACCTCACAGCACAACCATGCCACCCACGGGGCGCAGAGCATGGGGAGAACGTCCTCTCTCCCACATCCCTGCTGGGCACAGCACACACCCAACAGCTGAAGACAGAACAAAGAGCAGGAGCCAGGATGGAGCACTGGAGGCAAAAGTGCTCGAGATGTTTGTCCAACTCAAGTCAAAGAAGACATCTTTTCCCCCATAAACCAGCACAGCTCCCTGCCATCTCCACACTGCACCTCTTCAAACAACCTCATGCGTAACTCAGACAGTGCTGAGTTAAGGTAGCACCAGGATGGGACCTGATTCAGTGCAACAGCAGGGCACCAGCTGGGAAGGATCCAGCTGGTCTCTTCTGTTCCTGCCTTCCAGAAGCCAAGCAGATTCCTGATAAGACCAAAGCTGAGGATATTGTAAACTCTTTTACTAATCTTTGACTCTGATGGTCAAAACCATGTCACAAGTTGTCTATTATACAATATCACTGTATATTGTTATTATACAGTATCAATGCAGAAAAAGACGGTATCCGGAGTCTCATTCTAGCTCAAGCTTTCAGGATGTGTAACATAAAAAGCAAGGCAGCTGTGAGCTCCATCAAAATGTGGGTCAAAAATCCCAATTTTTAAAAATTCTCTAATGGCTCTCATTCAATAGTCTAGCAAAAACAACAACAAAATCCTGTTGAAGGGATAAGAAAATTAGGCTTAACCACAGTCAATGTTCTCCTCACGCATTTTCTGTGATGCCAAAAATGGAAACTCTGACCCTTATTGGAAAGGATGCTGTGTGTTTTCCTTTCAAAATACTTTATGACATGAAATGTTTTATGAAATTAAATTAATTTTATACTACAAATTATACAAATGAAGACTGCTAATAGGAACACACACAAAAAAAGACTTAAAAGAAACAACATTCCAATTAACTGGAAACTTTTAAAATTTCCTTTGTAAGCTTTCAAATTTAAGTTGCCCTTCAAAACAAACTGCAAAATATCAGAACTTCCTGCACAACAAACTTCAATTCCCAATGTCTTGATCAGTCAGCTTTTAGGGACTCTCATTTTACTTCTTATCCAGCTGAAAAACAGAAACCACTGCAGACAGCAGTGGCCTGACTTTACTCCCCCGATGACTGAGAACTATCTACACAATACGAACATATTAAAAAAAACCAATAATTAAAAAAACCAAACCTTAATGTCACCGAAGACTGAAAGCCATTCAGCCAAAGAGCAGACTAATGTGAATGAATAGTGAAAGAATCATATTCAAGACGAAAACATTAAAAGCAGTTCAAAGTACAGGCACTACTGCACAGCTCCTGTATTAATACAGCTTTGCTAAATAAGCAGATGCAACACCAGAAACAACGGGCAGCAACCTACAGTAAAATGCCAGAGTTACCTTTCAGCTCAAAATGGGGCACAAAAGCCTCCCGAGAAGAGCCAGAAACCCTCCGAGCCCTGCCCCAGTCCTTCAAATGCACAAGCAGGAAAAGGAAAAAAAAAAAAAAAAGGTTCAACCACAATAGAAAAAATAGCATTCACACCATTCCCGGCCACAAAAATTAAAACTGAAATGTGACGCACTCTGTTGCAGATCTACCACCTGCTCGCTCGCTCTGAGACGCGCACGCCACTCACCAAGGGGAAGGAAAGCCTCCGAGGGGCGCGCCGCCGAGCAGGTGGGCTCGCAGAGGCAAAGAGCTGGGGGGATGATGCCGCGGCCGTGATTTCTCCATGTATTACACATCAACACTCCCCCCGATACCCACTCGCAGCGGCTTTTGTGACTTGGTGAGCAAAAGACAGCGAAACCGAAAGTAAAAATATTTAGGAATTCCCCAACTGCAACTCTGCTGATCATGACAAAAACAGTCAGATAAGCCAAAATGCCCCCCAAAAGCAACAGAAGTGTGTTATTCTTAAAAAAACAAAAATAAAAAAGCTGGACAATAACTTAGCTAGGCGTTGGAGTACTGGTCCAAATTAGGGGATTTAGGGGCAAACAGTCTCAGTGGAGTAAACTACTTGCCTTTGGTTAAGGCTCTTGCAGAGAAAATACTGTTATTTATATGCGTAGGTCTGATGATCCTAGGAGAAGGGGAAATATTTATTCACCATTTCCATTGGGATACCACGAGCTTTTCACCGCAGGAGAGAAGAGTTATTTCCCATAAACTTCCCATTTCCCATAAATTAGGCAACCTGCCCAGGGAAGCTCCTTTGGGGAAAAAAGCAGATGCAGGCTGCAGCAGGGTCCTGGACGAGGCAAGGTGGCATATAACACTGCTTCAAAATGCATTTATTGGAATAAAAATAACCAGACCCAGCAATACCCACATCTCTGGGGAGAAAAAAAAAAAAAAGAAATTGTTCTTGCAGTCTTTCCTAGAGCACCGTGGTGGGAGGGGGCACAGGGAGGCTGTGGCTGCCTGGCAAGCGGAGGGCTGGAGGCGACCGGCTGCCCTGCCGAGGCAGCGAGGAGAAGCCGGGGAGGCCGAAGGCTGGGGGACAGCCGCGCTGTGCCCTGTTTCACCCTCTCCGCCATCGCGCCATGCCTGCCGTGCCAAGCCGGCGGGTCAGCCAGAGCAAAGTCTGCTCTGCGCCACCGACACGAAGCGGAGCCTGGTAAGCCAAGGGGAGATGCACCCTTCACACGCAAAGCGGCGGTTATAAGCCCCAAAACCTAGCATCATACTGTCTGGTTGGCTGATACGTCGCTCTGGCTTGTGAAAGCCACAATGCTACTCCTCCCCCCCCACACACCCCATTTCCTTAGAGTTAAAATAACTGGTTTTAGTAGTTTCAGAATGAACACTTTTCAACCTGCTTTTCTCAATGTCCTCAGCAAACCAGAAGCTCAACCGAAGGCGGCTGAACATATGCGAAGGCAAACGCAACCTCCAACGAGGCTCTTGATTTTATGTCACCACCAGAAAGCCGAGGGCCCGGCGAGGGCACCGAAACAGGGCAGCACCCGCCGCGTCGCCTGCGCAGGACTGCCCCAAGCCGCGGGATAAACCTCGTTTGCTCGGACGCTCCTTCTCTTTAACGGACATGGGGGGCACAAGGGATAGGAGGGGATGCGCCTGCCCAGCCTGTCGCCACGTCGGGTTCGGGACCCTCTGGAAACACGGCCACCTCCACGGGCCAAAGCCGGCGCCAAACGCCACCCGACGTGGGGTCTCCGCTGCCGCCAGTCCCACTTGGTGCCGGCTCCTTGGGTGGGCGCCCCAGCTGCCGTGCCGACCCTCTGGGCAGCGGCGGGGGAACGGCGAGGCCGAGGGGACGCGAGGCCGAGGGGACGCGAGGCCCCAGCCCCGCACGCGCGACGCGCCGGGCTGCTGCCGCCCACCGCCCCGAGGGAGGAGGGACCCGCAGGGGGACGCAGGCAGCAACCCCCCCCCCCCCGCGCCCCCGGGGCCGAGGGGCGGCACTCACCGAGGCGGCAGCCCGGCGCCCTCCCATAGCGGCCGGCGCGAAAGCGAAAGCGGCTCTGCCGGGAAAGCACGTGGGGCCGCGGCGGGGCACCGCGCCAGGCCGCAGGCGGCCGCCGCCCCTCAGGGCTCCGCGCGACGCCGCGACCTTCCCCCCGCCGGCAGAGCCCCTCTGCCCGCGCCGGGGTGCGCGGCCCCCGCCGGGGAGAGAAGCGGCCCCCGCCCGGCGTCTCGCCGGCAGCACGGCGCGCGGGAGGGACGCGAGGGTCCTGGCCCACCCGAGGCCGTTCCGCCCCGTCGCAGTGCCCGCCACAGAGGGCCGACCCCCCCCCCAGGCCTCCGCGGCGGGGTGTCAAAGCAAGCAGCAGCGCAGGGGGGCCCCGAGCCGGCCGCTAAATAGCCGGTGGGGCAGGGAGAAGGGAGGCGGGAAGTTGCCCCCCGCTGCGGGGTCTCGCCAAGGCCACCGCTCGCCGCAGCGCCACGTCGCCCCGCGCGTGTCGTTTGGCTCCCGCTGCATCGGGGCGGGGGGGGGGCTGAGGCAGCAGCGCGGGGACGAGACAAGGCGCTGGGGCTGCTGGCGAGCAAACCGCAAAATGGGCAGCTGTATCAGCGTGCAGCTGTGTGTGTCCCTCCCTTCTCCCAGCCAGGCCGGGCAGAGGCTCCCCCGGGGCCTCGGCACCACGGCTGCTGAAGCGGCATCAAAACTGACCCTCACGTGGAGCAAGGCAGTGCCGGGGAGCCCCGGGGCCTCTGCCGCTAAGGATAAGAAAGGAGTAGGATCGAGTGCCCTGCTTCAGTCCCGCCGAGCGGACACCCACGGCGACGCCGAAGGAGCAACCCACCGCGCCTAGGGAGGCCGAGGACACCGGGGCCCATCCTGCTAACAGGCTCGCCGAGCCCCTTGGGGCAGCCCCAGCTTAATGTGTTACTTCACAGGGGAGGGTAACATCATGCTCTGCCTTTATTAGTCGCACAGCCATAAAATTCTTAAATGCAGATTTGTTAGTTTAGTTTTCTTCCAAATGAAAAGTTTAATTTTTTTAAAAAAAGGAGGGGGAGCAAAAATTGGTACAGGAAAACAACTGCGCTGCTTCAGATAAATTAATGCAGTGTAGCAGGAAGGAACGAGAACCTGCTGTCTGGGTAGATAGTTGTAGTTTCTCTTATAAACTCTTCCTTATCATTTTAATTGCTTCAGTTTGCCCCCAGCGTCTCAACAACGTGAATGTAAAAATACGCCTAGAGCTCTACGCAGTGTTTCAGGCTCTGTAAAGAAAGTACCGAGGACATGAGATCTCTCCCTTCTTATACCGCATTGCTAATTTACGTCCCATTCGCTTTCTTCTGCTATACGTGGGTCTTGCAACATCGCTGCTTCTGAGCTTACTTGGAGTGTGGCAATGTCATTCGAGTTGCTTAAGTCTGTCAATATCAGGAGCCTCTTGCTACATCTCAGTGAGGCTCTTGCTGGAAACGAGATGCAGGTTCAGAACAAAAAGGTGCTACATTTCCGAACTGTAGCAACCGAGATGCCAGACGCGGGTCAAAGCCGCCTCTTGTTGGTGCCCGTGAGTGCTGACCCAGAGCCCACAGACTCCAGGAGTTCAGTCCTCGCTCCTAAGCACACAAGTCCTGCCCAGATCCTGAAACAGAGACTCTGTAGAGATGCAGACTGTGGCATCTTTGCAGAGGAAAGGCTCAGTGGCGATACAGTTGCACGGAAACTGGAGTAGTTCTCAGGAAAAGGAAAGAAAATTCAGCATCACTTTTAACGCCTGTGAACTGCTGGAAGCTGATCTAAATCAGCTTGGCTTTCAGCTGGTTCACACACCATCTTTCTGTTTGTGCAGGAGTTCCCACACTCCTCTATGAAGAGATCAGGTCTATAATGTTTTCTGAAGAAAATCAAGAAGCAAATGATCCGGGAAGCTAAAGTCAAGTTGTACAATTAAGTATCCCTAAAAAAGAGGAGGAGAAAAACAGTGTTATATTAACTTATACCACACTTCCAACAAGGGCTTTGAAAGCCAAGTGTTTTTGAACTTTGCTTACCTTTTTTGTGATTATCTCAGGGCTTCTGATTTCAAACAGATGAAGCCCTTTGCTGTTCATCAGCGAAGTTAAAGTTGGTTCGATCCCTACGGCATTGGTAAAACCATCCAGTTAGAGCTATGGCCTTCCTGGCTTGGCTTTCCCCACGTACTGTGACCCGCCTGCCCGCTGCCAAAAGCTAATTGTACCCCAACACCCCACGACCTTCGGCCTGATGGGAAGCTTGTTCCGCTTGTCCCAGCCATTTACAAAGGCTTCCCATTTCCCCAGTGAATCTAGCAGAAATTCCCACCATTGATGTGAGATTCCCCTTAGCTGCAAGGGTTATTGCTGTGTTTTTTTCAGTGCTTAGCATTAGGAGATCTGTCGTTAGACACCTCTTGGAGTACTTTGGCACTTGGGTAAAGGGAAGACTCACTTGAAACCACTTCTGGGATCCCGGTGACTGAGATCATTTTCTGCAGGAAGTTTCTTGGGGATTGGTCATTCTGAAAGCCAGAACAATCATACAAAAAGGTTTTACAGGCATATTTTACTAACAAATGGCCTAGAGAATGCATGTTAAGGACTTACCCCGCTTGGATCAGACGTGCATTTAAAGGCTTTAAACTCTATCCTGAAGAGAAGGAAAAAGGGGGAAAAAAGCAGGTCAATAAGAGCTGTAGAAATCTTCTTCTCCCTGCTGCTCTCAGACATGGGCTAAAAGGGACAGTGAAATGCTCAAGAGATCCCAGTACCAACCTGGAGTCCAAGGGGTGCAAAATTAGTTTCTTTTCCGCATAGGCAGCTTGGATAGTGACTGTGATTTCCTGCACAGAAATGAACAGCGTAGTTTAGATGTAGCTCACCTTGCCTTATAGCAGGGATTTGCATTTGGAAATTCTGGTTTATTTGCTATGACCCAATGTTCAACATCTCTCTGGCTTCACCTCCAGATATCACCAGGGAAGGACAGCATTTTCCTTCTGTATTTGCATGCAACAAATGCTCCCTGATGCCCACAGCCAGTGGGGCACTAGACACTAGCTTAATCTGAGAAGCTATGTATGTAAGTATCCACTCTGAGGATTCAATACTGAAAGAAGGCGTTAAAAGGTCCCTAGACCATCCTTGCCACACGCCACAGAACGGATGTTTTGCCATTGTCTGGGTAGATAGTTGTAGTTGAGTAAGATGATAGTTGAGTCCTGTGTAAGGAAAGAAGTGGTTACTTATGGTACTGTTGCACAATGTCCATCCCAAGCTGAGGGCTCATCAGCTTGGTTGGGGAAAGTCTACTCCCAGGGTTGTCAGGGCTACCACAAGCAGTCTTGCCACACTATTGTCATTTATAGCCAAATTAAAAAAGAAACCAATCTCTGAGCTCTGGCCATTTGTGCTTATTTCCTCCTTTTCATCTGTAAGCAAATGTTTGTTAAAAAGGAGCATTCTTTTATCCAACTACAGGTCATCAGCAGAGGTCTGGCAGCCCAGGAGCAGACTACATCCTGAGAACCGCTGTTTTAGGGACCTCTAGTTAGGGTCTTCTGCAGTCCTACTCAAAGTTGTCTCAAGATATCACCTAGAGCACAAGACCCAGCTATGCCTGTTTCCCCAAAATACCCTGCTAACTCATCTCATTGTGATACCTGCAAAGAGGAGGGAATATTCTTGATAACAGCCATGCAGGAGATTGAAAAAGATTGCAGTCTACCCCCAGGCAATGATTTGCTTTTGTGCAGTGCTTAGTGCCTACACCAGCTCATCATTGCAGGGCTGGATAAACATACTGCCTTCTTGTGAGGTTACCCACCACAGCAAGGCTGTTGGCATTTCTTTCAGTATAATTCAGTATAAAGCAAAATACTTGGTTTGGGGTAAATCACAGTATAGTGAGGAACTTTTATACAGGGATACACAGAGGAAGAGGTTATATTTTGAGTCTCTCTTTAGAGAGAGATCTTCATTTCAGAGACAACCACCCTCTAAGTGGAGGTCTGAGCTAAAATTTGTGAACATGGAGTTTTCAAAATTAATACATTCCCTCAGTGTTTCTGCTCTCTTCTAAAATACTGCAGTTAAAGGAGTTGCATCTTGTCTGTATCGAGACAGGTTCATAGAGGCTCACCAGAGCTTTCTGGTGTTGCAGTTACCACCTTGCACACCAGTGCTGGCCTAACAGAGTGACCTTGTTGGCTCTACATCTCCAATCATCATTCCCAGCCCCAAATGCCAGGGAAGGAGATGGGAGCATTAAAAAGATCTGGCATTCTCCACTTCCCATAGCTCAGCAGCCATCCCTTTTCCAAAGGCTTCCAGACATTAATGTCCCTGAGCACCAGGAGCGGTCTAGATTCAGGACAGAGCCTGTTCCAAGATTTTTGCAGTCAGGAGAAGCAAGAACTGACCTTCTCCATATACAGAGCCATCAGGGGCTTTCTTCCTGGGGGAAAGATGCTGATCTCCGCAGCTACCAAAGACTTCACCACTGTCCCTTCAGGTTGGAGAGAGATCTGGGGATGGGCAAGACTCCACACCTTGGCCACAGAATCATTGTAGGAGGTGCCTTGAAAAATCTAGTTCAAATAAAGAGCAGCAGAGGAGTCAGGCTTTTGCCATATCACATCTCAGTTTCATGCCAACTTGCCACGCAACTGCATCCCCTTTATAGTACCCAATTCCTCCTCCAGTTCTCCCAGGCTCAATAGCCTAGCTGGGCTTCAGGGAAGCTGTGCCCCTATGGAGGCTGGAGAAATCCTCCCTGCAAAGCACGGCGGTTCCTCCATCAGCCTCTGGGCTAAAGCAGGTTTTACCACCCCAGACTCTTGAGGTGGCAAGGGAAGGACATGAGATGTTACAGTGCAAGAGAATCAACTTGAAAAGTTCCTTGTCCAACAGAAAGAGCTTTGAACAGGACCAAAAGTTACCATTTGCACTGCCCTCCGCTGAGCCTCTGTGTCTTCAATTTCAAACAGCTCCTTCAGAAACAAACCAGAAATAGATTTTAGAAAAACAAAAGAGGTGGTCATGGTTAGTGTGAATGCAGGTTGATGGGCCAGAACATGAATGTGTGGCCTGCAGCCACCTCAGAGGCATGACTGGATTCTTCCTGAGTTCACCTCCTTTCTACCTCAGCACTCTCACAGGAAAATCAGGTTACTCCACAACTTGGTAGACAAATTTTCTATCAGCTGACATTATCTCGCTAAGGATAATCAAGTCAGAGAGTATAATGCACCAGCCCACCTTCTCTGACATTCATCCTAGGCCAGAGAAGTTCATCTATTTAGACGGGAAGTAGTAAGCATCACTCCCCATGACTGACCCACCACTTGGAGAAGACGCACAACGTGCTCTGAAAACCGCCTGGGACCAAGCCATCCAAATTCCCGCTGCCAGGAACAGCTGGCAAGGCGATTGTCAGCCACACAATAAACTCTCCTTTGCTCTCCCATACACTTTGGGATTCAGAGGAACAAATATTTTGGCCTGCTATTACTATCAAGCCATTCTGACCCAAAATTACCTGGTTGCGCAAACTTGCTAAGAAGGTACCAATTTTCTGACCAGGCTCACACATAGTTTCTGACTACAGATTTCTATCTTCTACAGAAAGCAGCTCTCACAAAAAACAGTATTTAGAGAATTTTTGCCCTCTCCACAAAATACGATGTAATATGCCAGTAGGGAAGGAACCACCCCTCAGATAGTCACCTGCAACTTCTCCCCTACTATGGTCAACGTCAGGCGTTCATCTAAGAAAGCCGCTGAAGCCAGAGAGTTGAGGATATGTTCGGACACCCAGAAGTAGAGCATTCGGGATTCAGACAGCAGAGATGGGGAGAAAAGAGAGTCACTGAAGACATCGGAGTAGTTCTTGTACTGGACAAGGCCCTTTGAAGGAGAGCAAGTGTGTTGGCAACAGCAAGCATTAAGGAGATGGGACAAAATATCCATACCTGGACTTTCTGCTTGTCACTTCAGGGCAAAGGGCTGGCTGGCTGGATTCAGAGCAGAGAGCAAGCTGCTCGACTGGTCGAAAGGCTGGAATCAGACAGCTGGGCCAGGCTCAGCTGCCCACATTGCAGGCTTACCTTTGGCTGGGCACAGAAACACCGCGTGGCGGCAAGGAGCCAGCCCTTCCCAGTCTTCCCAACAAACATCACGGGCAGAATTTTGGTCTCTGAGCAGCCTGGGTTACTTTACCTTGTGATGCGATTCCAGATAATTTGCTTTTATTAAAGGAGCTGATGCAAGGGAGATATCAAGTCTGATATCCTCATCCTGGACAAAATTTGCTGCAGGAAAAAAACAAGCGAAAAATGCCCCGCACCTGAAATATAACTGTAAGGAGAGCTTGCAAAAGTCACTTTTAAGACTTGCTGCAGAGCACTAATGAAGGTGACCCAGCAGTTATAAAAGGAGCATGCAGAAGCACAGGACTGGGAGATTCAGGACATTTGAGAGCTAGTCCTGACCTTGACCTCTCCTTTTCCCTGACATTTGGGACTGAGAACTGTGGGAAAAATCTTTGGCAGGCAGATACAGATGCTTCAATATCTCAGCCCTAATGCTTCGCTGCACGCTCCTGTTCTGGCTAGCAAGCGTCAGTCCTTCTGCAGCTATCCTGCACCTCTGGTCATTAAATAACAAAGGAGAAATACCTCATGAACTGAAACGTGTCTTTCAGTCAGTGCAATCACTCTTGAAAATCAACCTGAAGCAGACATTTCAAAGCATAAAATTGCCAAGGTGTATTTTGCTGCTGTCTCAGGACTTGGGATCCCAGATATGTTTTCAAAGGACATTTTTGATGGATACGGTTACTGCCCTGCTGGTGTCTGGCTAAAGTGCTATAAGCTGCATGTAGAAAAGAAAAACAGAAGCAGAAAAATAAGAATATTTACCTGCTAGGCCTTGTATAAAATCTGCCAGCACCTGGGCAAGAGAACTGATTTCCTCACAAACCTACAAGAAGAAAAAAGAGAAAAACAGAAGGGGCATGTGGAGGTGGTGGGGGGGGAAATTTTGGGTTGTGCCATGACAATATCCAAGCTCTGCTCAGTCTCACGAGTGACAATCTCAAGTTGGCATAACGCCACTGATTTCACTTAATGACCTGCTTCAGGAGAGCTTAAAATCTTCTCCCTGGTTATCGGCTGCCGGGAGACCCAGCCACAGGTTGGGCACACGCCACCACACCGGTGCTGTGCTCCAGCATAACCTGACCCTCCGAATCCCAGTCCTGGTGGAGGAAGGTTTGGGCCACAAGGCTGGCCTGGGAATCAGCACAGCTGAGGGACGGGGGGTGGCCACCTCCCCTGGTGCCATGTGCACCAAGGAGGGGGTCTTCAGGCAGGAGAAGCGGAGCTGGGCCATGTGGGGAGGTCTGATGGAGCTGTCAGTCTGAAGCCAGAGCCGTCGGAGATCCCAGCATCAGCACAACCTCCCAGCTCATCCAGGTTGGGGGCAGGGTTTGTGGATTCTTTCCATTTCTAGTATTTTTTACAAATACAAAAATGCATTGCTGCTATCTTGTGGACATACATGAGCAGAGCATGGCGGAGCTAGCAGCGTACAAACCAACCTTTGCTTCGTCTGCAGGTGGCAATGGATCTTACCTCACTCTTGAGAACAAGCTTCAAAGTAAAGGCGATGAAATCTGTGAAGAGCTGCTTCAGCCAGCCCGGCCTGCGCAAGACAGGGAGCGCGGTCAGAGAGATGCCCAGCGGAGCCCGCGGTGGGCAGCGCTCGGGTCAGCGCGCTTGGGACCCCACCGCCCTGCAGCTCTGCAAGCTAAGCCCTGAAATTGGAGGGGACAGACTCACTCCTTGTCTCCCTGGAGGTGAAGCGTCAGTTTGTGGAAAGCCAGGTAGCAGTCCGAGGCATCGGCAGCCACCTGGTCCTCCTGGCACTCTGCACAGGACAGAAAAAGCAAAAAGCAAGCAATGACAGCCAACTCGCTACTGAGATGAGGGGGGCGAGTTCACTTAGCGAGAACCATGGAGGTGGAGCAGGGCTTCGCTGGAGAGGGCCAGCCGGGGCTCCCTGTGTGGGGGTTTCACCACCGAGCCGCGTGAAGGACACTGAGGGCACCAAATGCCTACATTTGGGAAGGAGCTCACTTCTGGAGCGCTGTGCTTGGCACAGAACCACAAGTCCCAGCGAAGGTTTCCAAAAGACTCAGAACACTACGAGGTCGGGGCGGGCAGGACTGCCTTACACCTGGACGCGGCGTTTCTGCTTGCAGCACCCTGAGTCCAGCAAAGCTCATCTACGGGGCACCTCTCTCCATGCTTCAGATACCTCTCAGCTTCACTGCCATCAGAGACTTGGTTGTGCCTTAAAGTCACCTGGAAAATCTGGATAGTAGCATACAGCCCACAAGCCAGAGCAGGTAGAGAATTAAGTCATATTGCAAAGAGCTTGGAAACTGTAATATACTGTCATTGAGAGCTTCGTGCTACTATCCCTCTGGGGGCTTCCCAGCGGCTGGAAAATGTGTTTGGAGGCAAACAGAATAAACCACCACCCTCTAACCCCATTAGGGAGGGTGGAGGAGCGCAGCTTGCCTCTGTCCCCTTCTGGTCTAAGCCGTGAGCTATTGACCTTCCCGAGGAAGATGCTTCGTTTGCCATAGCATGCCTTGGGCCTGACCTGGAGATAGCTGAACAAGCAGACTGTACAGATGTTCAAATCTCCAGCAACATGGTCCTCATTTAGCTCACTCTTTTGAGAAATCCCCACATTTTTTTCAAGTCATCCTGCCCTGAAGGAGATAAAAGCTGATCCTGCAGGTAGGACAGAAGGTTGGCCAGTTCTTCATGTAAATCAGCATTATCTTGCTGAAATGATTTGTAGCAGCCTCCTTTGCTTGGTCTGTTAAAGCTATTAGCTCTTCAAGGGCCAGGTTGCCTCTTGCCCTGTGTACATGGAAGAGCACAGATGCTGTCTGGATCCCGTCCGATCACCGCGGAGGAGAGTGGAGCCAGCACTGGGTTCCCTGCTCACGACCACGGCACGTCCTGCTGCCTTGGAAGGAGCCCACGTGCAAAGGACCTAGGAAGCTAGCGATCCCCAGCCCTTACTTACTCAGTTTAATGTTTATCTGGAGATCAATTGAAGACTCAATTTCAAAATCGATTGAATGAGAAAGGTGCAAGCTGCAATAGAAAAACAGAAAACGTTCAGCAACCACACACACCCGTGACAGGAGCAGGTTCTCCTGACCGGAGACTGGCAATGGGCTGGGTTTTATAACACCATTGGCAGCAGTCCTTGCATGATGGGCTACAAAATACCAGTGCACTGCAGCCTACCACAAAACCTCTGGCTTCAAACCATTGCAAACCACTGCCATAGCAGCACTTAAGAAAACGGGAGCATTAAGCCCAGTTTTTCACATTCAGACCTTTTTCCCCCTTGGGGAAAAAAAAGGCAGTGGACTGTTGCCCCCAACCTGCTTCTTTCTGGTGGTAATTCTGAAGGGTGGTGGACTTTGGAGTCACCAGGACGCAGCTCTCCTGGAGGTCCTGGAGTGAGGAGCACTGCCACGAACCCGCTGCAGTCTCCTCCATCCCCCCCGGCCGGCTCAGGGAGGGCAGCATCGGGCAGGAGACAAGCAGGAGAAAATCGGGGAGAAGCAACGGAGGTGGTGGGAGAAAGCCACCTGCAGCTTTTGTCCTTCTCGCCTCCTCGTGCGACCAAAAGCAATAAGAGACAAAGAGGGAGGAGGCTAAGTAGCACTGCTAAATAGAGCCTGAGCGATGCAAGATTTTAAGCAACTCTGCCCTTGCTAAAAGCCAGCGGAGAGGGAACCTGCAGTTCAGTACAGGAGCAGCGGAGCAAGCGGGCGGTTCCTGGGTACTTACAGCCAGGCCCCGTCATAGCCATAGTTCAGGGTCCCTTTGAAGACGGCTGTCACGTTTTTAATAGCAATGTCAATAGCATCGTTTTCCTTGAGCTCCACCTCGCTCTGCTCAATGGACAAGTTGTTGACTTGGATGCTGGAAAGAACAAAAACCCGGCACGTTCCCAACCCCGTGGCTGTGCTCAGCGCAGGGCCTCCAACCGCAGGAGATGGATCTGCTCTCAAGTACTCGACATTTCTAAAGCAGCCTGTGCCTCCCCTGGAAAGTGCTCAGGAGGCTTCGCAAATTAAAGGAGCCAAACACCACGGCAAGGCTGCTTTCACTCAACCCTGTGCACTGCTCCCTGCAAACTGAGGTCCTCTCCTCTCCCGCAGTGTTTTAATATGAGCACAGGGATTGCTTTAAACATCCTGAAAGATGTGCAGAGCAATGCACTGTGCAAAAAGCCAGGTTTTATTGCAGTGCTCTTTTTCAGTAGGAAGCCTTTCCTGCAATTGCATCACCTCATTCGTCTCACTATATGTGTTTTCCCCTAATAACAATCCAGTTAGTAACGCAGGGAAATGCAGCCTCATTCGCCATGAAACATTTACAAGTGAAGTCGTGCTGTAAAGGATGGTTTCATCGGCCCCAGGCTGCTTCCCATTTTTGTGCTGAATAAGCCACTGGCACCATCTATTGGCGAACAGGCCATCAGGAGAGCTCAGAAAGCTCCTTACAGCCCCCACGGACAGAGCTTTCCACTGAGATTTTCAGAGGTCTCCTCTACTACGTTGTCTTTACCGTCTCCCCGTAGAAGAGGAACAGCTCCTAAATAACATGTACGCAGCCTAAATCCTAAAATGCAGATTATTTGTCCAAAAGGCACAGACTAAGTCTTGCAATGCAGATCATTTGTCTGAACGGCATAGGTTGGAAAGGGCGTTTGCCTCGCTCCAGGCCAAGAGAGGCTGGCTGCCCTTTGCTTTCAGCAGGAGCTACTGCATCAAAGCTTCCCCCCAGGCAAGTTTCTGATCCCCTCCGTCAGCCTGCACCTCCCACGGCATGGAAGGGAGCCCAGAAGCACGCAGCGATACTCACTTCGTCAGCCCGTAGGCCACCTTGCCGAGGAACCGCATGGACCTTTCGCCGGTGATGTTTGGGAATTTGGCATTTCTGAACGCCGCTTGAATGACCTGCGCCGTTTCCTGGTTCACTGCACGTGGAAGAGAAGGGAAAAGACAACAAGCTTCAATCTTTCCTAGTTACAAAGCTGGGTCCACGTGCTCTATTAAAGCGCTATGAAAGAGTTTTATCGAAGATATCTCCTATCCATCAGACTTAAGGAAGCGCTAAATGTAGCTTCATAGTAAATAGAAAAAAACCCTAACTTTAGCAGCTGGAGGCAGCTGGGGACAGCACTATATATGGCTCAACAGTCACAAATAAGCTGTTCCCAGGGAACCAAGCTCAGCTTTCCCACACCTGATCTGCACTTTAGGGGCAGATTTTGGAAAGGTCCAGGCCATGTTTGGTCTTTACACTGCACAAGCTGTTGACTTTGCCCCAGTGCTTTGCTATAGCAAACTCCCGACAAGCTGAGCAATGCTGAGAGCAGGAGCAAGTCAACTCTGGGGAGAACTTGGGCTCATCAGATCTGATGGTGCCTGACAGCACCAGGTAATATCATTTGCCCCCTCTGGAAAGAGAGCCAGAGAAATGGGAGAGTCTGAAAATCACCCATACTGCAGTCAACTGTTGGTCCGCTAGAAAAAAAAACGCTGAAACTGAGGTTTCTGTACCCATTGCTCTAAAGTTATTCTACCTGTTCCAGCCTCAACTTTGGGCACTTCTCAGGCAGAGGATGAGCTTTGTACAGGAACATTTTTTTCCAGAAATACCCGCTCTCCATTTGGCCCAGCATCCTTCTCTGCACATACCGTCGGTGACACCGTCGATGAAGGGGATGGGACAGAGCCATTTTTGCTCACCCTTTGCACTAGTTATTCCTCCCCCACCGCAGCACCCCCAACCCTTGCAAAAAACCTGTAGGCAGCGGAGAAACACCACTTTTCCACTTCCACGGACTGATGCCTGGAGCTGAGATCGCAGCGAGGAATTGAACACTCTCCTGTTTGCACTAGTTCTTCCATCACTCCAGCCCCCAGGAGCAGCTTCACTAAATGCTTGTCTAAGGACAAGCGTTGGGTACAGGTTTCTAGCTCCTTTCAGGAGCTGCGGCTATTCAGGTCATACAGGTGCCCATGGTTTAACTTGTGCTCCCAGGCAGATGTTAATATATCTCTCTAGAAAAACAGTTTCCTGAGAGTTGCAGGAAGCAAGAAACATCCTCACCTGCCTGATCTTCCATCACTAACATCTCCTGCTTGGGAGGCGAGAAAGCCAGCCCAGCATAGCGAGGACTTACGCAGCAATGCCGCAGGCTTCGTCATCCTGCAGACGATCCCCGTGACGCTGTAAGGGAACGGCCCAAATTCACAGGCTGCTGATGCGTGGACAAGCGCTAGCAAGATCCCGAAGGTCCCCAGCCTCATCGTGCCAGCGTGGAGCATCCTTGGCTGGAGCGGAGAGCACGGACAAGATCGACTGATCCTCGGCCCTGGCAAAGGCTGCTTTCATACCTCCAAGCAGCGCTCATTCGAAGCAGGACATGACCTGCTTCCTCTAGTTATCAAAACTCATCACACATTTCCTAATCTTCCTATAGTTTCCTTAACCCTCTTCAAGTCTCTCACTGCCTTCCTCCTACAGCAGGCGCTTGGCTGCAGGACATAGGTCCCCTGCCAAGGCTGCTCTAACACAGGGGTAGCTGCATCAGTGCAGAAGCCAGGTGCAGAGATTAGAGGGGGGAAAATTTGGGGGAGCAGCCTTGAGCTTTGCCTGTAGCCAGTCCATCATCTGCTCTTAGCACAGGAATTTCCATACGTTGGAATGTTTTCTTGCAGCAGCTTCTGCAAAGCCCTGTTTAAAGGTCCTGGCCTGCTTTGTTAACTATTACCTCCTTCCCTGCTTTTGGGCACATGGCAGGGAAACTGAGGCACTATCGCAAAAAAAGGGGCCCAGGGAGACCCTGCAGCTGCTGCCATGTGACCCCACATCTCCCAGCTCCCTGGAGAGCACTGTGACCACAGGACAACTGCTCCCACCACCCTGGGACGCTCTCAGCCTCTCCACTTGACAGTGGCTGTTTTGGGGACCCATGGCCAAGTTTCCTACCTTCCAGATGAGGAAGAAGCTCTCAAGCCAGAGCTTTTCACCCACCACCCTCTATTTAGGAAACTCTAGAAACCCAAGTGCAAATCCACTGCTTGTGCACGCCTGCCCCGCATCCCCCGCACCCTTGTCGCAGTGCTGGGGCCCATCGCAAAACAACGAGCTCCAGGACAAGCCCGACCTGGGTTATTTCAGCAATGGGGCTCCCAGGGGGACCCACGAGCCAGTTGCGACTGAGGGAGAGGAAAAGGCGAGATCTTTGTGCTGCTGCAGGAGCCCGCTTGTCCCCTCCCTCCTCTCCCCAACCCACCTCTCACCCTCCCCGAGCCTGGGCGCGCTGGAGCTTGGCATTTGCCCCGCGCCGGGCAAGGGCGCTTCCTCCAGGGAGCCCCATCATCCGGTGCCCCCCCGGCCCCGCTGCCGCATTGTTTTCTTCCCGAGTTGAGAAAGTGAACGGCCTCGGGTACCCCGGCGGGAGGCACTCGCGGTCACTGACCCGCCGAGGGAAACTGAGAGGCCGGAGTCTTCCTCCAAACTTCTTCCATGGAACGGCGCGGGGGCCCAGGACAGGTTCCCCGCTGCGAGCAGCACCAGGCTGGCCAATCCTGCATTACGAATCGACGGCCATGCCTTGGAAACACATATAGATAAATGAAAAAAGCAGCATGCAACATACACCCAAGGTGTCCGTCCATGCCAGCTGCGCCAGCTCCCTCGAAGCCACCTGGAGCCATCACTGCATCCCCTGCAGCGTCCTGGCTGCCCCAGCAAGGAGCCACCAGCACCTGGAAAGGGGAAACATCTCCACAGGGAAGCTGCAAAGGGCACAAACGTGTTGTTACCCTGGGCTGTTACAAAGGGAGCTGAGCTCCCGCTCCTCCTAAGCATTTAAATTAAATAGGTTTTAAGGAACACAAGCCTTCTGCTGGCTTTGGTTTCTACCCTTCGGCTCACGTCTCTCACACATCCAGCCCTTCCATAGTCGAAAGGCAGAGGAGGGATGTCAGAGCAGTGGCTGAGGTCTGGGGAAGGCCTAGCTCTGCAGCAGGGAGACTCAAGTGAGGAAGCAGCTTCGCTGAAGCTGGTGTTGGGCACTGTAAAATTGAATGAGAGCAGGACCCAGCAGGCCAGAGCCACCCTCAGCCTGGGGCAGTAATTCATACCACCACAAAGGACAGGGAAAGCCAGGGCATTTTGGTAGGGGGGCATCTGGCACTGGTGCCCAAGGTTTGGTAAGGACAGAAGAACGAGGAGCAGATCCAGCGCGCTGCTGCGGGTACCATCCAGTACTTATGCAGCTCCCATGCTCCTTCACCGCGTCAGATGCTTCCTCTAGCAGGCAGCCAGAGCTGGAAGAGCAAGGAAGGAGAGGGGACTCGAGGGCATTGACCTCCAGCAGGAATGGGAAAGCCAGCGATTTTCCGCCCACAATAGCAAAAGCATCTGGAGCGTGGAGGTGCAGGCAGCATCCCTGCCCTGGAGTAACCAGCCAGAGGAGGCTACATATTTGCTGTGTAAGGCTTTGTCTGAGGGCCTCACGTGCACATATATGCGTGCTCACCACCTTGCTGGGGGCCAGACTGTGCCATCGGTGACTGGGGTTGTTTTTCCCCACAATATCCAGAGCAGAGGTTCTTAGCGGTGCCATTAATCTTTGCGTTACCCTGACCCAAACCCTCAGTGTTACCCTGCAGCTGCTTCCTGAGATAGCCTTCCAGGTAGCGGGGCCACATTCTGCTCTGTCAGCAAGATGGGCTCTGGCACCACCTCCGGGCCCTGTCGCGGTCCCCACACCGGTGGGGAGAGGGGAGAGCACCCCATACCGAGCACAGCCAGCAGCAGCACCGAGAGGGGCTGCAGCAACCCTCCCACGCACCGAGGAGAAACACCCTGTCTGGGGTCGCTCCAGTCCGTCAGCCAGAGACAGGCATCAGCAGGGATGTCACCGGGGACCTTGGCCCGGGGGCATTTGGCTAGATATGGCACAGCATGGATTTGGGACACCGGCCCCTGGCCCCGCAGGAACAGCAGCACTGCACTCCCTGCCAGTGCCACAGACCCACCGGCTAGAGAAAGTGATGGTTTGCTGGTGCCTACAGCGCCAACGTGAAGGCGATCTGCAGGCTCAGCTCTCTCCACCTCCATGCCCTCCACATCAGCCCAACTGAAGAAAAATTTATAAAGTAAGCATACACCTACTGCCCCACCTCAGTGTGTTGCAACCCCCAGATAGCAACGAGGGCATGGGATTGCCCTGCTTGCAGGAGCAGATAGAACAGTAATAGCAATGCTGAAGGATGGGGAAGGAGCACGCTCCCCTCATCCTCCTGGTAATCCCATCTGGACTCATACTGCCCACCAACACATGCAGCAAAACGACTTACCCAGGGATCACAGGAAGGCAAACCAGCTTTGCAGCTAGCCCAAAACTGGCTGCTGCTGTCTCGCCCTGAGCCAGTGCTCGGCAGGAGGAGGCCCTGGTAAATCCCAAGCTGATACAGGAACCCACTAGCCAAACATCCAGCTTTGTCCCTCAGAGACTGTAAATAAGTCTTGTGTTGTCCGCTGTTGTGTTTTAAGGCTCCAGCAGCAGGAGTCTTTGGATGAAAAGAGACTCTCAACTTTGAAAAGAAGTTATTTCTTACAGTTCAAAGTTGAGACCATGACAGGTTTTCATATTAGGCAGCAAATAAATTCACAAATTCCTGTTTATGATCAAAAGGTTTTAAAAGGTAATAAACTATCACATAGGAGGCAAATAAGCCATGACTTTTTGAACAAGGGAAAGAAATCAAGTATGCTTTTCACAAGCTTCCCCTGAAACCAAACTAACATCTTCCCTCCTGGTACCACCAAAGACCCAAAATAGCTGGCGCACACATAGCCCCAGGTCAGCATAGGGTTTTCACAGGTGAAACTGCTGAGGGCCAGTAAGAGAGCAGCCAGTTGTGTCCCTATGCAGCACTGACTGCACTGCCAAACCCAGACTGAAAATGCATCAAATACAGCTTTTGCTGCTGACACAAGCAGCTCTGGGTGGTTCCTCTGCGAGGCAGTACCTGCCAGTGAGGGAGCCAGCACAAGACGTGCCTAGTAGAAACATCTTCCAGGGCTAGCATTTGCCCAATGCTCCTTGGCAGGCAACTGAGAGTTAACCAACCTCCAGCTCTTCACCACAAGCTTGTGATGCTGGCCATAGAGCAGGCCTAGTACTTTGCCTTCAGGATAGCATTCAATTTGTTATTCAGACAAAACTAAACACCAGAAAAAGCCTCAAGTCTGAACATAACAGCTCTGCAAATCCCACTCTGTCCTCTCAGGTACCAAACGGCTACAAGTGGATTGCAACCACAAGGCGAAAGACTAAAGAGAGGTTGCAACCCTTTGCCGCAGAAGTGCCCAGCTGTTCTGATGTCCCTAGCTGCAGAGGACTGAGGGGAGAACAACACACATGCACAAGCAAAATGACTCTCTGGGGAAGAAGGGCAAATTAGGACCCCTCCAAAGTTTACGTGCTGAGCAGCAACCTCAGTCTCATTTTATTTACATTCTGTGAGAATTAAGGACAGAAGAAATCCACACTGATAAACAGGACCTCAACAACTCTTCAAATAAACAATATTTTAGATAAATCCATAGTGAGAAGAAGAAAGCCTGAGATAAGGCAAACTGTACATTTCTCCCTTGACCTGTTTGCCAGCAAGGACAAGGATCTGCTCACAACTTGGGGGAAGCAGCTTTCAGAAGACGGAGCAGCAGAGAGGCTGGTTTTATTCTGCTGCTCGCTTTGCCACCCTGTGGCCAGTCACCACCTATACAACCAGGCTGGTTTCAGGGATGAACTGGACAGCACACTGATGCCTGAACATTAGCTGCAGTAGCACTGACATGACAAGCATGAAGATATAACAGAGGAGCAGGATCACTCAGTTTAAATGTTGTGCCCCAACGCAAACCATTTCTCCCTTTCTGCCTTTTTAAACCTATAACCCCAAAGTTGCAGAAAACTGCATTTAGAAAGGGCCTCAAGAAGTCACCTGCCTGCTTCTGCTGTCCCAGCACAGGATCACGTTATTCCTTACTATTGTTTACTCTGTTCCCTATAAAGTTCTCACACTGGAAGTCACCAGTGTTCACTTTTTCCCTAATGTCTAACCCCAATTCCCTTGACTAATTTAAGGCTAGTGCTAATTGCCTCACCCACAGTTGACATGCAGGTTATCCCCTTCTTTGCAGTATTTACATATTTGAGTATTTCCATAGCTCCTTCTCTAAGCTAAGCAGCCTCAGCTCCTTCATCTCACACCAGCCGTGTTTCCACCCCTCAGTCATCCCAGCTTGCTTTAGGGCTTTCTAGCTCAGCCATAAAGAGCAGTGTCAACTGCCACAGAAGCTGAGGGCTTAAAGCTGATTAAAGCAGAGTGACATCAGTTAGAGCTGCAACACACCCAGGCAGTGTAGCACCAGTTGGGCTCATTCAGTCTGGGTCACTAAGCTGCAGACCTGTCAGGCAAACACTCCCATTTTGCTCTTCAGCCACCAGTGCAGCAGTTTGCAATTGCCCTTGTTGAAGTGTAGTGCTTGCTTTGATGCAATTTGTCCAGCACTCTGCCCACCTGCAGTCATCATAGTTTCCATGCACCCTAATGGCAAACAGAAATGCATACATTCCATTAAGTCATTAAAGAACATGTACTCAAGGCCCAGCAGCTTCATTCCATCCTTCCAAGTAGTTTTTCACCAATCTGCCCAGTTTTGCATTGCTTCAGTTATAAAAAAAACCACTCATGAAAGTAAGACCACTGTTATTCCTACACCTCAGATAACAAGAATCAACTGCTGGATTATTTGCTATGAAACATGTCTATCTGAAGAGTTATCTAAACTACTAAAAAAAGTTTTATTGCCAAGAAACACCCTCTTGAAACTAGGGCCAAGGCATCTCAGTTTATTTAGGCACTTTGATGCACCCAAATTATGACCAGACCAACACTGTAGAGAAATCCCTCATCTTCAAAATGCAGTGCTAAGCACAGGTGGGCTCACCAGGGCTGGGGCAAGAAGGGAGAGGACAACCTCAGAGCATCCTCTAAGGCTTGTTGACTCTAGGTGCTTTCTGCATAAGCAAGCAAAATTCACTGCCTCTGAAATTATTTCACTGGAAGTATTTACAGAAGACTTGACAAATTTTATTACCTTGCCCATTTTCCCTCCAATGCCCCCCTTCCCTTCCTCCCAAAAAAAAAAATTTCAGCAAATTGAAAACAGTTTTAAAAAAGTTCTTCTTGGGAAGAGGCTCAGAAACAGGGGCTGTTGGCTTTGAACAATGAGTTATCATTAAAAAACTTGCCAGAGCAGGTAACACCAACTAACCATGTTTAATGTCAGTCTAATCTGAAATGGCAAGATCAGGCATTACAGATTAAGCAATTAAAATTAATTGTACACAAACTCATGCAAGTTAGCATTGACATTTTAATCAGGAGTTTTACCATCTCTCAGCAAGCAGCACTGAGGAAAAGTGGTGCAAGAGTTTCATGACTATTGTCCCTAAACACAGCATGTTTGAACATAGATTTAATCCCTGAGCCAAGATAATGCATTACAAAGCCAACAAAAGTCACACTGCACTGAAGGGATCAAATTCCAGCTTTCCAAATGTCTGCAGAATTCCTTGCTTCAGGAATGTCCATGACCTTTGTGCCTACACATATTGTTTGCTCATGGAAACCCACCCAAGGCACCTGAATATACTCTTCAGTGACCATTAGTATTTTAGGTAAGGGACAGGGTTTAAATATCTGCAAGCATCCTTTTCACCTCAGGATGCAACTCAATTTTTCCACAAAAAAAGTCAAGAGCACAGCCCGCACTTTGCACTGGTAAGCTCCAGATTGTTGAGTGCATACAAATATAGATATAAATGCCTGCAAGTTTTATTGAAGGTCTTAACTGTATTAGAAATGAAAAGCAACACAATGAAGAAACTACTAAAAAAAACTGCTCTGGAGTGGAAATGCATCAAAGGTGAATACAAAGCTTGACTGTTTTAACTTTATAATCAAAAGCAGTGGAAAAAAGTCTATATTAAATAAATTTTTGATATCTAGAATTGAATGCATTTATTTTTCTCCCGTGATTTGGGAGTAGAAGAGTAAGACCTCGATTTTAAAGTATCTGAATTTCACAATCTGAAATTTAACCTGTAACTCAGCTGACCCACAGATAACTGCTTATCAAGAGGTCACCGTCTTCCATTTCCCTGCTTTGTCAAACAAGGAAATTGCACTGTATGTCTTTCATAGGAAAAATATTTACACAGAAAACAATTTAAGATTAAGCACTGTTATTGAAGCAATGTAACAATAAATCTTTCCTAAAAATTCTGCTAATGCATATCTAGCAATTTGTTTGGAGATACTACACTCAGTGTAATTTAAATAGCACTTGAAACATTCCAACAGGAATCACATTGCACTGGAAGAAGCCATGTGCTTCTCTTACATTTCTGTACACACCTAGCTACAGCCTGTGCATTATTGCACAGGTTTACAATGCCAAGTTTCTATATAGGTACCTATCACACTACAGACTGAAGTTCTTTGGAATGAAAAGAAGCACAGCACATCTTAGTCTCTATGCTGTAATGACTTAAGGCTTCTTGCAGCTTTGTTTGCTTGGTCAATGCAAACCAGAGGAAACGCCATCCATTTTTGCTCATGTTTTGGAGTTGGAATTTGATTTAATCAGGTAGATTAAAACTTGCTGAAGCTTCAGACAAGTAGATCAGTGTCAAATCAGTTGCGGACTGCTCCAGGCCCTTCCGGAAGGAGGGATGCAAAAAAAGTCTTTAAAAAAAGCCATGCTGTGGTCATAAGTGAAGGGCTGGCCTGCTGGTATTCTGGTAAAACTTGTCCCTCCTCAGAAGATGCCTCTGGTTCATCTACTCCACCTGCGTTTTCTTCCTGCTGAAATAAAAGATATTTAGTAAGTGAGTAGCATTTAAAAAAATGCTGTTTGACACCCAATTTTAACATGTTATTGTTACTCTTTCAGAATATAACAGGCATACTTCTGTACCAAAAATGTCATCCCTGAACAACGTAGCTGGAAGAGCAAACTGCACACTACTGTTGCTGGCTTACTCATGATACATGTTCAAGAACACTGTTTAGGACAAATACCTACAGCAAGAAAGCAGTGACACACATGAGACCAAACAAGTGAACTGTTTATACATTTACAACCATCTTTAAATAACATTCACTGACAAACCAGAAAAGTCAACTTGAAGTGAAACACTCAGATTGCTTATACATTCAAGTAAATCTTGTCACTAGATTAGTCTAAATGTTGTCTTCAGTTATAGAATCTGCTCAGCTTGTGAAAAGACCACTCTCCATCACTGCAACAGGTACAAACCTACCCCTACCTACTGCAAATGCCTGCCTTTTCCCCAGTCAGATGAAAACCTGATGAGCCTATGAGTTCTGCTACAAAGGTACCCTCTTCTAATCAAGACTTGCAGCATAAACTGCCAGAGATGCATATTTATGAGGAATTACCAGGATTATGATCTAAAAATAGAAATAAATTCCCATGAGATGACAAAGACTTTCAGTTTCGTAAAAAAAAGTCACTGTGAGGACATACTAGTGTACAGAAACTACAAGATAACATGCAGCCTGAAATATTTGTAGAACAGAAGAATTAACCATGCCAAAGGAAGTAAGCTGGCAATTATTCCACCCTGGAAAACAGCTTCTGACAAAAGAATCTGAGTTTTACTGTTTGCTACTACCTGTAGTTAGCAAACTGAAAATAAAGCTTCACAGGATTTCATCTTCATGACTTATAAACAAGACAATACCTGTAAATTATTGTTCTGATCCTGGTTTACAGCAGCTTGAGGAGGAACATTGTTTGGGAGCAGCTGAACTGGCCTTCGTCTGAATGGAAGCCATCCAACATAATGCCTAGGAAAGCCAATAGACTTATTAATACTGGTGAAACACTCTTGCCTGTTACGTCAAGACAGTTCAAGTAACATCTGACTGCTCAAAGACTTACAACTGCAAGTTCAACATGTTAAGATCTAGTCTGCCCTGACCTATGGAGATGCTGGAGGGCATACTTTTAAAGCCTTCGCTATTAACAAAGAAACTATGAGGCAGAAGCAGAAGACCAAGTATCTGCTAGCATTCAAAGTAACAGGTATAAAGCTGGATGTAGTGCTGCTTAATCAGGACCCTAAGCCTGCTGGAGCATGCTGACATAGCGGATACAAGGAGAGCTTAGAGTTCACTAAGTCAAGTGTCATGCACACCCCTGGGTAGCTTCTCTGCACTCACCCTAGGAAAGCTGTACAATAAACAACTTAAGACTGGTACTGCCTCACACACATAACAGGCCATTTAGAGCTGCTTAGGAAGTCAGTGTCACTGCAGCACCTGCACCAAAATGCAAATTGTTTAAAGTTAAATTTAATACTGATAATCCTAAAGTGTAAGGACTAGTAAAGCAGCAAGTAACTTTCCAAGTTTTATGCAGACTTTGGAGAGTGAAAAGCTGAATGTTTGAACTGTTCCACAGTATCAACTTCTAGACCTACCAACAGCAATTCAAAGGTTAGTATTACTTGTTTCACTGGTGGTCAAAAAGTTTAAGAGGGGACAGATTATCTTTCCTAGACAAAAGATGCCAAATGTACCAGCTGAAGGCCTGTCATCTTTATTGACTTTATCTAAGACATGGCCCCAAGTTTTTCCTCTACGAAGACTGGAAAACAACTCAGGACATTTGTATTCAGTCTAGTTTTGTCTGCTCTCCAGAGAGGTAGCACACAGCAGAAAAACCCATGTGGCTACATGACTTACAGATAAGGTATGAAATTCTCTTCCAGACAGACATCATGCAACTGTTTGACAGGCAAGTGTTATTTACATTTGAACCTACATGTCTGTCCACTCTACTGAGCTACTTTGGTTTCAAACAGTTCTCTAAAGAAAGCAAACTATGCCAGAATAAGCTTTAACATGACAAAGTGTAACATAGCCATTCGCTATCACCCATTCTTCATCCAATCCAGGACTAGGCTATAGTTATATGCTTATGCTAAACACTAAGCTATGCCAGGATAGAAGGAATGTTTCAACTTTTCTGCATGTAAGAGTCATATGAAACTCAAATACAAGAAAGCTCACACAGCAGAGCTTAATATTTCAATGAAATGTTTTCAAAGATTACACTAAATATGAATATCATACACTTACAGATACATCAAAACAGTGCCGCCCATAACCAGGAGAAATCTGCCAACACTAGAGTAGAAATAGATGATGTTGACAAAGACATAGAACAGCGCTGCTGAGTAGAACCAGTCCAACCAATCTCGATTGCCACCCTCCTCCTCTTCCTCCATGAGTGGACCCCCTTGGGCATTCATTCGTAGGTTTTGGTTGGCTGCTGGGTTAACCTGCGGAGCAACATTGTTGTTTCCAGGCTGATTTTGTGCAGGAAATGGGTCTGGGAGAGGAGCAGGGGATGTCACTGGTGCCACTGGTATCTCCTGAGAACGCTGTGTACGGGATGGGTCAGCAGATGCAGCAGTAGAAGCCAAGCTGAAAACCAGAGAAAAGTACAGAATAAAGCTTGGTGAAATGCTTTTACATGTGATGTTGGTATTAAACTGCTTAATCTGTTAAAAGTGTAAAACTAGAGTCACATTATACATGCAAGTAGAAATCATCAAGTCTAGCAACTACAGCAGGATAGAAGATGCAAGTTTTGTTTCCTCTTATGACAACAGTTAAGTGATGACTTGAACAAGTCAACCCATGCCACAGTTTTACCTCGTTTTAAAAACTTCAGTGCTTCATAGAAACTTTCTGAATACCTTTAGATTGCTCAGAGAACATTTCTACAATTCTTAGCTTTACCTATGACAAGGATTTACAGTCAGTGGTCTATAACCTACTTTAAGTGGCCAGAAGAAGATGGCATAGAGATAAGGCTCATCAGCAGGATTTAATTTACTCTGCAGACACCTGCTCTCCCAGTGGAAAAAGTTCCAGATCTGCAAACTGCAAGACTCAAAGCCACTGGCCTAGACAGCGAGCCAAACACCAAGTGACAGTTAGAGGCACATGCCACATGTATTTCCACATCATACAATGTAAGGTACCAAAAAAATGTGTATCCCAACTGAGTTGCATCAAAAGAGAAAGCTTGTGGCAGCTCTTCTATTTCCTTATATTACGGTTTCTACTTTCCACTGGTAGTTTTTTTTTTTAAAGAAAACTTACTATTGCATGTAATATTGTCTTGCATAAATCTGCTGAAACCAGGACATCTGAAGCATGCTGTAAGTTGTGTAAGCCGAAAACCCAGGAGCCACGCTTTGGAAGGGATGCCGAGCTGTTTCAATCCTTGTTTGAAATTTAAACATAATACAGCTGTTAATAAATACGGGACAAACTGGGAGACTGATTTATTACATGACACATGCAAACAGCTTCTGCCATTTTGTGCATCCCAAGCACAAAATTCATATTTAAGGTATTTAAGACATCTCTTTACCCAGGTGAATAAAGGGAAGACTTGCAACTAATAGAGCAGAGCATTTCTCCTTTAGCTTCCTCAGTGTCCACCAAAACTTACGGATCCTCATCACCCTTGGCCTATATGCTATCAGCTTAACACAGAACATGTGACATAAGGAGCTGGCATTCAAAAGTCTGCCCAGATTGACAACATTTTAAGAACTTCACTGACATATGCAACACACACATTTACCTAGTACTAGCTTCTGCTGAAGACTGGCTGGCAGAAGAGCATCTCCGTCTTTCACCATTTGAGGAAGATACAGAAGGTTCTTGACTAGCTTCTGGCAATACTTTTGGCTGATCAGTTTTAACCTGGGGATAACAATGCAGTTAGTCAGGACTTATTCAGAACACAAAGAAAGTCTTATGCAAAAAAGGTTATACCACACTGAACATAGTTTTAAAAGCACCATTATACAGTTCATACACTTTGTCCTGAGGCACCTCCCCTCTAGGTGCTGTCACAGTACTAACACTGCTCTTAATCACCATTCCACTAGCAACTCATCAACACTTTAAAGCTCCTTAAAAGTGGCTTGATTTTACTCTTTTCAAGATATCTAGGTCTGTATTTTATAATTCTGTTGCACATACAGTCAGGTCCTGTCTAGTTATAAAAATGCAATTGGAAAAATATGGAGAACTGCACTCAAAACAGTTTAGCTTGTTAGCTATAATGTGTTTACACTTGAATACATAAACTGCTGTATAGAGATGCTAAGTCAAGAGCTGCTCTGTGCTAATGTATCTGTACAATATCCAAATGAGAGCTAGCTCACATCTGACAAACTCCAAGCATAAGTAGACTAAACTCCAGTTGTCTATAATGGACAATATAAGTGTACCTTTAAACACACTAAAACACTCTTTGAAGTAAAATACATCTTTAGCCATTTGGTATCTATTGCACTTAACACCAGTAAGTACTCAGTTCAAGTACTAATGATCATCTTGAGCTTCCGGTATGCGGTCTTTCCAAGTCTTTAATAAGAGCAGTTAAACAGTCTTCAACTAAGTCTTCTTTCTTTCTCATACACTGATATGGGGTCAGAAGTCCTTTTCCGTCCTAAAACAACTGTTTTCTGCCCACAAGCACAGTCTTTCTGTCCAAAAGAGCCAGGCATGTGACAGGTTATATACTATTTAACAAAACTGAGTTTACCAGATATAGGCTTTGCCTGGTAGAGAAATGCTGTATTTTACAACTAGGTTGTAGTTTTGATATTTCTCAACAAATGCCATTACAATCTTTACTTATGAACCATAAATCAGTTTCTATTGAACTTATTCAAAATAGTTTTCACATCTCTAACCAATAGAACTACTGCCAGAAGCAATACTGTTATGACACCTGCAAGAAAAACCTACAGCAGAGACATTTAAAATAGCCATTACTTTCCGTTCTTCAGATAGTCGTAACGTACTACTCTGAATCTTGAGTTTAAGTCAGTATGACTACCTTTGCATTGGTTTCTTGTAGAATCGCAGGAGTCTTGAGGTTGTACACCAGATGAAGAGCATGCAATTCCTCCTGCTAAAACATAAGTGAGGGCACATTAAAAAAGCCATTGTTTCACCTTGCTTGATATATTAGCACAGCGTAAAAGTTTTTGTACCTTTGGCAGCAGCTCTCTCAGATAATGATGATCAAGCAGTAGCTTTCCAGAGTAAATCAATCTTTGGTCCTCTTCAGGCTTTGAGGGAAGACAGAGTATGGTGGTTACTTACTCTGGCAAGTGCATGTGAACATTAGACATTTGCGTTATGCATAGAATTGATTAATATAATTTGTGGCCAAATGGACAGATGCATGCAATTCTAAGTACCTCACACATTAACTTGCACAGGGAACTGTGCACATCTAAGAATTTGGCTAATACGATTAGAACAGTTGATTACTGAAGTGCAAAATTCCTAGCACTGAGATCTAAACTAGTAGGAAGATAAAAAGCATTCCTTTAGCAAATGATTTGCTACATGCCAACTCTTTTACAATCCTGACAAAAGCCCTTGTGCTTCTTAGAAAGAGAGGTTTGCAGTACTGTCTAATCTGAGCAGCACTGAAGGTGCTATCAAATAAATCTGTTAGACCCCCTGAGATGAATCTGAGCAGCTGTTCACTTAAAATCCCTCTACTGCTGCACAACAGTCAGTGAGAACAGATTAATCTTGTTTCTGGGCAATCACCTTCCGCATAGGGAAAGTAAGTCTTCACACAGCTTATTAGAGCTTTCATACATGCTAGTAAGTCACATCTCAAGTGGCCGCTAAAAAAGTTCACACGTGATGCAATGCTGTTAGAGCCTAGATCAGCATCCAGAAGCTGGACGAGGTGGCTTGCTTCCACTGAATTTAGTCATCAAGAGGCAAAAGCATATATCCTCCAGTGAGGACATTTTGTATATGAACTTATGCCAAATGCCGATCAAGGGAGACAGAACAGCACTACATGCTCACCAAACTTTCATGATGTCAATCCACAAGATCTTGCAACTTAAAGCAACCCAGACTTTGGCCTTTAAAATTTCAAAGAGCTCTGCAAAGTCTGTTACAGAGCTATAAACACACTGAGCTGCTGTCTTCAAGGCCTCTTGCTTTACAGTGCAAGAATCAGCTTTCAAATGCTGTTCCTATTAAATCAAAAAAGTGTCTCAGTCCACTGCCTACATCTAAGATATTTTATGTGATTTCATAGGTGCTGTTCAACAGGAAACCTTGTAGATACACTTTTTTTTTTTGCATAAAAAGTAACATTTATTGACCTCGCCCGCAGTTCAGCTCAACTTCTCCCCCAAAAAAGTAGAAAAGTTTCTAACCATATGCTGTAAACACCTCCAAAGTACACCCAGTGCCCTATCACGCAAAGTTAATATTTAACAGCGGTTAAACAAGAAACCGAATTAACTCCCAAAAATAACTTCCAGCTCAGTCTGAACAAGTTTCACGTCTATATTTACCAGCAAACAACGGGCAACTGATACAACGTGGTGCATGCCCCCCTCCCCCGGATCATTTGCAAAAGCAGGTGCTGGAAATGTTCCCCCCTCCCCCAGTTTTTTTTTTTTCTTCTTTCTTTTGCAATCTCGCTAAGGACTTGCGTCACTCGGCCGACCCGGCGGCGGCCCCGGAAGCCCGGCCGGGGGACTCGCGGTCACCCCACTGGGGCGGCTGCCACCGGGTTGGGGGTAGCGCCCGCAGCCGCGACGGACTCGCCCGGGGCGACCGTTAGGGGCGAGGCGGGAAGCGGCTCGCGCGCGGCGCCGACGCCCTTAAGGCCGGAGGTGGGGGGGGAGGGGACACTACCACGACAACACTCACCGGTGCCTCGGGTATGAGGCGACGCAGCTCGGCCTTGAGGCGCCGCACGGTCCAGGCGGGCTCGGCGCGGAGCCGCAGGTCGGGGTGCCGCTGCGTGGGGCTCTTGACAAGCAGCGCGAAGGGCTCCTCCATGGCGGTCGCCCTCCCGTCACCGAGCCGGCAGGGTAGCGACCCCCACCCGGCCGCCGGCGGGGCTTTATAGCGTCTCGGGACAGCCCCGGCCCGCCCCGCCTCGCCCCTCAGCCTGGCCGCGCTGGCTGGAGTTGATTGGCTGCGACGGGAGAAGAGGCTGCTACGTGGGCCAATGGGAAGGGGCGCCGGGTGGAGGGCGGCAGGAGGGCGGTGGCAGGGAGCAGCGGGCAGGGCGCGTGACTGGGCGGTGCCAGGGGGAGGGGGGGGTCTCCGGGGCGTTGCAGGGCGCGGGGGGGGGGGGGTGTCGCCTGGGGGTTGCCATGGTGACGGGGCCTTGGCCCGGCCGGGTGCCCCGCGAGGGGTTGGCGGCCATTGCGCGGTGCCAGCGGAGCGCGGTGGCGGCGGCCCTCTGCCGGGCCGGGACTGAGGGGAGAGAGGAACCCCCCTCGCCCCCCTCTTGCCCCATGTTTTGGGGGAGCCTCCGGCGTGGGGCAGGCTGGAGGTGGCCGAGAGACGAGAGGGCAGCCGGCCGCCAAGGGCCAGGCCGAGCCCGAGGGAGCCACTGCAGCCTCTTAGCAACACGCAGCCTCCTGCTGCGAGGCCGAGAGCTTGGCTCGGTTCCGCTGCCCTGGGGAGCCGGCCTGCCCGCTGCTGGCCCCCGCGCCGGGACGGGGGGGCTCGCTGCGCTGCTGCCGCCTGTCTTCTGGCCCACTGAGCCCAGGTCCCGCCGCTTGGCGCTGGAAACGCGGTTGTCCGTGCCTTGCTGCTGCTCCCCTAAAAGACTGTGGCTGTAATTCCCAAACACCAGTAACACAGACTCCTCTCTTACTTCGTGCTCTTCTCTTTCCCGAAAAGCAGAAAGAGGCTCTGTGGTAGAGGTTATTTACTGAGCTCTCTGTTCTGTGTCACCCGCTCAGGCCAAAGCTCCATAATACATTGGCTGCGCAAGGCGGGTTTAAAGGATTCCTGACTTCAGGCTTCGCTTTCCCCCTCCTCTACAACAGCAACACAGCTCTCTGGGGGGCCTGCAGTGTGCCGGATCTACAGGTGATCCAGGTGAAACATCACCTTTTTGGATACGGTTATTTTACCAGATCGACACAACTACCTAAACAATTTTGTTCCTGAAAGTGTGTGTGTGTGTGGGAGGGGGGGGCACAACAGCTTCTGCATGGGTCCAAAATAAGCGTGCAGGGGTGTGCAGGCTGTTGGCGAGGTGTGAGACTTCATTAAGCTATCACTGACAAAAAAAATTACTCTCATCTTGTAGAATTGCAGCTTCAGAATTTTCCTTCAGATACTCGTCTTCCTTTGAGACGTGATCCAGCAACAGGAAAACCAGTGGTAATGATACTAATGCACCAGGAGAGGGGTTTTGCCTACTTTTAAAAAACGAAGTAAGAATGTGAGAGGTCAGTTGTATCTGTCTGCACCACGTATTTACTCTGCTCATTTCATTAGCTGTTTACTACTCTTTGGCAGCCATACCTGTTGCCCAAAAGCACGGATAGATGATTTTGCAGCCAATAGCTGAATTTCTGCAACCAGAAAAGACACTCAGCCACTGGAGCGCATCATCTCTCAGCTTCCTGAGGAAGATCTGTGCCCACAGGGCATTACTGTCTTGGGAAACGACAAATAAAATCAAAATGAAACGAACTGAGTTTAAGTCTGGTCTGATGAACTGTTCCCACCTGCCACGTACAACAGCACACCTTGCAAGGATGAAGAAAGCAGGCGGGCCCATTCCCATATGGCATCCTTCCCCACAAAGACTACTGCAGGAATAGGAATAGCTGAAGAGCTGTGGAAGAGCTGTGCTCCTCATTTACTCTGCCCTCATCTATCCTTGAGTGGACTCAGCACTAAACAGGAGGGGCTTCATTCCCCAGTCCTAACTGCTAACTCAACTCTGCAGTCACAAAGACAAGGAGAGATGGCGTAAGACTGTCAGAGCTATCTGCCGCTCTTGCTGTGCCAGCAGGGACCATGATCCGTGTCCCCCAGCTCCTGTTGGCAGTGGAAGAGGGAAAGCCAAATGAAATGTCAAAGGGCATCCTTGCAAATGTCCCCCTTTAAGGACAGGGTGCCTTTGTGTGCTGCTTGGTTGGTTGCAGCCTTTGTTCACAGTGCCCAGAGGGCTCCCGTGGGTGGCAGGGACAAGGACACAGAGAGATTAGTATCGCATTAGGCTCTCAGGCTTTGTTTGCACGGTCTGCTGGGACTCCCTGTGCCTGGCCTTCAGCCGGCCACTAGCCCGGGGAGCGCGGGAGCAGCTGTAGTCGCAGCACCATTGCTGCCGCAGGGTTCAGCTCCCACATGTGCCCATTAATGAACAAGAGGGGCAGAGCTCACCTGAGCGGCACACGGCCCAGCTCCTTCTCCTGCCTTATCTGCTGCTGGAAAACCACCTGCTAGCAAGCACCTGCTGGGCAAGCTGGGAGGGAGGACAGACCTCCTGGGATCCTAGCTTTGGGATAGGGGGTCCCTCAGATGCACCCTCTGCATGCCAGCCCTGCCCGTTTCAATGTGGCTGCTCCTTATTGCTGCACATCAGGACCATGGCACGATAAAAGATTCATGGGATAAAAGTCTGGCCTCTAATGGCTTGGAGAGGCTGGCCACAGGGGCCACGCGCTGTGGTCAGAAGTGCTGGGTTTCATGCAGAGGACAGGGCAAGGTGTGTGGCTATTCCAAAGCGCTCTTGTGTATGGCCTGCACATCCCTAATCTGGCTGCGCTGTGGGGAAACCTTCCTTTCTCTGGCAACTCGGTTGGCCTCAAAGGCCGCCTCTTGCCTACCCGTCCTCCTCAGACCAGCTCCGCATGGCTGAATCCCAGCTGATCCGCAAGTCCGCTCTGCCTCCAAACCCCAGGCACAACAGAGATGCCAGGGACAGAGACAAGACAGAGATCCCGCGACTCGGGAAGCGGAGCAGCACATAAAGAAGCAGCTGGGGCCCTGCGTGATGCTCAGGGGGCCACAGGCAGCTCAGTGTCGGTCTCTCCAAAACACACTGCACTCGCAAGCATCAGACCGATGCATACGTACGAGGTCGACTGGAAGAGGGGCCCGGAGGGGTGGAATCACCATCCTTGCAAGTTTTTGAGACCCCAGTGGACAAACCCCAGGCAACCTTATGACTCTGCTTTGAGCAGGGAGGTGGACTAGTGACCTCCCGACGTGCCTCCCAACTGAATGTTTCTGTGGTTCCAATTGCTAAACCTCAACATTTCTCCTCCAAGTTAGTAAGGGGTGCTGAGCCGCTTGGAAAGGCAGACCCTCACCGCCTTCAGGCCCTCGCTCTCTTCACCTGAAGCATCTGTGAACTGACAGCTCTAAAATGAGGGGACACACCTGGACATTTGGTAGCACATGCTCCAGTCCCAGAGGCCGACTCAGAGCTCTTGAAACTGAGGCCAAACAAATACCTGCCCTGGTACTGTCTGCTTAACTTAGGTTTTGTTCCACAGCAGCACATTCACGGATGCTGCTCCAAACGCAAGGTGTGACTAGCATGTGATCAACACTGTGCTTTGAACAACCAGCTCCAACTTGCCAAAATTGTAGATGAAGGGCTCTGAGCTTATTTTGCCACCAACGTCTGTGTGAACATTAACCCCCGTGTAAATTGGGATTATCTCACTGACCTCAGCACAATTACTGTGTGCAAAAAAGCTCAGGATTAAACCTGGGGGAGGTGAGTAGGAAATTGCCAATTAGTTTATAGCAGTGTTTGGAGTTAGGCTAATTTTCACTCCATAACAATCTCCCTCCAGTGACCTGGAACAACAGGAGCAGCCGGTGGAGAATTTTACTATACGCAAAGAAACGTCCTGTAGCCTCAGAGACTGGCATACGATCGCTGCAACGCCTCTCTGCCCGGCATGCGATCTCTGCAACACCGCTCTGCCCAGGTGCAGTGACGCAGTGGAAGAGAGCGTGCCAAAGATGCAATCTGGCTTATGTGGGCCCGCTGTTTTGGTGATCCTGGGATCTGATGCAATTTGGAGCTGTGCAAAGGTCGCTCCGCAGGACTGGATAGGTCAGAGATCAGGAGACAGCCTGATGCAAACACGTCCGGCTGATTCTCGGGATTTAGTTCAATATATTTATTCAGGAAGAAATGCTGTGTTTGTTGGATAGCTCACTTAATAAAATGTTTCCTAATATGTAATTGTCCCTTCGATTGGTGTGGCTATGTAGATTTTCTTTGAGCCCTTGAACAAGATTTTAGTCTTGGGCAGACTTTCTATGTGCTGGGGGTTTTGACTTTGGAGAGGGCACGCTGCAAGCAGGCAGGGAGCTCGCGGCGTGCTGTGGATCCTGCCTGGCATCGCACCCGGGCAGAGCTGCGCCCGCCTGGGCAGCAGATGGGATTTGGAGAGAAAGGGTCGCCTGCATATCTCTTTGAGTGTTTCTAGGCATAAGCAGAGCGACTTCTGCTCGGGTACATATCCTGAGTGCATCACCCACAGAAACAACCGGCAGCACCCCAGGAAATCTGCTCCGGCACGGACAACATGGCCAGGCAGTCTGGCACTGGGAGAGGCACAGCAACGTTGAACATTTTGCCGTATATCCAGTGAACTCCGAGAAGTTGCATTACAAATATCCCTCCTTTCTCTAGGCTTTTCCACTACTTGGTAAATCGATGCATTTGCGTCTGGCCAGGTTAAACTGTGTGCTAGCCTTCCCAGACCTGCATTGCTCCGAAGGGGTGAAGAAACTTGCCTGCGAGACTGGGGGAGAAAAATTAGAATTTGTATAAGCTGAAAATACTCAGCACCACAGCATGTTGCAGGCTGCGCTGAACACCGTCCCCGAATAGCACGGACGTAGTGTGTTGCAGCCCAGACCTGCCAGGGCTGCCCCTGTTTCCCCAAACGGTTTCATGCTATTTGGGGGTTCTGCCCCGACTACAGCCACGTGGCCCAGCCAGTTTGCTGCTGCCTGTTGCTAGCAGTACGCCTCAGGCTTCATAGCAGTCGTACCAGGCCTCAGGACGTGTCAAACCTTGGCTTGTTTTGCACTTATTTTAGCTTGATTTTAGGTTTCTCTGCAAAAATCGTTTGAGAAACTTTTGCTGTGCCTGCAGCTTGCTCTCAGATTAGGTGCCTGTTGTCTAGCTTGTCCTGCTGTAATAGCACTCTGTGGTCAGGTTCTGTTGTCTGTCCCGTGGTCTGGGGCTTGTTTAGGTGTATTATCACTTAAATTGCTTTAGCCTCAGTTTGGCTTAGCTTTGTGCAACTGCATGGCCCTCCTCCCCAAAAGGTGTCCTAGCGTAAATGGGGAAGGACTACCAAACCTGCGTAATCACGGAGCAACTCCCCCCCGGCCCCGGAGGAGCGGGAGGAGAGGAGCGTGACTGCTCGGCCAGCACGGGGCTGAGACGTATCTAACTATCCCCGACTTAACCCAACCCTGGGAAGGGAGAAGCGCTCTCACCGGTGCCGCTGCGCTCCTCTCGGCAGGAACCCGGATGCTGTGAGTCGCCGTGACTACGGCGAGAAGCTCGCATCAGGGAAAGGGGCACATGCTGGTGTCTGTCGATTTTATTGCACCACTGAGGACCCTCGACAGGAACGGGATGACGTGGATGGCGAGTGCTGCTCCTGTTGCAACCGCACGAGTAATGCAAGGCTGTGATTCTGCGATCAGCCTGTGGAAGCCGTAATCGGGCTGCCGCTCCCTCGGCGGTGCATGCAAGGGGAGTTCCCTTTCTGCCCATCGGGAGCTGGGTGAGCTCCCCACGGGGGCAAGGCAGAGAAGAAAATGAACAAAAACCTCCCTCCCGCTGGAAAGGCTGTTCCCGAGGCAGTGACAGACCTTGATGGAGGGAAAAAACCAAAACCGTTCGGGGCAGACGGGCATTACCCGCGGGACGCAGCCGAGAGCGCCAGCAGCTGCCCAACCTCCCGCCCGCGGGCAGCGCTAGGGCCACCGGAGCCCCGCAACGGCGGAGGCCGCGGCGCGTCCCGGGGAAGCACCGCCCGCCCTGGCGCCGAGAGCCGCCGCGCCGCGGGGAGCCCATGGCGGTGCGCGGCCCGGGGGGACCAGGGCCCCGCTGCTGCCGCCCTCCCGGCCCGCGAGGCGGGGGCCGCGGGGCCCGGGCCGCGCCGCTCTGCCGGCCCCGGGCGCTGGGGGCTCTGGGCGCCGCCGGCCCCGGGCGCCGCCGCGTTACCAGGGCGACGTTGTCGGCAACCTCCAGCCCCGCGGCGCGGCGCGCCGGCCCCGCCCCCCGGCCCCGCCTCGGCCAATGGCGCCGCGGCGCCGGGCCGGGCCGCCGCTGACGTCATGGCCGGTGAAAATCCCCCGTGGCCGCGGAGCGGCGGCGGCGGCGGGAGCGGCGCGGGGCGGCCGCGGGCGCAGCATGGCCAAGCACCACCGCACGCCGGCGCGCAGCGCCGAGCCCGTCATCGAGGTCAAGAGCAAGGTAAGCGCCCGCCCCCGCCGCCCCGCCCCGCGCCGGCCCGGCCGGCCCCGCTCCCCCCGCGCCGCCGCCGCCGCCGCGCCGGCAGCGGGGGCGCTCGGGGCACGGCGCGGCTGCCCGGCCGTGCGGGCCGCTCCGCTCCGCTCGGCTGCGGCGGCAGCGCTGCGCGGGCCGCCCGCTCCCGCAGCCGAGCGCGCCCGGGGGCTGCCGGCGCCGCGGGCAGGAGCAGCGCCCGGCGCGCGCCCAGATGTGCGCGCTCGGCCAGATGTGCGCGCTCACGCGGGGGCGCTCGGCCACATGTGCGCGCTCGCGGGGCGCGCACCTGCACGGGGGAGCACGCCCGCCCGTGGGCGCAGCATCCAGATGTGCGCGCTCGCCGCGGCACGCACCTGGCCAGATGTGCCCGCTCCCCGCGGCGCGCGCTCCCCCCGGGGGCCGTCGCCTGCCCGCGGCCCTGCGCCGAGGCCCTGCTTCCCCCCCCCGGGCCCTTTTGGCTCCCGGGGGCCCAGCGCACCTTGCACCCACCCGCCCCCCTCGCCCCGAGCAGGGCGCAGCCTTCGCGCACGGCCCCATCCACAGCACCCTGCTCTCTGCCCCGAGAGCCGCCGGATTTGTGAGCCGGGTCTCAGCAGGGCCCGTTCTGCCTGAGGCCACCGGTTGGGGACGGTCCCTGCCCTGTCCCCCTATTAACTCCTTTTTTTTTTTTTTTTTTTGTACTGCCGATGCCTTCCCGTTGCAAATAGGATTAGCGTTCCCTTGCTCCATGGAGGGCATTGGGCGCCTGCAGCGGAATGAAGGCGTTGCACATCCAGGGTGTCCCCGTGCAGGCTGGGTTTGCTGTCCCCTCTCGTTGGCCGGTGTCCCCTCTTGGGCCACCTTCTAGCGAGTTACGTGAAAACCTGGGTGCAAACTAGCGCTGGCCGGCCTGGCGGCCGCTGCTCCAGGTGCATCCAGATAGTCCCGCCGCTCCTCCTTCCTCCCCCGCGTGAGCAGACCTCTGCCATGTCTCTTTGGGGCTTAAACAGGAAAACATACAGCTGTTTTTCCTCCTCTTTTGGAGACCTGGCCTGGCAGATGGGCTGCGTGGAGGGTGCTGGTACCTTCGTGCCTGCGGTGCCTGCTACTCCTATTGCTAGAGCAGCCCCAGCGCCGAAACGATTTGGGCGTTGAGTGCCAACCGAGCAGCAAATGAGGTGGGGAGGAAGGGTTCGGGAGCGAGGAGGGGAAGAAGAAGGGGTTGAAGGTCAGGTTTTCTGCAGAAGGACGGGCTCTGGGCAGCAAGGAGCCCATGTGCTCCGGCTTTGGCCCTTCTTTCTACCAGCTTTTGGAGGAGCCCAGCGCCACGCTTGACCCTTCTCCTCCTCCGCAGTTCGACGCCGAGTTTCGCCGCTTTGCCATGAAACGCTCCAGCGTGGGCAGCTTCCACGACTTCTACCGCCTGCTGCAGACCGTGCACCAGATCCCCCGCGTGGACGTGCTGCTGGGCTACACGGACGTCCACGGCGACCTGCTGCCCATCAACAACGATGACAACTACCACAAGGCCCTCTCCTCTGCCAACCCCCTCCTCAGGGTCATCATCCAGAAAAAGGGTGAGTGTGAGCCGCCGGGGCTGGAAAAGGGCGCTGGAGCTGTTGTACGAGCGGGACGCGCAGCAGCGCTGGCCTGACGGAGCCGGGAAGTCCTCCAAGGAGAAGGCGAGCGGGCTGAGCCGACGTCCCGTGGTACCTCCGGTCCCGCGTTCGGGCCGCGCCGTTGCCTCCGCCGAATTGAGGGTGTGCCGCGTCGAGGTCTCGTGCCTTGCTGGAGCCTGGGCCCGCCTGACGTGTCCTCTCCAGCCGCGCGCGTTGGTGGATGGCTCCCATGGAGATGTCGCTGGAAGGGTGCGAGGAGCAAGAGCTGGGAGATGGGGGGCCACGGTGCCTGCACAGGCTCCCGCCGGCCGCCCTTCCCCACCGTGAAGGGCAGCCGAGAGGGGCTGCTCTGCCGCGGCGAGAGGCTGCACACGGCCCGCGCCGCGCTTCCCTGGCCGAAGAGAGAATTGCTGCTTGGAAGTTGCCTTTCCAGCCGGGCTCGCGTGGGCTCTGTAAAACCGCAGCGTGCTCTCGCGCTCGCCGCCGCCGGGAGCCGGATCCGGCTCCCTCCCCTGGGGCCGCGGAAGCGATCGTTTTGGCAGGGCGCTCAGGGTTGCCAGACGCGGCTGATTCTTTGTTTTTCTTTTTCTTGTCTCCAGTGGGAGGAGGCCCGTCTGTGCCCCGGCAGCCCAGGGGCTTATCCTGACCACAGAGGCTTGTCCTCGGAGAGCAGCTTCCTCGTGCTGGAGCGCGAAATAGCCGCGATAGCGACGTCCCTAGAAAGGCTGCTGGTGCTACCAAGATGAAAGCCTTCTAGTGACAAACGCCTTGGGTATGTCTCACCTTCATCGGGACGGATGGAGATGAGGCCAGCCCGGGAGATGCCCTTCGGCCCTGTTTATTAGCGCCGAGGCTTTTTGAGCATCGAGCCAAAGTCCGCAGAGCTGTAGCCTGCTCGGAAAGCTCTGGCTTCAACAGCATGGCGCCCGGAGCAGCCTGGGGTTTCCAGCTAATGTCTGGATGAAGCCCCTGGGCGTGCGGTGACGCCTCGCCGGGGCTCAGCGCTGGGCGCCTCCGGCCACTGTGCTGCTGAGCCGGGTTTTTCTCTCGCATTGGGGTGATGCGGGAAGCACTCGACTTGCGTTTCGTTCCACCGGGGCTACATGGGGACCAGGAGGCCTTTCTGTCCGGGGGACCTGAGCTGGCGTTTGCCCCTGCGTGGCCTGGGGACGTGGGGCGATAGCAGAGCGGATCCAGGCTGAAGGCAGGGAGCGGAGGCCGGAGCCCGCGTCGTGCTCTGGGAGCTGCTGCCGGCAGCAGCGTCTCCTTGGTGCCGGCGGGAATCCAGGCTGTGCGCGGCGTGTCTGTCGCTCCCCTCCTCGGATGAGGGAAAGCGGAGGCGTAGGAAGACGTAAACGACTCGCCCAAGGTCGTGGATCCGGCCAGGCTGGCGTGCCCAGATCTTCCTGGCGGCCGAGCGGCGCTCCCTCGTCCCTGGCTCGGGTGGCTTTGGTGCAGGCTGGCTTTTCCCGTTCCCGGAGCCGAGGGCTGGATCCGGGCTCCGGCGCGGGGAGTCGGCTTGCAGCTGGGACGTGGGCTCGCGCTGGCTGCGTCGCTCCTGGGAGAGGGGGGACCGCGGGGATGGCGCAGAGGCCAGGAGCCGTCCCCGTGTGAATCACATCTGATTTAAAATGGATCCAGGTCACCCCGGGGCTGGGCTGTAGTCAAACCAGTCCAGGTCGGCTGGGGATGCGGCTGCAGAGCCTCGGTCACGCGCCAGGCTGGGCACGGGACATGCGTGCACGTGCAGGCAGGCGTGCACACGCGTGTGTACGTACGTGTCCACGCACGTACGCGTTGGCGGGCTCCAGAGCAGCGAGACGTGGCCAACACTGTGGAAGGAGTCGAAGAGCAAGAGCTAAAGCTCCGTTTCTCTCTGCTGTCACCCCTGGGGATGCTGCCTTAGCTGGACTCTCGCACGGAGGCGGCGAAGTCCCCCTGGGTCCCGCTGGCAGCCCTGGGCTTGCTCCAGGAAAAGCGGGGCCGGGCACAGGGAAGGGCAGAGAAAGCCCCATGCCGCTAGCAGGATGGGGCCGGTCTTGCGGCATCGCTGGGGCCGGGCGCGGGGTGCGGACCTGCCTGGCCCAGCCGCTCCGCACCCCTCGGCTCGACCCCAGGGAGAGGAACTGCTCACTGCAAGAGCTGTGGGAAAGCCTCGACCGCCCTTCCCTGAGCTAAAAATAAGCGAGGGAGTATTGCAGGGAGATATTTATAGCCCAGGAGCCCTGGCAGGCTGGCTTGGCCTGGGAGAAACCCTGCTGCCTCTTGGCTTCGTGGAGGTCCCAGCACCCATCTGGCTGGAGCGGGCTCCAGGGGCTGCCAGGGAGGCACCCGGGGCAGATGCTGCGCCTCGGTGGGACGTGGGAGCTGCTGCTTCCCCCTCGCCATGGCACTGGGGCCAGGCTCTCCGTTACCGTCACCATTCTTTTAACGCTGTTAGGGGTTATTTAGGGAGTGGGTGCTTTACTGTGCTGGATGGCAGGATGACCCCTCGGTGCAGGCTGAGCCGCCTGGGCTAAGCTGGGTGCTGCTGAAAAGGACCTGGGGGTGCCGGTGGTGCCAGGCTGAGGCTGAGCCAGCGGTTGCTCTCGTGGCACCGGGAGCAGTCAGCGCGGCAGGCGGTTAGGAGCAGCGTGGCCAGCAGATCGAGGGAGGCGGCCATTCTCCGTGGGGGACTCATCGGCAATGCCACCTCCAGTTTTGGCATCCCCATGTCTAAAGGGATGTGCAGAAAACCAGAGGATGCTCCCAGATGGACGAGGTCTAGGTGGGAGGTGGTGGAGCTGGGGCCCATGGGGCTCCCCCAGGGAGGCCCTGGGGTGATCACCCAGGGCGGGTTCAAGGAAGATGGAGCCAAGCTCTTCTGGGTGGTGCCAGTGTAAGGAGAGACAGTGCCCCCAAATTGTGGGTTGGGGGAGCCCCGGGCCACTCCATCCTTAGGAGGTGTGCAGCCCTGGGACAGCTCGCCGGGAGCTGCGGGCTCTCCATCCCCGGGGAGGGCAGGACTCAATGGGACTCAGATGCCCTGATCTGGTGCCCAGGGACGCGGGACCCTGGCAGTCCCTTCCCACAAATGCTGGTGCAGGTCCAGTGAGGCCGGCAGATCCCCCGATCACGCAGCCTGACTCACCCTCCGGGTGACTCAGCCCCGGGGAGCTCTTTGGCATCACAGCACGCAAGCCCCTGGCAAGCGGCACGAGCTTGTCTGACCTTCCTCCTCCTCCTCCTCCTCTCATGGTGCAGCCAGGTGACTTACACTGTTGGGGGATGGGCCCAGGGGGCCAGTGCTGTGAGCTGGGACAGGGGCTACTCTGGGGGGCTGCGTGGGGGCACCACTGCCCCTCGCTGCCTTCGGCTCCTCGTGCCCCGCGGGGTGGGCGCAGCGGCTCCCGTTGCAGTGAGACCGGCCGAACTGCCTCTGCAGAGCCGGCACCGCCGAGGGCAGGACAGGCGAATGGTGTGCGCTCAGCGTCAGCGTGGCGCGGTGGATTCACCCCACTGGGTGGGCCCCAAAAATGCCTGCACCCTCCTTGTGTCGGGGCAGCTGGTGCCAGGTTCCCTCTCCAGCAACCCGAACTGGGGCACTGCTCTGGGCCAGCAGAGCTGCAGTGTTAAGCTGCAGAGTTTGGCTTAAAGTGTGATTAAGGCCGAATCGCTGGCTAGATCCCACTAATCCTGGCCTCATGTATGCTGGGTAATCCCAGGAGATGGCCCCAGTGCCTCTGCAGGGGTAGAGCCGTGCTGGACGCATGCTCCAGCAGAGACGCTGCAGGAAAAGCCAGGCCAGTGCTCTGGAGGAGACAGACCGTGAGACCTGGGAGCAAGGCACTTCTCCCACTGGGTCCTATAAGAGCCAGGGCCAAAGGACCTGGTTCCCTGAGTCACCGGGTGATTGCTGGGGCAGGAGGCACCGGCTGGCTGAGCGCTGCCTGACCCCCCCCATCCCCCTTGCTCTCTGCAGCAGAGTCCGACGCCAGCGTCTTCGCCTCCAACTCCTTGCAGCGGAAGAAGAAGGGGCTGCTGCGCCCCACGCACTACCGGGCCAAGCCTCACCTCCTCATCGGCATGCCCCAGGACTTCCGGCAGATCTCGTCCATCATCGACGTGGACATCCTGCCCGAGACCCACCGCCGTGTCCGGCTCCACAAGCACGGCTCCGACAAGCCGCTGGGCTTCTACATCCGTGACGGCGTCAGCGTGCGCGTGGCCCCGCAGGGCGTCGAGAAGGTGCCCGGCATCTTCATCTCCCGCCTGGTGAAGGGCGGCTTGGCGGAGAGCACGGGGCTGCTGGCCGTGAGCGACGAGATCCTGGAGGTCAACGGCATCGACGTGGCCGGCAAGTCCCTGGACCAGGTGACGGACATGATGGTGGCCAACAGCCACAACCTCATCATCACCGTCAAGCCGGCCAACCAGCGCAACAACGTCATCCGCAGCAGCAAGGCCTCGGGCAGCTCGGGCATGTCCACGGACAGCACCCCCAGCCAGCAGACACCCAGCCCGGCCTCGCAGTACTTGAGCAACTACAGCACGGCCGAGAGCGACGAGGAGGGCGACCTCGTCATCGAGAGCGACAGCGCGCCCCACTACATCCCCAGCGGCTGCCCCAACGGGGGTCCCGCCGACAGACCCCTCCAGCGGAGCCTGTCCCCGCACAGCTCGCGGGGCTCCCTGCAGTCACTCGGCAGCCACGACGGCAGCCCCGGCCGGGGCAGCGGGCGGGAGGACGGCACCCTCCTCACCCTATAGCCGCGGGGCCCCGCTCCCCCGAGACCCTTCGCAGCAGCGTTGTGGGCCAGATCCTGCGGCTGGCCGGGTTTCCTCGCCGCCAGACTGTTCATGGGCACCGGGGCGATGAGAGGGGCCTCTGGGGAGGGCGCAGCGCAGGGACTGCCCCTCCTGCCCTCTCCCAGCACCCATGCCCATGGGGAGCCCCACTGCAGAGCCCGCTCGCGCCGGGCACTGCCCACCTGAGCCCCCAGGCCTCCCTCCACTCCTTCTTCCAAACAAGTGGGTTTTTTTGTTTTTGTTTTTTTATTGTTTTATCGAAATATGCATCATCAATTAATATATTGCAATGGACAGTAAAACCTTTTCTAGAAAGCTTGCCCCCTTGTCCGTGCGTCACTTCACCACAGGGGTCAGGCCCCACGGAGCCCAGCTGCCCTGGGGCTAACGGGGCCAAGGCACAGCCCTCTCGAGGACAGCAAACAGCCTCAGCGCCACGGGACAGGGCAGGCCTGGCCCACGGTCTGTCCCCTGGGAGCACAGCAGGTCCAGTATGAGCCTCGCAACTGGCTGCGTGTACCCAACCCAAGTCCTCCGGGAGGAAGGGACAGCTGCTGTCCCCCGTCTGGGGACCCATATAGGGACCCTGGCCATCCCGTAGCCTCGCGGGAGGAGCACGTGTGCAAGGCAATGCCTGGGAGCCGCAACCATGGCATGGGAGCTGCCAGGCTTTGCTGCCGCTCTAGGTGACCCCAGCGAGATGCTCCAGGGAGGCCCATTGCAGGGGGTTGGGAGGATGCTGGGACACATCCCTTCCCCATCCCCTGGTGTGCGCCCAGGCTGTCCTGGGCAGCAAGCCTGGCATGCTACTGGACGTGGTGAGCCTCACCTGGCCCATTCCCACCTTGCAGCAGGGACAACGTGCTGACTACGCAGCACACATCTGTCAGGGAGAGGCAACAGGATGTCCGCAGGAAGCATGCAGGCTGGCAGTGGTTACCTGTAAACCCTGCTGGGGATGGTGCATCTCCATCCTCCTCCTCCAGCTCCAAGTGTGGAGGGCTATAGCCATCCCTCCTGCTCACCTGGGGTCTGCACAGCACCCCAGCACCCTCACTCTCCCAGCACCCTGTGCCTAAGCCTCAGGTTAATGGTCGGTGGCATCTGGCGTGGGCCGTTGCCAGGCTGTAGCTGCAGCTTCGCTGTCCTGGTCCAGCCCAAGGACAGCAGAGGAGCTGTTGTGACTGCTCCTCCAAGCATCTCCCTGCCTAAAAGGAGGATGCTACATGGGTTGGAGCAATACCCAAGGGGAGCAAGTGCTTCCAGGGGCCAGTCAGACTTGTAGCAGTGTTGGCTTCTCTGTCTCACTCCCCGTTCCTCATCCAAGCTGGAAGCAGGCCTGGCCAGATGATGGCTGGACAGCCGTGTGGTCCTTCAGCCCTTTCTCTCCACACCTGCAGCATTAGCCTCACAGCACTTGCATCTAGGCCCAATGCTAACATCTAGGCATCTGCATCAAGGTCCATCACTGCCCTCCACTGCCACCAGCCGCCATGGTCAGCTGGCCTGCCACAGCAAGGGAAACAGGAGGACGGTCACTGGCCACCTTTGCCAGCAAAGCGGCCCAGACGCAAGCTCCATCAGCAGGTCTGCAGGCAGGGATCATGCAAGCCCAGTACTTTTCCAGCCTGCTCGCCTGAGCAAAGGGAAGAGCAGGACACAGGCACACAGGATGAGCGAGGGCAGCCAGCGGGGACGTCAGACCCCTTCACTGCACAAGCGCTCTCTCAGTTGCTTAAATCCTACAGAAAGTGAGTCCAGACGCTGCCCAGGCAAACCCAACACCAGCCCCAGCTCGGCTTATACCAGTAGAGGCTGAGTAGCCCAATCAGATGCAGCTCAGGTGGAAGCACAGCTGGCTGCAACATCCATGAGGATCTGGCTTTCTCCAGGTGCTGCATCCACGACCTCCCCGTCTACCCAAACACACTGCAATCCCAACCCAACCTTCCCAGGCTTGAAGGCCTCTAGGGAACAGGGAAAGATGGGTATAGCTGCTCAGAAAGCCTCCCACGCCCCAGGACCCACAGCCCTCCTCGGCTATCGTGGAAGTGCAATCTTCACCCAAACCTGCCTTTGGACTCCTTCCGTGGAGTCCATAAGGCACATGGTGGGACTTAGAGCATGGGACATAGAAGACCTGCATCTCTCAGGGCCTGACGGGACTACAGATTCTCCTTTTGACTATATGGCTGGAGAGCAGCCCGGGTCACAGTCTTACCTGGAGCACACAGGATGTTAGAAGAGCAATGGAGGGCTGAGGCTCAGAGCAGCTCTACACGCCCCAGTCCCCCCACACAGGGCAGCTGAGGGTTTCCGAGTCTGACAGCCAGCCAAGCTGTTACGGGAGGGGTGCCCACAGCACACTAAACCAGGCTCCAGACAGGCGAGAGAGCAAACCAGACAGCAAAGCTAGTTAAGCCAGACTTGGTTATGGCAGGGAGGTCCACACGAGCTGGTTTGCGTGGCCCTCAGGCTGCCCAGCAGCAGGGCTGGTGCTGCTCTAGCCACAGCTCTAATCTAGCACAGCTCGGTCGTGCTGTGGTCTGCTTGCTGCGAGGATAGCCCTGAAGGAGCTGAGGGCAATTCTTCCAGTTTGGCATCTTGCCTTCTCCAGCTTCCAAGCGCAGAAAGCTTCAGCTGCCCTTGGCAGCAGCATCTTTCCTCAATGTCCCAGGGCATCGCAGAGAGCCAGGCATCACAGAGCATCAGCCCACAGAGGTTGTGGGCAAAGCTAGACTGGTCTGCAACAGCCCTGCACTGAGACTGCTTGGGATGGCACAGAGCTCAGAAACGCAAAATTCTGCCCCGGGGATTGAATAAGCCCATGCAACAGGACAGGCTGGTGAGCTGTGGAGCAGATCTGCAAAAGGACTAGGAGTGCTGGTAGATGTCAAGCTCTCTACGAACAGCAGTGTGCCCTCATGGTGGTGAAGGCCAGCTCCACCTGGGCTGCACTGCAAGAGCACTGTGAGCACATCAAAGGAAGGGATTATTTCCCTCCACTCGGCACTCACGAGGCTGCATCCAGATACTGTGCGCAGCATTCGCCCCCTCCCCATGCAGGGAAAGGACAAGAGGCAACTGGCACAAGTTACAATGAGGGAAATTCTGACAGGACTTCAGGAAAAAGAAGTCTTCCCTGTGAGAGTGGTGCAGCCCTGGGACTGAGGCCCAGAGAGGTGGTGGCATCACCATCCTCAGAGATTTTTCAAACTCAGCTGGACAAGGCCCTGAGTATCCTGATCTAGCTGTGGAGCTGGCCCTGCTCTAAGAGATGGACTAGGACCCTCCAGAGATCCCTTCTAGCCTAAATCTTTCTAGGGTTCATGCGGCAGGATCATTGCAAAGGCCTGCACAGGTCCACCTATGGCACCTGACGGTAAGGGGGCAGTGAGCTCACCTGCACAGTGACACCTGCCCTGCTATGTCCTGTGCACCTGAAGACTGGGATCCAGCTGGATTTCTGCTCACATTTGGCTTCTCCACTCACAAGTCCACCAATGCATCCCAACATCCCAGCGCTTCGATACCTAACCACACTGGCTCCTTCAGGCTTTCAGAGTCTGCTGCCATCACACACAGCCCACAGCCCCGCTGTGGGGGGACCGACAGCTCTCCCCTCGGCTGCCTTACATCGATGCTTCTAGCTTCCTTGGCCCACCGCCATCTCCACCACCACTCTTCAGGCCCTGCTGAACCTGCTCAGAACTGCAATTTGCTGTCCACACTGATGGAGGAAAACAAGATGTTTTATTGGAGCACATCCTGCCCCATGAACAAGGAAGGTTTCTCCAGACACCCTGCTGGGCTGGCTCCTGACAGATCTCGCTGCTGCCGCCCCAGGTCTTTCCCGGGAGGGAAGGACTGGAGCGCTACGCCCCTTTCCCTTGAGCTGTCCCTGAGCTGCTGAACACTTCCAGCAGGTCAGAGGCTGTACAGGCAGCAGCTGCGTGCTCAGGACAGGTCAGCACTGAGGACCAGGGCATGCATGGCAGACAGGCAGCACAAGGTTTTTTGTGGCTGCAGCTGGTCACGCTGCCTCTAAGTGCAGCCAGGTGTACAGGTGTCAGGAATGCGCAATGCCCATGGACTAGTTAAGGAGAAAAAGGGGCACAAGGAGCACCAGGCCCAGAGGCAGCAGCATGGGAGACCTCCCACCAGTTTCCAGAAACAGGGAAATAAGAGGTGATGAGATCCATCCCACGGATCAAGAGCACAGAGAGCAGATCTCTGTGAGAAGTCAAGCAGTACAGAAACAACTGTTCTCCACACTGCGCAGAGACAGTAAATTAATCCATCTCCCTCCCTTTCCCCTGGATGAGATACAATCTTGGAGGGTGAGCAAGAGATGCAGACTGCACATTAGACAATGTATCAGCACCTGCATGGGCCCAGGGTCCTGAACTCGCCTTCCTCCCTCCCAAGCTGACTACCAGCCCTTCTCCAGCGATGAAGGATGTTCACACAAAGCAGCACAACACACCCAACACCCAATGGCTCAGGAGTCTAGTTTGATGAAGACCTTGGGCCTGGAGAAAATTTTGAGGGCTTCCTCTATCTGGGATAGCTTTCTCTCCAGCTCCATCCGCCTCTTCTGAATGCTGAGGGTGTCCGCACGCACTGGAAGCATCACCAGGTCCTTCACCAGCTGCTCCTGGCCTGCAAAAAAGGAAAGCTGGGTAAGCAAAGAAAGTAATTTTTGTCCAAACACTATGCTCTTGGAAGCAGTGGATCAAGGACCTAGAGAGAACATCCATCCTTGGATTCAAAACACAGCTGGATCGGGCCCAGAGAGACCTGCTCTTTGCAGTAGTTCTGCTTTGAGCAAGGATTGGATTGAAGACATCTGGAGGTCCTTCCAACCTAAATCTATGATTTTAAGAGCAATAAAAACCCTAACATCATTGGGCCAAGCCCACATCATTGACCACTGGGCCAAGTCCAGTCCAGCGACCCGGTCCTGTAACCTGCAAGCCCTACCAAGCTGGAAGGGATCATTCTTTCTGCACACACAGAGAACACACAGTACAAGTGTGGCTCTTCATGCAACATCTCAGCTATATGTCTTATTCTGGACAACTCTTCAAGGGGAAGAAAAACAGGTGGAAAACCTGTGCCCCAGAACTTTGCTCTCTCTAAGCCTGGCTAGGATCTCTTATTTTTCTGAGCTAGAATTCCTATCTCTTTTCCCCTTACTCTGCTTCAGATTGCTGAGGGTCTCCAGCCGCTGGCCCTCAGGCATCATGGTATGACCAGGCGGTGTGTCAGGATCTGGCAGGTTTCGCTGCTGTTCCTCCAACTGTCTCCGCCACAGCTCCTTCCTCTCCAACAGGCTGCCAGGGCAGAACGAGAGCACATTTTTGGCACATCTGGAAGAGGGGTCACCCAGGGCATGACAGCCCAGGGGAAACAGGCAGAGGCTGGAAACTGGGCCCTCCAAAGCCTCCCACTCCCCATGCTGCTGTCTGAGGACACGGAGATCAATGTTGTCAGCACACACAGACCATTCTCCACCCACCCTGCCAGCACATGTCCTTGCCGTAAAGGGAAACACCCTTATATTTAGCCCACACAGACAGGCTGGATTTGGACTCCTTGGAGGCAAGAGCTTCTGCTCCCTGCTTCCAGTTCAGGCCACTGAGCCCTCTCAGAAGCATCTGTGGGCAAATGATGGAATGAACTCAGATGAAGTGGCCTACAGCCAGGAATGGCAGACGCAGCAGAGAGCCAAAGGACTGAAACAGTGATCAGTCTTAGGACAGCGTCACCCAGGAGCTGTTGGGGGCCACAGGACCATTTTTTACTTGGAACCCCAAAAAGCACCAAACTGATGTTCCTTAGACCCTGGGTACAAGGCAGGATGAATGCCTGCGAGGCAAAGCAAGCTAATTGCCTTTCTGAAAGCAGACCTTTTAATACTGAAGCTATGTCGTATGGAGCAACGTTTACAATCAGGCAGGAGCACATTTCCAAGAACTCACAGAGCATCCACATGCTAGCATCAACATATAGCAACAAGCAAGGGAGGAGGAGACCAAATTTTTTCCGAGCCCAGTCACGTTGACCATGGGATGCTTGTTAAGTCAGGAAACCAGCAGGGATTGCATATATTCCCCAGACCACATCACATTGCACTGCTAGCATATATATGGCAAGAGACACTCCTACACTCGTTCCCATTTCTATCTGTGTAGAAGCTGGGGAACAAGAGGAAGAGTCAGGCTTGTTACAGACTGGGTTATACATACTACTGGGGGACGTGGCCCTTTTGTTTGGTGTTGTACTCTTCCTGCTCCCGGTGCTTCTGTTCCAGCAGCTCAGCCAGGGTTTGCAATGACTGGGAACGCCGCAACGGGGCCCGCTTGGCGTTGCGGGCGTTGTGTTTAATGAAGTCAATGCTCTTGCCCTCCACCTGGATCTGAAAGGAGAGAGAGGGAGGCAGTAGGGAATGGCTGGGCAGACGCACTCGTGCAGCTGCCCCACAAGGGATAAAGCAAATAGTCAGGGACCTGTACAAGACACTGAATTGCAGGTGTACTACAGTAGGATGGACATTTCCTCAACCAACCCCATCTCAGCACCAAGAAAAGCCCTAGAAAAAGCAGATGTGAGATCGCTTGCACTTCTAAAGTGAGGAGTTCTCTTTAAACATGAGCAAGGAAGATGCCAGAGCAGAGTATTAGCAATCCTTGAACCCCTGTCTCACCACCCCCGTGGTCAAGGTCCTGCTCCTTCCTTCCAGCCAGAAACAGTATTTACAGACCTCCCTGCTCACGCAGCGCATCCAAACCAGTACTTTAGAAGGAACACACGAAGAGTACAAAGCAGGAGCAACAGGCAAGTGTTGGAAACCCTGGGAGCATGCACACAGCATGCAACTCACCTTGGCTTCGGCACCTAGTGCCTCTGGAGCTTCTGTGTCTGCCCCTGCTTTCATTCTGGCAAGGCTTGGAGACAGCGGCCTGCATGGCTTGATCCCAGGGCCACATCGAGAATATGCCCTCAGGAATTTCAAGGCCTCTGGATTTGGAGGTGGAGAGCTTTCCTGGGAAAGGCAAGAAAAGACATGCTACTGGAGGGATGCTGGAGTAAAGAGAAACCCATTCAATAAAGTTTGGGTGGTCAACCACAAGCTCAACCACAAGTTTCCAGCAGACAGATGACAGCACATCCTTTTTGCCACTATTTGGCAGAAGTTCGTGGGGGAAGGCAATCCATACACAAATCATAGCCAGCAAAGGCCAAAGCAGACATCACCAACAGCATCAAATCTGGACCTGTCAACTGAGCTTTGTGAAGTAACACAAACACACGCACAAAAAAAAAAAAAAGAGAAGAAACAAGCATGCAGATCACATACGCGCAAAGCATTGACATTGTTCCAGATTCCCTTTTTACTGACTAATCCTTTAGGCATGGAAAGACAGCAACACCAGATGATCCAAGAGAGTCACCTACCAGTGCTAGGGACAATCTCAATGGTGGGACAATCAAAACTGACAGTGATCACGACTCCTTAAAAAGCAGAAATCTTTCTGTGAAAAGGGTAAATGGCAATGTGAAGTAAGTGTTCTGAAAGTTGAGAGACACATACTGGTCTCCCTAGTTGGCAAAGCTATAGAATCTGAGCTTTCAGAAGAAGCCATCCCTCCTCCATAAATCTGAGACATGCTACTGAGACCTGCTATAGCAAACTTTAATGAAATGACATACACAGGCATGAAGCTGGCAGATGCGCAAATTAGATGCTGTCCTCAAGGTTCACTCTATTCAGCACCCCAAATCTGTGATTATCCTATTCTAGACAGAAAGGTGCCCAGCTCAAAACAGGAGCAGAGAGTGAGAGAGTCTAGTGGTTTGGGGAGGATGGAATTGTATCTCAGAGGCATCTTCAGCAGCAGCAGTAATTAGCATCAGCACAATGCAACACCAGTTGAGGTCTCACTCAGCCTTGTTGCAGACTGCCTGTTAGCCCCCAAACAAACCCTGAATATTGAAAGTTGATGTTGTGGCAAGTGGGTGGCTTTATGATAAATACCACTACAACACTGCTCTACTTCTGGCAGTTACAGGGACTAACGGTATCCTCCAGATCTTTATAGACACCTAAAGTCTCAACTGCTCTGTCACCACAGAACTGCAGTCCTTTTAAGGCAGATTCCTTGTTGCCTGGTTACTTGGTAGTCCTGAAGACTGAAGGGGGAGACAGAACAGTAACATCAGCAATGCCGGTGTAAGGAGGACCAGGCTGCTACTGTATGTGATGCCTCAGCACTGCCCAGCCTGATCATACTCCAAAGTCTTTCTTCAAGAGAAGCCAGGAGACTCAGATCTCACCAACAAGTTGATGAGAAGTTCCTCTAACTAGTGTGTTCAGCTAGAAATCAAGCAAATTTGTGATCTTAAGCAGGAGTGTGCTAGTAGAGTGCAGTGTGCCCCGTCTCCTTCTATGAGAGCACCAAGACACTGTCAAAGCCCTTTTCAAAGAAGCTACTACAATTAACAGCTGCAGGGACGGATGAGAGAAAAGAAACCCCACACAAGACATCACGACCTAACAGAATCAACTTAAGTCTCTCAGCAGAAGCTCCACAGAAGATGGAGATCCTTCAGAGGGAACACACTAGCTCTAGGAGGGCAGCAGTAACAGTTAAAGCGACACGAGTCAGCACCAGGGCCTTCTGCCACCTCCCTCTGGAGGAATCTGCAGAGCACTAGTAATACACCATGCAGAAACTGTCTGCAAATAGACCATCCCCTTCTCCCCAGAACGGAAGAGAAAAATATCTCAATTTTCCTCTAACTCAAAGGATTTGTTAAACAAGAGTGTAGGCTTGTGTTCCTAATGCACATGTGGGTTTGCTCCTTTCCACATGAATGGGTCATGGATGTCAGAGAGTGGGTTGGTGGCAGACTGGAAAGAAGGGATGCAGTATTTGGAACCACTGGCTTGGAAATCATCTTGCCAGTTTTTGCAATGTTTGTCAATACATGTAACACTTTTAGCGTCAAAAGTTGGTCCAAGGGCTACAGACTGGAGATGAAGAGGGACTCGGTGAAGCTTCCAGCTCTCTTACTGAGCACCAAGGAAGGGTTTGCATAAGTGAAGATCACCCAGCTTGCACCTACTGTCTGCACAAGCGACAGCTCACCTTTCCACACAGAGCAGTTGGTGCCAAAGACAGAACAGAGAAGGAGACCATGAAGAGGTACTGGGGACTTGCAGAGGAACGAAGCCCTTTCCTGAGCAGCTGACAAGCCTGAAGCAAACGGGAATGCAGGATCCAACAATGAGAGGTTACTCCTGAGAGCCAGCTGCTTAACAGCTGAAGCAGCAGGCCTGCACCTCCCCTTCCTCAGCAGGCATCTTTCACGCGCGGCTGAAGCTGGAAGGGAGCCCCCAAGAACCTGCACGAGGTCTCTAGGGCTGAGGTTGGGCACAGCATCCCTGCCCTCAGCTGTGGGACAGCGAACTGACCAACTATAACACTAGGAGCCACAATGTCTACTTCCTTCGGCTGAAGGAAGAGGATGACCGAAGGCAAAGGTCACCTGAATGACAGAGGCCTCCCAGATCCAAACTGATGATCCACCCAAAATGGATCCACCCAAAGATAGCGATGGAACTCTTCTTACTTCTCCCAGTGGGCCTTAACTTTACAGTCCTTACAAACAGGTACCCTTCTACCCAAGACAGCCCATTTCATACATTTTGCAAGGCCCTCTGACAGAGGAACTACTTGAACACTGTTAGGCTCAGGGAAGCCACCAGGGCGAAAAGATTAGGCAGAGAAAGAAAAAGAAAGAAACCAAAAAAACCAAAACCTTCACAAAGCCAGACACGTGTGCAGAACATGAGCCATAAATGTTTCAGCACAGAAAGCTTGGGAAAGACTTAGAAAACAAGGCATGACCCACATCCCTTCTCCCACAAGCACATGTACAAAAGATGAGAAGTACACACACCCTTAACAGGTTGTGCTAGAGCTACGAGGCCTCCACCTTGATTGCCTGGGTAGATGTTTGTATGCACCCACTGCACAGTGAATGTTCACTGGGACAACTACTTGAAGAAGAATCTGGAGATACAGGGCCCTCAGGACCCCTGAGGGTCTATAGGCTCGTAACAGTTGGACCGAAGTTCAGTGGCCAGCAGCCTGAAGGCCTAATTCTCCTTCTCTGTCCCAATTCCATGCAGAAATGGTGAGTACCATGATCTGTGGGGCAGAATACCACAGCCTTTTGGCATGAACTCCAGACAAGAGTTGCCGCAAACACTGTAAAGTTGAAAAGCCAGCTGGACACACCTAAAGACACTGCATATGCTGTGAAGGCTGCATCACATTCCCCCAGGAACCATCTTTAGATCCCTGCAATAGAATGGCCAAGTGGGAGCCTGCAGCCACAGGGTTGTGATGTGATTTTTCTCTTCTCTGCTTCCCTTATGTGAGGGCTTCATTTGGCCAGACAGGACAGGGATTATTACAGCAATTGTGCTGAGCAAGAACATGTGACGTGGATCCAGAGAGCACAGTCCCACTATCGCATATGTCCTCCCTGCTTCAGCACTGAGTTGCCCCAAACCCATGGGGTCTGGGGCTCTCCCACCGCCAGTGTCCCACAGACCCATTGGCTGACCTGCATCCCTGGGCCTGAAGAGTTTAGAGCTCACTGGGTACTGACCTGAAGTTTGGCCTTCACCTTTGACTCCACATTGTCATATTTCTGGGATTTCCACAGAGCCTTCACAGGCTTGGGCTGGCTGTGCTCACGGGCTCGCTCCTTCTCTTTGCATTTCTTCTGAATCTCCTTTATTCGCCTCACATTTTCCTTCTCGTGGTCCTTGGACTCTTTCCCTGCTCAGCAAGGGGAGACAGAGCTTTCACCCCTCAGACACTGCCAACAGACACAGGCTCTTGGAGCATTGGCACCAGAGCTGACAGCTCCACCATCAGAGTGAGTTCAACTGCCCACAGAAACCACAAGCTCTCCCCTCTCCTGCAGACTAGACAATCTGTTGCGTGCTTTCCTCCCATGCTACATGCACATTCTTGGAGTGACTCCACTCTGCCATGGACCAAGACCCCAGAGTGCCTGGATGAGTATCAGCACAGGTTTATGTGCATTCCTGGTGTTCACAGACTCCCTCGTTCTTAAGGAACATGTCACACTTGTCCCTTTTTGGACTTTGCCAGACCAGCCACGTCTGCCCTTGTCATACTCTCGAGAGCTAGGCCAATGTCATGTTTCTGAACCTAACAAAACCAACTCTGCTTCACAAGAAAAGAAAGGTGTTCAGCTGTCCCTGTCTCAGATGCCAGGGAGAAGATCAAGAGGTCTGCTGGGCACGGAAGGGAACGCTGGTTAACTGCAACCACAGAGTCTTGAACCAGCACTGTTCCTGGTTTCAGGTTCAGGACCAGCTGTTGTTCCAGGAGACATCATCAAGAGTTTGGAGCATATTTTTTGGTTTTGAATCAAGCAACAAAAGTGATCCCTCCTTGGGCTCCCCAAGACAGGGAAGACAGCTGACACAACCAGACCCTTTTCCATTCCCCTCCTGCTTTGGCACAGCAGTTGTGGTAGCCACCAGCTGACATTCACCGCACTGGTGACAGATAGGGCCAGGGTCAGTACCAGCATATGAGGCAACTTAAGTGACAGCCAGCACTTGGCTTCCTCTCTTCTTTTTTGGACCTCCCTACTTACTCTGGGTGACTTCCCTAGGGAAGGGAGTATCTTTTGCACTTTCTACTTTCCTCCACTGTTCTCATTATCCACATACTTAGACTGTTTTCTTGAATCCGGGCCTCAGCAGCAATGAATTCTCCAGGTTAAACATGCTCTATGAAGATGGATCATGTGAAATCCTAACGCAAGTTTGACTAAAATGATACTGGTTATATTCAGAGGCAGCAAATTAGAAGGGCTTGATTTATTTCCAGCATCTCTAAATAGTCTCTAATCCATGACTAGTCCTCAGTCCAAATTAAACAGTGTCTTTTTCACAGTCCATCTTCCAACTGCAGACCTAGGCCAGACTGGAGTCAGGGAGGCCGCAGCAGCAACCACTCCAGAATGGGCAATGGCCCAGGGACATTGCTGCCAGCCCACAAACAGGCAGACCAAACACAGGAGATTTAGTGACCAGCCCTGTGACACTCAGGTTCTCCCACCTCTGGGGCAGCAGAGCAGAGGAATCCACCCAAACCCCTGATGTTTCATCCCTGGTCCTGAGCATGAACCACATCAGCAATGATTCAGCTGTACTTACTCTTCACTGGCAGGCCTCTGTCAAGGGAGATCCCTTCGAGCTGCAGTAAGAGACTGACTGTTCCCTTTTGCCCTCTTTCCAGAATGTCCCTTCCACTGGGACGAATGCGAGGGGCTGGCTGGACCTGGCGGGCACTGCCCAAAGTCAGATACGGGTTAGGAATTGGGTCCAGGGGGCCAGAGGTAAAATCCAGCTTCTGTGCATTCCCTTCCAGCCTTCCTCGAGCTAAAGAAAAAGAAACAGAAGCAGATTATCAGGAAATGACTTTACCTCATGCTTTTCTTCACCTGCAGCTGCAAACAGCACACGAGGCACCCCCCCACACCTGTACCTTATCTTTTCCCATCTTTCAGTCAGGTGTACAGAATACCTTTTGGATCACCACTAGTGAGACAGGAGAAATACCTGCACCAGTAAGAGTGGAGACCAAGACTGCTGAGCACACCAAAGAGCAAGGACATAAAACCTTCAAGTCCAGCAAAGCTACTAAGATGATTAAGGGACTAGAGTACCTCTCACAAGGGGAAAGGCTGAGAGAGCTGGGACTGTTCAACCTGGAGAGGAAAGGCTGGGGGCGCGGGGAAGGGGTAGATATTATCAATACCTTTAAATATCTAGAGGGAGAGTATAGAGAAGATGAGGCCAGAATATTTTCAGTCGTGCCAAGTTATAGGATGAGACACGATGGGCACAAATTGAAGCACAGGAAATTCCATCTGAACATAAGGAAAAACTTCTTTACTGTGAGGGTGACTGAGCACCGGAACAGGTTGCCCAGAGAGGTTGTGGAGTCTCCTTCCTTGGAGATATACAAAAGCCATCTGGACAGGGTCCTGAGCAACATGCTCTGTGTGACCTTGCTGGAGCAGGAGGGTTGGACTTGCTGACCTCCAGAGGTCCCTTCCAACCTCAATCGTTCTGTGTTTCTGTGAAAATGGGTATGCTGTCTCATGCCAAAGTCCAAAAAAAAGCAGACATATTATAAGCACTCAAGGACTCACCTGAGAAAGGACGTTTGTAATAGTTTGGAAAGAGTGTAGGGTCTGGAGGAATGGGTCCAGAAATTTTGGATGGCCCTTCACACATTCTGCTGTTGCTCTGCTTCTGCAACTGAAACCAAACATCACTGAGAACAGAAATGAATAGGGCTCACTGAGCCATTGAAAAGCAACATTTAATATACATTTAGACTTCCGACCTTCATTAGAAAGAGCTCACACTCAACTACAGAAACATCCTGGAGAAAATCAGCCAAAACTGGACTCTGTCTGGGGTGAAGGCCCTTAACAGCAGCACCATCCCCATTGTGTGACTAACAAGTGTTCTTACCAGAGCTGAACCTGAAATGTCCGTGGTTGCTATAATACCTATATCTTCAGTACAGAAAATCTTTCCTGGCTTTGCTCTCCCACATAGAAACATTTAATACAGATATGCAAGCAAGAGCCGAGCTGTTATAACTGCCCTATGTGCTTTTAGCTCACAGGAAATACAGGGTAGTTTGACATCATCTGACACATTTTAGCCTTATGTTTGAATTACCTTGCACCATGGGCTCCTTCCACATAACTACTGTGCTTCGCACACTACCCGCCCAATGTAACCCGAATCCCCCACCCCGTGCAGTCAAGCCCCTCTGGTGTATTATGAGCGAGAGATGTGCCAGTGAAGTCACTGGGTTTGAGCAAGCTGGGGTTGAACCTCAAAAGGACCCAAGACAAAACACTTCACTCCAGGACGGCGTAGGGGCAGATTCTTCATTTCTAGGGAAGAGTCCTGAGACAAAAAGAGCCCAGCTGATCTCTCAGATCTCAGGGAGAAGGGGGAGTTAGCTGTTTATAAAAACATCTTCTTTATTTCTTAATAACTTTTCAAAGCAGACCAACGGAGAACAAGACAGATCCACAAATCCCTGTCCCAGCTACTTTCTGGCAAACCCTGTTATGCACTGTCTGGTCTAGCTCACGCTGGTTCCTGCCATCTCTCTCCTCCCTCTGACAAGGAAGGAATGCACTGCCCTCCAACACATGAGCAGCCAGCATCTATGTCCTTGTGATGCTGGCTGAGATCTTTTGGACAAGAAACTCGGGGGACTTGCTCCCTGCCCAGAAAATGAGGATTCAAAACCTCTGATTCTGCATCAACAGGCACAGACTGCTGGTAAACTTCCGGCAGATGCCACAAGAGCTTGATCCATTATTAGGATCGCAACATAATTTCGATGGGAACCAGGACAGGTTGCTGCTCAGTTAATGAGCGGGGGCTAGAATCCTTACTCCCAAGTCAGTAATTTAAAGATTTCAGAGACGACTCTATGGGAAGAACCCCTTTCAGGATCCTCAGCATCCTAGCACTGATGGGACACAGCATCTTCAGTTTAATTTATAAGCCAATAAACAATTAGTACAAGGATGAGTGAGCCTGTGTCATAGCAACTAATGCACTGCAGTCTTCCCTGTTAAATCACCCTTGTTGACATGAGACCCATTAGCAAAAAGCTGTTATTCATCTCCCACACACAACTGCAGAGGCACAGTAAGCAATGGTGACTACTGCACATCAGGAAGCAAGTTCAGTGGCTTGTTTGTACCTAGTTAGTCTGGAAAACTATTTCTAAAGTTTCAGAACAGACACTCAGCCTGAGATAAGAGGACACTGTTTTGGTATTATTTAGTCTCCTTTTTAATTGCTCCAGCTACGCCAGAACGGGTTCTCTTACTCTAGAAAAGAAGTGTTCACCAAGAAATTACTCTAGAATAGCAACTGGCCTTGAAATTCACATCTGATCTTGATCTGAACTCACTTTCAAACCCAATAATTTACACACAAAATGACAGACTGAAAGCGAGACCTGTAACAAAGCAGACAATTAATGTGGGGGATTGAAGGAGGAAAGGCAAGCTGATAGGACGCGGGGGATGGAGGGCTGACTTAAACCTTAGCACAAGCCACATCTCACGTCCCAACAGCACCCGGCCCTGCCGCATGGAATTTGCAAATTACACCCACTCCCTGCTTTGCAAGTCACATTGCCTCTGGATTTGGATCTTGCAAGATCAGACAACCTCATTACAATAGTATTTTGCCTATCGAGGTATCTACAGGGAACTCATCTTTGTGGGATACAAGCCCTTAGCATCAGTCTCTCAGTCTTAAGATGAAGCAGCCAAGCCTTCAGTTACCAATGATCAGTGCAGACTTCCCAAGCTGCTGCTCTGCTCCTGTTTCTTGGCCATGTCAACCAAAGGTGCACACAGCTGACACAGGAGAGAGAACCTAACGGCTCACGTCTGCCAAAAGGGGATGTGCTGATGAGCTCCATGCTCTCCCACTGCCATTCCCATCCTCCTGCTTCACTTCTTATGACAGCTCTGTAGCTCAAATGGTCCTGTGCATTTTGAATACAGTGGAGGAAGGAAAAGAGAATAGAGGTAGCCCTTTCAGTAGTGACCTGACAGCTGGCTCAGCCACACTGGCTAAATTGCACCCAGGAAAGCATCTTCTTTACCTGTGTGTTACAACGCTAAAGGTCAAAAATACACATATCTGACTGCCCTGAAGATGCCAAGAGAAAGACACTATTTAGGGCCCTCTCAGGCTATGGCATTTTAGAGATGCAGGCAGACCGCAAACTCAATCCTGTTAAATACAGGTAAACGGATATATATGTGCAACTCCTCTGACTTCTTAACCCCATGCAAGATTGCAGAACTGGCTAGGGTAGCAGTGATGCTGCTTCTAGCCACAGGGCTACACAAACCCTAGATTTCTATTCCCTGCTCACCTGAAATTAGCACAGCTACAAAAGAGGTGTACCGCAGTTGCCAGAACAACCAAAATACTTCAGCATTCCTTATTCATCCAGTCTGAGTCAGGCTGGCTCGAAGCATTTTCCTTCTTGACTGGGTGCAGACTTTCTCTCCAGGACCACAGCTCAGTCCTGGCCTGGGAGTCAAGAAACACAGCTCCAGCCCTATCTCTTTCCCAGAGCAGCCCTGTAAGTTTAAGGACCATTAATTCAACTCTTTGTGCTCTTTGTCCCAGCTTATCAAACAATAAAAATGTTACTTATCCCCCCCAGTAAAGTAGCCTGAGACCTTTCAGAGCCTGGGAGAACCGTGACTTCATTTTGTGGCTTGTTTTTGTTCATCGTAGTTAAGGAAACTATGAAACACACAAACGGATACAGCTTTGTCAGGTGTTCTTCACAGCCCAGTCAAAACCTGAACCTGAGCTGTATCTGACTTTCGAGCACTCCCTTTTCTTCACAGATCACATTTCTACTGTGCCTGGGTCTCTAGCCAGAAGGCTACTGCCACACACAGAGCTGAAACAAAATGAGCCTCATGCCTTCATGAGCCGACCTCTGCAAAAAGCATAGGAAATAAAAAAAAATCCCACAGCTGTGATAAACTGTGGTAACTCGAGCAAGTCATCTGAAACAAATTAAAGGGCTAGTCTCAACTCAGCTGGTCTTGGCTGTTTGCTCCCTCCCTCAATACCCTTAGCTTAAATGGAAAGTAACCCTGGGATAATCCTTAGGGCCCAGTGCCATACAGGCTGGCACACAGATCTGGGATCATACCTATTGCAGAAACTCGAGGGCAAAATCGGGGGTTAGGAAACAAGGTCACAAGAGCAAACACTTCAGGTCAAGAGGGACTGAGCTTGCTCCTCTTCCAGTCGAGGGCCGAAACACCCCTTGTTTCCAGGATTCCAATAACAGCGCTAGTTCAGCATGCAAGGTGAGTATGTTTAATAGGAAGGGGATGAAGAGGATGGAGACAGAACAGGAAAACGAGAGGGGTGGAACTGGACAGTGTGTCCCTGACTTCTGAGGTCCAAGTGACACTCAATGTGCAGTTTACTGTATCACGAACCTATCCAGCGACTTTAGTCCACGTGCATGCTTTTCCCTTGCTACTCTGTGCAGATCGCAATGAGATAGACTAATAATCTCCTTTTAACACCATTCCCCATGCATTTTCCCTCAGACAGTAGCTCTTCACCACCCGCCAGTCTCCAAGACCTATTTTCTCTTTTGCCGCTTTGAAAACAAAGGGGGCCAGGTATAGCCAACTGTGGTGCTGGCATTTGTATTTGGGACATCTGTTCCCTAGGAGTTGGGCATGTGTCCATGAACAGCCCCTCAGGAACAAAGCCAGCTTATACATTCTGTCTAAAGAGTCGCTAGCATATCCTGCAGCAGCATCCTTGAACAGGAGGTAAACGAGAGCTGTGCTCAGCCCTGGAAGGTAGGCAGAGGCTGATGCAGGTATTTCAGAGTAGGAGCAGAGATGCAGCCAAATCCTCTATTACAATGACAAGGAAATCAGTGGAGGAGGACAACAAAAAGGCACCCCACCTTAACACGTGGGATTCTTCTCTGATGCAAGGATGAATCACGTGCTGAGATTACAGGACCTGGCACGCAATGCTTAGCTATGAGAGATGGAGACAGAAGCCTGCACATTGGGGTCCAAAATCTCAACTAGCTGTTTTGTTACAGAAAATCCACAGAAAGCCTATTTTGGGAGTCCTGCTGTGATTCAATGCTCCACTGAACAATATCTGGATACCCCTAAAAAACACTCCTGGCTTTCCTGGCTCCTTTCGTTTCCTGTGTTACAAGGGAGGGAGTGGGTGGGTGTGAAAAAGGCAGCCAGAAAAACAGATCTCAGGGTGCCACAACTTGACTGCCCAGAAAATCTGGAGCAATTCATGCAGGCGCCCAATAGTTTGGGTAGGCAGAAGCTCACCAATGTTTCACCAAGTGGGTTCAGTGACCCCTCCTTCCCCTGGGAGACAACTGTCTAGAGGCTGAAAACCCACTGCCCGAAACAGCCTGTGGCTGATACAGTTCCACCATGGAAAGGCAGCGGGCAGTCGCCAAAGCTGCGCTTCACTAATACTTCATTAATATCCTCAAAACAACTAAGACGCCCCTCCAGTGCTGGGCTTTTCTGAGCCTCACTCCATCACACTGCAATTCCAGTCACACCTGAACGGTCCACGTGCCTCAACAAGCTGACTTCTCTAGGAGCACCACATCCTCACACCAAAAACACAAAAACACCCTGCTCACAAACAGCCTTGCTGTCCGACAGAGGCCAAGAAACGTTCCCGCTGAGACTTTAAAAAGGCTGAAAACCAGACTGCTGTCCCCAGGACGAGGCACCGGGACGCCTCCTTGGATGCCGAAGAGGAACTCACCAAGGGAGGCCGCAGAGAAGCTCTTCCAGGTGAGTCCTGAGACCAGGAACAAGGCGTTGTGCCGAGGAGCCTTCTGATGAACTTCCCAACACACCTGAAGAATCAGGGTCACAGATAAGGGCTCTGCAGGAGCTACAGCCCCAAACCATGTCCCACTTGTGCACACCACGATGTTAACAGCTGCGAGTGCCCCCCTTCCGCTCCCCCCCAGACGTGGCGCTGTTAAAGCGGTCCCAAACCATCCCAGAGCTTGCCGCGTTTCAACGTTCAACCAAGGACTGCGGCAGGCAGCCTGCGCAGCGCAACAGGCTGAAAACGAAGGCCGGGGCCTGACTCGCTGGAGCGCAGAGCTGCGCTGGGCGCCGCGGGGGACCCTCTTGGGAGCCCGCAGGCCCCTGCCCAGGGCCAGCCGCCTCCCCACGGAGCAGGCTGCGGCTGCGGCCCAGGGGAGGGCAGCGGCGACGCCACGGCCGCAGGGCGAATTTCCTCCCCGAGCCCCGCAGGCGAGCGCCGGGGGAGGCGGCTGCCCCGCGGCGGACGGGCCTCACGCAGGCCGGCGGCCACCGGCAGCTCCTCCCCTGCGAGCCTCAGCGGGCAGCGGCCCTGCCACCCCCGGCCGCACCCCGCACCGACCCGTCCGGCGCCGCCCGCCGCCGCGTGAAGGCCCGGCCCGGCCCGGCCCGGCGCCGCCGCGCTCCCCCGGCAACAGCCGCTTCCGCCCGGCCGCCGCGCCGGGGAGGGGACGGGCACGGGGGGGGCGGCCGTGGCGGCGCTGCCCGCCTGCGCCGGGGCGGGCCGCCCCCCCTGGCCGGGGCAGGGCCGGGGAGCCGCGGCCTGGCGGTGCCGCCGCGGCTTGTCCCCGCGGCCCTGTGCCTCCCCTCGGCGCCAGGCCGCGGCCCTGCCCCCCCGCCTGGCCCGGGCTCGGCGGCGGCCCTGCCTGGGGGCGGCCAGCCCGGGGGCTCGGCTTTGCAGCGGGGGGGGTTTCAGGGAGCATCTGGGGTCAAGTCGAGGCGACAGGGGAGAGTGGCCGCGGCGGGGAGCTTCAGGGCGCGAGTCCCCCCGCCAGGCCCCGCCGGCCCCCGGCCCCCCGCGGGCCGCGCCAGCTCGCTCGCTCGCTCCACCCGAGGCTCCGAGGCTTTTTGCCTGAGGGAGTTTTGGGTCACCCCGTTGGGTGGCTTGGGGAGAGGCCTGGGAGCCTGCTCCAGGCTGAGGCAGGAGCGCGGGGACAGGAGCCGCGGGAGGCGGGAAGCGGCGTCGGCCGGATCCCAGGGCAGCAAGGCCTGCTTGGGAAAAGCCAAACGGGTTTCACAGACGTTTTCCGCGCTGTAGCAAACAGCGAGTGAGAAGAGTGTCAAGGCGCAGCAGGCATCTCCCTCTCGCACAGGCTGGTAAAATCACCTCGGTGGTGCCTTGCAGATCTGCCCCGTCACGCTGTGTATCTCTAATCGAGTGATTTGCCCTGCAAAAAGTCACTAACAAACCAGTCTTCCCCTGCCTAGAGAAGCCTCAGCCTAGACAGAACTGCGATAAAAACTAATTCCAGTTGAAATGTTTTCTCTGATGGAGCACGGCTGGCTTTCAAGTCCTCCTAAGCAAAAGATAAGAAGGAGGTGGGACGAGGACTGCCGTCTCCGTCAGGAAGAAGCTGCCAGACTGGCTCAGTCGCTGCTCAGCCCGCTCCTGCAGGGATGCGCTTTCGCAGCGGGGCGAAACCCATCTCAAACGCCGTGGTTGTCGGAAAGGAGCTGATGAGGGCAGGACAAAACCAAAGGGCTGGGAAGATGACCGGCGTTCGAGCAGAGTGGGAACGGGCAGGCAGGAAATATTCACTGCCCTTGGCTGCGGGGAGGGCCGGCGGGCTTGTGATACACCCATAAGCCTTCCGCAAGGGCCTGGTTTTCCATGTGCAGGGCGTCACCTCCGCGGGTTGAGCACCCCACCCAGAGACCTGGGAAAACCAGCCTCCACTTTCCAGCACTCAAGGAGCTAGTTTTCCCTGCTTGCAAATGGGAGATCAGCAGTAGATAAGCAGGCAACTAACTGATTCTTAAACCATACCAAAAGCAGTGTGCTTATTTTCCTCCAGAACATACCTTGTAGGCCAGCCAGCTGCTTTTCCCCTCCTATGTTCACTGGTTACCATAATAAATCATCCTGAGTAGGAAGACACCCTGCAGAAAACTTCCTCAAAGTCTCTTGTATAGTTTCTTCTGGACTCTAGCATTTAGACCCCAGTGTGAGAATGTAGTGCCTTAGGTTCAAGTGCTCACTCAGCTCAGACACATCTAGACAGAGTTGATGGCTTAGATTTCTCTGCACCTTTGTAATTGCAAATTGCCTACACTTTATCACTCCGTTTTTAACGTGTGTCCTTCTCAGACACGGTAATATATGCAGAACAGCCTTGTTTCAGGCCTTCATGACAACCCTTCGTTCAAAGATTGATCTCCCCACTTTTGCAGGGCCCCCATGCCCTGCTGACTCCACTGAGTTTTGACATGCACCTTAAATTAAAAGGAGGAGCTCACTTACTTTAAACACTGCTGTAACACCGCTTGCTCCCATAGTATGTGCTCTCATGCTTTCTAGCACCCAAAAAGCAAAAAAAAAAAAAAAAATTTTGCAAGCAAAGCAAAAAAATGAACACCTGCAGGTGTGGGAATGGATTCCCCCATATCCAAATGTCAATCCATAATTTGGTGCATGTCTTGGAAGAAAATTCCAAACATTCTGAAAATTCTAGGAACAGAGCTAGATTTGAGATATATTTTGATGGAGTATTTTCTTATTTTTCCTTTCTGTGATTTTCTTTCTAATTCCAGCAGCTGAACTTTTATTTTCTACGATAAATCTGAATTTTTACTCTCAATCTTTTTTGGTGAGGTGGAGGAGGCAAAGAGTACTCTCTTCATCAAGCTGAGAGGGCACCATTCGCTTGATGAATGGAGAAGACTTCCTTGACATGGTCAAACCAGTGTTCCTTTGGTGATGCTACAAGTGACAGAGAGGCTGCAAGAGGTTCAGCGATACGACAGTATATAACAGAATGGCCACACTAACCAGGTTCAGCTGCTTCTGAAGACCATGATGTGTGTGGATGTGCTTGGTCATAATCCTGCTAACAAATCCAGATTCACTAAAAACTGTAAGGGGCCCCCAAAGCCTTCAGCTGGGCTCCCTGCTCAACTCAGCATGCCCAGGAGTGCCACGGTGCCTAGCTGGGTTAGACACCGTGGCATGGAGCGAAGCAAAAGAGCCCAGCCCTGCCTCAGGGCACACAGCAAGTGCCTCCCCGGATGCCCTGCCTGCCCTCCTGCCTTCCCTTAAAGCTTCAGGGTGCAAAAGTCAAATGAAATCTCTGCCTCTTCCAACCAAAGTCTTGCTGCGGCCATGAGGGATGGGACTTGGTGCTGGTCACCGTAGGACCCACAGCAGCGTTTGCGGGAAGGGACCACCAGGGACCTCATCCCCCTGGAGCAGGGCCAACGCCAGCACCAGGTAGGGGCATTCGTGTCCTGCTGAGCCCTGATGGAGCCCCCACCTCCCCGTGACCAGTCCCAGGGCTGCACCCCACCCCAGGATGGAGTGGCCCCACAGCCCCCCTGAGCCTCCCAACCCATAATTTGGGGGCACTGCCTCTCCTTTCACCGCCTGGCACCACCCAGAAGAGTTTGGCTCCATCCTCCTTGAACCTGCCCTGGGCGATCGCCCTGGGGCCTCCCCTCGGTCAGCCTCACAGGGCCCCGCGCCACCACCTACCCTCCCGGACCATGTACCCCGGCACCAGCCGTCTGGGAGCATCTGCTGGTCCCTCTCTGGTTTCTCCACATCCCTTTTCAGCTGAGGAGCCCAAAACTGGACGCGGCATTGCTGGCGTGTCCCCACGGCGCCAGGCAGGGTAATACCGGCCGCCCGCGAGGTGTTCTGGAATTTCCCTTTCCAACTGCAGCCATTTGAAACCAAACCCCAAAGCCGACCCCCAGGGCACGAGGGAGGCTCAAAAGGGAGCTGTGGGGAGGACATCCGTTAGTGCAGCTTGAACACTTGCAGTTGGCTTTTGCAGCTCTGTGCCTCTCAGCATCAGCCATCGCCTGTGCCAAATCTACACGTGCTGGCTGCCTTCCAGGTGGGCATCTGTTTATAAGGCGTTTTAGTGGCTGGAAAGGGAAGCTGGACCGTGCAGGGACCAGCAGTAAGATGCTCTTTTCACTGGGGAGGGTAATTAGTGCCTGAAGCTGCCCAGGGTTGTAGTCAGCCAGTGGAAATGCTTAAATCATGTTTGGAGGTCTCTAGAAAAGGCAGGACAGGAATGAATTTGTGACAGTCTCCTGAATGAAGGAGGCTAGATGAGAAAGCTATAGTGGGTCCTTATTATATATTAAATCTGTGGGAAACTAGGTGCTGAGCTGTGTTGTTGGATCTGATCTCTGGGTCTGTGCTGGTCCCCGGCTGTGTCCCCAACCTCAGAGCCCCCAGCATACCTGTGTTACAGGTGTCCCCTCCTTGCTTCATAGTCTCTTCCAGCCCCTGCTCACCACTCTCCATGCCATATCAGTTCCTTTTCCCCTCCCAAGGGTTACATTGAGGGTTACTTGCCTCCAACAGATCTGTTTTTTTCCATAAAAAGCAGGGCAGAGACATAGCTACTCAAATTCATCTGTCACAGACCAAGCTAGCTGCTGCATCCATGTAATGTGCCACTTGTCCTCCCCTTTTTCCCTGTGGAAGGGGAGGCAATGCCAAGGCTTAGGTCAGACCCTGGAAGCTGATGGTTGACCTGAAAGAGGTACAAGAAAGAGGTGCAAGGTGTGATTGGGGTCTTCTGGCAGCTCAGGGTGGAGTAGAGAGGGATAGAGATATGGGTCTGCTGTGGGAAAGTGGGTCAGTTACAGATTGAGTGAACAAACAGCATGAAGGAGAAGGAGGGCTAATGGCTGAGCACAAAATGTGGCTCCAGGTTCAGTGCTGGCTCCAGCACATCTCATGGAGTTATTGCTCCAGGAAGAGCTCAGCCTGCTCAAACCCACCACCCTGATCCTGAGGCTGTGAGGAGGGCAGTGCCATCTCAGTGGCTCTGTACAGAGAAACAGCCGGTGCTGAGGATCCCATGTCCACGTGGAGGAGGGTTGCCTTGGCCTGGCTCCAGCCTGGCTGGGCAAAGGATCACACTTTGGGATGAAGTCCTGAGCCAAACCAAACACTCGTGTAGACGTTGGTCTGTGACCCAGAGCGTCTGCCACGTGGACGTCTGTGTTGGAACTTCTGACATGGTGAGGAGCCCCAGGCCGAAGAAGCCCAGAGGGAAGGTCCCACCTGAGCACATCCTCTCCCAGCTGTCAGCAGCCCTGGAAAACCCAAACATCAAAGCTTTGGAGGTGAAGAGAGATTTCATGTTTGACATGGGTGTTATAATGAACCCAAAGAGAAGTCTTCTTGCCCTGGTGCCACAAATTGGAGCATTTGCCCCAGTGTGAACCTTGCAAGAGAATGGGGTGACCCTGATGTGCCCCAGAATTAGGGGAGGAGAAAGTCACAGAGAAAGTGTCTTTTTGCAAAGGATGAATATCCCTGGGGCAGGGACTGCTGCCCAGAAACAAAAAGTACCACATTACTGTTAAGTCTTTCTCAAGCCGAGAAGAGATGATCCCAAATATTTATCTGTGATTTTTTCCAGTTAAACTGCATGAAATGGCAGCCAAATAATTTCCAGCCAACACTTTGTCTGGTTGGTTCACGGTTTTCTGCTGTGGTAGCACACTCAGGGGGTCTCCCCAGCCACTGCTTGGGGCCTCGCAGTGGCACCACCGGCAATGCCTCCTTCTGTTGCTGGAGGGGCAGGATTGCAGCTGACAGCCCAAGGAAGGGGAGTCCTTAACCCATATTGAAATATGGAGGCCTCGTGAGCCATATGGACACTGCCAGTCTCAGCCACCATAGAAAGCCACTGCAGGAACATGGGCTTGCTCCCATCTGTGGTCTAGCTGGGTTCGTCTCCCAGACCTTGTGGCTGCAATGGGTGTAAAACCACAAATCCAGATGGTTATTAACCACTGCCAAAGGGTTCAAGTCACAATAACAGGGTCAGCAAAGACCATGCCAGGGTCTGAGAAGAGAGGGTTCTGGGCTGGGCAGCATGGGAGCGTTATTTGTTAGTGATGTCCTCCCGCATCCTGCCGCAGTGGGACGAGGATGGGCGAGGTGTCGTCGTTCACGCTGAGCTGTATGAGGAGGAGATGCAGAAGAACAGAGAGCTCTTTCCGGAGCTGAAGGATCTCAGATCTGTCTCAGCGCTGCAGGTCTGGCTGCTAGCCTATGGCTTCCAACTCAAGGAAGCAAAGTAAGTCACCACATCTCCTTCATGGGCCAACATTGTGTTGCAGTGAAACTTGGACTCACTGCACTGGGAACAGCCACCAGTAAGGCCTGGATCTGCCCTGGGTGCACTTGCACTGTGTGAGAGTGAAACAAGGTCGGGAGGAAGGCGATGAGTGTAGCACTGAAGATATTAGCATCAAGGATTTGCAGCTTAGTGCCAGAACATGTTTCTGCTTTGGTTTTTATTTTGTGCTGTTGAAATTTAAGGAACTGAGTTTGTAGTAATTTTAAAAGTTGCTTTGAGTTCAAAAGAGCAGATAGACCAGAGATAAGTGCATAAAGGGAGAAGCCCAAGGGGATGTGGGGTCAACAGTAGAAAGGGAACCAGAGTCTAGCTGACCAAGTCCAAGGTCAAGCCAGGGAGTCAAGTCAGCAAGGCAAGGGGAGGAGCAGCGAGGTGTGTGAACAGCATGGGAATGGCTGCAGCATAGCTCAGGCAAGGACCAAGGGTGATGGCTGAGCTTAAATGCAGATCCTGAGCCAGAGGTCAGAGGCCCTGCCGAGATGTCTCACACCTTAGTTTTCTCCCCGCAGCCTGATGCCAGGTTACAGCCGCACCAGCTCAGAGCTGGCCCTGAGCCCAGGTAGCTTGTTTCGGTCCTGCAGGGTCGATTTGCAAGTACTCGTCTTCCAGCACACTGATTTCCAGAAGCTGCATCCCAAAGCTGAAGAGACGGATGCCCTCAGAGGCAATTCTGGCCTCTCTGCCACACATCAGAAGAAAAGGAAGAGAAGGAAGAAAACGAGCAGCCTGTCCTCTTGTACAGCCCGCTGTGGAGGGGCTGGCCTGAGTGTGCTGGGTGAGCAAAGAGGTGTTGCTGCAGCCTCACCAGCTTGCCTGGCAGGGCATGGTGTCTGCAAGGGCTGGCATCTGTTTTAATTATTTTAACTGAGTCATCTCAGGAATGCTGACAGCCTCAAGGCTTAGTCCACAGCACAACAGTGGCCCACAGCCCTGCTGCTACTCCCAAATCTGGCGGTGTCCCTGTGGGTTAGTGATGACCATGCTTCTGCTACTGCCGAGTTTTCAGCTGGGCACCACAATGCCAGAACAGGCTCACCAGGGCTCTTCCCTCCAGCTGCTATTTTGTCTCTGGGCTGTGGCCACATACTCCACTTTTGTCCCACCTGGCAGCCTCAGCCAGAAGGCATCGGCCTCCCCCTTCAACTTGTACCTCTCAGGGGAAAAAAAAAAAAAAAAAAAAAAAAATCAGCCACCAGCTAAGCCAGTCTGCAGTCCTCCAAGATGGCTATGTTTGAGCCCAGTTTTTACTTACAAACCTCTTCTTTCCTTAAGTCACTGCCTCATCATTCCCCAACAGCGTCCCTGTCCTCCAAGGATGCACAGGTTGGATCCAGAGAAGATACAACCCTTGGGCCACTGAGGGACATCATCCCTCAGGAGCAGCTTCTCTCTGAAATGGGATGCTGCAGGCCAGGTTGAGTTGGCGGTGGCTGCTCTTTGAGGGGGCAGATAAAGCAATGGGTGCTCTGCCCCAGACTCCTGTCCTAGCCTGGGATAATATTCTCTCCCTGGGATAATATTCTCTCCCCTCTGCCTCCCCCCCACTTCCTCCCAGGCCTGTTGTAGCCTGTGAGATAGAGCAAAGCCCTGGCAGGGAAGGGGTTATCAGTGTTGTGCTCTTCTTCTACCTATGCTAGGACGACGGCAGCGTCTGCGACCCTTATACCAGTACATCAACTTGGACAGCCTGGAGCTGAGCTACCCATCAGAGGAGGAATGTGAAGCAGCAGGGCAGGCTGAGCTGGAGCAGGTTGCTGGAGCCCCAGGGAGTGCAACTACTCTGGAACCGGACGCTGAGCTCCAAGGAGGTAAAAGCAAACATGTTGGGTGGTTTGAAGTCCCTCTGGGTTACCAGCTTGGGTGCCTGCTCCTTGCAGCAGATCATGCATGTCTGAACTTGCCAGAGAGGAGCCCTTCTTCAAAGCCCACACACCTGCCTGGATTCACATCTAGAGTCTTCTAGAAACGGTGGAGAGAAGCAAACACTACAGGCATGGTTAACTCCATCTTCAAGTGGATGATGGTCTCTGCTGGAAGCTGGCATGCTCAGTCCCCGACAGAACTCCTGCCCCACACTCATGCACATCTGGCCCATCCCTGCTGCCTCCATAGTGTGCACCTTTCTCACACCACCTTCATCTTCCTCCTCCCAATCAATAAGGGTAAAAGGCAATAATAATGGTGAAAGCAAACAAAGGTTGCTTTAACAAAAATGAATCATCTCTGAGCTTTCAGCTACAGAGCCAAAAATCCCAAAGTCTGAGGGAAAACAGAGCACAGTTCTGGTTTAACCAGAGCTCCCAGGTACCTTCCTGTATCTATCTGAGCTCTTCTCTACAAATCCCGAGGTAGATTCTGATTATTAGAGATTTGCAGTTCTATTCTTTGAAATGTTACTCTAAATTATTGGCCACGGGTAGGTGAAAAGAGACTTTTTTTAAGGTTGGTTTGTTATTTTTTTAACCTGGGATAATTCCCTGGTCAGACAAACAGTGCAGCCTCCAACCTGCTGTACCAGCCCTGGTGAGGGGTGGCAAGCAGCGTGCAGGCAGGAAGGAGCGGTGTTAGACCAGGATTGCCCTGAGAGCCCTAATTCAGCAAGGCCTGGCTGATTTTCATCCTGCTTTGTTGTCCTTTGGGGTAATCTGGAATCAGAGGTAAGTGACAGTTTCCATCTGGAATATAAAACACTCTTGGCACCATATCAGGCTACAAATGCATCACATACTGAGTGCAGTGCAAGGCATCAGTTATACATAAACTCTTTTAAAGCATCGCGGCTGAACGAGTAGCAGTTTCCGACAGAGATCGCAAATAACATTGCTGTGTGGGATGGATAGCTGCAAAGGACACACATTGCCCTCCTGGTCATCCTCACCTTCGGGGCGAAGGCAGAGCGACCCCCCCACGGGTCACAGACTGAAAGTGCGTCACTGCAATATTAGGGGTCATTGCATCCCTCCCAGTGCACAGCTCCTACCTGGCCATTTTTGTCAGTACAAGTGGGATCCATCAGCTCCCTCTCCATAAGCACGTGCTGCTAGGCAGCACTACCAAACAGCTGGAGAGCTTCCATGGAAGCAGGAGAAAGCACCAGGATGGCGTATATTATCAAAACAAGCTTCCCCTTTTTGTTGTTCTGCAGCATTTGACTCCAAGAGCCATCTGCCCATAACAAACTGGCTGAGCTGAGGACTGGAAATTCATTCCGCTGTTGGTGGGATGAAGCTTAGCAGCCTCTCTCATGCACCCCCATGTAGTGTAGGCGCAGGGCCAGGCAGAGAGGACCCCATGCCAACCAAGTCAGGAGAGGGAGTGAGCTGCCGGCAGGGCACAGAGATAGACAGGGAGAGGGTGAATGGCTGAGAAGGACTGGGAACCAGGAAGGATTTACCAAGCTCCTGTGTTCTCTGGAAGCTGGCCTCATCCTGCCAGCGACCACAGAGAGACCTGCCAGTCCTCGTAGCTCATCTCCCTAGAAATGGAGGCTTTGCTCTTCGCTGTGCTGCTCTTGGGGTCTTCCCTAAGGCACAAACCAGCAGGGTCTGCATTGAGCTCTCATTCAAACACCACACGCGATGTGGCCACTCAACTCCTCCTGACCTCAGCTAAGCTGCTGCCTTTTAGACGCAACAGCAGCAGGCTCTGCAGTCCTGCCGCTCTCGTGTGCTCCTGGCTATAAATGAGGAAAACAGAGGGAGAAGAGCTGGTGCAATTCAGACCATCTGTTTTATCAGAAAGGACAGCAAGCCTTTAGCCCCTGTGGTTACCTGACGTGGTAGAACATCACCTGGACTTGCAGCACTTACAGCTCACTGCTGTTTTCACTCCGCTGCTGGCAGTGGCTCCCCAGCAGACCCACCGTTTTGGCAGGTTTTGTCACCTTGTCCTGCTTCTTCAGCCCTAGCTCCTATCTTTTAGAGAAGCTACTTAGTTGGATGTCTCTGGTTCACCATTTGCAGCAGCTCTTTCACTGGGTTTTGTCTTGTTGCTCTTCAGTAGCCCAACCAAACACATTAGGACCTCTCCCACCAGCACAGCACCATTCAGTTGACTCTGTAGTCTCCAGGGTCAATAGTTTTCGACACATGGTGGGACAAAACCATGGCCAGCCTGAGCTAATGCTGGTGACAGTCCTGCCCCAAGCAGGAGGTTGGGCTGGAGACCCAGAGGTCCCATCTCCCTGCCACTGCTGGCATCCTGCTCTTGCAAATACTGGGTTTTACTCAGTTTTGGAGGACGAGGCCTGGCAGCTGATGCACTCACTTCTTTTGCAGGTACCGGGGCCAGCAGCACTCCAGAAATCCCAGCCCCAGCAGAGGATGACAAATCCACCCAGGCTGATGTCGAGAAGATGCTCAGTGTGTGCGCAACTCACCTTGTGCCACCTCTCTCACCTCAGTATAAACAGTCATGCAGCTTTGTGTGTCCTATTTGGCCACTATGGCCTAACCTGCAGGGTTATGATCACAGCATTGCTCATACAAACCTGTTTTTTTAAAACAGAGAATATGATTTGCCTGAAAAAAATAAATTTTTCTTTATAAAATGCACTGCATGCTGCTTGGCATTAGGATGCATGGACTATCGCTTCTTGTTTATAAAATGCAAGGAGCCAGCTGTGTGCCATGCCGCAAGATCACCCTGCGCAGGGCAGACTGCAAGGGACACTACAGTGCAGCCAGTCAATGGGGCAGACCGCAGAGTGTGCCCCCTTCCCAAACACTTCTCACTGATTTTTAAAAATTAAACACATGCACTAGAATATGCACTGTCCAGAAACATAGTGAATCATGGCAATGGGCTTAATATGAACCTGGAACATTTAGCAGATTGCTGCTTAAATCAGACTCTTGAGAACCAACTGAAGAAATGAGATGCGCTTCCACAGCAGTTGTCCAGGTATTTCTTGGGGGAAATGGTATGAATCATGGCTCACCCTGGCCTGCTAAAGCTTCTTGTGCAGGTGTTAGCTCTGAGAGCAGTGCTAACTAGCAGGCATTTCCACTACTCCTGTGTTAGATGAACAGGGCTTAAATAGGGGATCTTGACTCCATGATGAGGACCCACCTGTGTGCTCCCTCGGGCACCATCCCCATACGCTTTTACCTGAAGTCAGACAGCTGGATACTGTAACCAGGCTATGAGAAGCCCTTTTCTCTTCTCTCTGCATTTCCACAATGAGGTCTCCTGCGCATCCAGGAGTCTTGGCATCCGCCTTCCTCTGCTGGGATCATTTGGGTCTACCTGGACCTGTTTTGTGCTCCTCTCTTCTCCTCTAGCAGAAGGAGTTTTACTTTAGGATTTTCTGCTCAATGCAAATGTATGACTTGGTGGCAGAAGATGTGTTTCTCAGTTCAAGGAGGGCAGCTTCAAAACAGGTACAAACCTGGCCTGAAATAAGCCAAAGCTATGCTCTCTGTATGAAGGTAGTGATTATTCCAGGTAAGCTCAGGAGACATTAACTCATCCACTTTATGTAGCACACAGACATCATCAGAGATAGTAGATGCTCAGAGCTATGGCAGAAAACAGTCCACTACAAGTAAAGGAAGGTTTGCAGAGAGGAGCAGATCTTTCACAGCTCCAGTTGGGAACAGTGAACAAACCTCAACCATTTACTTTCTCTATCCAACCTACAGCAAAGATGAGGTTGCTCAGAGCACAGGACCAGCCACAATCCTACCCTCTGAAGCAGCATGTCAGTAGACTTGTTGCTGACAGAGTTGAAAGTAGAGTTACTTGAACTAAGAACTAAACAAAGAAACCAGTCCCATTGAGCCAACGGGGATTTTGCTGCTTAGCTTGCTCCTTCCAGCAATTTTTGGATTGAGGTAGACAGAAAATAGAGATCATTAATCACAAAGGTTGATAGGAAGGAAACAACAAAGAGGTGGGAAATGGAAAGAATGTCATATGAAATCTATTTGTGATACATGGATGACCAGTACCTTTTCTTGGGCACTATGAAAGTAGCTCCTTGTTTTTCACAGAGCAGGGAAAGAAGGAATGACTTAGCAGGCACTTAACCCCACATGTGGGAAGTTGCAATGAACAGATATAAACAAACAGCAGAATCTTCTTTGCTGCCATAAAACATCTGCTGCCATCAAATACAGAGAGTGCTGTGCTAGCAACTAATAGCGATGGTCTTCTGGTCACATTTATTAGGATGCTTTCAGCTGGTCCAAATCAAACATACAAACAAATAGCTGCATAAAGAATGCCCTCAACAAACACAACTTTTTATTTCTGTAGAAAACAAGTAAGACACTCTTCAGGAAGGACCAGCTTATGAAAAAGCTGTTTGCATGTTAATGTACATAAATATACAGGGTTACAATTTAGTGGGAAATACATTTAAAAAACTTTCAAGTACACAAAATAAACATAGTAAAATTGGATTATCCTTTCCAAACAACTGCCTAAGAGATAAACATTTCTCAAACAGAATGAGCTTCCACTCATGATATGCCAGGTATCTCCACTGGATATGCACTGTAAGAGGGCATGAGGATGGACAGGACCAGAAGGTAAATATCCAGTGTTTGAGATTAACAACAAACTTACCCAAGACAGTTCAGTCCCCATTCTCTTTAGCTATCAGGATTTGCGTAGTGTGACGACTCCCCAGCCAGCCCATGAGAGCTGAGAGGTAGGAAATACCCCTTTACTTCCACCTTCGGATTTCTAGAAGGTTAATGTTTTACAGCTTCGTTAACAATGACATTGTGAAAATCCTGTGCCCCACTTGTGACACCGTGAGGCCATTATTAACAGTCACAGAAATGAGAAAATAGCAATACAGTCTTGGCATTCAGGCTGCCAGGCAGTAAACACAACTGATGGACATGGAACTTATACAAAAAAAGCTGCTGGATGCCATCAGCCTCTTGAGTAGAAGGAATAATGTCTACAGATATGGAAAAATAGCATAAATCATCACAGACTTCCAGAACAGTTTCCTCATGACTGTTGAGACACTCAACAGAGAATTCATAGCATCATTTAAATAAAACAGCAAATTACATGAATATGAAAGACTTTTGCCATGTACAGGAAGCCAAAGACGGATCCTTATTTTACAAACTATATTCTGTTCCTTCTACTCTTTGTACTACAGGAGTTTAGAGATCTATTACATCACCACACTTTTTTCTTTTATAAAATTTTACAAACTGAGGAGTAAAACTAAGTGAATCCCCAAGAGAGAAGGCAAAGGCACCTGAACAATAGATGCTCCCTGATCCTGCTCTACTTACTTTCATGTTAAAACTGTTAAAATAAGCGACCTGTGCATTTGGGATTGCATCCCATTTCCAAGCCATGCAACGGCAGAGATCCCATGCTTCACTTTAGCTACTGAAGTGCAAAGGGCAATTCAAGTTTTCTTAACAGTCTCCAAGACAAAAATTAAACATTTGGAAAAACAGAAACATTTAAAACTCTTCAAACAATTTTAAATCAGAACGGTTTCTATCAGAACATCACATATTTTACACACTTTTTTTAAAAAAATCAAGAGACTCAGCATATTAAATAAGAATCTACATATCTTAAAAAACAGAGAGAGTTTTACAATTGCAGCTGGAAATGTTAATTGTCCCATCTTCCAAAACAGGACTGTTCATAAGTTATTTCTTTGCAGTGCCTCACAAAGATTTTGATTGGCATCTGGTTCTTCAGTCATCACTTCCACAGTTTCCCACTCCCCTGACCTGCTGGATTTCTTGATGGCCTCTACTACACTTTGCATGTACAGGCCATCTTCAAAAGAGGCTGCCATAGAAACAGGTTTATGATCCCATGTCCGACGATCTTCCTGGTCTTGGAAAGACTGTCGCAATGCTTGCGCCATGTACACCATTCCTTTTAGGTAGAGCAGTGGGATGTCTTTAAATCCCTTTTCCAAAAGGCCTTTGTTGACAGTCAGAGAATCTGTAAACAGTAGTTCTTCTTGGAGCGCCGTGTTCTTCTGCCCGTACAAGTCTGTCCCACGAGCTATAAGGCGACCGGTGGATCCAACGACCATGACTTCATGAATGAATGATCCAGGCATGTTAAAGTTGAGAGTCACAGTGCAACAGACACCCTCACTCATTAGCATCTGAAAAAAGCAGAAGTCATCGCTAGTAACATGACGGATCCCGCTTATAGCTGTGTTCTGCTTCACAAAAGTCTTGAGCAAACCGTGGACTTTCTCTGCTTTCCTGCTGGTGAGATGAGTTAGGAGGTCGATAATGTACGTTCCCATTGTATGCAGGCCACCTCCTCCCATTAACTCATCACAGATCCAGTTGTATTTGTGGCTGAGCAGGCTTCCCCCATACACTCGTACATCACAGATCATCACATTGCCCACGTAGTGTTCTTCTATCAACTGCTTCATCTTCACAAAGGCAGGCAAGAAACGGAGAACGTTGCCAACGATGCTCATCAGCTTGGGATAATACCTGGCAGCTGTAACCATTCTGAAGGCATCCACAGAGGTAGCAGCTTTCTCACAGATCACGTTCTTCCCTATTCCTGCAGTATAAAAAAAAGAAATAATATGGCACGCACGGAAGACAAACATGCTCAGATGGCCTGAAGGTTGCCATGAAGCAATGTTTTCTAAGAGCCAGGCTTTCCTGCTCCAATTGCAAAGCAAAGGTCTAGGAATTAGAATAAGAACATCAAGTGTGCAGCAAGTCTCAAAGCAGCTTCCAAGATGTTTTGGTTGCAGAGCCAACAAACTCCCACAGAGAAAGGCTCCAAAGAAAAGAGTTTCTAGATTGTGACAAGATATGACAACGATGACCATTTGGTGGGGGAGCTCAGCTGTTCCATTTTAATTCTGCTCTTTCAAATTAAGGGTAGCAGGCTATTTGTTTAGAAACATGTTCCAAAAATGAAATAGTCCCACTAAAATAAATCTGATATACTTTGGGCTTCCCAAATCAAAAAGAAATCCTTAAGATTAAGCAACTGCTTTAAACTCTGCTAGGGGAACACCCACCACCACCCCCCTTTACTTTCTCTGCTTTCCCTCTAGTAGGGTGCTCATTCAGATCTCCCCAGCTGCCATTTTTTTTTCCTTTTAAATGAATACTGCATTTCAGGAAATCTCCCTCTTGCAGTCAAATTCGGTGAAATTGGACTATGATGCCATGAGTTATTAGGTGGGACAGCAATAGGCAGATGGTCAAACAGCAACAAAACACAACACAGAGAAGGAAAATCATCATGGGAATCTGTGCTCTGCAGAGAAAAGGTGACTGAAGGGGAGATTTGATTATGACTTTGTATTTTACTATCACTATGAATGTGTTATTTTAATAAATTAATAGAAATGGGAGATACAAGATACTTAGGGGCCTGTATAGCAGACACAAGAATTAGAAATAATGTTTTTGGTAAGTGGATTGCTTCAACACCATTGCTAATTGAAAAGCAAGGCATTTTGGTCTGTATGTGTAGGACAGCTGTATCAGCAGGAATGACTTCTGCTTGTATAATTAGACAGCAAAGGTGACTATATGAGTTGTATAGATGAGAACTGCATTTGCAAGCTGACTCACTTGAGGTCTTATTGCTAGCAATGCACCTTGGTCTTGCTCCCAGCCTGAACCAACATGGGCAGTCAATAAATTCATTCTTTTACTTCTAAGCAGAAATAAACAGCATCCCAGGGCAAGCTTCAACCAAAATCCTACATCCCACGCTCTGCTGGGATTCCTTCTCCCTTCCCCATCCTCACCTTTTTCTTCCTTCCTTCTCCTTTATGGCATAGCTTTGCTTCTCCTTTATGGCATAGCTTTGCTTTTCCATATACATCTATTCCAATAAAAAACTTACAGGCATTTTTCAATATAATATCCAGAGACACATCTAAAGTCTCCAGACATTAACTGGCGATGTCAGACTTGAAGGTCAGCCTCTTCATGTGCCATTTTCTGCCTAAGAGTTACAGGAAATACAGTATACAGTAGCAGGCACCTCTCTGAAAGCTACTCCTTACACAGAAGTGGACTGCGCTCCTTTCTCAGAACTGCCTTGGTTTTTATCGATTCCCCAACGAAAAGACAGCAGCATAATCATTTAAATCAGGCTCTTACATAATATGGGAAGCTGAATCCCACACTGCAGCTCCTGCATCGAACGCTCCACCTCCTGGCTGGATGGAGGAAACCTTTCAGTAAGCCATCAGAGCGGTCCAGCTGCTGGTGAGCAGAATGAAGTGAAAAAGGAGCTCTTGTGACAAATCTCTAGGCCCAACTCAGCCAGGGAACAGGGGCAGCTAAAGTCACCTCTAAGCATATATTTTTAATGGGTAAAATCAAAATCCAGCCAGGAGAATGACAAGACTACCAAGTTGTCATTGCTAGCAATGGTTCGAGTATGAACAGTCCTCATCCAAAGAGCACAAAAATAATAAACCTCAGGTTTCGTTAAATTCTAGTGGTCTTTTCTAAAGACCCTAAATAAATGTACATCAAAAAAAGCTTTGATAAAGAAAGGGTCAGGTCAAACTCCCTGGAGTCTCCAGGAGCTCAGGTGTGCTCCCCACTATCTTGCTGACTGCCAGATATTCCTGGTTACCCCTTGGTAACCTATTCAGGGACCATTCCCGACTCTCCTGCCCCAATCCCTGCTGCTAAGACGGACACTGTTCTTTCAGTATTCTGGAGGGCTTGCTGAGCGTCTCTTAAGATGCTTCAGTGCCTGATTTATTTGCTTTGTTGTTACCCAATAGTTCTAAATGGCACTTATCTCAAGCCAAGTTACATTAAAATACAATTAAAAAAAAAAAGTAAAAGGTTCTTCACAGCATCCCAAGTAGATCAGACCATTCTCAAAGTTCACAGAAAATAAAATCCACTCTTGATCCGTGCACATACAGGGCACAGCTCCACTTCTAGCGGCCTGCTGGTCCTGTTTTCCCCCTTGTGCAACTCCATCCCCCTCTGGCATGGATTTGACTGTACAATGAGCCAATTCAGGGTGCAAAACCAACACACAAATATTCACTTATCTCCGCTGTTTTTCTGGCAGTTTATTGCCCTGATTTGACTCTCCACAAAGTCAGGCAATTGCCAGCATCAACACAAAAGGGGACGGGAACCAGATTCACGCGGTCACGGTGGGCGGGGAGGGCTGACCACCCAACACCGTCACCGCAAGCTGATCTAACAAGCCTCCCTGGTTCTGCCACCCACTCGCCCTCATCTTCGCGTCAGCTCCGGGCTCTTTTTGCCAGCGCAGGCTGAGCCATTTAGGGTGCTGAAAGTGATTGATCCCTTTCCTGGATGGCAGTCAACTCAGCGCGCCGACACCGCTCAGCGCAGCCCATCGAGCACCGCTGCAGTGCCAGGACACAGCGGAAGGGGGTGGATAAGTGGAGAGGGGGCTGGGGACACCCAGCGGCGAGACCCCCATAGGGTGCTGCGGGACTCAGCCCGGGGGCTGCACAAGACAAGGGGAGCTCACCAGCACAGACTGAGAAGCCCGCGACGTAACGCCCGCACAGCTGCCTGCAGAGGAGACCGTCTCCAAGCTCATGGAGATGGCCATTCAGCAAGAGAAAGGGCTGTGCAGGGGATGGTCACAAGGTCCCTTACAACGTAATGGCCATGTCTTCCGGTTTGCCTCAGTGGCAACAAGCTAGTACGGCAGTAGCTTAGCTGCCCATGGGACCACAGTCCAAGATGAAGCTTTCACCACAGGCTGTCCTAAGAACACATCTCAGCATCTTCTCTGTGCGTATCTCGAGTGCATCTCCCCATCTAGCAGACCAAACATACTAGCTTCTATAGACAGTCACTCCACTGAAGCCCTCTGAGGAAGCTAGGGAGAGATTTAATCTCACTCCCCAAAATTATCTATTTTCTGCTTATTCAAGAAGTAGGCTGTCCATTCTACATAACAAAAGCCAGTGCTCTTTTCCTGGGAGATGCAGGTTCCTCTGTTAGCCCACACTGCAGTTAACAACTCAGAGCCTCCACAGACCCTCTGTGCTCTGGTGATGATTCCTTGGAAAGTGTTTCTTACTCTCAGTGTCACATTTCCTGTCAGCGAATGTGAAACTACATGTTTAACATAATCATCTTAGTATGAAGGTATGTATGCAGCTCTTAGCTAGCTCTCAGACTGGTAACGACTGCAATTAACCCTGAATGGGCTTGAGGCGACTGGCCTTAACATCCTCCCCAAAACAATGTTGAGTTCTGCCCTGAAGGAAAGGCATTAGGTGGCTGCATGCCTTTCTGCTGGTATTTCATTGAGAAGTGGAAAAAGCAAAAAGTGATTTTTTTTTTTAACTTGCTTTCTCTACCATTTTACATGCTCCAACCATTTATGATGGCTTTGCCAACAGAAACAGGCTCTGGCACCAGTAAGATTCCACTACGTGAGCAGAGGAAGGATGTGCTGATGTGACCAGAGTGCAAAACCTGATTACACACCCCCAGCAAAAACATCCAGCTCCCTTGATCTTTAGCAGTTTGGTTCTGCCACCTGCAATGGGGTGACTGTCCCTTCTGTAGAGCACAGGATGTAAGAAGCAGCTCGACCCTATTTCATCAAGGTGATGATGCTTTTGGAAATGTCTAAGACACAGGAAGAACATACCCAGACACTAAAGAGAAAGTGGTCCTGTGTAACCTTAGTGCTTAATGAAAGTGAGAAGGGTAGCATCAGTTCACTCTTTCTTCTGGGGACTAGGGCCACCTGCCTTGTAGACTCAGTGAGTGTCTCACTCTTCTTGTCAGGCTAGGTTGTCCTCTTTTGTTTCCTTCCCCCTTTTTAAGGGAGACTCCATCAGAGAAAAAGTGTTTTTTGAAGACCTGGTTTGAACATGGTTCCAAGTGAGACAGAAGGATAAGCTAACAAATTAGGGTTAAGGCGCAAAAAATTAATCTGCATCCAGCAAAACTCAGAACCTACATCTAGTGCTAGTAAGTTAGGCATGCTTGGGTCTGTTCTCTGGTACTGACTGGCACAGAGGAGCCCATACTCATATCACAAATGTGCCTTGCTCTCCAGAGCAGGATGCCTGCATCTGAAGTGCTAACTGGGTACAGTGTTTAGCCCAAATTGGCTCCTAAATTGTGCCAGAAGGTTGCTTGGGAGTCTGACAGCTGGCACTGACCAAAACCACTCCACCAAGGAGCGCTCCAACTATTCCACAGCACGGACTGCATCCAGGCTGGAGCAGGTTATTTTGGAAGCTGAAAGCAGTTATCGAGTGCCTGTAAGACCACCTGAGATGAAAGAGGGTCCTTGAAACACCTTCTGTATTTCTATTAGAGTGCTTAATAAAAGTGTGAACACTCAATATTCCTTACTAAAGCAATCAGATCAGATTCTGAACAGACTGCTACTCTTCCTGATACAGCAGAAATCACCTTTTCAAAACATATTTCCAAGTAGATACCCTCTTTAGAACATTTATCACTAGCTCCACGTGCAGGAGAAAAACCACTTTTATTTATGGCTATTTAATTGGCTGTTGTAGTAGGAGGGAGAGCAAAGAAAAAAACGGACTCCATACCCAGGATTCCTTAAACAAACCATCCACTCCCATATTCAGAAGTAAAACCCCATGCTAGATTCTAGGAATTTTCAAACTGATTCCTGAGACGGGAAATAAGCTAAACATTTAAAAAGACATCCTTCACCTCTTGTTCATCTAATACATCCAAAACATAGTTTCAGTCAGCAAAATATCTGATTCAGAGTGTGCTTACATCCTATGGAAATAATCAAAAAGTAACATGAACTGAGACTTTTTGGATGGCAGGATAAACTAGATCCTTTTTTTTTTTTTTTTTTTTTTCCTTAAAGGAATCTTACATCTTTAGTCAGATCCATGCTGGCCATCAGCCAAGAGCTCTCAGCTTCTCCTGTAGCTAGTTAGCCATGCCAGATCCAAAACTTGCCTTATTTAAGAAGTATTTTAAAGCACTGGTTAATAAAACAGAAGCACAGAAAACCCACTGCTTTCTCATCCTACCTGTATCGCATTCCTGTCTCCTGACACAGCACAAACTTTACTCCTCTTAGCCCCTTCCACTGTGACCCCGCCATTCGAATACTGCAGCCATTGCTGCAGAAGGAGAGATGGTAAATGGATTTCTCCTCAGCAAACCTCAAAACCCTCCAGGGGAAGGAGAGGACTAAGGAAAAAGAAAATATGGAGAAAAATCAAATGTTTCCAGTGAATGAAATACAGGGATGGGGTGCGAGGGTTTACCAGGCAATGCAGTTAGGAGGGGGACCTGGCTGGGGGTCATGCAGCCTGGCCGGGTGGCATAAGAGGTGGGCTGGGATGGCCTTGCCACCAAGACAGCTACTGCTTCACCTGCTTGATTGGTTATCTCCCTGGCTATCACATGTACAGCTGCCCATCCAGCACTTCCTATAAATATCTAAAATCTCCCCAGCCTTGCCTCTTTCTGCTTGAGTTGTAATGTTGAACTATTAAAACCATTTATCCCACGTGAATATGTTCATTCCATTGAAGTGCCACTACTTTATTCACCCGCTTTTGAATAATGCAAGGTATTTGAGGTTAAACCTAGAGAGATGTATAACTGGCCATTACCAAAGCATACTAGGTTACTGCTTTGCCCATCACAAGAATTTGGGAGTGACAGAGGAGCCTTCACAAAATAACCAGCTTAGTTTCAGACTTGCTTGCTTTGGAAGCCTCCCAGTGAATGTCAGCTCATTCCAAAATGCTCTCTTTCATTTCATTTCTTGTTTGCATAAGTCTTGAAAAGACCTCCATGCTATTTGTTACAGAGATGGGAAGCACAGTATGCAAAGAGCATTCATAACATGTTTGTTCATCCTGTTTCAGAACAGGAAATCTGGATCTGTCACAATGCAAAGCAGCAATACAGCCTTTGCTGATTCTCTCCTTCATAATTAACAGGTACGTGCTATAATCTGTAGTGACTCTACAAAATCAGGTGTCCAAACAATGTATTTTGCAAAGATTTCTTATTCTCAAACTATGTAATCAACCCATGTAATTCAAAACATGCAAAGTAAAAGGCTTCCTTTGTAGCTGTTCCACAAACTACCCATTTAAAGGCTGGGCTCTGCATGGGCAACAGTGTTACCATTAATATCCTGAAGAAATTTTTATCTGAGAATTCCTAATGTTTTGTCTCCTTAAACTTGGCTTCATATACATATTGTCTACTTCACATTCCACTCTAGCCTGTCACTCAGCTCTGAGTTCATTTAACACAGAGATGAATGCATTTTAACTGTGGGACATGAACCACAAAATTAAATTTCATTCCTCTGAGATCAAAAGAAGCACAAATTTTAGAATAGCTCCTTGCTTTACCTGCTGTCAAGATAAACCATAAGATTATACTGTCTTAATTTGATTTATTCTCAAGGCTTTGATCTGTTCTGTCTAGTTCATGAATTCAGTCTAGTGTTATTATTTTGCCCCTGTCATGCCAGGATTGTACCTATGCTTGTTTCTGGGCATTGATCAGTGAGAAATTTAATGCAAATAAATGGAACACCCTGGAAACAGTAGGCCTCTCCTTTTCACCAGTAATAAAATGTAAGCGCATGATACGACAAACTGTTTTCATTGTACCGCATCTGATCTTTCCTAAATCCCTGTCTCAGCTAGTAGAACATCGGTGTAGCATCATGTACAATTCCCAGCCAAGAATCCTCTAATCACAAACGTCACTATTTCAATCTGAATGTCCCTAAAAGACACACTTCACATCTTTGACCCTACTCTGATTTTGCGTTGCTCCAAAATGCTGAATCATAACAAGCTATCCAACATTGTGCTTAAAACATGTCACGACGTATTTGGTAGCCGGTATATAAATACCATTTCGACAAATCTGGAAAGCTGAAAGACAGGAGCAGCCTCATACTGGGTTCAAGATAGTTTTCAGATGGGAACATTTCAGGGAATATAGAAATAAGTGAAGAATAAACTGTCTTTTGCTACTCCATCCATTGATTTGCCTAGCATTTTCAACTTTCCATTGAAGCACAAATATCTATCTTGCAGTCAAGCATACATACCACCTCTGTACTTCTGCACCAGCTTTGACTCCCTTGCCTCCTCTGGGTAATGCCATCTGATGGGCTCCTAGTCTTTGCAGAAAAAAACCCAAATTCACCTTTTATTTACTAATTCACCAGAGAAGGTTCAAGTCTCCCTTTTAGCCCACTTCACACTTGACCATCAAAAGCTATGAGAGCTAGTGAAATGCTTATTACCTAACAAGTGTTTAAAAGAATTTTCAGTATTTACGAGAGAGACTTGCAGTTCAAATATTGAAAAAACAGAATTTCTTAGACTTAAAGAAGCCTAACGATGTAAACAAAAAAAAAAAACCAAACAAATTAACAATGTAAAAGATGATAAAGCCTGAAATATCTCTGTGCATATCTAAGTGGCATTTCAAAAGGTTTATATGAGGAATTATTTACTTCCAAAACAAATTACTGTAGAGCAAAGAGGTTAAGAACAACAAACCACGCTGGCTCACAGAGTTTAACCTACTTCTCCCTCCTAAAATGAATTCATGCGTATCTACTGTAAACACAATAAAAACATCACACTTGGTATTTACAGAATTATACACAAAGTCACACCAGCGCTGTACTATGCAAGAAGAACATTAACACTACAGAGTCACGCGCTGGAAAATTAAGGAATGTCAGGATGCCCACGCAGCTGGCTCCTACCTCCCTGCCCAACCAGTTCAGTATATCGTCCCTTCTCTCCCAGACACTTTGACCCAGACTTCCTTGTTAGATCCCTCCTGCCATCCCACATGGACCAACATCTGTCCCTTCCCCAACATCTGGGCCCTCCATTTCAAATGAAAAGATTCCCTGAGCATGTCTGCACTCGGGACCTCACAGCCTGCTACAGCCCGACGCCTCCGAGCTGTGGCCAGGCTAACAGCATACTCACTGAAGACAGCACCTTCAGAGAATTTAAGTCCTCGCTAACAAGACTATCAAGTAGATGCAAACATTTTCTTTCAAGACTTGTAACTTTCAAATGTTGTTTTATTTGTGGGGAAAATAAGCAGCACAGCTGAACAATCCCCCCCCCCCCCCCCCCTTCAGCTCCAAGGCAAATTTCAGGTTCCTATTCCAGAGCACAGGGAGATTTGAAATGAAGCAAGCAAGATTTTTTTTTTAAATGGGCATAAAAACTCCCCCCCCCCATCATCTTCTCTGAATTAGCTCAATCATTTTTATTACAGTCTTCTCACCATAAATTCAGTCTGAAAAGGATATGGGCCTATAAATAGTGTTATAACTATAAATAGTATTTTTACAAGAAATTCTAGGTAACCTTTCTTGCAGATGGCTTTGCCAATTCCGAACAAAATAGCCTTTAGCACTGTATGTGCACATTGGGACAACTAGAATAGTACTGGGCTAAGAGGTTCAAATTGCACTCTGCCAATAAGCTATAGATTTGGGGGCCAACTCCAAAGATAAAAAGGTACCTAGAGCTTTCACAGCAATTTGCCGAGTTAGCGGTGGAGGGATATTGATGCAAACCAAATCTACGTCCTGGTGCAGCAAGACATCGTCAGTCCGACTCGTGTAGAAGGAGATGTTCATTTCCTCTGCCAGCTGTTTTGCCTCCTCTTCAGTCTTCCCCCAAAGTGCTTCGATGGAGAAGCCCTCTGCTCTCAGCAAGGGGACCAGTACCCGGGCAGTGCTGCCAGTTCCAAAAACGCCCACTCCAGGAAGCATTTTCATTCTGCGTTCATTCAAGCATCAGGGTCTACATGTAGGCCTTCGATAAAATGCTAAACTCCTCAGTTTTCCGTTTTGACCACAGTTCCTAAAACAGGAAAAGTTACAAGCGAGTATCAACAGAGGGCATATTTTGACATCAAACGCAGCAAGTCCAAATGCTACCTATTACCTTCACGTGGCATGCAAAATATTCAAAGATCCTCACAAAGGAAAAAAAAAAAGCCAATATAGAAAAAAACCTTGCAATTTTTGGAGAAATGATATTAAGGGAACAAGCTAAACAGTTCTATTGCAGAGGACAGGAAGAGCGATAATAAAGCGGTTCGACTAAGTCATGAGTTTCTCCTGAGCTTCAAAACACAGGAAGCATGTACAGAAATACATAGGAGCATGCCAGGACAAGTCAGAAAAGTCAAGGCACAAACTGTAACTGAGAGGAGACATCAAGGGGACAGGACATACAGTTTATCGCATCAGCAGTAAAAGTAGCGCTGCTGAAGTTGAGACAATGTCAGTCTCTAAATAAGATAAAGGTTTGTGAGATGAGGTAATACCTTTTATTAGGGCAACTGATATAGCTGGAAAAAATAGGCAAGCTTTGGAGCACATAAGCCTTTTTTCCAAACTAAATATACAGGTTGAAAACAACTATTTTGAGTTTAACAATTACGCCAAACAGTTAAGACACTCGAGAGAAAATCTAGAAAATAGGTTCTGTGGGGAAAGCTGGGATTCACTGAGCTTGTTTAGCCTGGAGAGGAGGAGGCTAAAAGGAGACATAATGTCACTGTTAAAACACATAGAAGGCTGCTTCAAAAAGGAAAAGGACATTCTTCTATCCGTGGCCATTGTGGGTACTCAGGGTTTTCCTCAACTCTGGACCAGTTAAAAATATCTCCTTCTGCCCATGACATTCAGTAGAGACTGGGAACACAGGTTCTTGCACACAATTATTATATTTCCTATAAACAAACATTTGGTTTAGCCAAATATTTTTTTTTAAAAACATATTTCCTGATAAATTAATCCCTTCAGACTCCTACTTGCATGTCTGTCTGAGAACTACCTCTGGCCACAATGTCCTTTAGCAGAAGTCTGCTCAATCTGTGATGCCACTGCAACCTATGATTTGGTTTTTGTTGTTGCGTGCTTTCTTGAATTCACATCTGCTACACCCACTGCTGATGATCTTTCTCATGTTCATAAGATTTTTTCTTTAAAAAATAAGGTTACTCAGAATCAGGTTTCCTTAAAAGTCTATAATGAAAAGGCAAAGATCACGTTGCTAACAGAACTGATACTAGAAAAAATCCCCGCAAGCCATCCTGCGAGCGGCAAGAGACGATTTGGTTGCAAAAGACACAGAACAAAGCACAGTTACGCATCTCCCCATCCTAAAATGCTCAAGCTAAGTTACAACGCGTGAAAGCAAATCCTGACCTAGCATTGGGAAGTACTAGCATACATAAGTCAACGTACCCATAGGGCAAATGTTTTATATGCTATTAGCATTTTGTTAGTTTGGGGGCATTGCCTATACAAGTACGTACACTGACCAGCATAACAATAATACTGACTGAACATCTAGGTGTTTCTGCGATATAAGCACTGAACGAGAAAACAGAAACATTACCATTTGTGATTAATTTGCAATATACATATAAATATTTATGGATGCCATAAAATGTTATGAAACATTCACTGAACTAATTCTGTATGTTTTTTCCTCATTCTGTGGGACATTGGCTTTGCAGTGCTACACTCATTGTCTTTCCTTATAAACATGAGCAAAGTTCATTTGCATTTAAAATTTACTCCTCTTTCTCCAACACTTAGCTGATCACTCAAATAAGGATGGCATCAAAGGAATCTTGAAAATGTTTATTCTTCTACAGAAAAAGATAGCTTACTGGCAGGAAAGATGGTTTATATTTATGATTGTTTTCTGTAAGCCAAATGAACAAAAATAAAGCCTGACAACTGGATGGCAGGTAAGTATAGATCTTAGTCACCCCACACATATTTGGCAATTTATAGCTGGAATAAGAAAAAGTGCCTGTGGTAAGAAGAATTCTTTTTGAACACACACAAACTAAACATATTGGAAGACAGACAGAGCAAGTACATGTCTGCTTGCAAAAGATTGCACAGACATGCTCAAAAACATATAACAAAAGTTTAGAAAAGGGTGAATTGCCTGAAACTGCTATTAAAAGCACACTGTAGTACTCAACATATATAATACGAGACTCTTGCCTTTCAAGGAAGCTGATTTCCATAACATTTGCTCATTTTAAGTTCTATTTCTTTCCAGTTTCTTGTCCAACTGCCTCTTAAAAGTCCCAGTCACATGGAATTCACTCAAAACTCACCTATTCCCAAAGAGCAGCGTGCAGCTGCTTGAGCATCACCAACAGCTATCAGCTCAGACCTACAAAAAGTAGCATTTTACTTCCGTGGAGACCTACTATTGATCGTGTAATGCCTTAAGCCCAACACCAACTCACCACCAAGTGCTACGACAGCAGTCCAGAGCCATCAAAGAACTGGCAAGCCCAATCTCAGCAATGACTTCCAGCAACTCAACCACGCTCTTGGCAATTGAAGACATGGCCCGCACCCCCAGCAGGGTTTGAAAGCCCCCCAAATAACGCAGCCAGATGGTTCTGCAGAGAGAAAAGTGTCACTGGCCAGAGGGCATGCCTCTCTTCCCCGACTTGAGAGCTCCCTGTAGCCTCTTGCTCCCTCTCTATCTTCACCACCTGGAAAGTCACAGTGGGATCAGTGTGGATGTTGAAGGGCAATGAAAATGAAGTATTATACAGGAGAAGTCACAGAGCACACACGATGTGGACAGAATCAGAATAAATATTAAGAGAGCTGTAACAGAGATTCTGCAAAAGCTTTTTTGAAAGGGGGTACCAACACGTACCCCATGCAGCACGCACACTAGTGAACTACTTTGCAGACGCATTGCAGAGCCTGGACCTGAGGCGTTCCTGCCCAGGCCACCCCTGGGAAGCAATCTAAAAACCCAGCGTATCAGAATGAGCTCCCAGGTGAGAAAAGAGGAATCTGTAATTAACAGATTTCTTCATCAGAAAGAACAGAGAGACTGAAAGAACATCACTGTGTTACTGCAAAAATCCCTGGTGCACCTTCCTGGGGAACACTGTGGGAGTTTCTGATCCTTCTCATCTAAGAAAAGAAAAAAAAGTAGAACTGGCAAAGGCTCAGAGAAGGACAATCAACAGCACACATCTTCCATATGACAAACACCTAACCAAGCAAAGACTCCTCAGCCCGGGAAAGAGGTTACTGAGGGGGGATACTACGGAAGGTAAGAGTCATGCATGGCACAGACAGGGTGGAGACAGACCAATTTTTCACTGTCTCTTCCTTTACGAAAACCGGCGCAGATCTAATAGAAAGCAGGATCAAAACAATCTAAAGAAAGTGGTTCTCGACACAAAACTGATAAGCTGTGAAATGCCTCGCCACAGGACATTGCGGGTGCTAACAGCTTACATGGATCCAAAGGGAGCTCAGACAAGCTCAAGGAACCCACTGAGGGTTACAAATTACAGAAGTCATCTCCAGCTCAACAAGCAGCTGAGCTGAAAAAAACTGGAAGCCCAGCAAGTGCAGAGAGAGCAAACGGGAAAGGGGCGTCAGTGCATGGATGCCTTCTTCTTACACCCTTCCTCAGGCTTGTGCTATCAGAGATGGGCTAGTATGTTTTTGCACAGTCTTATCACCCTGTTTGGGGCAGGGAAATGAAATTGTCTCCTTTTGCAGATACACTGATCTGCAAATATGACTTGGAACAGACACCAGCACACGCCAACTGAAGACATTACCACTCGGAGCCATTTCTCTAAGTGTCTCATTGAAATTTGGGTATCTAGAGTTACATAAGTATATGCTGCCAAGTGTCCCCAAGAAGCCAAACAGCTCCCTTCTTTGGCTGTAGGACTCCAAATGCATGGCAAGATTCAGCAGAATGGAAACAGGCCTGAGAAAGAAAGGCCTGAACCTGAGGAGACAAGCACCAGCTTCTGTGCCCTCCAAACACCAACTTAGAATTAGGTGCAATTTCTATAGTTACTCTAGGAACCAGAAAGTCTAAAACCTTAAAACAAGACTGACCAAATTAGTTGCACAAATAGATCATCAGCCTTTTTTAAGCCAGTCTTTCAGAAAAGAATAATTCCTATATATTGGCATCTCTTGTCAGCAAACACTGGAATGAACACTGCTGTAAGGACCCTCCCTACCATGGAAACATCAGAAGGCAGGACTCTTATCTGGAAGTGAAAACTGGATTGAAACTGTTATCTTGCAGGTCAAATGATACAAATCAAATTCCCTTTTAGAGAGACAAAATCAGCAATGCCTGCAGCATCATTCTGAACTTGTATTTTCAAACAGAGGCACTTAAGGCTCTTAAATCTAATCTTGTCTCTAGCTACCTTTCCTTTTCATAACCACACAATGTTTCCATTCTTCAATGAATTTGACAATGTATTTGAAGTCACATCCTACTGTCACAGGAAGGAGTTGTTTGACTTTTTGGGATACATGGCAATAAACACATGACTTAATACATTGAAAAAACATGATTATTCCTACAGAATTTGATCATGATTCAATTCCACGTTGAATCAGTCAGAGGCAGAAATCTCAAAACCTCAGGGCTACAATACCCTGAAAGAGTTTGTGGATAATTATAGGTGGCCAAATAGAGTAAAAAAAACACAGTCTGTGTCCAAAAAGATGCCAGTTAGCTTAACACTGGCTCTCTGGAAGGAAAGAGCAATTCATACTTCTCTAACTCAGCCTTAAAGGTTCCACTTTGCTCCCGAGGAAAGCGATGTCGAGGCACTCGGTGCAGGAGCACACCAACAACTGGGGCACGCTTTTCGCCAGCCAGCTGTCGCTGCCTTCTTCGCAAAGAAGGTGAAGACAAGTACCAAGGCCTGCGCAAGCCAGAAACTGGTTGTGGCATCCCCATGGATCTCAAGGATGCATATGAATCCTTGACAAAATCCACATAGGAAATAAGCCAGTTTTCACCCGGAGACAGGGGTCTTCCACGAGTGACGGTAACTCACCGCTGAGACAGAAAGCCTGTAACGACAGACGCTGCTCCCAACCCTCAGCACTGCAAGGGCCCCGCAGAGGAGCGGAGACGCTGGCGGAGGCTGCAAGCGTGACTCGCCGACAGGCTTCCCGCAGGGACAGAGCGGGGGAACCGCACTGCTCCCCCCGAGACCAGCTGCCCCCCCTCAGAGGGGCCGACATCCTTTCCTTACCAAGCGCGTCCGGGGTGGCGGCCCACGGAGCCGCAAGCCTCCGCCACCCCCCCGGCCGAGGCGGTGCGATGCTCTGGCCTCCCGGTGCGGGATGCGCCGCCGGCGCCCGCCGCTGCCCCCGAGGCCCGCCGGGGTCCAGCGCGGCGGCGAGGCCGCGCCAGGGGCAGCGGCAGAAGCACGGACACGGCCCCTGAGGGGGCCCGGCTGGCGCGGCGCGCTCCCGCCGGCCGCAGCGGCCCGGGCAGCCCCTCGCCTCCCCGGCCCGGCCCGCACGGAGACGCCCGCCGGCCGCGGCACGGTGCCGGGCAGCTCCCGCCGCGCCCCCCGGGCCCGGCCCAACGCCCGCCGGCAGGGCCGCGCCCCCCCGCCCCCGTCGTGCGGCCCCCGGAGCGCGGCGAGCGGCCCCTACCTGCTGCCGGCCGGCGGAGGGGCTGCGCGGCGCCGCCCCGCCTCGCCCCCCGCGCATCTTCGCGCCGGGCGCGCTCCCGCGGCGGCGACGGCCGCGCGCTCCCGACGACGCCCTGCCCGGCCGCTCGGCGCATGCGCGGCGCCCGCGGCCCTCGGTGGGCGGGGCGGCCTCGCGCGCCGCGGGGAAGGAAGCGGGACCGCGGAGGGAAGGGCGGGCGCGTCCCCCCGCCGGGGCGCTGAGAGGCAGCGGGAGGCGTCCCGGCCGGGGCGGCGACAAAGCAGGCGGCGGGAGTGGGCTGTAGGAGCGCAAGGGCCGCAGCGCCCAGGGCTACCGGGGCAGGAAGGGGCGAGAGGAGGTGCCCCACCGGCTCCAGCTTCCTGCCGGTTCAGGCACCCCGCGCCGGGGCTGGCACGGCCACCCTGGGGCAGAGGGGAGCGAGGAGCCGTGGCCCAGGCCGGCTGCCCCGGGGCAGGTCTCCGTGCCCGCCTCTTGGAGGCGCCTACATCACGCCTCACAGCCGGAACGGGGCAGGGACTCCTAAAATGGCGGCGCCGTGGGAGGCTTCAGCCCGGCCACTTGACGTGGCGCCTGGTCACTAGGCCGGAGGCGGGGAGGAGGGCGGGCCTTCGGCCGACTGGCAGCGCCGACAGCCAGCAGAAGATCGGCGCGGTGTGTCGTCAGCGGCGGTGGTGAAGCGCCTCGGCTCGGCGGTCGCACTGAGGGCGGCAGTGGGTGCGGATACCGGGGGCACTTCGCGCCCGCCCGTCTCCCCCGCTGCCAGGCCCAGTCTGAGGGAGGCCCTGGAGGGGACTGCAGGTCCCGGCTGCCCTGCCGGAGCCGAGGGCATTAGGAAAGTGGTTGACTCCGAGCGCCGCTGCGGCCCAGCGGCTGCCACCCTGGGAGGGGCTGGGCAGGGAGAGGCGGCAGCCCGGCTGCCCTGCCTTCCTCCCGGCATCCACGGTCACGGGATTAAGGACGTTAGCGGGGGCTTCCTCTGTTCCCTCTCTTTGTGGGCATACTGATGTACCCCTCCCTGGTCTTCCTCTGTATCTCCTCCGATTTGGAGGTACCTTTTTTGATACGTGGAGACTAGAACTGCACTAGAACCACACCCGAGATGCTCATACACTGGTTTTGATACAGTGGAAAATAAAGCTTTTTGTGTTGTGGCTGTCTCCCTTTCCAAAACCTCCGGACTGTGCTGAAGTCAGAGATCCACTTGGTGGATTGTGGTCGCACTGAGCCATTTTGCAGGCTTGTGCTTCCATGGTCCAGCTCTGTGAGGGGCCTTGGTGGTAGGTCCCAGGAACTGGGCTGTTGGATCAGTCCATCTCAGGACCCTTCTTTCTGTCCATAGAAAGAATGAACTGGGTTTTCCTAGGCTTAGGCTTTAGTTCAGGAGATTTTTGCCTCACTGCGAGTCTGTTGTTCAAGGAAGTTTCTTGTTACAGGCTGACTGAGAGCAGGATTCTGCCAGGCACTGTAGAGGATGACTCCTGAGACCCTAGGGAAGGCAGAGCAGTGCAGCATCCAAAGAAAAGCTCCTGCACAACCACCACGCTTGGCCTGAGGACAGCCCTTGTCCTCCTGGTGCTGGTCTTCCTCTCCCAACACTGCACAGGGGGTGAGTGGTCATCTCAGGGCAGAGCAGGGCCAGCTCCTCACCTGCTCACAACAGGCTGTGAAGAGCTGCAGAAGGCAGGAGAAGGAAACTTCAGCAGCCGTTTCCCAGGGGATGTGTCAGGCCACAGCAAGGGCCTGCTGCTCCCTAAGGGTCAGAGAGCTGGCAGCCAAGAACAACAACATGGCCAGCAGGGCAGGGGCCTCACTAGCCAAGGCCCAGTCCCACAGTGCCTGAGCAAGGTGAGCAGGGCAGGCCCAGAGATGGTAGCCAGGTTCAACCAAGAGTCCAGATCATCAGGCAAGTTGGTGGTGATGAGGCAAGTCTGAGGTCAAGCCAGGAAGTCAGCCCAAAGGTCAGGATCAGGTCCAGTGAGGGTAACCAGGATGAGAAACAGTGCAGTGATTGTCGGGCAGATCCAGTGATGAGGCAGGACTGATGTTAAGCTGGGATGTCAGACCAGGGGTTGGGGTCTGCAGCCAGACACAAACATGGCCAAACTAGAAGCCAGTACTCTTACAACATAGCTCAGGTAGGGGCTGAAGGCCCAGGGCTGAGCATAAATGAGTTTCTGGGCTCATTCTGGGTGCATGTGAGGAGGCCCCAGGTGAAGCTGTTCAGGGCCATTAAGGCCAATTAGTACATCAGAGCCCTGACAGGATGAATGTGTGGAGGCTCTTTGTGAGGATTTGTACTTGGGTGTGCATATGGACTGATTGGATCTTGGGAGCTTTCTGAAATGCAATTCAGGTTGTGCCCTCAAAGGGGGAAACCCCCAAGCCCTTGGCCCTTGACCTGGTGCCCTGGCATCACTATGTGGTTTGACAGCTGCAACACCCCTCACAACAAGGGCTGTAGGGCGCCTGGGTCAGGGCTGTTCCCCTCTTCATCAGCGTTTCCAACTTTTGCGCATGTTACAATAAAGGGAAACAAATTTCTGCCGTGGTTGTGCTGAGCTCTCTCTAGCATGACAGTCACAACTCCTGGGACAGGACCTCAGGCAGATGTTCAGGGCTTTTGCATTTTCCCAGTGCTGTACAAGGGAGTGTGGAGATGCTGAGAAAGTCCACAGCCTCTGTCCTGTGTCATATATTGTGTAATGTGTGATACAGATGTCTGACAATACAGTGCACCCAGTGCTACTAACAGCACTTGTGATTTCCTTCCCTCGTTTTTCTTTGTAGAAAAGTACATGAAGTGTTGCGTTATGTATATGAAAAAACCTATTTGAACTCATCAGCTACAGAGTTTCTGTGAGACTCCCAGGGATTGTTCCTTACCAGCAGCTGTGTAAATACACAGCACTCTCGCTGCTTAGATTTGCCTCCTTTTTCAGTCAGAGCATTATGGTTGAGAATTAGAGCAGCTCTTACCTGTCCCATCTTGCCACAGAGTCACCTCATTGTGGTGAAAGATGGGGTCCAGCTGGGAGGGACTCTGGTAGGAGAGTAGCTCTGTGGAGTCAACAGTAGAAAAAACATTAAACTTTGGTCCTTTCTGCATAGCCGTGCTAATGCCAGCAGTCTTGGAAAACTCGGAAATGCACTGTTTGCCCTGCACACAGAGGGCACTGCCTGCCAGAGTAGTCATTCCTAGTCCCTGTCTGCGCTGGGGCTGCAAACAGGTCTACAGGGGAGTGGGGGAAAGTCATACATGGAAAGGGAAGAGCTCACAGGTCTTGTTGTCACTGACTTTTCTTATCAAGCTCTTGCACTTCTCGCTGCAGGTTTGTGACTGTTTGTGGTTTTGAGGTTTGTGTTGACCCAAGGATGGCCTGGGTGGTTAAAGCCATGGAAAAACTTAGAAGAGAGAACTGAAACCTTTGGTCTGCCATCCACAGTTAGGCCCACACATCTGATGTGCTCAGATTGCAGTTAAAACTGATACTCTTATGTCCCCAGGCCAGAAAACCCAACCAGGGGTCTGGAAGTGAGGCAAGGCTTGTAACACTGACAGTAACACAGGCCTGGCAACACTTGGACAATCTTTCTGTTTCCTTCACTCTCTGAATTGTGATTTAGCAAATTATCCTAGTACCTAATTGAGCACAGAATCCAGCTTGCTTAAGGCCATCTAGATAAAGCTTGTACATAATCATGGGGCAGTACAGTTCCTGTCTCTGTCTACCTTCTGTGTCAGAAACAATTGAGGATGACTGCAGGTGCTACGCTGCTGGAGAGTTGAAGGATGTCTCCCTAAAGAGCTGGAAGTTTTCAGCCACCCAAAAAAGGATGTCCTGATCTTCCTAGTGTAAGCAAATCTTCTCCTTGGGGACCGGTGCTTATCAGGGAATAAAGGACTATTTTCATCTGTTCCCTTGGCTGCTCTTTTTACTTTATTTGGATCTCCTGACAAGACCAGATTTAATGCTGGTTTGTGTGCATGAGGCACTGTGCTAGCTTACAGCAGAGCTGAGTTGGCCCAAACCGCTTTCCAGGCTAAAATATTAGTGAGCTGGAAGACTCCAGCCGAGACCAAGAGCCACAGGCTCCATGCCTTGGTGTTTGCACTTGCGTCACAGCACCTCAAAAAGGCTTTTGCAGCAGGGCTCAGGAGAATGTAGGCACCCCCTCTCTTCCCTCTGCTTTCCTGCAGACCTGCAGTGGCTAGGAGGCCCATGCCAAGTGCAGCTCAAGGGAAGCATGGGAGCCAGTGTCTGCTCCTGGACGGAAGGGCAGGGCTGGGGGCACCCTATAGCAGAGCTGCAGACACATACCCTCAGCTCTGCAGTTCACCCAACCTTCAGTTCATTGAGGTCCAGGGATCTACCACCAGATCAGGGGTTACCCCAACATCCCCAAACTCTGTTGCCTTCTTTCTGAAACCCTCCTTCCGTCTTTGCATTTCAGTTTTTTGCACTTCAGAATTTGTTCATCATTATTTCTGTCTACATCAGCACTGGGCGCATGTGATTGGCATGAAACCAAAGGAAGTTCCATCTGAATATAAGAAAAAACTACGGTGAGGGTGACTGAGTACTGGAACAGGTTGCCCAGAGAGCTTGTGGAGTCTCCATCCTTGGAGATACTCAAAAGCTGTCTGAACTCAGTCCTGGACAGCCTGTTCTAGGTGACCCTGCTTGAGCAGGGGGGTTGGACTAGATGATCTCCAGAGGTCCCTTCCCACCTCAGCCATTCTGTGAATCAAACAGCAGACACAAGAGTTAAAATCAGGTTGATGTGAGGGAAACCAAGAAGAGAGGAAGCCTCCATAGGCAAAGGGAACTAGCTACATGTGAGCAGGGAAGCAAAGAGGAGGAGAGCTCCTAGGAGTGCAGGGAGGGCTCTGGCTCCCCGCAGCTAGGGGTGACCATTTTGCTGCAGAGAGACAGGAAAGCTCCAAATCGACTCACTACATGCATCATGGTCGCTGCGAGGCTCTGGAGAGTTCATTGAAGAAGACAGCATGATGATCCCACTGGCAACCAGCTTTCTGTCCATGCTGTTCCTCGTGTGGCCGCCCATGAGTGAGGCCCTTACGCCCTCTGCTCTAACTGTGGGTCAGGAGAGGAGACGGCTGGTAAGAGCAGATGGTGGAAGGGACAGTGCCGCTGCCCGGGGTCTAGCTGATGCTCTGGGACCATGGCTTGCTGGCAGCCAGGGTGCATTGGCTCTTGGCTCTCTTGAGCTCTGGGAATTTGCCATTGATTTGCAGGGTCTGAGGTCTGCAGCGCCTATTAGGCAACATGACCAGAGAGCCTGAACCCCCGACCGCAGGGAAGGTGAACCCTCTCCTGGGAAGGTGGAGGCTGAGATGCAGGTGCAGGCAGGCTGAGGTCAGCCCTCAGCCCTTTGCCACGTACTCACTGCCTGTGGACACTGCTATCAGGAGCTGGGGAGGCTGAGCAAGGGGTAAGCTGAGGCCTGACCAAAGCAGGTCCTTCCTGGGGGTCATTTCAAAGATGAGCAGACAGGAGAAGTTATTTCAAAGGGAAAGAAGATTTTATGCCACATCGTGTGGGACCTTCAGGGAGCAAGGCCAGGCAGCTCCATCGTCAGGGGCTGAGTTTCACGACCAGTTTGCCAACCCTCATTCTGAGGAAGGCCCCTGCCACCAACTCTGCAATGTACGTTTGTGAGCCTGAAACTGGGGACAAACGTAGGAAATACAGAGAACTGGGGATGGGATGAAACCAGGGAGGTTGTGGGGGTCTCTTAGGTATCTGTCATTCTCTAGGGCTGGCTGTTTCCTTACACCTAGCCCTCTATCCCAGCACACCCATGTTTCACTCCCTGAACGATGGAGACTGGAATAAGTGGCCTCAGCAATGCCTCCTGGTTTGGGTGCCTGAAGACCCTTCTGCCTAGGTTGCCTTAGATCCTCTCACAAGAGCAGATGTCTCCTCTCTGATCGTTTGCAGTTTTTGATCCTTCGTGATAAAAGAAATGTTCGTGCAGTGCACAACACTGGATGGCACTAATCAACATGCACCATTTTAATATTCAATATTGAAGGACACTTAGCAGCCGGATTTGGAAAAGAACATCAGCTGCTGGAGGAAAGGACAGTTATATGAGCTCTCATTTTTTATGAGCAACATGTACCAATGGAATATGTCTGCTGCAAGGTACGATCTTTTCATGCTTTTGTTTTCTCCAGAAATCTCTGACCTGATTGTGTACCAGACCTCAGGGCCGATCAGCCGGTCAGAAGGGTCGAACGTCAGCGTGGAGTGCATGTCTGAGATGCCGTCCAGGCACCTCGCTGCGCACGTGGAGTGGTACAAACAGAGCAAGCTGGTGGCAGAGGGGCAAAACAACAGCCAAACCCTGTGTATGGGAAAAGACTCTGCCAATCTCGCCTTGACTAATGTGTGTGTAGCCGACACAGGAACCTACGTGTGTGCGGTGTTGATCGCAGGAAGGAACTTGATGAGCAGAGGAAATGGCCCTCAAGTGACAGTTTTCGGTAAGTGGCACAATTTCCCACTGGGTTTTCATGGAAGTGATGAGCAGGGAGAGAAGGTTGCTACAGTGAACGCTTTCCAAAACGACCCCTTGAGTGCTACGCTCCAACACACCTTGTTCAGTCTGTACCTGACATTACTGTCCCTGCTCTGACACCAATACAGACACCGCAAGCCTGCTAAGTCCTGAGCTACTTATGTGAACAGGACTTTGGGTTCCTGAGTCACTTGCTCATTTCTGACAGTGTTTCCCCCGAATGTGTCCTTGTCTTAGGAACAGGAGGGGCCAACTCAGAAACCTCCCACCTCCATCCGCTAAACCCAGCATGCAGCAGAGGAGCTGTTTGGCCATCAGACCCAGCCCGGTCCTGCCTAACCTCTGGGTCTGTGGGCTTGGATGTATAGAAAAAGAGGGCTTCTGCTCTCTGCCCATCCAGATGCCTCTCTCCAACCACGAGGAACCCAGGAGCAGTGTGGGGTGTCTGAGGGGACTGCCGTACCCAACTACAGTGCCAGCACGGAGGTGCCAGGGAAGGGCAGCGCTGACCAGGGGCAGAGCGAGCAGGGGGCAGTCGGTGTCCCAGCGCCGGGTCTCTGCCCCAAGGCAGGGTGAGCAATAGCCCTGTGGGTCCCGCAGCAGCCTGGCCAGCGTGTGCTCAGAGTGTCTGGGAAGGAGGTTGCTGGTCTGGGAGGAGGGCTGGGAGAGACCCCTGGCCCTGCGGAAACGCTGTCCACCCTTGGTGCAGCCCAGCTCCTTGCCAGGAGCCCACCCAGCACTGCCTTCCTCCTGCCTGCAGGCGCAGTGGTGACCCACTGGCTCTGTGCTGGCCCTCGCTTGTGTCTCTGTCCTCCAGCTTGGGACCCAGAGGCACCTCAGACTGATGCCCCCGGCGAGGACACCCAGGCAGGTGAGCTCCCACGGACCTGCTGCAGGTGTGTTAGAGCCCAGCACTGCCCAAACCACCTGCAGCTGCAAACTTTGGGCAGAGGGATGTGGGCAGGAGGGGGGGCAAGGCAGCTGGGGGACCCCTTGGAGGACTTGTCTCTCACAGTGTTGTTGATGCTGCCAATGACCTTGGGAAAGAAACCCCCCAAAGAAGCAGCACCACGAGTGCCTGCAAGCCGAAGCATGTGTCACTGTGCAGTGGGACAGGAGTTAATGAATGTTTCTTTCGTCATGATGTGTCACAGGACTCAACCTCCTTTTTACGCTGTGTGTGGAGTAGTGGTTGGGGTATTTTTCTCCTTGCTAGTACTTTGTGTCATGGTGTGGCAGTGCAAAATGAACACCAAAGGTAAGGCTGAACCTGGGCTAAGCCACCATCTCCAGTGGGAGCTGGTAAGCACCTGCCCTTAGACACACAGAGCCTTGGGAAATGTTTTACCTTCACTGTCCTGTCACCTTCTGTAGCTCCCAGACCCGAGTACACAACCGTCCCTGCTTACTCGGTGGCAGGGCCAGTTTCCCCTACACTAGTGTCTCCTGCCTGTCCCAGAAGAAACCCATCCGGGAGCGAGGAGAACATTCGTCCCCCCATTTCCTCTGTCCGGTGGCTGATAAAAATGCTAGTTTATGCCACAAGCTGCAGACACAGTGCATGTGAAACAGGTCTTCCTCATTACTGCCCACGCCTCCAGAAATGGCAGGTCAAGGCTTTTCTTGAACCCCTCAAAGGCACTTCTTTAAAATCCTTGCCAGCCACTTACACTCCTCAGCAACATGCCTACGGTTGTCTGTCTTCAGAGCCAACCAGCCTCAGAACCCCTTCATCTCCTGCAATAGAGTCAACAAGACCAATGCTGTTGTTTTCTGCAGTTAAAATAATAATAAATCAACTACATTTTCTTTTTCAGGAAAACTTGAGAAGAGGGAAGTGACAGGCTCTACTAAAATGCAGCACCAGCCCAAACAGAAAGCTTCAGAAACAGCCGTGCAGTGCATGGTAGCATGGGAGGTGGCCGAGAGTGAGTGAGTTAAAAAATGTGAGCAGGGAGAGATGCCTTGCTTGTTCCCCTATAGTGGTTAAACAGGGTCTTCCGGGGTAAAAAAAAAAATACAAAAAAACAGCGCTTTTTTCTAAGCAATTAGAAAGGGAAGTTCAAGGCAAGAGCAAAGTTTGTGCTGGGCCAGGCACTATTTCCAAATATCAGGGCACTGTGAGGATGCTATGTTTTTGTCAACATACATCTCAGGAGTGCCAGGGACTTATTTACAAGTTAGGGAGCAGCTTCCTGAGAAGCCAGGCCCTCTTTGACAGTGCTTGGCCAGGGGAAAACATTTGATCCTATAGCTTGGCACGTGCAGAACTGACAGCCCAGGCTCCGCTCACCGCTCTCTTCTTCTGCAGTCTCCCCTGGCATCTGAAACCGATGAGGTGACCTGAACTTTGAGAACAAGGAGACAAAACCTGCCTCAGAAGTTGTTTATGCTGAAATAAAACCCTGGCAAAAGTGGAGGGAGGAGAATGCCAGTGCTACCTATGCAGAAGTGAGCATTTCCCATTAGGAAGAGGGCGAAAGAGGAAGATTGAAGGGACAAGTAGCATCTCACACGCCTGCCAGGTATGTTCCCTGAACACCAGGCATTTGCTCTCAAAGAGGTGCAGTCTTGGAGACCAAAGCCCTCTATTTACACCCAAATGGGTACCAATGTGAGCCTCCCTCTTTCTGCTTTACGTTGCACTGGAAGACACCAGCTCTTCAGCTGAAGAAGGGGCTCGCCTGGCCCCTTTTCCCCTTGCCTTGCTGCAGCAGGGCCAGTCAGGACAGCAGTCACACTGTGAGCACTGCCATGTCTCAGCGACTCATTTGACCGTCTCTGCTCACCGCAGGGCCATTGTAACAAGCTCCTCCACACCTCAGAAATGTCACCGGGCACCACGTGCGGCCACCCTGACGCGGGAAGCACTTACTCTCCGGATGGCACTAGGTGTGCTGAGGGAGTGGCCCTGAGGAGCTCTCCTCCCGGCGCTGAGGGACAGCTACGCTGATAAAGCCCAGGAGCAAATTTCTGGGTTTTCTCACTTCGTCCAGAGCAGGAGTCTTCTGTGAAGTGACCTGACCCTGCTCTGATGTGCTCACTCGAAGCACAAGAAATGGGTCAGGAAAACCATCGTCTGCTTCGCAGGGGTACACCGTGGGTACAGCTGTAATGATCTGTGTGGAGCTGCTCCTTATACCAAGAGTGGACATGTATCCTCACGTATATAAAGCTTTACCATAATTCATAAAAAAGAAAATAAAAGGTGTGGTTTTCACTATCACTATTTCCAGTTATATACTGACCACGGAAACCAGTGTGTCCCGGAGGAACTGCCGCAGAGCAGTGAAGCCTTTTTGGTTTCCCCCCTGTCCAGCTTCAGACCAACTACCAGTGGGAGAGCCCTGAAGCGATGGAAGCAGGGCCCATGGACACTCGTCCTCGAGGCAGGGTTCTCATTAATCCTCCCCACAGGGCAGGTATAATCAGGGTCACACACAGCCGGAAAGACACAGCTACAGAAAAGGGCTATAGAAGGGAAAAAACTAGGAAGAAAACAAATGTTTGTGGGGAGCAACCTTGTAAAAAAGACATTAGCTCCTCCTGGCCATCCACAGGACCCGGGGGAGGAGGATTGCTGGGAGGGTGCTCCAGCTTGGAAAGGGAAGGCATAAATTAAAAGCTGAGGGAGAAGTGGAGTCAAAACCTCAACAGCAGGTCCTGAAGGCACTGGAAGAGAAGCTGTTGTTTGAAGCACTCAGTATACTTTCTCCAGATGGTCTGGAGAAAGCTGAGGTAGTCACAGTCCCATTTTTGCATCCTCCTTCACACTTAAGGTTAGCCAGGATCAGATCTGTGACAGCATTTTTGACAAGGAAACAAGGGAGCAGGCCAGAACCAGGGAAGAAAAGGTTAGATAACGTTAGGGAAGTTAGACAAGTGAGCAAGACGTGAAGAAATTCACCCACAAGTGCTTAGGGGACTAAGTGAAAAAGTCTCTTAAGATCTAGCGGCCTTTTGCAAGAACATGGAAGAGGGGTGGGCGTAACATGTTAGAGGATCATCTATTTTTAAAAAGGTGAAGTGGGTGAATGCAGATCAGATCTTAAGAATTTCCATTCTCGGCGATACTAGGTATCTTTCTACTATTTCTTTCTGCTACGTTCTGTCTCTACCTACTACTCGTTACGAAGGGATGATTAAGCAAGTGTGGGAGTGCCTATCGGACGATTAGGTGATGCTAAATGCAGCTCCCCCCAAACCTGTGTTTGCCACCTCCGTATGGAGAGAGGTTCGGTCTCTTGCCTGAGCTGGAGGCTTTCCTCCCCCCCGCAAGTGCTGCTCTCTGCACAGAGGGAGCTTCGGAGCCATGCTGAAAAAGGGAAGCAAAACGTTGCCTTCCCCGATTTTTTTCCAGCGGAGTCATGCCAACAGGTATTTGGGGAGGCTGATTATCCTGCACCTGATAAGCGTCCCGCTTAGCAGCAGGCCGGCTCAGACGTCGGCCGTCGCAGCTGGAGCCCAGGGACGAGCTCCGTTGCGGCCCGTGCGGCACAGCCGCCCTTAGACACACAGAGCCTTGGGAAATGTTTTACCTTCACTGTCCTGTCACCTTCTGTAGGTGTGCGATCAGCCGGCTCCTCCGAGGGCAGGAGGCACGAAAGGGTCAAAGAAGGAAAAGGGAGGAAGGATTTGAGCGTGTACAGATGGCACGAGAAAGAGAAGAGGAGAGGACAGCACGGAAGAGAGAAAACTGCAGAGATTTAGGGAGAGAAGAGCAGAAAGAGAGAGGTGGAGGGAAGTGAAGGAGAGAAAGAGAAAGAAGAGGAGAGACCAGAAGAGGCAGGAGAAGGGGAAGAAGCTGGAGGAGAAAAACAGCTCGGGCTAAGGAGACCCCTGACTATCTTAGCTGCAAGGAAAACAGCAGTTTAGTGGGGTGATCAGTCATATTTCTGCTGACGAGTTCCTTTCACCTTAATACCTATGAAGTTCTCGGAGCCACGAAAAGAGGTTTATTCCATGCTTCTCATGGGAACTGCCCGGTTCATGTACCTTCCCATCCAGCAATGCAGCTGGTTCTCGTTCAAGGGAGCCGGGGACCTGTTCTTATTTCTTTGAGAAGGGTCAAGTAATGGGCAAAGACCCTGAGAAAAGCTTCTTGTCCTTAGCGGTGATCAGACTCCCTAGGGGATGCAGGAGCGATAGCAGACAGCCTCCCTGCTAGGAGGAATGACTGAGCCGCCCGTCCAAGACATCCTTCCGCAACACTCAAGTGGAAAGCAATGCATGGTGCTTTTCCCAGCAGGACAGGCAGCTTGTCCGACTCGGGGAAAGGAAAGCCGGCGCGCACACGAAGCGCGGGACCCCCCCAGCCGCTGCTGCCTCCCCAGCGCCAAGCTGCTCTATCCCCTGCCATCCAGGAGACCCTAAGAGAGGCAGAAGAAGCAGGGAGAAAAATGCTGTTACTCTCCCCTGTCAAGGGAAGAATGAAAGATCTAGCTGCTCACCTCACTTAAGTAATATCTGGTCAAAGAGAGAGGAGCTGCATCGTGTGGGCATGGGGGAGGATGAGGGGAACTGCCATTAACAGCAGGTGCACGTCCCCATCTCCCCTATATATATATATCTATCTATCTATATTTATATATCTGTAGTTTTTTTGGCTGATGTCGAATGCTAGGGAGTGTGTTTCTGGCTTGTGGCCTGCCAAGCGTTCAGGTGGAGCCCTGTTTCTCAGGAGGAAGAGGAAGAGCCGTCCCTGCAGCCTCGAAGGGCCCAACGTTGCCCTCGGCCGCGGGGACAAGGGCTGCTGGCCCTGCCGGGGACCGGGCGCCTCTCCCCCGGCCGCAGCGAGCTGGGCACGGCCGCTGCCACCAGCCGGGTTCTCGGGCTGCTCCTGGCGGTGGGGGAAAGCAGAGATGACGGGTGCGGGACGGCGGCAGGGCTCACAGCTGGCTGCCGGGTCACCCATCCCCGCAGCCACCTGGGTCTTGTGCGGGGGGAACCCAAGCCCCGCATGGGCACTCGGGAGGGGCCGCGGGGCGGGGGGGGGGTCTGCACCCTGCTTCTGCGTAGCAGTCAGTGAGGAAGAGCGAGGACAAGCGCAGCCCCATGGTGGCATCTGCGTGGCCCCTTTCCAGCCTCTGCCCAGGAGGTGTGGGGCCACGAGCCAGCGCTCCTGGCCCCAAAACGCAGCTGCCTCTGGTGGGGGGGGGGCTGCAGCAGCCCCAGCCCCGTCCGGCACAGGCAGCCCCAGGGGGAAAAGCAGGGCTGCATTGGCCGGGAATCGAACCCGGGCCTCCCGCGTGGCAGGCGAGAATTCTCCCACTGAACCACCAATGCTGCATGGGGGCTGCCCCACGGATGCCCCATGGCCCCAGACACCCCTGGGTGCCAGGCGCTGCAGAAGAAACAAGGGCAGGAAAAGGCCTGAGCCAGCGGTGCAGCTTCCGTGACAAAGGCGACCTCTGGGCACCGCCTACCCCTGTGGTGCTGCGACTGGGAGCCGGGGGGCAGTGGGGCTGGCACCACCAGTGGGGACCTCCCCAAGGAGAAGGAGCCAAAGAGCCAGCTCTGGTTGAGGAGCTCAAGCCACGAGAACACCAGTTTGTGCTGCCTCAGATGTGGTGGCCATGAAGGAAGTTGTCAGTAGGCTCCAGAGTTAACAATGCATCACAAGGGCCTAAACTAAGCTTGCGCTCCCCCGCAACGGGTAGGAGAACCTGCCGGAAGGGAAACACCAACCGTACCAACACTTGGGGCTGTGGCAGGGGGCAAAACTGCGGCAAAGCAGCACGCCCAGCTCCTAAGCACAGCTGCCCCTGGGGCAGCCCCAGCCCCAGCCAGGGCACCCGCCAGCCGCGGGGCTGCAGCAGGAGGTGGCGGCAGGCGCAGGCAAGGCTGGGGGCGAGGGGTGGAAAAGCAGGGCTGCATTGGCCGGGAATCGAACCCGGGCCTCCCGCGTGGCAGGCGAGAATTCTCCCACTGAACCACCAATGCTGTGTGGGGGCTGCCCCATGGCTGCCCCATGGCCCCAGACACCCCTGGGTGCCAGGCGCTGCAGAAGAAACAAGGGCAGGAAAAGGCCTGGCTTCTCTGACAAAGGCGACCTCTGGGTGCTGCATACCCCTGTGGTGCTGGGACAGGGAGCTGGGGGGCAGTGGGGCTGGCACTGAGGGTGGGGATGAATCCCCCAAGGAGAAGGAGCCAAAGAGCCTGCTCTGACCGCGGGGGCTCAAGCCACGAGAACACCAGTTTGTGCTGCCTCAGATGTGGTGGCCATGGAGTTGTCAGTAGGCTCCAGAGTTAACAGTGCATCGCGAGGGCCCCAGCTAAGCTCGTGCTCCCCCGCAACAGGTAGGAGAACCTGCCGGAAGGGAAACACCAACCGTACCAACACTTGGGGCTGTGGCAGGGGGCAAAACTGCAGCAAAGCAGCACGCCCAGCTCCCAAGCACAGCTGCCCCTGGGGCAGCCCCGGCCCCAGCCAGGGCACCCGCCAGCCGCGGGGCTGCAGCAGGAGGTGGCGGCAGGCGCAGGCGAGGCCGGGGGCGAGGGGCGGAAAAGCAGGGCTGCATTGGCCGGGAATCGAACCCGGGCCTCCCGCGTGGCGGGCGAGAATTCTCCCACTGAACCACCAATGCCGGATGCGGGCGCTCCCCGGCTGCCCCCCCCCACCGGGCCCCTCCCATTCCCCCGCTGGCCCCGGCCCCGCGCCCCCCCCACCCGCCCGCGCCCCTCGCTGCCCCCGAGCCGGGCTCCCCCCGGCCCCGCCCCGGGCAGAGCCGCTGCCACCGGCCCGCGCCTGCGGCGGCACCAGGCGGCAGCGCCCACCGGGCCGGGCCGGGCCGGGCCGAGGGTGGCGGCAGGGCCGGGGGCTGCGCAGGCGCCGGCCGGCAGCGCAGGGCAGCGCGTGGCGCCGGGGGGCAGCGAGGGGCGCTGGCCCCGCCCGAGGGGCGCCCAGGTGGGGGGGGCGGGGCCCATGGGGCAGCCCCCGCATCCGGCATTGGTGGTTCAGTGGGAGAATTCTCGCCCGCCACGCGGGAGGCCCGGGTTCGATTCCCGGCCAATGCAGCCCTGCTTTTCTGCCCCTTGCCCCCTCCCCACCCCCCGCTGTCCCCGGCCTTGCCTGCGCCTGCCGCCACCTCCTGCTGCAGCCCCGCGGCTGGCGGGCGCCCCAGCCGGGGTAGGACCGGGGCTGGGGCTGGGGCTGGGGCTGCCCCCAGGGGTAGCTGTTGCTTGGGAGCTGGGGGCACTGCTTTGACATGGTTTTGCCTCCTGCCACAGACCCCAAGCATTGAGGTGGTTGGTGTTTCCCTTCCGGCAGGTTCTCCTACCTGTTGTGGGGGTGCATGAGCTTAGCTGAGGTCCTTGTGATGCACTGTTAACTCTGGAGCCTACTGACAACTTCCTTCATGGCCACCACATCTGAGGCAGCACAAACTGGTGTTCTCGTGGCTTGAGCCCCTACAGTCAGAGCAGGCTCTTTGGCTTTCTCCTTGGGGGGGATCCCCACCATCAGTGCCAGCCCCACTTTCCCCCAGCTCCCTGTCCCAGCACCGCAGGGGTATGCGGCACCCAGAGGTCGGCCTTGTCAGAGAAGCTGCACCGCCGGCTCAGGCCTTTTCCTGCCCTTGTTTCTTCTGCTGCAAAAGTCCCTGATGAGCTGGAAAAGGGGCCAAGCCAGGCTCCAGTAGCTGACGGGGGACGGGAGGGCAGGACTCGCCACGCGGCGCCCACGAGGCGCTGGAGTCGGTCACCCTGGGCTGTTCCGGTTCCCCTGGACCCAGCCTGGGCAGCAGCAAAGTGCCGGCAGGGCTGCATGGCCGGGAGGGAGGGCAGACCCGTGCCTGCCCTGCTCGGGGGCAGCACCCAGCACCCAGGGGTGCACAGGGGCCATGGGGCAGCTGTGGGGCAGCCCCCACACAGCATTGGTGGTTCAGTGGGAGAATTCTCGCCTGCCACGTGGGAGGCCCGGGTTTGATTCCCGGCCAATGCAGCACTGCTGCTGTCCCTGCAGCAGCCCCTTCCCCTCTGCCTGGCACAGCTGGGGCTGCCCCTGCTGCAGCCCCCACAGCCACCACTGCCTGGGGGGCTGGGCAGGCCTGGAGCTGGGGCTGCTGCCACCCTCCCTGGGGCAGCTGTGTTTTGGAGCCGGGAGCGATGGCTCGTGGCCCCCTGTGCCCCAGCAGGAGCCCGGGCGCTGGTGGAGCTGGTCTATCCCTTCAGGACACTGGTGCCACCCCCAGCAGCAAGTGGGCTCTGCCCAGGCCACTGGACATGGCAGGAACTCTGGAGCCTAATGACCACCTTCCTGTGGCAGGGCCGTTGCAGGCAGCAGAAACAGCCACTCTTGCGTCCGAGCCCTCAGCTTTGAACCCATCTGGTTGGGTCTTTGTCCCCGGTGTCTCCCGGGCAGCAGTGACCAGGACGCTGCCCCCAGCTGCCCTGTCCTGGAGCCACAGGGCTGTTTGGCACCCAGAGGTCGACTCTGTCATGGAAACAGCAGTTCTAGGTTGGGCCTTTCCCTTGCCGTGCGGCTCCTCCTGAGCTGAGGCTGGAAAGGGGCCAACGCAAGGGGCTACACAGATGCCACTGTGGGGCTTGGACATGAGAGAAGCCGTTTCTGCTGCCTGCAACAGCCCTGCCACAGGAAGGTGGTCATTAGGCTCCAGAGTTCATGTCCAGTGGCCCGGGCAGAGCCCATTCACTGCTGGGGGGGGGAGGGGGCAGCAGCGGCCTGAAGGAACAGGCCAGCTCCACCAGCGCCCGGGCTCCCGCTGCAGCACAAGGGGCCACGAGCCAGCAGCGCTCCTGGACCCAAAATGCAGCTGCCCCGGGGGGGGGGGGGGGGGGGGGGAAGGCAGCAGCAGCCGCCCCAGCCCAGGCAGCCGCGGGGCTGCAGCACGCAGGGGCAGCCCCGGCTGTGCGGTGCCAGGCAGAGGGGCAGGGGCTGCTGCGGGGGGAAAAGCAGGGCTGCATTGGCCGGGAATCGAACCCGGGGCTCCCGCGTGGCGGGCGAGAATTCTCCCACTGAACCACCAATGCCGGATGCGGGGGCTGCCCCATGGGCCCCGCCCCCCCCCACCTGGGCGCCCCTCGGGCGGGGCCAGCGCCCCTCGCTGCCCCCCGGCGCCACGCGCTGCCCTGCGCTGCCGGCCGGCGCCTGCGCAGCCCCCGGCCCTGCCGCCACCCTCGGCCCGGCCCGGCCCGGTGGGCGCTGCCGCCTGGTGCCGCCGCAGGCGCGGGCCGGTGGCAGCGGCTCTGCCCGGGGCGGGGCCGGGGGGAGCCCGGCTCGGGGGCAGCGAGGGGCGCGGGCGGGTGGGGGGGGCGCGGGGCCGGGGCCAGCGGGGGAATGGGAGGGGCCCGGTGGGGGGGGGGCAGCCGGGGAGCGCCCGCATCCGGCATTGGTGGTTCAGTGGGAGAATTCTCGCCCGCCACGCGGGAGGCCCGGGTTCGATTCCCGGCCAATGCAGCCCTGCTTTTCCCCCCTCGCCCCCGGCCTCGCCTGCGCCTGCCGCCACCTCCTGCTGCAGCCCCGCGGCTGGCGGGTGCCCTGGCTGGGGCCGGGGCTGCCCCAGGGGTAGCTGTGCTTGGGAGCTGGGCGTGCTGCTTTGCTGCAGTTTTGCCCCCTGCCACAGCCCCAAGTGTTGGTACGGTTGGTGTTTCCCTTGCGACAGGTTCTCCTACCTGTTGTGGGGGTGCACGAGCTTAGCTGGGGCCCTCGCGATGCACTGTTAACTCTGGAGCCTACTGACAACTCCCTTCATGGCCACCACATCTGAGGCAGCACAAACTGGTGTTCTCGTGGCTTGAGCCCCCGCGGTCAGAGCAGGCTCTTTGGCTCCTTCTCCTTGGGGGATTCATCCCCACCCTCAGTGCCAGCCCCACTTTCCCCCAGCTCCCTGTCCCAGCACCACAGGGGTATGCGGCACCCAGAGGTCGCCTTTGTCAGAGAAGCTGCACCGCTGGCTCAGGCCTTTTCCTGCCCTTGTTTCTTCTGCAGCGCCTGGCACCCAGGGGTGTCCGGGGCCATGGGGCAGCCATGGGGCAGCCCCCACGCAGCATTGGTGGTTCAGTGGGAGAATTCTCGCCTGCCACGCGGGAGGCCCGGGTTCGATTCCCGGCCAATGCAGCCCTGCTTTTCCACCCCTCGCCGCCAGCCTTGCCTGCGCCTGCCGCCACCTCCTGCTGCAGCCCCGCGGCTGGCGGGTGCCCTGGCTGGGGCTGGGGCTGCCCCAGGGGCAGCTGTGCTTGGGAGCTGGGCATGCTGCTTTGCTGCAGTTTTGCCCCCTGCTGTAGCCCCAAGTATTGAGGCAGTTGGTGTTTCCCTTGCGGCAGGTTCTCCTACCCGTTGCGGGGGAGCGCGAACTTAGTTTAGGCCCTTGTGATGCATTGTTAACTCTGGAGCCTACTGACAACTCCCTTCATGGCCACCACATCTGAGGCAGCACAAACTGGTGTTCTCGTGGCTTGAGCCCCCTCAACCAGAGCTGGCTCTTTGGCTCCTTCTCCTTGGGGAGGTCCCCACTGGTGGTGCCAGCCCCACTGCCCCCCAGCTCCCTGTCTCAGCACCGCAGGGGTAGGCGGCACCCAGAGGTCGCCTTTGTCAGAGAAGCTGCACCGCTGGCTCAGGCCTTTCCCTCCCCTTGTTTCTTCTGCAGCGCCTGGCACCCAGGGGTGTCTGGGGCTGTGGGGCAGCCCCCACGCAGCATTGGTGGTTCAGTGGGAGAATTCTCGCCTGCCACGCGGGAGGCCCGGGTTCGATTCCCGGCCAATGCAGCCCTGCTTTTCCCCCTGGGGCCCCCACAGCAGCCCCTGCCCACAGCTGATCATGCTCCCCCCTAAAACATATTCCTGAATGAGAAGAGGTGCAAACAGCATCCACAACTTGGGGGCCGCTGAGGTTCTTGGCTTTGTCCCAGTCTGGCTGCAGAGAGCTCTGGTCCTGGCAGCAATGAGCTTCCAGTAGTCTCAGCTCTGTCCTTTACTGGTTTTCATTGGGGAACATTTAAACAGCCTCCCTGACTACATAAATTCCTTCTCTTTGTAAATTAGGCCATTTTTCTTGGCACTGAGAAAACCCTCAGGAGGACCAGTTCTGCTGAAATTATTGCGGGGGGAAAAGACACGGTGGGAGGTGAAACCAAAACCACAAAGGTGATGGGATTTCCTAGGTGACGTGACAGGCTTTGCAGAGCCGGGGAAGCCGGCAGTGAAGAGGACCCGGCGTGCTGGAGCGCAGCCGCTGGAGGGAGACAGCAGAGCAGGGATGCCATCAAAGAAACCTGAAACATGATCGTGCCTTGAACTACCCTCTCTAGAGTGAACCAGGTGGAGAGAAAGGCATCCACTCCTCTGCAACAGGTCCTCTCAAGGACGTGTATAACTCCACTTTATTATTACAACATTGCATTTATTGGGTGAGATGTCTTTCTGAGTTTCTGCAGCTGGAGGAAACCCCAGGTCTTGGCTGTTTGTGCTGCGCAATTGGAAATAGCAGGAGGGTGAGGATCAGCGTGGGGAAATTCATGTGATGGTCCTGGTCCAAAACCCTCGGTCCCACTCCCTTTCCCTCCTCTCACACATCTGTATGTTACAGAGGCAGCCCCCAAATCCCATCCAGATGTGGGTGCGATCTCCCAGGCTTTCCTCACCCCTCACGCTGAGCAGAGCTGTGCGGCCCTCGTGCTCGCCCGGTGCCCGATTTTACCGCTCCAGCCTCCATCCATGCCCAGCGTGCGGCATGTAACGCGGTGGGCTGCACCAGACCTGCTGGGAAGGACGCTGCTTGACGGTGAAAGGGAGTCGCCCTGCCCCAAAACAACCAGCCCGGCTTTTAGACGAGATACCTGTCTCTTAATGCAGAACTTGAGGAAAGTGTGGAACAAGTCCATAGCTGGACTGATTGAAGACAGGCAATGCATTCCCGTGGCTTAACTCAGTAATTTGTTGATATTGAGATCTCGATTTGCTACCAGTGTGTGGCAAAAATTAATAGTTTTCCAATGAATAATGCATTTTCACAGTGCAAGAAGGATTCTGCTAACTATAAATACGCAAAGCAATGAGCATTCACCTTATGGTTCTCCATTCATAAATCAGGGAGAAACACTAATTTGCCCTCGTTCCTGGATAACAGTAGCAATTATTCATCTGAGAAAAGACAGCAAACACCAGTTAAAGACCACGCAGTTTTTGAGAGAAGGGTGCTGCTTGGGTCAATGCTTAATTCACCGGCTGTTTTCGCCTCTCCTTGGAGCAATGGCAGGAGGGCTTGTGCTGCCCCAAGCGCTCCCACGCCGCTGGCAGGGCTTGGCCCCTGCCCCAGCAGCCGCCGTGGTGCTGGGGAGCCGGGACCACCCTCTGCACCGAGGTCTTCAGCATCCCCCAGGGATACGGAGGGGCTTCCCCGGCCACGTTTCCCACGTGCTGGCAGCTCTCGGCAGGCACAACAGGCTCTTCATTTCCGCTACTGCTCCCTGCCCTGGCTGGGTTTAATTGAGAATAAAATATACGGGGGTAGCAGGAAGAAGTGCCTTCGACTTCCTAACTGCAACTCCCTTTGGTGAGCTGGGTTAGAAGTGTTAATCTACCCAGAGTGGGGTCATTGTCAATATGCGACAAAATGTATTAACCTTTTCTAACCCCAGCTCCCAGCTATCTGCAGTGACACAGAGATGTTGGCCTGGCCGGGATGGCCCAGGCTCCAGAGTCAGCCCTATCTAGTAAGGCCACAGGGGGACTGGCTCACACCAGCCACCACCCCAGGCAGCGGTGAGGAGGAGAAATCTGGTCCACATGCTTGGAAAAAAAAACACCTCAGCAAAGACTAATATGGTCCTAAGATAGAGAGGGCAACTGGCAGCCCAGGGGCTGGATCAGGCCTGCAAGGCAGGTTTTCTCAGTCCTCGGGACGGGATATTTCTTCCTTGCCAACTCCTTTCTGTGCCCATCCGTGGGCCTCCCCGCAGCCTTCCCGGCTGCAAGTGAAGGAGGACTCAGCCTCAGGTCACTCAGTCCCCGCAGACAAGCCCTACCACCTCTGACGCACGGTGGGTGGCTGGAGATCAGGACTAGGACGGGAGGACAAGTGTGCTTGGGGCTCGTAGCAGACACTGACCAGCAAACAAAGGGGGCTAAAAGGATAAACATTCATCAAACCCAGCTTGATAGCAGCATATTCCCACCTGGATGAAGTTCCACTGCCAAACTCTGTCCCCACTGGAGGGCCTCTTACACAGCAAGAGCAGCAAGTAACATTATTTAAAGAGGAAAACAAGATTATACAGCCTAAACCATGATTAACTGCACTCAACAGTATCTGAAAGTGCTCCCAGCTTGTTTAAATTCCAGTCTGGTGAATTGTCATAAAACAAAAGCCTCTGCCGCTTCCTCCCTCCTTTATCTTATTTGCTCCTGAAGGGAAAGCAGAACTCAGCTTAAGGACTACCTTTATCTAGGACTTCTCACACGGAAACATCCAGCTCATTTAACGCAGGCACTGAGCAATTCCGTCTCCAGAAAGGGCACTGCCCTCCTACTGCTCCAGGAGACACAGCATTTCAAAGGACTTCAGCTCCCAAACTTTGGGGCCAAGAGACCACTGCGAACTGACACTGCTACCCAGGACCACCAGTTTAGCCACACTGAACTAGCAAATGCCTTAATGTCTCTGCTTTAACATGCTTCCACAGACCAACTGGCTGCCATGGCCTTGGAGACAGGCTGTGGTCTGCTGAGCAATGCAGAAGTCTCCACCACTGAAAGTGTCTTTGTCCCAACCTCAAATTCCAGCTAAGTTCATGCCCTGCATCAGGATAAACAAAAATCCCAGCTTTGTTGGTATCAGGTAAACCACCATCCTGGTTTCACTCTTTTTAATTACCAAAAGAAAAAAAGAATCCCAGTCAGTTCCTTTTCTGCACCCCTTAACAACTTGCATCACTCTCCTCCATGAAAAGGTGACACTTGCTTTTCCGGATACAGCTACATTTCTCTTGACCACAGCAGAGATCCTATCTTCAGCTGCGAGCAAAATTGGAAAAAAAAAAAAAAAAAGGTAATGGAAAAAAGAAAAAGGATAAAGGTGCATGGAGGTTTTTACTCATTTTGTTTGATCACAGGACGGGAGCACTAACAGACTCATGGGACACTACATTTATCATGAGATCAGTGCCTCCATGGGAATTGCTAGTGCTGACAACAGAGCCAAGGATTCAGGAGCAGGATGAGGACGGGGTTCCAGGAAAGCCATGCTCTTGCCAGGGGGTAGCCAACAACATTGCCCTTGTATTTACAAGCACTCGGGAAGTCACCGTAGCCTGCCAGTCCCTCATGTGCACCGCTGGCTCCTAAGTACCAAGTACGACACAGCTGTGTCTACGCCTTGATCCACACAGGGTACCTTGCACACCTTGAGGTCTCCTGCATCCTCATTCCTCTCCCTGCAAGCTTTGCTCTCTTAACTATGAGAAAGCCTCTTTCTGAAATTAATACTGAATTAAAAAAAGTGAATCTAGACATCTTGATTCTATTCTTTCTAATGGGTACCATGCACTCGAATGCTTTCAGTGGAAAAATTTTTGCAGAATTCCAAGATGTACTGTGTGACCCAACTCTTTAACAGTTCCAGAAATCACAAACAGACCCAAGCTCAGATTAAATGAGTAGAGAGCGAGTAAAAGGAGAGACGTACGTTTCAAATGCCATGAACACCAGTTTTGAAACAGATGCTTTACTATTGGTCACATCTATTTTAAGAACTGAGCCTTTCATCCCAACTCCCTGCATGAGTCTGTGGTGTGACTCAGGCAGCATAGTGACAAGAAGTTACACTCTGCAGAGCGGCAGCTCCAAACAGAGCAATCCCCTTTCGAGACGCTGGATTTGGGTTTCCCACCTTTCCTTCTCTGGATAGGAGAAAGCCTGGCACAGAACAACAGCTCCCTCATCCCACACCTGCGTGGATGTTTCACTAGCAGTAATTATGCAAATAAATAAAGAGCTGTCAGTATCTCATGGAGAAGCAGATAGTGACCACAGGTCATCCCAGAAATTAAGTTATTGCTATGTTCTCACTTATCGGACACTGTAGGTAACTCCGCTGGTAACCACCAAAAGCGACAGATTACCCTTGTGCTACCAGTTCATGCTGGATGGAAAGGTGTGGGGGAACAATGCAGGGATCCTGTTTAATCCACTCCCTGCCTTAAGGGCAGGAGGTTTCTCAATCTGAGTGAAGCTTTTTCATCTTGATGGAGACAGGGAGGGGGGTAATCTCTGGCAGGCTCCCAAAACTCTTGGAAATTTATCATGCCTGCCAAACTTTGCAAAGGTTTTCCATGTACATCGTACATCACTGGGTGTACTTACTACTCCTGACTTACACAACAGGAGCTGCTGAGCCACCTTCACGTGGTAAAGAACTGCAGGTTCAAATTTCCAAGAGCGCAGGAGCCCAGTGTCACCTTGAAAGCTAAGCCAGAGCTGCTGATTCACCAGGGATAATTATGGCAAGGAGCGGTACGCTGCGGGCTAGGGGAAGTACCAACGAGGCTCCGGCCACGCACTCATAAGGTCAGCTTGACACTCAATTCCACTTCCCTCTCCTAGTGGGACATGCTGTGATGGACAGCGTCTCAATATCAAATCAAGCCACCTAAAACAAGGCGTAACATGAAGAAGTCTAATACATACAAGACCACCTGTCAAAGATTATCAGATACCCCAAGATTGATTACATCTGATGAGCTCACAGCAGTGTCAGTGTCCACAGCGTCCCTCCTCATGAGGAGTACTGGCTGGAGAGCATGAATTTGAGAGGATGAAGAGGACTGGAAGAAGCTCTGCATCTCAGACTGATGGAAAAGCAGAGGAGTCCTTTGCAGGACACCCAGAAATGTCTGTTAGGCATCATGCAGTTGGTTCTCTTTCAGAAGAATCTTCTCTCCAGGTTTGAACGCTGGCATCCCCAGGTAAGGGCAGCTGGCACAGCGGAATGCATCTCCCAGGTAGCACTGGCAAGAGAAGGAAAAGCAGTTTCTGTTTAATCAAAAACCAGGGGCAACTTTCAGTTCTCTCCCACTGTGATATGGTTTATCCAGCTAGAGGGACGATCCACTCCTCAGTGTGTATCAGCACAGAAACCACTTCCCTTCTGCCTCCTCCCAACACATGCTCGGTGAGGTCAGTTAGCAGAGCTGTGCAGGGCCCTGCACTCGCATGAAAGAGGCCAGTTTCCACCACAGCCCCACAGGAGGGCGGCGTCACCCAGGCGCTGCTACTTGCAGGGCATCAGCAGCTCCCTAGCCACCACCAAGTCCCCCTGCGCTCCCATGAGGCCATCTGCAACGAGCAGATCGCTGATCAGCGTGCCAGCGGGTAGGTAAAGGTTCACTGTTCACTCCGACACGTTCTCCTGCATGGGTGGTGGCGTGCTGTAACACACAGCACGCACTGATAAGGCGCATGTGGGCAGAGGGCAGCAGGCTGTTTTAAGAGCCAAGACAAGCAGGGCAAGAAGCTGTGCAGAATCTGCATGGGCAGCGTTTGAAAACAGAAATCCAGTTTAGGGAGCAGTCACTCAGGAAGATATTTCTCAGACACAGATTGTGCAGTACAAACCACAGTATAGAAAGAAAAGCGATCATTTACATTTCCACAGGCGGATTTGGGTTGTGAGCTCTTCTTCTCCTGTTCCAGCTCTTCAGCCAGGCCACACGTGCTGCAAAAAATAAAGAAATCACATGCATCTTTCTGCTTAAAGGTTAGGGGTCACCAATACCTGTCGAAGCCCTGCTCACACACAACAGGCAACAGCCCTCACTCTGTTGCAAGACACAGCTGATCCTGGGAATTTCACATTCTCTGACAACAAGGTTTTTAACAAAAACAAGTGCTGAAGCACATTCCTCTGGTTGAAACCAAGTGGCAAAATGGCTCTAAAGTACTTGGTGATCTTTTTAAACCTACACGGGCTATTTCTTCTGGAAATCTGAGAAGGAATCAGGATTTTAGCGAAGGCTGTACAAACTGTGCAGCCACCCTCTACCCCCAAGAACACTGCTCATGGTATCAGTGCAGTAATTTCTAGCAGTTTCAGTGTAGCTAGCCAAATGGTGAGAGGAAGATGCTTTTAGAATTACCTTTCCGTACCTGGACTAACTTTTAACATGAACTGCTTAATCAAAAGTGTTTGGGTTTTTAGTTAAATTTAGTGAATGCTTATATTGGTATTGTTAAACCTTCACAACTCTTCAAATAAAGCAAGCCCTAAGGTTTTCACAGGGCAATTAACATGCTGGACACTAAGAGTCAGGCAAAGCAACTTCACTTGGCCAGCATTTCTGAATTTAGTACCTTAAAAAAAATCTTATTGTATTTGGACTTGCATTCAGATTGCTAAGATAAAAATAGATACAAACCAAATGAACTATGCTTTGAAGAACAGAAAGTGCCTACAATCTTTTTAAAAATGATGCAACTCTAAAGGTTCAATATTACAGTCAAGAGATTCACCAGCAGGCTAATCTCAACACTAACCAGTTCTTGCAGGCTTTCTTCTTGCCCATTTCTTTGCAAGATGGAGCTCTGAGGGATGATGGATCCGGCTTCTTCAAGTCCTCTGAATCCAACAGCTCATCTGAGTCCAGAAGATCCTGGAAACACACCATGGAAGACAGGACCCAGGAAAGGGACTTGTCAGTAGGTAATGACATTGCTGCATTATGTTCAAAGAAATGGTACTCTCTGAATAGCATTAACTTTAAAGTGCTGCAGCCCTGCCCTCTTATCTACGTCTCCTCTCCACACTCATTGCACCTCTGGGCACCCAAGACCTCATATAGTAACAGAGAAATTTTGCCCTAGGGATGTTGTTCTACCTCTCAAGTTGCAAAGCTTGCCAAGTGGCATGGCTGAAACTATTTAGAATAGGAAAGAGCAGAAGGGAAAGGGAACAACAGCAAAGCCTCACAAATAAATATAGATACCATCTCTTCATCATTCATATCATTGGCAGAGAGAGTCCACAGCTTAGCAGTAGCCGGGTCCACAGAGGGCTTTCCTGGAGCCAAAACAAAGAAAGAGACAGCAGTTACTCCAGCCACTGTCCTGTCTACTCCCAATAAATGGAATTCAAGCAACTCTGGAAAGCCCCACCCTGTAAGTTTGTACTTCTACTGTAGCACTCCCTACCCCAGAGCTGTTTCAAGACTATTTCAAGAGATGCTTGTCACTTGAGAGGCCGGCAGTCCAGACATTCACCACTTCTTACCTGAAGGACGAGGTTTCTTGGCAAAGGAAAGTTTGAGCTGACTTGAGGATCCCACTTCGAAGTTCGGTTTCCTGCCTTCCATCTGAACAATGAGAAGGTCATTGCCTTGGTAACCCAAATGCTCTCGGACCGACTGGGCCTCCTCTGGGGTCAGAGGATCCTTTTGCAGCTGCAATGCAAGATCTTGGGTTAACTTCACGCAGAAGCACCTTATCTCAGTGCCCAGTCCAGAATGGCTTTGAATACAGTTCATTGGCTGTGACTGGCTCCCTTTGGCTCTGGCTACTCATCCCCCAAAGCGGAGGGTGAGTCAGGCCCAGCTCCGGTGTAACAGAGCTGTTCAGCGTGATGCCAGACAGCAGTCACGATAAGAGACAGGTACCTTTTTATTTTCAACCCTAAAGAAAAACATTATCTTCGCAGTCAGTTTTTACGGCAGGCAGTGTTCATGCATATTTACAGCAAACCTGAGGGGCTAAAGAGCTAATACATAGCAAGTCTTTCAGAAATCCCTGATCTACTTTTCAGGATAACAGCATGAGGGAGTTTCTTGATGCAGTCAGTATACACATACCTCCTTCACTTCCACCAGCCCAGAGAGAGTCAGAGCTGTGGGCAGTTTGGCTGCTGTCTTAATTTTGCTGTTTTCTGGAAGACACAAAAGCAAGTGGTAAGAGGAGGGAAGAACAAGAATACAGGTCATTGAGAAACAGACGTGGTGCCTGAAACACAGAAGAGCAAAAGCTTTGTAAGGAAGCACCCAAGCCAAACCTTTGGTCTAAAATGGGCCCTCTCCAGTTCATGGCAGGAACAAACCAGCACAGAGAGTCAGCAGCTTGTTCATTAGAATAATGGCCTGAGGTTAAAAAGCTAGTTCTTGCTCTGGATCTGTTCTATATATGCCGAAACCTTCCTGAACCCAATTAAAGCCCATTAAAAAAAAAAAAAACACCTCTCTCCCCAAAACATTTTAACATATTAAAGTGCATAACTCATGAAGTTTTCAAAACATGGACTCCTACATGAACATTATACTCAGAAATATAATATTCAAGAGCTCATTCTAGTAGGCAAAAGTTATTAGTCACTATTTAATCATAAACTCCTAACAGACCTCTTCCCTTGGGCACAAAATAGCACTGAAAAAAAAATTCGCCCACTTTCTCACACTAGTCCTACTTGCACTTTATTCCACATTCACCAAATTCCTGCCTGACATTTACAACTTTGGAAACAAGAAACCCCATCTACTCCTGACTTTGCATGGTCTTTTTTGTGTCCCAGAAACGTTCCCCCCATAGGGTACTGCCGGCACTGTAGAGCCACTACCAGCTTCAATACATTGGCAAATTCTCCTGACCTCAAAGAGGAGTTCTCTGCTGCCAGTTAAATCACCATTTTCAGCACTGTAGATTATGCCAACAAAAAACAGTCAGCATGGATGCTTCTACTCTTATCAGGTAGGGAGTTATTTCCTCCTTCTAGCCTGAACCAAATCACTACGCCAACAAGGTATGAATGTAGGTCACACCTAAGACAGAGAAATAATCCAGTATCCACCTCCTAGTGTATTCCTCCAGCTGTCCTATGCAACACCTGCAGGTGCTCTGGCTTCACTCTTAAGACTTAGTCCAAACATTTCTACGTTTTCTGGATAACAGATTCTCAGCTGAATTCTGGGACAGTCTCTCTCAGCATTTGTTGCTAACTTGTAACATCTAAAGGCACAATACTTTTCTCAGGACACCTATTTTCAAAATCAGTTCAGAAGCTCTTAAAAAATGTGACACCTGTAGCAATATTTAACTCTTCAATGGACACTGGTCTTCTGCTAGAGCTTGTACTTTTCAGTGTGGTTTAGGAACAAGCCTATTCTGCACTTTCGACAGGAGAATCCCTGTAGATATCTTGGATGTCTACCAACTTAAACAAAGGATAAAAACCTTGCTATTCAGGTTAGCATGTGAGGAGAATGAAAGTCTTTACTTTGAACATCAGTGAGCGTTCCTGCTCCTCTCATTTCAGCCTAATCCTCACGAGAATTTCTTTGGTTAGTTTGAAAGCAGAACTGGTGCAGATTCTCTCACCTGATTCTGTAACCACTGGTTCTTTCAGGAGGACACGGCCCCCTGGCTTAAGTATCCGAGCTATTTCTGCCAGTACATCTGCACTGTGCTGGACGGTACTACCTGGCACCACGCCAGAGAGAATTACATCGAAACTGGACTCCCTGTGAGCCGCTGAAAAGAAAGAGATGAAGATATAAGGTGATATAATTTTATATACCCCCCCCCCCCCTTGCTTAATACATCAGTTTCACCTCCTTTCCACATCTCTCATACTTGTGCACAACAGCGGTAGCTGATTAAAGACACTAGTCATTAGAAGCCTGAGTAGGGTGAACCACCTTCTTTGCTCTATCGCCAGTGATAAGAGTTAGCTTCTGGTATAAATGCCTATCTACAAACCAGGGCAGCTCATAGAATAAAAGCACCCTCTCCATTTAGAGTAGTGGGAAAAAAAAGATCATTCTCACATTGAGACAGCTGGTTAATGTTTTCCACGGACACACGGATATCAGCTCCCACCAGCGCTTGAATTCTATCCACCAAATCCTTCAGTGCCTCAACTGGCGAGGAGGAGTCCCAGATGACGGCCACACGCTGTCCAGGTACGATTCCATACTCCCCCATTTCTGCAGCAGCACCGAACCTGGCAGGGACAGATAGGAGAAGGGGTGGTGAGGGAGAGATGGACAAGAATGAGACAGACAAGGTGATTAAGGGACTGGAGCTCCTCCTAAATAAAGAGAGGCTGAGAGAGCTGGGATTGTTTGGGACAGAGAAGGCTCTGGGGGGGGGAACCTTATCAATATGTATAAATATCTGATGGGAGGATGTCAAGAAGATGGGACCAGACTCTTCTCAGCGGTGCCCAGTGATAGGAATGAGAGGCAACAGGCACAATCCCAAACACAGGAAATTGCAGTTGAGCACAAGAAAACACTTTTACTGTGGGGGGTGGCTGAACACTGGAACAGGTTGCCCAGAGAGGCTGCTGAGTTTCCATCCTTGGAGATATTCAAAACCCAACTGGATGTGGCCCTGGGTATCCTGTTCTAGAGGACTGTGCTTGAGAAGGGGTTTGGACCAGATGATCTCCAGAGGTCCCTCCCAAAGCCAACTATTCTGTGAAGAACGTTAAGTGCCAAGCACATCAGAAAAGTTCCAAGGAGTGTGACTTAATCCACAGAGCATTGCCTTCTTGTAATAAATGGGATTATTTTCAGGAGACAGGCAACACAGAGCTTCCCACAAGCTGAGTGCTAATGCAGCATTAAGAAACGTCTACATTTAAGAGCATAATTCAGTTGCTCTCCAATTAGGAGGCCTGTTTCTCAGGGAGACTGCAAGCCTTGTTTAAAAAAAAAAAAAAAGTACCTATTTTCCTTAAAGATTTAAATAAAAACTTATACAGGATTTCTAGAATTCCAGACTAGTGACAACTATTTGATGTTAAACATAAGCTTGCCAATTCTGCACTGAACATAACCCAGTGGGTGTACATTTCCACTGTACATGAGAAACAGTGACATGTGACAGTCTTGAGAAAACTCTCTGCACCAGTATTTTAGTAAATATCATATTTCTGATAGAGTCCAAAGAAAATATGCATTACAAAGGTATCATTTATATAGCTTATCATAGTCACCAAAGTGACATGCCTGCTTTGGAAGAGCCTGTTATATGTAAGCTCTTTAGCCCAAATCATATCAACATTGGGCATCCTGGACATCTGCTGGGATCACTGTGCATCCTGGAGTTACATAGTTGGGTCTTCCCCTTGCAATATCAAGCTGCAGCCTTTCAAGGCAGCCTCGCAAATAAGATACCCCAGTAGGTCCCAAACATAATGTGACAATAAGCACTTTTAGTCAGAGCCCAAACTGTATAAACAATACCAGTCTGCATCAACCCCTTGAAACATAATCAAAAGAAATTAGGAAACTACTGGAGTCCTCAGAGACAAGATGTTGTAGTCTGCCTTCGGCTGGTTTAATGGCTAGGAATGACTATCAGACACGCATAAGTTAAATTCTTGATGGGGCCATGGGGGAACATTTTTGCCACCATAGCTTCCAGTATTATTTAAAATGCAAGGTTCTGTGTACCAGCCTACACTCTCTTTGTTCTTTTAAATATCTCCAGCTTTAGAATACAATGACCTGGCTTGCTAAACCATCACAATGTTTGGCTTTGTCACCATGAACAAGGTGAGCACTAACTTTCTTCTATCACAGCAAGGATTCGTGCCAGTGACATTTAGGTTCCTTCGCGCCACATCAGGGAGGCAGCCCCAGGGCTGGGTAGATAGTATGCCGGAGGGGTTCCTTATCTTAATTTCACACGTGTTTAGCAGCCCTTGAGGCTCAGGACTGTTACTCCCAGAACTAGGATGAGAAAAGCGTTTTAAACAATTTTGAAGGTTTCCAGCTTTGATACCTTAACAAATCTTCTGTTCTCCAAGATAGCCTGTATAGCACATCAAAACTACAAACCAAAGTGTTCTGAGAGCTCAGTGTCTCGTGATGCAAACCAAGAAGCTCCTAGTGACTGAGACTCAGTTCAGCGCGGCAGGCAACTACTAAACCAGACCTACAGTTGCTGAATATCCCTCATGCAAAAAGGGAACGCTAAACCTCTAAGTCATGGAGGCAGAAACAGTTTGTAAGGATTTGGAATTAGCTACAGGAAGGAATTTCACAGCCGGGATGAAAAGCAAGCATTTGAAGAAACAGTAATAAAAATCGGTTTCTCAAGGAGAACTGGAAATAATCCAGTTCATTTTGAGAAAAGAAGAGACATGTTCAGTAGATAAGTCACCGGGTTTCGCTTCTTGTTAGTCTGATGAGTAGCTAAGGCGCCTGGGAGTTGCACAAGGATGTGACAAACATTATCAAGGTTATTTCTCTGCCTTAAGCCGCAGCAGCGACGTGGTCACAACGAGCCTTGGAGCCTCTCGTTCCCGAAGGGCTTCTCTCCAAGCCCAGGTCTCTCAACCGTTGCTTATAAAGTCTTTGATCTTAGACTACTTGACCTTCCCAACATAACGCTTTCGGTAGATTAAAGCTCCAGAGAGACTGCCGGGAGTGGCAGGGAGCTCCCCTTTGAAGCCCCAACTGTCCCTTTGAAGGTGTCACTAGCCCTGCTCCTCAGCGAGGAGCCTGAGCAGATTTCACCGCCTAGGAGCCGGGCACATCAGCGCTCCGGGGGGGCCCTGAACACCGCCGCTCCTCCCGCCAAGGACACGGCGGCCGCAACAGGGAGGCGGCGGCGCGGCGCGGCAGCTCTGCGGCGCGGATCGAACCGGCGGCGGCGCCGAGCGCGGAGGGGGCCAGCGCGGGCTGCCGGCGCGTGTCCTCAGAGGACAGGGCCAAGCGGCGCCTGCCCCCGCCTCCCCCAGCGGCGGCACCGCCCCGCGCCCCCCCGCAGGCGCCCAGGGGCGACGCGAGGCCCCGGGGGGGCTTTCTTAGGGGGAAAAGCAGACCCTGGGCCAACGGGGGGCCGCGCCGCTGCGAGAGGCGCCCCCCGGCCCCGCTCACCTCAGCGACACGCGCGGCTCCGCTCGGCTCCGTCTGACGCCGTCACCCCGCGGCCCGCCCTCCAGCAACGTCATCGCCCTCTGCCCGCTTCCAAGATGGCGGCGGCGGCGGCGAGCAGCCTGCGGCGCGCGGGCTGGCGGCTGTGGCGCGCCCGGCCGGGTGAGGCGGGCGGGGGGCGCGCGCGCGCGGGGCGGTGCGGCGCGGGGGGGGAGGGAGGCGCGCGCGCGCGCCTCTACGCGCGGCCCGGCGGGCGGGGCGGGGCGGGGCGGGGGGAGGGGAAGGTGAGGTGAAGGGCAGCGGCGGGGCGCCGCCAGGGGGCGGCAGGGCCCGGCGGGGCTTCCCGCCCGCGGCAGGGGGCGGGGCCCGCGCGGCCGTTGGGGTCGCGCGTGGCAGCCGGCGCCGCCGCGTGTGGCTGCCGCTCGACGCCGAAGCGGGCGGTCAGCGCCGTGGCACTGTGGGCCGCCCTTTGGGTCAGGGCGCAGGCAGCCGCTTAGCCTGGCCCCGGCTCTGGCCGTGCCGGTGAAGCGCTGGACACTTGGCGCAGCGCAGCACAGACCTCGGCCTGGGAGCCGGCACCGATGTGCTGGTGTCCGTATGGGCGACGAGGGTGAGCCCTTCCCTACGGCCGCCTTCTGCGCGATGGGCTGCCAACTCTCCACATAGCTACGGAGCTTGGAGGCAAATGACCTTGCTGATAAAGGTCCCTCCTGGAAAATGAAGTGGTCGGATGAAGGATATTACAGGGGCCTGCTTTGAAAATGTGCTAGCTGTTAGGGTCAAGATGTGAAGAAACTCATTTTCGATGCTCAGCAGATCGGCCTGTTAAGCCTTTCGACACCCTGAGTAAAACTGTCCCGTGCTGTATGCATAAGGCTTTCCCTGGAGAGTGAACTCACAGGATCTCTGGCCTGTGTTGTGTGCAGAGACTGTTCTTTCTGAGCCAAGCACAGTTAGTTAAAACTTAAGGGACAAAAAAGTGTAACAGCATTTCTGCTGTTTGCAAGCTGGCGCTATTAAAAAGGAGTTGTACTTGCTGCACGCTCAGTCTAGCAAAAGCCAACCCCCTCTTTTGCTCAAGAGAAATTGCACTGGTGTCCGTCAAAAAAGTCATTGATCTGCACGTAAATATTATGTGACAATTTAGCCAGCTTTCCTTTTCAGCTGCATGCGAGTTTAGTGTTGTCCAGGTCTCGTTCCCACTCTAGCGCTTACGTAACACGCCGTGCACGTCCTTTCAGCCATGTATGGCTTGACACGACTCAGAATAGCTAGCAAAGGAATTCAGTAAAACAGCTGGCCAGCTTATTCGTTCTTTTTTTTCCCACCACTGTGTGACATTTACCAGAAAACTGAAGTAAGAGATTGGTTTCCTTTGAGTTTGCAAAGGAAAATGGGTTGTCAGTAAACCCAGGACTTAGGGTTGAGTGCTTTTTAAGAGCAGGTCATGTCTGTCCCTTTAAGATACACGCAACCCAAGCTTATTAAAAAACAAAACCTCAAGGCAGTTAAATTAAAAATTCTCATAGAATAGCCGTAATTGAAAGATGCGTCGTCTTTGAGTCATCTTAGAAATAAACACAGGGATCAGCATCTTGTATCTGTCAAGATTGCTATCTCTCCTGAGTATTACTCATCCCGTGTCCCAGGCTCAGGGGTCGACACTTCCAGCTCATCTGTTTCGCTGTGGACCAAAGAGGAGGGAAGGCATGCCGTGCAGGACTGATGAATGTTTGTCTGCAGGGGTCTCTTTCTCACAAAACATGTTCTCTTTATTTTCATCAAGTGAATGTAATCCTCAGCTGAGAGAGGTTTTCCTCTGAAGTAGAAAAATACTGTCTCCCTCCAGAGTTTTCTGGGTCTTTCAGCGGTATTTGTGCAGCTCTCTTCCTCACCTTGCGTTCCCATGCCTTTCTCTTGTTTGGAGGAGACGTCTGACTCTCCTGGTTTCCATTTCAGTGCTTAGGTGCCAGCTCTACCGACCCCAGCGTGCCTTCCACGCCTCAGCTGTGCTGAGGAGAGTCTCAGATGAGCACAAGAAGGAGCCATCAGCATCTTCTTCTACGCAGCAGTTTGATTCCCATCCTACAGATCACCAGCCTGAAGAGGAACCTCAGGGCCCTCGCCCCAGGTAACTTACCTAGCTATTTCTAAGTGCCATCCTGTCACCAGTGGGATTGGAAGGCCTTGCTATGCTGAAACTCACGTCTGCTCAAAGACAGCGAGATCCAGAGTTAAGCCAGAGCGTCAGGCTTCAGCAGCTGGAGATCTGATTTGCTCTGACAGTGCAAATTCTACTGGCCATCGCAGAGTCAAGATGGGACGTGCTTTCAGGAAGGAACCTCTGTAGTCTGCAAAGCACAAGCCTTCACTTCTGGATTTTTGTTTGTAAATTTACAGTTGTGTTGTCCATACGTGCATAAATGTAAAGGCCCTGTTGGAAAAGCTTATAGTTAGTGTAGGTGGGTTTTTTTGTTTTAAAGAAGGGTGATAGCTGAGCATGATCAGTCTCCAGATAACCATCTTGATCGAGACCTCTCCTAGTTCACTCTTTTCCCCTTATGACAAAAGTTGATTAAGAATCCTTTCTCCAGAATGGTAGGGATTTTAGAGGAAGAGGTGGGATTTTGTACTAAATGAGCAGATCTTGAAGTGTGTCTGCACACAGCGGTGGCAGTGAATGAACAGAAGAGTCCAGGTTGCTGATGTTTGCTGGTGACGTTCCCCTTACTGTAACAATACCTTCTCATAGTTACACTGGCCAGGGCGGCCAGGAGTCTGAGGACTATGAGAGCGAGGAGCAGCTGCAGCATCGAATCCTCACAGCAGCGCTGGAGTTTGTGCCTGAACATGGCTGGACTGCAGAAGCCATTGCAGAGGGAGCCAAGGTATGCGGGGAGAGAAGCGAAGAACCAGTTGAAAACTGGACGGAGCTGAAGTTCAAAGACAGCCAGGCCTGCATGCTTCCCCCACATACTCTTGGGCGACGCACCCTAGTCAGAGTGGTTATACCAGCAAATGATACTGGGCAGAAACGAATCCCAGCTACTACAGGATAAAACTGTAAAAGTTAAACTAAGGCACAATGTACAGTAGTGATCCTAAAGAGAGGAACATATGTACAGGAAGAGCTTTTTAATGCAGTATTGTTCTGTTTAAATTCACATAACATCATATACAAAATAAATAAAAAATATTTCCTAGTTGGATCCTGCTTAGTAATGTATGACCTTGTCTATCCTTCTCTCTTCTTCCCTGCAGACCCTGGGTCTCTCTGTTGCTGCAGCAGGGATGTTTCACAACGATGGCAGTGAACTGATCCTGCACTTTGTGTCTCAGTGCAACACTAAGCTCTCTGAGCTGCTGGAGCAGGAACAAAAACTAGTGCAGCTGGGCGAAACAGAGTGAGTACTGGGTATGAAAAGACACCTTCCTTGGCACCCAAGTATTCGGGATTGGATAAGCAGAGACGTTATCCAGTAGACAGATACTAAAGTGAAAGTGTAACTTGTCCAAATAAACCTACCTTCTTTGACACAGAGTTGGACCAGAGGTAGGAAGACTACATAACAGTTTGTATCTCTAATGGTGAAGCTGGACAGAGATTGATTTTTTTTTTTGAGTTCAGAACTGAGTTTAACTTAGGTGTTCTTCATATTTGCATTTTTTCCTCTTGCAGAAAGAAGACTACAGAGCAATTCCTGAGAGATGCTCTGGAAGCCAGACTAAGGATGCTGATTCCATATATCGAGAAGTGGCCCCAGGTATAAAGGGAATATAAGGATTGTCTTTCTTGTATATATTTTAAACATCCTATGGCCTTTAGCACAGTCTCTCCACCAGACCAGTTCAAGGCCATAAATGAAATCCTCAGTAGGTGTTTCAAATGATTTGTAGCTTTCAAGAGAAGAGCACCTGTGGAAGGGGGCAATTAAAGGTGTCTTTAGAACAACACTATTTCTTGCAGTTCCGGAAGGGCAAACCTCTCTATTGTTCGCTCCACCCATCTGGGATCCCCAGGGGATAACCGTGTCTCCACTTAGTTGTACTTGAGGCATCATTACAAGTTAGGCTCCTTGCAGCTGCACTGGTATCACCCGAAACTTGGAAATGCAGAAATACTGCTTTGTTGCAAGAAACTGCCCTGCCTAGTGTGTGAATGAGGAACTCTTCACAATCTGAGGAGGGTAACGCTATAAACTGAGAGGGTTTTTGCTCCAAATTCAGATTTAATTCTCAAACCTTTCTTCCCAGGGACAGAAGGGAATTGTGCCATAGTAAGAAATAAAGAGTTTCCATTGCGCAAAGAGGTTGCTACAAAGTTAACCTTTGTTGGCCAATTTAACCCTTGCTGGTCTCTGGACAGCTGAATCCGGTGCTCCCTGGGGAGAGAGAAGAGAGGATTCACGCCTTTGTTAGCCTAACTCGTCTTGTCAAGGATGTGGTTGGTTTGTGACTCTTCCCGACATATGTGTTATTACATTCTTAAAAGGCTACAAGATCTCAGTAGGGCCATCATGGCTATATCTCCTCTGCCCTTGGTAGCTGGGTTTGAGCTCAAAGTCGAATTCAGAGAACCAAGTGATTTGACTCCCTGCCTGTAGGGACACAGCACAAGTGTGAGTCAGCTCAGCCTGTGCTGAGTTTCCGTGCCTGGAGAGGCAGCTCAGGAGAGCCAACACTGGCATCAGAGCTGAGCAGAGAGCTTGGGCTCCAGTACGTGCCGAGTTGTGGGCTCAGCTGCCACACTGTACGTTCCTCCCAAATCTCGCTTCTTGGAAAGACCGGTGCCAGCTGAATGGAGCTTGGAGGACTTGCCATGGGAGAAGCAGACAAGTCAATCGCAATAGGGAAAAGATACCAGAGCAAAGAAATGTTGGTTTGCTTGATGCTATGTCCTTCTGTCTTTGACTCTCCCATTTATCTATGTATGTCCTTCTCAGGCTCTGAGCATCCTGCTGCTCCCGCATAACATCCCTTCCAGCCTCAGCCTCCTCACTAGCATGATTGATGATATATGGCACTACGCTGGAGACCAGTCCACAGATGTAAGTCTTTCTGTTAGGCTGGTTAGGGCTCTGCACTTCAGCAAAATGAAGGATTGAGATAGGCGTTGGCCTGTGTCTCTCTTGAAACAATCCATTTGTTGAACGGGGAAGACATTTTCTGAAGCACCTAGGGGGCTTCAGAAGCTATATTCTGATTTCCAGAATATGACTCACTTTTTAGGCAAATTAAAAGCACTTACTTTCCTAGACTTATTTGTAAGCTCTTTTTTTTTTTTTTTTTAGAACCCAGACAAAATTGCTGAAGTTTTGAATTAGTGACTAAAAAGTTGATCCACTATTCAATTAGCAAGAAATATATCTCTACTGAAGCAGCTGTCTCTTTCACCAGCAATAGCATTTACTGATTTTACTTGAAAAGCTTTAAAGAATCTACCTAAAAATACCAGTAGCTTATTAAAGCTTTCATCTTTCTGGCAGGAAATAAAAGAAAATTATAACCTTAATTACAGCAATTAATAAATTATTTTAATTCAAATAGATGTAAGGAGAGATGGGAAAAACTAAATGAACTATTTTAACAAACTACTTTAATAAACTTCTTTTATGTGAGTATAAAAGAGAAGCTACTACAGTGAAAAATAAATAAGATGATGGAAAAATTAAAGGAATAAGCCAGAAAAGAACTGAAAGGTTGTGATTGCATCAGGAACTGCAAGTCCCTTATGGGTTATGAAAGTCACAGTGACACATCAGAGTCACTGCCTGCACTGAGCTGTTCCTGAAGTCTCCTTACTGACTCAGGCAACAGAAGAGGTTCTTAAGCTTTTTTTTATATCTTTTATTTGCACCTTCTGATCGATCTGCAAGAGTTTTCTTGGTGAGCTGCAATACTGATCACACTCCCTTTTTTCCCAGTAAAGGGGTTTAATGTCACTTGCAGTAGAGCCCTCTTCGGAAAGCCAGGAGCTATGTAGAGTATATACCCTTGCATTGGCAACCCCTTCATGTGCTTTTCAGAGCAGGAGGAGAATCAGCACAAAGAATTCAGTCTCCATCTCTCTGGGAGAGATCACTGCAAATGGCAACATGAGGGATCAAAGTTTGCAGGTCATGGTGTGAACAGTAGAGCTTTCAATCAAACAGTTGTTTTCAAAATCTGGACCGGTGTTTTCATTTCTCTGGTGCTTTTTAATCATGAATCATGGAACAGCCAGTATTTTAAAAAGTACCAGAATTGTTTCACCACCATAATAGAGGTAAATGAAGACCCATTTTTATAAAAATATATTATTTTGTCTCCAGTGATTCAAGTGCAGCTGGAAAAACTGAAGAGAGTTTCTGGGTTTTTTCTGTGCATCTTTGCATTGCCATAACCTATTGTTATAACGCATCTTACAGCATTGCTGCCAGCAGTATACTGATGCATTTAGGGGCTCAGTGGGCAATACTGGTATTTCAATGATAGGATTTGGGAAAGGTGTATTTCCCTGTGGTGTCTTGTTCATTTCTGTTGGAAAGGGAACAAAGAGATGTTCCCTTTCTGGTGCAAACTACAGCTGAAGTTCAATATTAAATATAGATTTCTTTCTACTAGATTAGATGTAGAATTGTAGCTTTTTATTTCCTGATAAGGGTCTTTAAGGCAAGATGAACTCTTGCTCAGTGCAGCTGGCTAGCTGGGCAAGGGAGAATTCCTTTTTGTACGCTGCGGGTGCCTGCTTGCAACCAGAAGCAGGTGGTGGTGATTGTCACTGTTCTGTTCAGCAGTTTTATACAAATACTTGTGACCTCTGTCTGATGCCACAGGAGCAGCTGTGCTGTCAGGTGTCACTGTTGGATGGTGGCCCACTGCATCATAGAGACAAGTTATACAGGAATGAATGTGCAGTCCTAGAGCTCTGTTCATTAAGCAGTTTCTTTCACCCGGGGCTGCACGGTTGCTAATGATGGAGAGATGCTATCCTTTTTTACTTGTTGTTCTCTGGTCTGCTTTTGTGGTCTGCATCCTTACAGGATTCAGGTCAAGTCTCTCTCTCTCAATTAATGCCCTTGCAGTTTAACTGGTACACTCGTCGGGCTGTGCTCACCGGCATCTACAACACCACAGAACTGGTGATGATGCAGGACTCATCCCCTGACTTTGAAGAGACCTGGCGCTTCCTGGAGAACAGGGTAGCTGATGCCATGAACATGGGCAATACAGCTAAGCAGGTAACGTTATTGGCAAGGTCTACAGGCAGTGTCCCCCTCTGCTGTAATATATGTGCACACAGAGCTGGCTTTTTGATCATGCAGGTCACATGCCTGCTTAGAAACTGCCTTGTACCTACCTACTTGCAGGGGATTGCATAAATGCTATCAGTTCAGCACCAATAAATGCTTATATATTTTCTAATAAGATGACATACAGGCACCTCTTGGTATCATACTGGCCCATTTAGCTAGGAGACATATACTCCCAGGAAATCCCTTCTTTGTTTCTTATCTCTGGCTATTCTTAATCTGCAGTGCTTGTCTTATATCAGCACCTTCCTGTAGCAAACATATATTTGTTAGATCTCTGTATTTGATATAATGGCAGAAGAAAGATAGAGGTCATGTTCCCCTCATGTTTCCTAGGTACAGTCAACCGGAGAAGCTCTTGTCCAGGGACTGATGGGAGCTGCAGTCACTGTAAGTAATGCTGAAACCAGCAAGGCTTTAACGGCAGAATTGTTTCTGTTCCACACTTAATGTCAGCATGTTTTTCCTCCCAAATCTAGAGGACAGCAAGAGATTTCTCTTTCATAACTATGTGTAAGGATGACTTTCTGTGTAGTTGGGAGTCAGTTTGCTATTCTGTGGTGAAAACACTTATAATGTAGTGCAAAAATAAAGATGCAGCTGCAGGATGAATGATCAGGATGGGAGACAGGAGATCAGAATAAAGATATAAAACTGTTCTCCATCTCTTGTAACACAGTCTCTTCCTCTGCCAGTCTCTGCTTTGGAGATCTTGACAGGAGGTCCGTGTGCCTGTGGATACACAAGAGGTGACACTTTTCCCTAACCCACAGCAGGATTACTTCCTCAATCTGCATTCTGCAGAAAGACTGCTTGGGTTGGCTTGCCTGAAATGCAAACGGAAGCTCCTGTCGCCTCTGGGGAGCTCACTGTCCACATTAGGGTGTCTGCCAATGTTTTAGGCCAAATTGCTACCTGGCAGACAATCATGATCATGACCTGCCTCTAGAAGTTGCTTTCGTTGTTTCACTTGATTGCAATATCCTTCCAAGAATTCATTCAATTCTTGGTAGCATCCCAGGCTACTGTGTTCCCATATAAAGGTAGCTGCATTTTTCAGTAGGACATGAAGTAATCCCTTGTGTACTTAAGAATGATTTTTAAGGAGCTTCAAGGCCCACTGTGATGGCTTATTTGGACGCCTCCCATTGTGTATAGCAGCAAAGTTATTTCCTTGTTGCCAGAAATACATTTCTTTTGTGCTTACAAGTACAAGAAAAATCCTGAAACGTAAATTAGAAATCACTTCTACTGTATGATGCAGTTCTCAAGGATCTCTCCCACCTCCTTCCACCGGCAGCTATGGTGGGATCATTTCACATTCTAAGTGTTTCTCAGCTTCTCTCTGCATTCAAACCCATAGTGTTTCTCCTGACACTTGCCAAAAGCACTGTAGGATCCTCTACCAAAGAAATTCAAATGCAGCTTACTGTTAATATTCATCATATGTCAATATGGTGCTCTGCTACGAATTGCATCTGTGCAGTTTATGTCCCACTACTGGATGTTTAGTCTTACTTGTGCAGCAGATCCACTGCTCACACAAATGGGAGGACATACAAAAAACCACCAGTGCCGCCTTCTGAAGGGAAATGGGTAGCGGCCAGCTGGTTAGTGCAAAAGCATCAGTGTGTTAACTCTGCGAAGGAACCAGTATGGGTCTCCCAGGTCCAAAGCTGCAGCCACTGGACAGGTGTACTGAGCTCTCCAAATTCATTTGCAACAGATAAACAAGCTTACTGTCAGTAGGCTTAAATTCAGTGTGCCTGTCTATATACAGTCACACAAATCAAGACAAGCTGACACCCGCTAACCTAGAAAGTAAGAAAGGGCTTTCGTAGCTTGCAAGGATACATACGGCTGTTCCCCTGAGTGGATCTAGAGCAACGTTTCTCCAACCCTTTTCCTCTTCTTTTGAGCATAAATCACACCTTTCATCATCATGTCTCAGCTTTGACACTCACAAGCAAATACAGCCACTCTTAACATCTACTTCAGCTTTCATACTCTGAAAATAAGGTGCGTTACATGATGGTACTGAAAGCAAGAGACTGCAATAGAGCGAAAGCCAACGTGTGCCTTCTTGGCTGGAGACCATGGCATTCGTACCCGGCGGCACAAATTTCCACCTCCCAGACTGAAAAGTGCTGCTCATCCTTGCCGGCGGGGAGGGTGGGTTTCGCTCCAGAGCGAAGCTGTGGAAGGGGCGTTTTGGCGGCGCGTGGGAGTGCGTTTTGGTGGCAGAGGCAGAGCCTTCCCTCGAATAAACAAAGACCCCCGGCTGCCTGGAGCAGAGCGGCCGCGCAGCGCTTTGGCAAGAGGTACGAGTGATGCTCAGCCTTTTAATTTCCTTCCCCTTCTCCACGTGTCCCGCAGATAAAGAACCTGACCGGGCTGAACCAGCGTCGGTGAGGAGGGAGCCGCCAGCGCGCCGCTGCTGTGCCCGGACGCCGGCCGGGAGCCGCGGCTCTGCCGCCCCCCGCACCGCACCGCACCGCACCGCACCGCGGGACTCGCGTCGCTGCTGGAGCCGCGCTGGCGGCGCCGGCCGCCTCCCGCGGCCCTGCGGGCCCTGCCGAGCGCGGCAGCCTGCGCTCCCTGTTCGCGCCGGTGCAGCAATAAAGGCGACCCCCTGCCGCCGTGGCGGAGCTGTGCGCTGGAGCGGCGCCGCGGGCGGGGCGCGGCGAAGGCGGCGGCGGCCGCGAGGGGGCGGGCGCGGGCGGGCGCGGCGCGGCGCGGCGGCGGCGGGGCGGGCGGGCGGCCATGCCGTACGCCAACCAGCCCACGGTGCGCATCACCGAGCTCACGGACGAGAACGTGAAGTTCATCATCGAGAACACGGACCTGGCGTGAGCAGCCGGCGGCAGGCGGGGAGGGCGGGCGAGCGGCGCCGCTCCGGCCCCGGCAGCGCGGCCTGGCCCGGCGGCCGCCGCGGGGCGGGGCCCTGCCCGCGGGGTGTCGGCCGCGATCCCGAGGCAGCCCCGGGAAGGAGGGGGGAGTTTCGCTGTCGCCCCCTCGCCCCCGGGCACGGGAGCCCCGGCCTGCGTGGCGGGCGGCGGCCAAAGCGGCCGGTGGAGGCGCCGGGCCGGGCCGGAGCACGGCGGGAGAGGCCCCCGCGCCCGGGCGCTGCCCCGGTGCCGGCCGCGCGGCCCGGGCAGCTTTCGCGCTCGGTTTCCGCCTCCGGTGACGGGCGTCTCTGGAGCATCCTGAGGCCGGGCTGTTCCCGTGGGGTCCCCTCGGCCCTGCCTCCCCCGGGCAGGCCTGGCACCGGCGCCCGTTGGAAGAGAAGGGCAACACTAACACTGGGCTGGCACAGCCGGTACCGGGAGGCAGAACCGGCCAGGGCGAAGCCGGCGGACGTATTCTGTAGTGCTGCCTCAAAGACGCTCGGGGACTGCGAGCCGGGATCGTCCGTCTCGCCTCGCCTCACGTCAGCCGGCTCCATTTGCTGCCAGCACGCGTGTCGGCCGCGCGTGTGCTGCTGTGGTGTGTGCGGTCGCAGGGGCAGGTTTGGTCGGCACCCCCAAGGCAGCACAGCCCTCCTCTGTATGCTGTCTGCATTAGCTGAGTTCGGTGTAATCTCACCCGTCTTCGTCTTGAAGATAGGCAAATTCATTTCTTTGTGTTTCTCAGTGTCTAAATACTGTTACTTCTTTCTCTCTCTCAGGGTGGCAAATTCTATTCGAAGAGTGTTCATAGCAGAAGTCCCCATTATAGGTATTTGCCTTTACTTACGGTTTTGCCTGTTTGTGGTCACAGTCCCTTACGCTGCTACTCCAGTTACTGTCTCATCAGTTCCCATCTGTCTTTTCCTCCATCTCCAAGTTGCCTTACTTAGATGGCACCTGATATTTAGCTAGTCCTGCTGGCTGTAATCTGTAGAGCGAACGCTGTTTCTACTTCCCTGAAGTCTCTGTAACATTTTCTGTTTTAGAAATGCTCTCACACCTTCCCCACGCACACTTTTCTCTGCTTGTCTCTTTACAGCTATCGACTGGGTCCAGATAGACGCCAACTCCTCTGTGCTCCACGATGAGTTCATTGCACACAGACTGGGTGAGTCCCAGGCAGGTGAGAGGAAGGAGGGAGGTGCAGGAGAAAGACTAATACGTACAGTAAGGAATGGGACATGGGCGAAGTCTGTCTCTAGACTACTAATAGCGCCTCTGTCATGAGACTGCTCTTGCTCTGCTAGTCTTGGTAGGAGGGTCAGTGTGCCCACGGTTTCACTCAGGTGTGTCTCTAATTGCTTTCTTTCCTCAGGCCTGATCCCGCTCACCAGCGATGACATTGTGGATAAGATGCAGTATTCCAGAGTGAGTAGAGTAAAACGTCTTTGGTGCTTTCTTTGGGGAGGGTGCCTGTCTAATTTGAAATGTTACTGATTCTGGCTAGGAGAGCTTTGGCATAAGTGTTTTGACCTGTGTCTGTCCTAGGACTGCACGTGTGATGAGTTTTGTCCGGAGTGTTCTGTGGAGTTTACCCTGGATGTCCGGTGCAATGAAGACCAGACTCGTCACGTCACGTCGCGCGATCTGATCTCCAACAACCCCCGTGTTATACCGGTCAGTGTAGTATTTTCTCTGACCGTCAGCACATCCCCTCTCTATACATTCCTGTGGGAGCTGGGGTGGCTCACGCACAAGATATGGACTAAATAAGGCCTTTTGAGAAGACTTCACGTGGCCTAGAGCGCCAGTGAAAATGTAGCAAAAGTGCAAAGCAGGAATATCTGAGGAAAAAACAATGTCTGCCAAAGCCCTCCTCTTCTCTGCTGTGTTGTCCTTCGTTGGCTGTCTGATGGCATCTCTTCTGTAGGCAGTATGGTCTTGTTAAGACCTCATCCTACATCTCAAACTCATGGGAGGCTTTAATGTAGCTTGTCCATCTCGCCTTAAATGCCCAGAGCTTGTGTACTTGTGTCGTGCTGTATCGTGATGGCATTCTCCTGCCTGCTTGCCGCCAGGGCTCTGGCAAGGTCAGCTCCCTTGAAGGCCAGGCGGCAGCCCAGAGGCCTCTGGTTTGCTGATTCTTGGCTCTGAGTGTGGCAAGGTGGAAGGAGCCTGGGCCAGGGCACTTTTGCCCTGTCGCCTTGGGGAGGGCTGGTGGAGCCAAAGCAGAAAAGGGACTTAATGGACGGTGTTTTAAAATGCCGTCAGCTGGAGGAGCCCTGTTGCTGCATCCAGAGCTCACCGCAGCCTGGGGGCCGCTTGTGGTAGCAGCTGCCTGGTTAAAGCCTAGCTATGGCCTGCTGTCTCTTCCTTGCCGTGCTGCTGTGAGCAGTACGTGTCACCTTCCAGCAGTCGTTCTGCGAGTGCCTGGACTGTGTCGCAGAACCAGGCAGCTGCACTGGGCCTAGACAGCAGGTTGGGAGGCTGGTTGGAGTGTGGTGTCACTTGTGTAGCTGCAGCTGTCTAAATTGTCTTGATTTCCATTAAATAGGGTGGGCTGGATTTGTTTGTGTGAATAAGTCACTCCAGACTGGCTTTCTTGCAGTCTTTAATTTTTGTAGGGAGCCGCCATTTGACTTGGGAGAAAAAGTGATCTCACCATTAATTCATCTGCTTTTCTTCTCTTATGCAGGTGACATCCCGGAGCAGAGACAACGACCCCAATGACTACGTGGAGCAGGATGGTAAGTGATATTCCAGTGGGAATAAGAGCTGCAGAAGGGAGTGGATTTTCCTTTCAGGCTTTTTGAACTCTGCCTTCGTTTACTAATCACGTAACCCTAGGGCAGCCGTAAACCTGGAGCTGACATCTAAAGTTAGCAGCTGGGAGACACCAGCATCAGCAGGGTTAGCATTTTGTCCAGGACCCAGACTTAACACCACTTAGATGCTATCCCCAGGGCTAATGTTTTGTGTCAGAGATCTCTTCTCTCTCCCTTGTGAGAGCTCAAGGACAGCAAAAATGCAAAATGCTGTGCTGTCTGCTACGGCTTTAGGGTCTGAGCTGCACCTCCAGACGAGTGCAGCCCCTCTTTTTACTTAGTGTGAGGTTTCCTAGCTACACTGGGGACTCTGGTAAGCCCCTCAAAGAATCCAAGCAAGCTCTGGCTTCTGGTGACATCTCTCTGGGCACTAATAATTACTGCCTTTGCCCTCATGTGATCCTGCACACTGATTTATCCTCTTCAGCCTTCTCAAACTTGTTTGTGCTTTTCCTTAGATATCCTCATTGTGAAGCTGCGGAAGGGCCAGGAGCTCAGACTGCGAGCCTATGCCAAGAAGGGCTTCGGCAAGGAGCACGCCAAGTGGAACCCCACGGCTGGCGTAGCCTTTGAGTATGACCCAGACAACGCGTTGAGGCACACGGTGTACCCCAAGCCAGAGGAGTGGTGCGTCCTGCTTGACTATACTACGGGGCTGGGCTGGCTGTGTTTGGTGTGAGACATGTGGTCCTAAGGTGAAACCTGAGGTATCGAGTAAAACTACAGCTGTAATAATGGCTCAGAACTTAAACCTGACATTTAAGGGCTCCCAAACCTAAGCGTTTGGGTTTCTGCAATGTCTATATTTTTTTCATTGCTGTTAGCCCTCTGTGATAAGTATGGGTCAGTCTGGAGGGACTTGAAAAAATTTTCCAAAAGGCACTTACGCTTCAGCTCCAGGGATAATTTTGGCCAGAAAATGATCCTGAGCATCCCCTTGCCCCGACTATTCTCTGCTCCTATATTATGCTACCAAAGCCAGTTACTTTGTCGTAGCTGCGCACAAGGTGGACTGGTTTGTGGCCACCCCTTGTCTCTCCTCATGCATTGTCCTTGAAACAGTTACTGCCGTTTTATCTCGCTGCCTTTCACATTCTTTCCTGCCACTCCTTCGTGTTTTTTCTTCCCTGCAAAAGTTGTATGCAGCAGAGGGAAAGATTTGGGGAAGGAATAGAACCACTCTAGACAGAGGAGGATGCTATGAGAGCGGAGGGAGGAAGGTTAGTTTGCAAGGTTGATTTTGAGGCCCTGCCTTGTTGAGGAAAGCCCAGTCTGTGGCTCTGATTTCACCCACAGATCTCCTCACGCCCGGAGCTCATGCTGGGTTTTCCTCTTTAGCCTTTTCTTCTGCCCAGACCCTCCCAGAGTGCTGTATCATTCTGCTCCAGTAGTGTGCTGAGTCTCAGCCAAAGGTAGCATGGTTTTGCTTTTGGGAAGCTGCTACCCTGCTTTGGCCAGGGTGAGGAGTTCAGCTAGCAGAATTTTTCCACTGGTAGATGATACCTGAGCTGCACCTAGTAGACATCCCGTCATGGACTACGCTGGAGCCAGCAGCAGAGAGAGAAACCAGGTGCTTCAGGCAGTGCAAGCTGAGAGCAGGGACTAGAGAAGGAAGGGGGTATGCCGCTGTAACGGCAGGGCAGTAGAGACAGCCTGAGCTCAAGGTCAGCAAGACGTTGGTACAGGAGCAGGATTTGGTGCAAGGACCGCAGGAGCGAGGGCTGAGCAAGCAGGAACAAAGCCTTGAGCACAGCTGCAGCTGGACAGAAGGCTGAGCAGCAGAAGGGGCTCAGCAGGCTTTCCTCCTGCATCAGGCATGTCGCTGTCGGGCCCCGCATTGCCAAGGTTCACTCCGCAAATGGCTGCAAGCAGTAGCAGGCAGGTAGTGGGCTATAGTCCTTCCATGGCTGGCTGCTCTGAGCCCAGGTGCTCGGACCCATTACGGAGCATGGCATTATGTTGCCCTTTGCTTACGTCAGCTATCAGTAAATGAGCTTCCTGGAGGGGTAATCGGCCTAGATTTCACGCTTCAACCAAACTGCTGGGGTTTTCTGCTGTCACAGAGATGCTGTGCCAGGTTTGCGCTCTGGAGATTTGACCCTTTGCCATAGAGGGTGGAGTTGCAGGTGAATCTCTAATATGCATAAAATGGGCAGAAATCTGCCTGCAGCAGCCCTGGGCCTGTTTTATGGATGGAAGGAGAAAACCCTGCTTGACTTTGATGGGTTCTGCAGAGCATGTTCATGAGTCCAGTTCAGTCAGTTTGGGTGAGAACAGGAGTCGTCAGGCATTCAGTTCCCTCAGCAGTTCATCAGGGTGATACTCTGGGATCTGCAGCAGTAACCAGGCTGACTGGTGGTGCAAGAAATTTGGAATGAGCATGCTTTTCCTTAGCATTAATGATCTTCACATGAAGCTGGACTCTGGGAATTGCCAGCAACAGACTAGGCCATCAACGGTAAAATCCATGAAAGGGGCTGGTTGTGACGAGGTGGTGCAGAGCAGGAGGCGGCTGCTGCTCAGCAGTTCTTCAGTCAGGAGCCCGTCACAAGAAATGATGTGCAGGTAATTCAGGACTCTCCTTCATCACCAGGAGTTCTGGGAATGGAACTCAATAGTTTTGAAGTAGCCAAATGATTTGTGGCAGGCAAATTGCATCAAAGCTTAGTTGATTGTCTTGGGTCATGGATTGGATGCTTGAGGAGCAAGAACGTCTCCTTGATCTGGAATTTCACATCAGGATTTGAAATAATTTTAGGTTTCATTTTGGTGCTGAATAGTGCTCTGGTTTGATTGGTTGTGATGCTAGATATTAATTCTCCGATATTGAGGAAGGTAGGTTTTGGAATATTGCTTTGAGTCATATAGATGCGTGCATGCACGCTGAGGTATCAGGTCTACCTTCTTTTGGACACAGGATGTCACAGTGTGAGCTTAGGAGAGTTTGGGCTTTTGGAGACTTGAGCGTTGCAGAGAACAGCTCCAGCTGCATAGCTGAACACATATATGTCAGCAGTGAGGAGTTTCCTGGTCTGGATGGCCAAAGGCAGTTGCTAATGTAGATTCTTTTGTTTGATGGTAGACTAGGCTGTGTCCTCATGAACCTGGTGTTTTACACAATAAGCTGGGTATCTGGAAACAATTTTTGAGAAGTCCTTCATAAAATATAGGTAAGAGCTGGAAAACCCCAAAGAAGTGTTGATTGCCATTGGAGTTGTCTGTTCCTTGATGGTATGTATCTCTTTCCAAGTCCATCTTAATCTATCTGAAGACAATATAGAGACAAATGCCTCTGCTATCCAAGGATGTATTTTTTTTTGGTTTGGTTTTACATAATAGCTGTTTTCTGAGGTATCTGAGTATCACAGACACAGCCAGGGTCTTGGAGAAGATTAGGATACTCATCATTATGAATGATCAGACTGGTCTGATGTATTGCTGAAGAAATTGTTGGCAGAGCACTGGAACACAGCTGGATGCTCAAAGCCAGCTGCCTCGCGGGTGGAACATAAGGTTGCTCTGTGCCCTGTTTTCCGTTATGGATGGTGTTGCAAGTAAGGTGAAGGCCTGGCTCCATTCACACTTTATCTCCCTCAGCAGTTCGTTACAGACAGAGGATTTTTTGGGGAAGTGCAGTTTTAAGGCAGTTGATGACAGGATGCTAGGATCAGCCTTTCTTGACATCGCTGGGACAGCCAGCAGGAGACCTTGATTGTTGTGAAGTTTTCTGTGCTGGCTTCTCAGACAACTCAAGGCTTTGGTTTTTTTTTTCACAAGAGTTAAGCGCTTCCAGTCTCTTCTGTATGATGCCCTATAAGCCAAGAGATGCAACAGGTAGAAAGATACAGTGTTGGCCCAGCCCAACTCTTTGATGTTGCAGTGATTTTTAGTAGTGATGTGTACAGGGGAGTGGAAGTGCAGGGCGTGAGGAGTGCTGAGCTCATTGGAGCGGATGTCTGAAGTACAGGCAAGCAAGTCCTGAAGCTCCAGGAGAGGGGATTTTTTTCGGCTGGCCACAGGCTGATCAGGCCTTCCCATCTCAACTGCGCTGCAGAGACTGAGCGCTGGAGTGCTCTGGTGTTTTTTCGGCCCAGTAATCAGTAGCAAGAAAATAGCGCAGAGTGCATTAGTCTATAAACACGGAGTGCAGACTTTATAAACACAGTCTCTGCAGGCATCGTCATCCCTTCCCTGTAAGCACACTGTCAGGCTGTACCGGTGCAGCTGCACAGAGCTGCAGTACTGCACGCGGAGCAGGGCTGACCTCTTTCTTCAGTGCTGCTCCGAGAGGCAGGAAGGTGGCAGGTCCCACCAGGTACAGGGACAGGGGAGTTATTCCAGCTGTCAGAAATAACAGTGCAGCACTGTAGCAAGAGTGCGGCAAACCTCACTGTGAGACCTTCTAGGAGGGGAGGCATCCATTTTCTTTTTCTGGTGCTGGGACCTTTGGACAGTTGTCTCTTTTCCGTTGAGTGAGCGTGGGTGGGATCAGTCATGTCAGGAGATAGCGACCTCCTGAGCACCCTCCGAACAGTGCCACTGAGTGCCTGGGCACTGTGGGGCTAAGCACACTAGTACGTGGGCTCTGTGCTAACCTTTCCTGCTGTTTGATTCCAGGCCTAAGAGTGAATACTCTGAGATCGATGAGGAAGATGCTCAGGCTCCCTATGATCCCAATGGGAAGCCAGAGAGGTAGGAACCTGAATGGGATCCCACTGCTGGAAAACAGGGCGAGACTTCTGGGTACATCTGAAGCTTGCCAACCCAGGGAGCTGGTGTTCCCTGAAAAGCAGAGCAGGAGTTGGAATTAACTGATGAAATGCCCCGGACTGGCAGGTTTTCCCCTCTGGGAAATACTTGACTCTTCTGAATTCATGCTAACAAGCAAGGCAGTGCAGCACTGGGTGGAGTGTGAGGCTTGGGGAGGAGGTGGCCTGGGATCTCTGCAAAGACACTGATGTCGTCAGCACATGCGGTATTTATTCACGCGTGTGGGTCTTTCATGCCCTGATTGCTGATAGTACCCCCACTCCCACGTTGTTTGCATTGCAAAGGTGCCTGCAGCTAGTCAGTCAGTCTTAGCTCCCCTGGCGCGGCGCTCTGCGCTGGCTTGCACGTTGCAGTGTCTGCCTAGAGAAAATCTCAGAAGTGCTCTTAGTCGGAGTCACAAGTGCTGGTGTGACCTCTGCGTGGGTCTGCAGCTGTTGTTGCAGAGGAGCAGTGCTGCCTGCTTGGGAGGTCAGCGATGCTCACCGACTCCCAGGAGATCTCCCTGCAGCGGGGCGTGATGGGCTGGGACAGCGCTGCAGGTGCTCTCTGGTTTTGCACCTCCTTGCAGAGCAGGTGGTAACTTTTCCCCCCACTTGTAACCTCAGGTTTTATTACAACGTGGAGTCCTGCGGTTCCCTTCGCCCAGAGACCATTGTTCTGTCTGCGCTGTCCGGCCTGAAGAAGAAGCTGAGCGACCTCCAGACCCAGCTGAGCCACGAGATTCAGAGCGACGTCCTCACTATAAACTGAGGTGGCCCCTTGGCAGGAGACTGTCCAGGCATGAGTGATGCAGAAAGTTCCTGCCTCTGCCCGGCAGCAGGCTGGGCAAAGCTGCACCTGCCTGGGCTGAGGCTTTTGCCTCCCCATCTCCGTCTGCCTTTCCTGGCCTGGCTCTGCTGTTCAGCAACACCTCTTCCCTTGCTCCCCCTCCCAGACAATGCCACCATGACATGTATGGTAAAGCAGGAAGAGAATTTATGGGTATTGTGAATCTCTTCGCTGGGATGGGATTTGGTCCCTAAGTGATCTCAGTGTTTTAGCCCAGAGTTTTGGACTCTGGCCACGTGGCATTTGGAATTGGGAAGCACATACCTTGGTTACACAACCCTGTCTTATTTGCATGTCTGTTCCTTACTGTGCTGAATAAAGCCTTACCCCCTATGTTCAGTCATCCCTGAAAGCTTGTCTGGGGCTGCAGGAAGAGAAGTCACATCATTTACTTCTCTCCGATAGACATTAACTTAATGAGATCTGCATTGGAGGGAGCATTGCTCTCTACTGCTGATTGCTGCTCTTGACATTATCTCCTAAGGAGACTGAAACCCCCTCCAGTAAGTAGCCCTGTCGTTTATGGATCCAGCACTGTCTTTGAAGCATATGTTTGAAGCTGGGCTGGAAAGTGAGATGCTGCAGAAGGCTGTGCTGCAGGGGAGCCCAGATGGGCCAGGGAGGCTTAGCTGTATTTAAAGACTCCTTTGGAGCAGCTTCTATCCATGCACTATACAGTCTTTGTTAGGAGCTGGGATGGCAGGGACTCTGTCAGTCGTAACCCCCAGCTGACAGATTTGAATGTGCCTATTGCCCCCAAGGTACGAGGTGGCTTATTTGCTGGGCTGGAGCTTGGGGCAAATACCAAACTATTGCCACTGTGGTGGCAACATCCCTGGAGGTCTCCAGCGCTCTGCCAGAGAACTAAGGCAGTAATAACCTTGTTGGCACAATCCTGGAAGAGTCTGGAGTTAGACTGACTCGAAACTCCTCCTGCAAGTGTTTCGCAGAGCACTGCTGCCCTTGCGTGTCCCCAAGCAGCGAGCTCCCAGGGTGGCTGGAGGATGAAAGCGGGCCCTTGGCGTGCTGTTTCACCAGTGCTTGTCAGCGAGGGGACAGCTCGCGACGCCCTTCTCCCCTCCCCGGCTCTTTCAAGGCTTTGCTTGAAATGTCCTTGCAGGGGCTGGAGGCAGAACAAAGCTTTCAGCCAAACACGTTGCCTTGTAGTGTTAGGAAATCTCTCCGAATCAGCATTTTTCTCCCTCGCTGGCATGCGTTAGTGCGACTTCTATTTCCCGAGTGCAGTTGGATGGAACAGACAAACAGGAAGGGTGGATAAGGATTGTTTATTCATAGAGCAATTCCTTTAAAAAAAAACAAACAAAAAACCCAAACATTTTTGGTAATAAATGCTAAATCCCATCTTTTCCAGATGAGGTATGTAGCTGGGCCGAGGCAGCCCGTTACACCGCTCATCCCCGAGGGAGGACGCGCTCCCGGGCAGTGCTGGGCTGCTGACGAACCCATCCACGCCCAGCAGTAAGGCCAGGGCGGGGGGGAAGCAGCAGCCCATCTCCGGCCTGAAACTGCTCCAGCAGATCCCCAGCGTCATCCACAAGCTACACAGACCCAAGACACAGTATTTACAGGCCACAGACCACAGACTCCCACAGCACAACACTCCCTGTCCTAAGAGGACAGACCTGGAGCTTTAAGAAAAAAAAAACAAAACTCACCAACCAGCCCACCCAGACCAGAAAGAAAACCTCAACGGAAACACCTTAGTTTGTACTGCAATAAAAAGATAGCCCTTCTAAAGGAGTTCAATAAATAGGAGACCTAGAAAATCAATTGCTTTTGAGTTCGGTATATTAAACCCAGCTCCCATGTGCAAGGTATTTTGCCCATTCTCACTGGTGCCCTCTGGCAGCAGCAGCGAGGCAGAGGGAGAGCGAGGGATGGAAATGGGGGGATGCAGCTAAGAGGCAAAGTGGCTTTTCCCCACCAGCACCTCCTCCGTCTCGCTGGGGAGGGCCTGGGCGGGGGGAGGCAAGGGCTCACAGCCAACGTGTTGCCTCTGCCCCGGGAATTTTATTTCAGCAAAGCTTGACGGACTAGTGCTACTGGCCAAAAATGGTCCCTGGGTTGCTCCTGGCTGCGCGTTGTCTGGGGGCACCGAAGCAGAGAGGCTGGCACTGAAGGAGCAAGAGGTGCTGGGGCAGGGGTGTTCTTCCCCCGGGGCTGGGTGCTCGGCTCTGCCTGGGTGCTGGCTGATGAGATGCCTCCCGGCCCCAGCAGTCCTGGTGGTGTCCCCGCTGCATGCACGAGTCCTCCGTTTGCAAGGGAAAACCAGTTTCTCCTGAGACATCTCGATTCTACAGTGTGTTTAGATATCGTCGAGAAGTGCAAAATGAGCTCAACAGCGCCTCGCGAGTCCCCGCTCAAGCAGGCCCCCGCGTGTGGGGCGAGGACGTGGGGTGCAGGTCAGGCCAGCCCAGCGCTGCTCCTCCAGCCACGTCTCCTTCCCGGCATGCAGGGCACCGCTTCGCTGTTCCCACGAGCGGTGACCCCGGGGCACCAAGCCGCTGCAGAAAAATTCACCGGTCTGGCCGAGCGCTGCGCGGGGGAAGCCAGCGATGTTCCCCCTCGTGGCAGTGCTGCGCTGTGGCCGCGTGTCCCTGTCCCACGAGGTCATCTGCCCACTTTTTTCTACCTCCCAGCTGTGTCCCCAAGACTTAAAAAAAAAGAATCTCTGAGCGTCTCCTCTTCCAAGGTCTCTTCGGTGGCTATGAAGTTTGCATTCGTGTGAAAAGTCTCGTCCTATATAATATGTATGTGCAATATATATTTAAAATCATTTAACATAGAGCTAGTTATTATCACCTTCTGTAACGTCAGGCCGGGGTGAGAGCCCCCATTGCCAGCACCTGGTCTCCAAAGGTCTTGCCGCGGAGGGTGCATCTACCCACCGCCATCTCCATCTCCCTGCGGCGAGGGGCTCTTCGCCTCTCCAAGGAGACGGGAGGGTTCCCAGATCCTTGACACCCCCAGGATTAAAAAAAAAAAAGGGGGCAGGGGAGCACCAGAAAAGCAACCCTCTGAAGCCCTGTGTGTCCTGCGCTCCTCGGCTTCCCGCGCGCCTCGCTGCGGCAGACCCGGCGGCGGCGGTCCCCCCGCACCGCGGGCTCACTGAGCCGGTTTGGACTCCCTGCTTTCGGTCTTATCGCTTTTGGAGGACTTTGGCTTCAATAAGATGAACCTGTTGAGGAGGTCGGTGTCCGAGCTGGCCTGGGCACCTGAATACGCCTCCCCTGGGGACGAAGCACAGCTTGGGCTCGCAACGGGAACGACGCCGGGGGCCCGCGGTTCCTGAGGGCGGCTCAGCCCCGCCACGGGAGGGTCGGTGGGTCCCCGCGCAGGGCTGGGGGCCGGCGGAGGAGCCTGGGGCAAACGGGCACACTCACCGGCGTAGCTGGCGGACTCGGCGATGTTCTGCGAGCCGGTGATGTGGTGCCAGTAGGCGCTGCGGGGCAGCATGGTGGTGGGGGTGCAGGGGTAGGAGTAGTGCTCCGTGCCCTTGTTCAGCAGCTGGAGCGGATGGAGAGGGGGTGAGGGGGTGCTGGTGGCCCCAAAACACCCCCACGGCAGCCCCTTTCTGGCAGGGACCCTGCGGGGTACCAGCTGCCTTGCTGATACAGGCAGTCCGGAGGCCATGAAATTGCTCTCCCCGTGGCCTTGGGAGCAGCGATTCCTCCCAGCGAGGCAGGGAGAGGCTGCAAACAGCCGTCAGAAACGTTGCAAGCGGGAACGGCGCGTTGGCATGAGCCAGGAGCACATCAGGCAGCGCCACGCGGGACGGCGCGGGGCCCGGCTCGCCGTCCCCTCCATCACGTCACCCCGAGCAGCCTGGGTCCCCGCGGTCCCCGCTCACCCTGACGTTCTTCTCCATCTCCAGCAGGACCCTCTTGTGCTGCTCGGCGATGGCCAACGTGGCGCTGTGCACGCGCTGGTAGATCTGCTCGCCCTCCTGGGTCTGGAAGGTGTAGAGGCCTTCGCCCGCGTCGCACATCCTGCCGGGCCAGAGCGCAGGGCGTCACGTGCGCCCTCCGCACCCGCAGCCCCCAAAGCCGGGCCGGGACGCGGCGGGCGGCCCTCGCTCCCCCTGCGAACCGCGTGGCTACCTCCCCATAACTCCCGAGTGCTAGCGAATCTATTTCCAGCTTGCTAAAAATACTGGAGAAGCGGAAGCGATCGAAACGCGTGCGCGCCAGGGCTCTCCCTCCCGCCCCTCTCCGGCTCCGCAGCACGACTGCAACCTCGGCAAGGCGCTCGGCTGCCCGTTTTCCAGGGGGATACACGGCGCCTTATTAACTAGCCCGTAAGAAGCCATCTGGCCCCGCAGCTCTTGGCCAGCGACCGACGGCTCAGGGCTGCGGGCCCCCGCTCCAGCCCCTCCTGCGGCATTGCACTTGGCCAGGTGAGCAAGGAGCACCAATCTCGCAGCCCCCCGGCACCCAAACCCCTTAATTCTCCAGAGAGGCGGCGAGAGGGATGAGCTGGAGCCTTGCGTGGACGCAGGCGAGGGAGCAAAAGCAGAGCCCACCAGAGCCGTTCACCTCCCAGGAATGAAGGGGGTGTGCAGCATCCCGAGCAGAGAGACGATAAAAACCCCCCTGCTCGGGCCCGCGGCCAGCCCGGCATCTCATGCTTTGCTCCTCCGCAGGCCCGCGCGCAGCCTGCGCTGGGACGGGCTCCAGCCGCAAGCCTCCCGCCGCCGGCACGGGCTGGTGCGCGGCCAAGCGCAGCCTCCCGGCCGGCACACGGGGCCGCGAAGGCGACCCGGCGGCAGGCTGGCGCGAAGCCGGGCAGCGCATGGGCCCTTCCCTGGAAAAAAAGAGGAAAAAAAAAAAAGGAAAAAAAAACCACTGCCCAGCTCCTGCTGCTGGAGGAATAAGTGGCACCCTTAGCCGAGGCGCCAGTTCAAAGGCCCCGGGCGAGCGGGGAATTGGGGGGGGACCACCGCCTCCCCCTCCTTCGCTCCATAAAAGAGCCCAAAGTGATGAGTCAGCGGAAGCCAAGGGCCGGGATGAAAGGGAAGATCATGTTTCTTCCCCTCCGTAGCTGGTAATTAGCAGGAAAGAGCCTAATATCGTCAGGCCTGCTCGAGCCAAACGAGCCTCCCAATGGCATGAGCCCGGCTCCCGGAGGGCTGCGAGCGTGGGTGGCCCCGGCGAGCGCCCAAAGCTGCCCGCGCGGGACCCTCAACGCCCCGGCAGCGGCTGCCATCACCCTGGCATCAGGCCTGCCCGCCACGGCAGAGGATGGCGTCTTACCGGCCGGCCTCGAAGGTGAAGCGGGTGGCGTCCCGCCCGTAGCGGCGTAAGGAGCACAGGGGCCAGGAGACCAGCTTGACGCGGGGGTTGTGCATGTCCCAGAGGTAGATGTTTTCGTGGGTGATCTGCAGCTTGCACTCGCCGTAGACGTCCAGGTTGGGGCAGGGGAGGAGGAACACGTTGAACCGGTCTGGACGAGGGGGAAAAAAACACCGAAAAGAAAACAAACGAGGAGAAAAAAGATGAGCGGGGCTGCCGCAGGGAGGAGACCGGGGCAGAGCCGGCGCCCGGCCGCCCGCTCTCACCCGTCTGCTCGCACTGCACGCCGGGGGCCAGCAGGTCGGGCTCCCCCAGGCTGATGTCGTTCAGGCGGGCGCCCAGGCACTCGACGGACAGGGTCTTGTACCACTCCTCGGCCTCCAGCTCTGCGGGGGACGGAGAGCGGCCGCGGTGGGCGACGGCGGCCCCCCGGCCAGGCCCCCGCGCGGCCCGGCCCTGGGGGACGTCCCTGGAGCCGCGGTCACCCGCGGAGCAGGCACCATCGGCCCCCGGCCCCCCGGGACGCTGCCCCTCTCACCCGAATCGCAGGTGAAAGTCCGGGCTGAGTCATCGGGGAAAATGATGGCCACGGCCTGCCTCTTGGTCTCCTTCGGCAGCCGCGTGATGCACTTGACGTTGCTGATCTCCGTGACCTGTGGCGCCGCGGCGGGGGGGTCACCAAGGGGGGGCCAGCCCCCCAAACCCGCCTGCGTCCCCCTTGCCGGCCGAGGGCCGCAGGCGGTGGCCAGTCCCCCTAGCTCCTGCTGGTTTGACCCAGCAGGGACCCCTCTGCCGTGGGCCGGACCCCCGAAAAAGCGGAGGGGGCAAAGCGGGCTTCTGCCGCTCGGGTGGGGGACGGGGAGCCCGGGCTCGCCCCGGGGGGGAGCAGCCCTCTCACCTTGGGGCAGCCGCGCAGGCACACCGACTTCTCATCCGGGTACTTCTCCAGGCGCTGGGGCCCCTTGCTGGAGGATTTCCTGAAGACCAGCCAGCACCGCCGGTAGATCTGCAGGACGGAGAGCGTGCCGGGGCTGGGGGGCACCGGTGGCTCCTTCCCCCCCCCGGTCCCCCCCAGCCCTGCAGAGCTTAATTAGCACACGCGGCAAAGGCCCCTAAGGACGCGTCACCCCGGCCTATCTCCCCCCGGACCTGCTGCCTCCCCCTTTGGGGGTGGTGGGGACGCCTGGGCCCCCACCCCGAGCCGCCTCCCTCTTTGTTCGCCCTAATTAGCGCGAAATTACCCAGCATGCTCGCGGCTCTGAGCGACGGGGGGCCGGCCCCCCACCCGGCCGCCACGGGCAGCCTCGCGCCAGCCGTGCCGGAGCCGGCTGGGAAGGCCGCGTGCGCCGAGGGCCGCCGCCGCCTCGGCCCCTCGACGCCGCTCCGGCAGCCGCCGCGCCGCGCCGGGGACCCGCCGGCGAAGGGCTGGACGCGCGCGTGCCCTGGGGTGTCCCCGCGTCCGGGCGGCGGGTGCCCAGGGCCCGCCCCACGCCAGGCGGCCCGGCGCAGGATCCGGCCCCACGGGGTCACTCGCTGCCTTGGGTATCAACAAGTGGGCCGGCCCGCCCGGCCCGCCGGCCGCCCGCGCCTCATCGCTGGGGCGGCACGGGGCCGGCGGGGGCACGTGGGGATGATCCCACCACCCCCACGCAGCCCCCACACGCCGCTTTTTCGGCCCAAACGCCACAAAGGCGAGCGGCCCCGGCCCCCCGCGGCGGCAGCGCCCGCGGCAGCGCCCCCCCCCCCACCTCCGCAGCCAGCCCCGGGCTTGCCGACGGCGGCGGCGCCGGGCCGGCAGGATGCTCCCAGCTAGCGGGCGGCAGCGGTGCGGGGAGAGGATGCCGGAAAAGAAACGTCTCCGAGGCCGTGCCGCGACACAAAGGGGGGCAGGGGCTCGCGGCCGCCCGGAGAAACCCGGAGAGCCCGCTCCAGCGGCGCATCCGCCCGTCCCCGTCCCCCCCCCGCTTACCCCCAGTTTCCTGCTCTTCATTTTCACGTAGCCTTGCTTGACGATGTCGTTAAAATTGGTAGCCATGACGGAGCCCGGGCTGCCCTCGCTCCCGGGGGCTGCTCCCGAGAGGCTCGAGGCTGCTGCCAGCACCCTCGCCTGCTGCCTTCGCCCCCACTCCTCGTCTTCCTCCGGTCACCTGTCCTCGGATGCTCCCGGCACTCGCCGCCTTATCTCCTCCGCCGCCCCAGCTTTGTTCTAGCGGCAGCCCTCATCTTCGCCCTGGCGCTGGCTCCCTTCCTGGCACCGGCTGTAAAATAAAAATGACAGATAGATTAGAGATAGTGACATCTTTCTCTCGCTCCCTCCCTCTTTTTCTCCTCCTCCCTTTTCTGGCTGAACCATCTCGGAGAGGCAAGGTGGGTCGCGGCGGCGGAGTGGAACAGTCCAGCGTTAACCCCTGCCTTCGCGGCCGCACCGCGGCGAGTGCCGAGGACCGGCCGGCAGGGCTGAGCCCCCGGCGCTGCGGCCGGCGGATACCCGCAGCCCCGGCTCGCCGCGATGGGCTCCATGCTCTGGCGGGAGGGTCGGCATCGCAGCACCCCATCCCCGGCGCCCTCGAGAGGCGCCTCGCTTCTCCTGCTTGGGTGCCAGCACACCTCAGCCAGCCCACGACGGAGCCTTGTCCCAGAGCGGGTGTCTCCGTGCGACTCCAGTCGCCTGCGCCTCCCTCCTTCTCTCAGCAATCCTCCTTCCCACCCTCCCCCCAAAATGAATGTCACCTCTAACCTAAGGGCCGCGGGACACGCACCCTCCTGACCCCCTGCTGGGATGCCAACACCAGACCTCACCCACAGCTCTCCATCACCTCTTGGACTTCCCCTCCTTCCTCCCAGACTGCTCACTTTGGCAACGAAACTGCTGCCGCCACCAATGGTGGCATCAGTAGGATTCAGTGTTAACAATCGCTTGCCAGGAGCAAGACAAGCGCTGGGAGAGCAGGGCTCTGTGCCCTCTCCAGCACCTCCGGGTTGGGGGATGCCCAGACAAGCGTCGTGCCACTGGATCCAGAGGAGGAGGGTGCACGGGGCGCATCCCAGTGCCCACGTCCAGCACCCGCGTCCCGGCCAGGCACCGGGGCTGTTTGCAGAGAGGCCTCGGCCACGCTCCCAAACGGAGGCATCCGCTGGGCTCTCTCGCATGCAGGCGTCCCTTCTGCCCTCTCTCGGCATTTCCCTCCCCTTCGGAAAGGGGCACGGGGCCAAAACCGAGTCATTCATCTCCTCCGCTGCAATCCCATTCACGAGCCGGCGACGTCCCTCTCCGGGCAGCAGCCCAGCAGAGGCCGGGTGGCCGAATCCGGGTGCAGCGCTCCGGCTGGTGCCCACGCCCGACCAGCACAGCCGGGGGGGTGCGAACGGCTACACCCGGGTGAGTTTCTGCCCCCGCTGCCGGGTGAGCGAGAGGCACAGACAGGTCCCGAAAGCGGGGCTGGGCTCATAACGAGGCCAAGCTGGGAAAGCCCTGAATCCCCACGCACGCACGAAGGGAGCAGCGGTGGCAACAGGATTAACGGGACGAAGCGAAAGGGGAAGTGACGGCTTAGCATTGGGGAAAGGCAGCAGCTAGCACCGCCCGGACGGCTGTGGGGACGAGTGGCCCCGAGGGAGGCCGGCGAAGCGGGTCGGGACGGTGCCATCCAGCCCCAGACGAGACCCACCCAGCCCGAAACGTCGGGCGCTGCGATGCGGAAAGCAGGAGACCCCGTCACGGGGACGGGGCGAGCTGGGTCGGAGCCTCCGTCCCTCCGCGCGAGCGGAGCAGCCAGGGAGGCGAGGCGGCAGCGCATCCCGCCGGCTGCCAGGAAAAGGCTTGGAAGCGCCTTGGCCTTGACGCTCAGGAAATCACAGCCTGGATTTCCTTCCTCTCCGGGCCCGGCGGCGGCGGGAGCCGGTGCTGAGCCGGGCCCCAGCGCGGCCGGACAAGCGCTCCGGGCCTTTCTCCGAGATGCCGGTGGGAGAGGCAGGCGGCCTGTGGAGGAACCCACCGGCCGGAGCGAGAGCCCGTCGTTCCCGTCGCCTCCCAATTTGAGGGAGCCCCCGTTCTGCTTCTCTCCTGGATGGAAAAATCCCCTGGAGCAGGCAGTAGCCTAGGAAACGGGCTGCCGGCGGCGGGATGGCAGCGGCTCCCCGGGGATGCCTCTGCCGCGAGGCAGCTCGAGGCGGCGCGGCCGGTCCCCAGCGGCCGGGATCAGCCGGGGACAGCGCGGCCGGTCCTGCCTCCCGCCCGGCCGCCGGGGTTTCGGCCCACCCAGGCCTCGGGGCCCCGAGGGGGAGCCCCGGCGGCGGCGGCCGCGGCCCCGGGAAGGCGCCGCCGCCCCGCGCCGCCCTTACCCTGCGCTCGCGGGGACCCAGGCGCCGGGCGCCGTCTCGCTGCGAGCCGCCGAGCAACGCGGCGGGCGGCCCGGGCCGGCTCTGCTCGGCGGCGCCGGGGCCGCCCCCCGCCCCCCGCCGCCGCCGCGGCGCCGCCCGCGCCCGCCCCCCGCCCCCGGGCCTCAGTTTCCCCCCCGCGGCCGGCGCCGGCGGCACGGAGGCGGCTGGGGCGCGGCGGCAGGACGAGCGGCCGCGGCGGGGGGGGAGGATCCAGCGGCCGCCCCGCCGCATTCCTGCCCACGGCCCGGCCTGCAGAGAGCGCAGCCTTTCCTTTTCCTGAGGCAGGTTTCCAGAAGCACGAACAGCGCCGCTTAAAAGAGGCTGCCTGCCCACGCGCCGCCATCATTAAGCTTCAGAGTGAACGCCCCGTGGCAATTAACGCGAGGAGGCAGCCTCTCTCGGAGCTGCTGTTCCAGGCTGTTTGCAGATTCAGGCAGGCAGCACTGCGTCGGCTCGCCGCCCTGAAAGCCAAGCTGAGAGGCAGCCGGAGCCCGGCGTCCTGGCTAGAGAAAAGCGATGGGGAACATCCCCTCTCCCCATTTGCTTCCCGCTTGCAGGGCAGCTTTCCAGCGTAGGGATGCCATGACACCATACCTGGGCCACGACCTTCCTTTGGCCCCCAAAAGCCTTTTGGGTGCTTCTCGAGGCAAGGGCATTCGCGGCCACCGAAACTGTCTGCAGGCACTTCCACCCCCACTAGCTGATTTGTTTGGCCATAGAAGAATTAATGTTCACGGCAAAGAAAGGATGTTAAAAACAGCAAGCGCCGAAGAGCCGTGCTTTTAGCCAATCAATTAAAAGGCAGAACGAGGGGATTAGCTCACCAAAATATTAATTTTTAATAAGATTGCGTCTGAGTTCCTCCAAACCCCACTTGCTGGGCTGCTTGGCCCTCCCCGGCTGAGCGGGGCCGCACGGGGCCTGGGCTGGCACGATCGGCACCCATGGGTGGGCGTCCCAGGGGAGCTCCTCTGCCTGCCTGGCCGCCGGAAAAAAAAGCATGAAGATGGCTCTCAAAATTAAATATCCCCCCCGGCCCGGGGCGATCGCAGCCGTAACACATCCAGCCCCACGCGCGGCTTTCCGAGAAATGCCATTTATTACGGACGCTGCGGCTGTCGGCTGCTGCAGGCGTCCCCGGAGGCTGCTCGCGGCCCCGTGGGTGGGCCTCCCCGGTGTCCCCCACCCCTTGCTCCCGGCAGTCTCTCCGTGCAGCTGGAGCAGGGCTGGGAACCCACAAAGAGCAGTGGGGACAGATGGGCAGCCCAAGCCATCACGAGGGCCTGGACCGCTCTCGGCTCTATATTTATAATAAAAAAAATATACAAATACATTCATATATATTATATATATATATAAAGTAGACAGGATCAGTCTAGCTGGCTCCAGGGACCGGGCTTGTCCAGGTTAGCTCGGTCCCCTCTCCAGCCTGGGTTTCTTCCTCCTGGTCTGCTCAGCTGCTGCTTATTTTGGTGTCCATGTCCGTGTCCCGAGAGGAGCCGGTGGCCGTGGGGCCGCAGGCAGGCTGGCTGCGAGGCAGAGGTGACGGGCTGGGGGCTATCGCCCCGGCCAAGTTCCTCCCCGACGCTCTGTGCCTCAGTTTCCCCATCTGTAAGGCAGACGCCACGTGGCCAGACTCCACCCGCTTGCAGCAAAGGCCCAGCGAGGCTTGGCGGGCGCAAAGGGGCCCTGGTCGGGACGAGCCCCGCGGTGGCAGGCACTTGTCGGGAGAGGAGAACCACCGCGGGACGGCGCCAGGGCGGGCATCGCTCGGGCACGCGCGTCTCACCCGGGCCCGGTTTGCGGGGAGCGCCTGGCCCGCCTCGCGCCGCGGCCCCGGGCGCTAGGGAACCTGGATCTGCAGGTCCTCGTCCTCGTCCGGGTCGCTGGTGCCGTCTCCGGGGTCGTCGGGGCCGAAGCGGGCGCTGCGCATCTTCCCGAAGAGCGGGGCGTTCTGCTGCCGCCGCAGCCTGCCGGAGGGGAGAGCTGGCTGGGGCGGGCGCCGGGGGCCTATGCCACCCCCGCCACCCCGGCCGGGGCTGCGGGCACCCGGCACGGGCCACCCTATGTGCTGCCGGCGCGTGCACCCAAGGGGGCTGCTGAGCCCCCCCTTCTCGCCTGGCTTTGGGTGCAGCCTGGCCCAGCAGGACCCGCCGGCCCGGGCGGCCATCCGCGGGGGGAGACATGGGAGGAAGGCAGGAGCCCCTCACCCTCCTCCGAGCTTGCATTTTGGCTGCCAAGTGGGTGTTACCTGCTGATAAAGCCAAATCCGCGCAGCCTTCCCCAGCCAGCTCCAAGCGGAGCTTAGCGGGCTCTCGATGAAAGCAAGCAGGCCCACGGCGAGCTGCTCGCCCAGCCTGCGGACGCCGTCCGGAGCCGCTTATCAGCGGGGCGAGCGCTGGGGGCGAGGGGACCCGCTCCCCCTGCCAGTGCGCCCACCCCAGAGCCGCCCGACGCAGTGTTCGAGGTGCCCAGAGGGGCTGTCACTCTCCGCTGTCACCTCCCCACTGCCGGGGTCCCAGGGCAAACGCAGAGCCCGGGCTCATCCCCCCCAACTCACCCCCTCCAGGGCTGGACCACCCCGCCAGGCGTTTCAAATCCAGCCCCGGTTTGCAGCTGGTGCTGCCTCCTCCCATTCAAAAATGGGCTTTCATTAAGTTTTCCTGACGTGGCTTTGGCTAAAAGCCCTTGGGGAGGAAGGAGGGCCCCCAAGTAGACATGACGCTAGCAATTATCCAGCTTTTCCCCCAAACCGCGTATCTGCAGTGGCCTGGACACAGCCAGACACCTTTGCAACACCCGGGGGTGGAAGCGGGGATGCGCCTCAGTTTCCCCAATCCCTCGAACCGGCAACACTAGTGATTTTCCCGTGGAGCATCTCAAAACCAGCCCGGTACGAATCACCGCGCGGGCTAATCTGTGGCACGGGCCGGCTGCTCCCGGAGGAGGATGCTCTCCCGCAGGAATGTGCCCGCATCTGGCCCCGGGGCAGGCGCCAGGGTAAACCTCCGTGCAACGTGGTCGGGAGCTAAAGCCCATGGGCTGGTAGCCCCAGCCCGGCCCCAGCAGAGCCTGCGGGAGCCGCGGGAGGCTTCCCGGTGCCGGGAGGGCTGAGGCAGGGACACCGGAGGCTTCGGGCTCCGGGGCCGGCCCGCGGCCTCCCCGTCAATGGGAAGCGCTTGGTATTTTTAGCTCCGCACTTACCCTCGCATTAAAATTCATCAGCTGAATTTATGAGGCAAATTTGAAATCAAAGGGCCGAGATTGTGAAGAAAACAGTTCTCCCATCAGTCTCCGGTCAAAACGGACAAGTTTGCTGCATTTTACTGGAAAGCATGAATTATTTAGAGCAAGCGTGCGGGGAGGCTGGAGGGGGCAGGGAGGGGAGAAGATGAAGCCTCCATTATTCCTCTATGATTTAATGAAGATGTCCCAATAAAATAAAGGAAGATTTAAAAAAAAAAAACAACCCAAGTGCCTCCCGGAGACACTCCGGTGGAGAATCGATTTCTCCCGTGGCCATTTCAGCTTTTTATTGCTGGAGAAGCAGAGTGAGGGCAGAGAAAGTTTTGAAGAGCAATAAAACCAGAGGGCCTTCAGGGAAGTCCCAGCTCCCTGGAGTAGCAGCTGCCCGGCTCCCACCTCCCCGCACGACTCCCTCGCCCTGCACAGCCTCATCCTCCCGAGGTTTTCCTCGGGGAGGTCCGTGCCGAAGCATGAAAGGTTCCTCAAGGTCGCTAAAGAGCCAGGCCAGGAGGAGTCGGTGAATTTGAAGGACAGACCTTCAGTGCCCTGGAGGCGCCCATCTCTGCGTTTTGTGCTGTTGAATGTCCCAGATGGGCCAAGCCCAAATGGGGCTGGGGTCCCAACACAGGGACAAAGATGCTCTTTGCTGGGCCAAAAGGACAAGGGGTGAAAACGCCCAGAGTGCCCTGTCCTCCATCCTGAAGCAGCCCTGGACAGAGCAGGCTGCCCCGAGCGCTTTGGGAACGGCCGCAGCATCCCCCCGGCGCCCGGATGGAGGGATGTTTCCCTGCTTTTAGCTTCCTGAACGAAAGTGGCAGAAAGACGGAGCGAGCTTGCCCCCGCCGAGGCCTGTGATCCATCACCACGCGGCGATAAAGCACTCGCCCGACATCCTTCCCCGTAAAACCTCTCTCCCTCTCCTCCCCTCGGCAGCCCTCCCCCGGGGCTGGGAGCGCTTACGTGAGTTAGCCCCGTTTGGAAAGACCGCTTTGCGGCTGAGCGGCTCTTTATCATCGGCATGACACTTCTGCCCGGCTCCACGGGATAAATCACTCCCGGCAGATCTCCTGGCCGCGGCGCAACCCTTCACCTCCCCTTGCTTCCAGCCGAGGGGCTCTGAGCACAGGGACACTGCTGGAGGCAGGCCACGCTCAGCACCCGCCTGCCAAAGCCTGTTCGGGATGCTCAGAGCCTGCATCCAGCATTGATCCTGGACACCGGCAGGTGAAATCCAGTCCTGACCCAACGTCATACCAGCTGCAACTGGTGCGAAGGCTGCCCCAAGGACATGGGGAGCTCTAGGGGCCTGTAGCCCCCTGCAAACATAGCGCGAGCCCCTCCGTTCAGCCCAGAGAGATGCTGGTAGAGGGATGGTTGCAAAGAGTGCCCGATCCCATCCTTCGGTTTCCACGGCCCCCCGCTCACCGGGACTGCAGGTGCTCCAGCTGCACCTGGAAGTTCTCGCTCTGCTCCGTCTGCTCGTCCAGCGACCGCTGCAGCTTCCGCGTCTGGTTGTGGGCCTCGTCCAGCTGTGGGACGGAGGGGAACGGGGCTGTCTTTGGCCACAGAGAGAAGGCAGAGCTCCGCAATGCCGGCTCTTCTCTTGGCCCCTTCCCCAAGAGCAACCTGCCCCTCATCTCCGGGACAGGACAAACTGTGCCCGACTCTCTGCTACCAGTCTGAGTCAGCCGAGATTTGAGCCTACAACCTGGGTGAGACAAGCACTTGGCACATCTCCCAGGCTTCATTTTTAATGCTCTTCTCCTGGTAGATCTTGGCACCTCCTTCACCGGGGCATAGTCAAGAGTTCAGTTCAGCCTGCTCCAGGCTGGGATCCTACTTCTCAGAGCGCTGCGGTGACGGCTCTAAGATAAGGAGATTTTCTGTTGTTTATGTAAAGAGAGAGGGAGTTTGAGTGCTGCTAACCCCAGGGCTCTCCAGCTTGCTAGCCAGGCTCACCTCCCCGAGGCACCCGTCACTCCCTCTGAACACCGTAGGGGTATTTTAATGCCCGGCTTTCTGAGAAAGGCCACCTCTCCTCACCCGTGCCATGGCTCTGGACACGTTCGGGGACTCACCTCATCCTCAGCTTGGGCCAACTCCTTCTTCAGCTCCTCCACTCTCAGGCGCAGTTTCTTCACCTCGCCTTCGTGCTGCTCCACGCGGCGGTTGGCGTGGGCCAGCTCAGCCATCTTCTCCTGGTACTGCTTCTTCAGCTTCGTGTGCACGTGCTTCAGGTCAGCCAGCTCCTGCGGCGGGCACAGCAGGGCCAGGGCTGAGCGGGTGAGAGCACCCTCTGGCCAGCGCATCCTCTGCTGCGGGCCCCCCCGGCAGCCCCTTTCCCCCGCCGAATAACCCTCCCTCCATGACGGAGGAGCTGTGATGGAGCCTACAAGCGGGCTGATGTCCTCAACCAGAACAGGGTCACTGTCGCCCTTCATGTGGAGGGAATGAGCAGAGCCTGGGATCAAGGGTGTCCTGGGGCACCCAGACCCACTGTTATTAGAATGACATGGCGCACAGGGACCCTGTTACCCAGGACTCCCCAGGCAGGGGGTGGCACGAGGGTCACTGGGGGTGGCCCAGGCCTGGGCTGCCCATCCCACCTTGTTCTTCTCAAAGAGCTCGGCCTGGATGGTTTTGAGGTCGGTGTCCAGGGCGCTGGCTGTCTGGCGCCGCTTCCGAGCCAGCACCTCCTCCAGGTCCTCGATCTGCGCCCGCAGCTTCTTGTTCTCCCGCTCCAGGTTGAGCTTCTCGGTCTCCAGGCGCTCCCGCTTGCCCCACTCGGCCGCGTTCTCCGCCTGCAGCCGCTCCATCTGGGCAGGGGGATGCCGCGCAGGCTCAGGCCCCTGGCCCCGGCTGCCGGGGTGTCCCCGCCGTTACGCCATGCTCTCTTTGCCCTCTGCACGGGCTGCTGCCTCCCTCCCTGCTGCGGTCACAGACGCCCCAACCACCCCTTGAAACAGCTCCTTGAAGCCCTTCCTGCCCTTCTTCCAGTGCGGCCAGCTGATGCCGTCCCCCTTGGTGAGGGCTTGGTATCGCAGTCCCCACCGAAGCGGCCCCGCAGCCCATCCTCACCTCCGTGCGCAGCTCAGCCAGCTTCTTGTCCATGCTGGAGCGAGCGCCCAGCTCATCTTCCAGGTCCTCTGAGATGCGTCCCAGCTCGTCCTGGTGGATCTCCTTCAGGATGTTCAGCTGTGGGAGGACACAGAGCAGGAGGGAAGCACTGAGCACTCTTACCCGAGGAGATCTGAACCCAGGTCCTGCTTCTCCAGCTGGTCCCCATCCGGTTTGGGTGGGATATGACCCCCCTCGACCACTCTGCAACTGCCACCTGTAGCGGGGCCAGACATCTCCAAACCTCTGGGGAGGATGGATGGACCAATTATAGCTGGATCAATGGTGCTAGTTAAGACACTTAATTAATGAGTGCCCCAGGCGCAGGCAGCTTGCCTGGAGTGGGAATCCCCCTCGTGGAGATGAGGCCAATGGTCCCCATACCCTTGGGGACAGGGCCACCTCCCCACAGCATCCCTGGCCCTGGCAGCAGTGCCAGACTCCTCTGCTCACCTGCTTCATCACCTCCTGCTTGTTCTTGTTCAGCTCCTCGTACTTGATTTTCCACTGGCTGAGCTCGCCCTCCAGCTTCTCGATGTTCTTGCTGAGCGCCAGCTTGTCCCTGCGGAGAGGAAGCCCCACATGAGGGCCCGCAGGACCCCCCGTCCCAGCCCATCCTGGCGGGGAGGGTCTCTGCCAGGCTTCTGCGCTGACCTTGCCTGTGTGACCGAGACCCCTTGGGCTGGGTTGGGTTTGCACCCCATGAGGATAAATCCCCACAACCCAGGGCACTCACTCCCGCTCCTTGAGCAGCACTTTCTGGGACTCGTCCAGCCTCAGCTTCAGGGCGGTCACTTTGGTGGCGTCCTCCTCAATGACGCTCATGTCCTCCCAGAGCAGGCGGTTCCTCTCCTGGCGGGTGAAGGAGGTCCGCACGCTCACGGCGCTCCGCTGCTCCCAGCACTCGGACCCGTCCTGTTTGCTCTTCAGGATGTTTTCCATCAGCTCAAACTCCTGCAGTGACACGGGGTGGCCAAGCAGGAGGAAGGTCACACAAAAAGAGATGAGCACCCTCAGCACCCGGTCACTGCCCACCCCTGTCCTCGGGGCCCTTCGGCCTGATGTCCCAGCACCCCACACTGTCCCAGGGCAGCACCCACCACCCCAGCTGTTTGGCCGGGGTGCACAGCAGGCAACGCTGCTGCCGCCCCACACCGAGCGAGGACAGTTCTGGCTCCCCGTTTCGGCACCCCGTATCCCAACCAGCTTGCACTCTTGCCCGTCTTTCTGGGCTTTGCCCCGTGCACAGCGATAACAAACGGCATCTCTCCATCCCGTACCACCAGCAGAACAAGGGAGCGTTACTGGGCCAAGCCACCCCACAGCTGATGTCTAGAGGACCCTCCGCCCCGGCTGCGGGATCCGTTCCTCTTGGCCGTCTCCCCATACAAGACAACCACATTTTCCGCCGTCAGCCTCAGCATCCTGCTTTGATTACATGCTGCATTAAATTAGGGATGGGATAATATTGATTTATTAATCCAATCTCGGCACGACCACTACATAGGTTCGTCTTTAATTAGGCTCAGCGAGCGTGTGGCAAATTAGCTCGGTGTATAAAACTCGCTCAATATTTGCTTGCTTGTGCTTTTTACAAAAAATCCATAAAAAGCATGCCAACTCCACGGGAGGGGGGGTGTCGTGCACACAACTCTGCCTCCAGATCGCTGTCTAAGCGCTGCTCACTCCCAGGGCCAAGTTAGGGAAAAATGGCCTCTCTGCTAATTGCATCAGGAGAAGACGCAGTTGATGATGTCCCCTTGGCTTCAGCCAGCGAGATCTCTCTCTGTGGCGGGTGGAGCCCGCTCCTGCCTTGGGAGCGGGGAAGTGGAGAACGGCAAAGCCTTTCTTCCCCATCCAGTTTCTGCCATAACCAAGAAGACGCAGACAGCTATCATTTGCTTTAAGATCAAAGCTCCTCCAGAGCAGCCAAGAATAATTTCTTTGGTTCAGCCGGCTGAAAACTAGCTGGGCTTGAAAATGGGAGGTTCTCAGGCTGCAAAGCCTTGACAGTCTGCAATGAGATTTTCTGTTGCTGCAGCCCATCGTCTGGAGAAGCTGTGGGCCCATGGAGGAGGTATTTTTCCCCTGGCCTTGGAAGAAAACCTAAGACAAAAGCGCAGCAGGGAGCAGCAGGGTCTACACTTGGGTTGAAAACACTACAGGACCGCAGAGCTTCCTACTGCATTTACTCCATGTGCTCACATCTGAGGCTGACACAAGGACTTGCCAGGGAGGGATGGGCCTTCCTGTCCTTGTCCTTCGTGGATGCGGGGCCTCCCACATTGCGTTGGGCAAACAGCACAAAGAAGAGGCACGCTCTGCATCCTCATAAGGGGGAAATTAGGTCCTTAGGTTTTTTTTTAGTGATAAGATGTCGAGTCCTCAGACCCTGATTCCTTTGACTGGTTGGGCTGTGCAGCAGCATGTGAGGAGTTTGGGAGGTCTCAGCCCTGTGGGTCGGATACATGGAGACAGCTCAGTCTCTTTCGATGCGGCACTGGTGCGGTTGCACAAGAAACAGGAGGAGGCCAGTGAGACAAAAGTGGGAAAAAGATATTTTCGGGCAATAACTGCACCAATCCCAGCGACTGAGGAACCCCTCATGACTCCTGCTATGGAGGCTGCAAGGTTGTGCAGGACAAGAGAGGGGCTTGGAGAGAAACCCTCCAGAAAAGCTGGACGGGGACGCAGCTGGGTCTGGGGCAGCACAGGAAGGCAGTGCCCGCAATGCTGTGCCAGGCTGCCCAGCGTTGCCCGGCCCCGTGCCAGCCCGTGCTGTGCAGGACGCAACGCGCACCTCGCTCCTCTCCGGCTGGGCAGGAGGAGGCGAAACGGCTGGTCCTCCCAGGAGACGCGGGAGCCTCTGTACGCTTTTGCTACTCTTTGCAGCAAACGCAGCGGTCTGGAGTGCTAGAGCAAGACAGTGTTTACTTTTCCCGCTTAGAAATGTGCAGACTGATTCTTTTCGGTGCTTACAGCAGAAATCCCATGTTTTGAGTATGAACTACTGCGTTCAGAGATGTCTGCTTACAGTGACCATTTTCACCTCAATCTACTTTAGGACACAGGGCCATTCTCTGGCAAGAAACGATTGCCTGCATTTTGCTATGGTATTTACTTTGATTACCCCAGTACAATTATCCATGCTTATTTGTTAGCTTATTCTTGGATTTCGCTCTTTGCCACCATGCAATCGGATACACTAAGCAGTTAGGAAATGGCAGCCGACGCTGCGATTTCTGTTCCTGTGTACTCCAGGACTGCTACATCTTGATTGAACTGACTGTAGAAGACAGCTGACTACCCAGGGACCTGCAGTTGTTCTCAGGGTGGCTCTGGTTTCTCCTCCTTCATGAGTTACGTTCCTTCTGCATGGATCTCTGCCGAAAACCCCCACCAACTCCCCGGTGCATGTGCTGCTCCTGGGAGATGGTATCTGCACTCCCACAGCCACAGTCCCGTGTTCAGACACTGAGTTTTGTTTAATGCTTCCAAACATGAAGCCCCATGGAACAGACTTTGCCTGGTATCCAGGCGATCTCGCTGCACCCAGGTTACAGGAGTCCTGGGCTGGCTGTGCTACTCCAAGAGGGGTCTGACCCTGCCAATCTACTCCAAGAGGGAGCTGTCCCCATCACACTGCTCCAAGAGCAGTCCAACTCTGACATGCTGCTTCGAGAGGGGTCTGACCCCACCACGCTGCTCCAAGCGGGGCTTGGCCCCACCATGCTGCTCCAAGAGGGGTCCAACTCTGACATGCTGCTTCAAGAGGGGTCTGACCCCACCACGCTGCTCCAAGCGGGGCTTGGCCCCACCACACTGCTCCAAGAGGGGTCCAACTCTGACATGCTGCTTCGAGAGGGGTCTGACCCCACCACGCTGCTCCAAGCGGGGCTTGGCCCCACCACACTGCTCCAAGAGGGGTCCAACTCTGACATGCTGCTTCAAGAGGGGTCTGACCCCACCACGCTGCTCCAAGCGGGGCTTGGCCCCACCACGCTGCTCCAAGAGGGGTCCAACTCTGCCACGCTGCTCCGAGAGCAGTCTGATCCCACCATTCTGCTCCAAGAAGAGCTTGGCCCCACCACGCTGCTCCAAGCAGGGTCCAACTCCAGGAACCTGTCCCACCTGCAGGCATTTCAGCTGTGTCACAGCGACCTCGTTTTCCTCCCCAAGTGCCCCTCCAAAGCCCACTCTGCTGGGGTGGGATGGCAGCATGCGACAGCAGACCGGGACCACAAGATGTCGGCTTGGCACAGCGTTGGCACGGCACGGTGGGCTGCAAAGCCCCCATCTCTGCAGGGGGTCCACGGCCGTGGCCGGAGCAGGCAGCAGCTCGGCTCGGAGGCAGGGAGGCTCGTCCGCCGCGCGGGCATACGAGGCCACCGGCTGCGGGTGGTTTTGAGGAGGCCAGCTAGGCACCCCCACTCTGCCTGCAGTGAGCCGAGATGCTGCCGGGGAGCGTGAGGCCTCCTGGGACCCGTTGAGTCTCTCGCAGGGGGCATGGAGGTGCGCCAGCCCGGGAGCGAGAGGTTAGCGCCCCTCTTATAACTACGCACCCGCTGCTGGCGGGAGCACCCGTAGCCGCCCCGCTCCTTCCTCCCGGCCCCGCACACCCGCCGCGTCCTCACCTTGTTTTTGGCCGGCTTGTCGGAGCCCACGTCTCGCACGGGCTCCTGCTCGGGGGCGGCCTCGCTCTCCTTCTCGGAGGCCACCCGGTTGTCCATCTCCTTCTCCTTCTCCTCCTCGCCCTTGAGGCGCGCCACCTCCTTGCCCAGCTGCTCGTTCTCGTTGAGCACCTCCTGCCGCTCTCGCTTGAGGCCCGTCAGCTCCTTGGTGAGCGTCTCCAGCTTGTGCCGCAGCTGGCGCACCTCCTCGCGCGCCTTGTTGCGCTCGGCCCGCACCTTGCTCCACTTCTCCCGCCAGTTGGCCGTGCAGTCCGACCACCAGCGCATGGTCTTCTCCATCTGGGCCGCCCGGGCCCGCGCCTCCTCCAGCTCGCGCAGCCGCAGCTCCTCGCGGCTCTCCCAGTCGCCCTCGAGGCAGGCGGCGCCCAGCAGGGGCAGCTGCGGGGGGCCGGGCGACGGCGTGCCGCTCGGCGGCGTCGCGGGCACCGACTCGGCCAGGCTGGCGCGCTCGGGGTGCGGGCTGCCCAGGATGGTGAGCAGGGAGCTCTTGGAGAGCTGCGGCGAGTCGGCGAGGCGCGAGCCGGCGCTCTGGCTCATGGCGGCGGGCTGGCTGGGGGCGGCCGCGGCGGCGCGCATGGGGCGAGGACGCCGACGCCTCCCCGAAACGCCGCCTCAGGGAGCGGGGGCCGCCCGGGGACGGCTCAGTGTCGCCGCGGCCCGCAGTGTGGCATGCCGGCTCTCCTCGCCACCATGGCCCGGGGCGGCCGAGCGGGGACCTGCCGGAGGAAGAGGCGAGGAGTTACGAGGGCTCCGCTCTTCGCGGAGGGGCCGAGCGTACGCCGGGAACGCAGACAGAGATAAATAGAGGGAGGAGAGGGAAAACCACGCCGGGGAGGGGGGAGGAAGGACCTGGCAAGCTCCACGCTGCAGTGTGGAGCCGGCCGGCCTGTGGCGAGCCTGTCATCGGAGGCGCCACCGCCGTTCCCCGCGGACACCGTGCGCTGGGCCGGCTGGAGCCACCGGACCGCCGTGCCGCGTCGCCGGCCCGACGGCCGGGTGTCCCCTCCTCGCGGAGACGGTGGCTTTGGCCCACACGTGGCCTCCAGGCTTCACCTCATCCTGTAACATCCTGTAGCCCAACGTCTCAGCTGCCCCTTCTGAGTGGCTGCTGACCCGACCCCAGCTCTGCAGGACCCAGGGCAAAGCTGCCAGACCTCAGGGTCCACAGCACACCGGGCTCCCTCGCGCCCCAGCACGTGGTGGCAGTTGTTTGCCCAGGACACATCCACCACCAAGGCCAACTAGAGTAAAACCAGGGAGCGCCCGGCACGGGAAGCCTGTGGATGCGCAGCGTCGCTCCACCACGGCAGCCCACCTGTGGCAGACGACGCAAAAGCTTCAGCTTGCACCGGTGAGGATGAGTATCGCTGCCTTTGCTTGGTCTTCCCCCACCCTCAGTGTCCCCCTGCTCTCCACGAGCAGATGCAACAGGCTGATGGGACACCTCAGGTAAGAGAGGAAGCCAGCATGGGTATTTTGGAGCAGGATGGGTGTTTCGGAGCATCTCCTGTTTCTGTTGCTCCCTGGCCCAGGCCAAATCTCCCACCCCCGAGGTGTCCAGCTGCGGGTGCCCAGACCCCCTTCCTGCTGCTCCCCACCATCATCTGCCACCTCCGGCTGTGGCGGGGGGAGGCTCCAAAAGGCCCGTGAGAAGGCGTCCTCCCAGGGCACAACCCGACCCCCCCGCGAGCGCGCCTTCCCGCAAGCTGCCGCTCCCGGCGCACGCCGCCATGCAGGATGCAACCCGGCTTTTCACGCTGCGGAGCCAGGCTCCCGCGGGATGGATTCATCCCGCAAACATCCCCAGCCTCCTCCCTCCGTTACACCGGCCGGAGCCGCGCGAGTCCCTGCAAGAGGCAGGCGCTTAACCACTGTAGTGGGGAGGGAAACCGCAGCACGGGGCCAGCGGCGCAGGGCATGGCAGGGACAGCGCGGCGCGGGGCGTCCCCCCCTTCCCCCTCGCTCCCGCCCGGCTCCACCAGGCGGGAGAACAACTCCGGAAAAGCGTTAACAGCCTGAAACCGGAGAGCCTCCGGGCAGCGAGGCCGGCGCGCTCCCAGCCAAAGCCGTTCCGGGGAGCGCGCCGAGTCTCCCGGCTCCTCCGTTACGCCGGCGCGAGGCTGGATACCCAGCCGGGCCTCCGTGCCGCGGCGCCGCAGGGCGTCCCCTCGGCCTCCGCGACGTGCACGGTGCTGCAGAGCGCTCCAGCGTGGGACCGCTCCCGCTGCGGCCCGGCCCTTCGCTCAGCGCCTTCCCTTTGCAGGCAAAGCCGGCGGGCGGAGGTGCGCGAGGCGAATGCTCCCCGACCGCGAGAACCTGCGGCCGCAGCAGCGCGGCGCGGGGCTCTGCCAAGCTGGTAAACCGCTCCAGGAAACCTCAATGGGAGGGTGCTGCCAATGCTAATGGGATAAATACAGAGGCCGAGGCCGGGCAGCCCACAGCCTAATGGCCTCGGCCTCCCTAGCGGCGCTGGCAGCTGCGGGAGCTGGACACGGGAGCCCGTGCTGGGTCTCGGCACCCCGCGTCCCCAGCAGGGCGGACGCAAATGCTGGAAGTGGCCCCAACCGGTGCCACCGCACTGCACGCGCAGCCCCCAGCTGCCCTCCGGGGCCACGTCTCCAGCGAGACCCCTGCTCGTGCCGGCACGGGGGGCAGGACGTGCTGCAAAACCCAGCTCGGAGGGGCTGCGGCATCGCCCTCGCGCCGCTTCGGGCCCTCTGAGCAGGAGAGAAACGCTTGCAAAATAAAAAGCACGACCTGGGACCACTTGCTTTGCAGGGTGGACACAGCTAACTTGCTTTGGAAGGGCCAAACCTGAGATGCTGTCGACACTCAAAGCCACAAACCCGTCACCTCCAGCAAAACGGGGTCAGCAGCCTGGACAGGGCCCACGAGCCGGAGCCAGGGATGGTGAAGAGAAACCCGGCACCACAGAGCTCTGCAAGCAAGAGCTGGGAACACCGGAGGGAGTCTTCCTTCGGCACCTCTGGCTCAGGGCACCCAATTTCCTTCTCGGGATACAAAAGCGGATTTGGGAGTTGCACGTTTGCCATTGCACGGTCAGTCCCAAAGCGCGAGCTCGGCAGGAGAGGCTGTCCGTGCTCCAGCTTGCCTCCTGGGACAGCCAGGCACAGGCTCGATGCAGGGCCGGAAAGGGGATGCGGACAGCCCCAGAGATGCCCCATGGCTGCAGCCGGGGCAGATTCCCTTCCTCCGGGGACGAAGCAGCCTGCACGAGCTTGGGAACTGGCCACACACCTACGTGTGTCCCCCGTTTTCATGACAGCACAGCCCTGACCAGGAGCCAAACCCTGCCAGGCTCAGACCCATTCCCAGAGTACAAGACAGCAAAAACATCAACCGATTGCAATTATGCATTTTGTGCTGGGAAATAATGCACTCACTAAAATAGTTACGAGCATTTTTTTTGCTGAAACACTCCAGAACATCCAGGCAAATGGCACAGAAAACTCTAGCCTGAAGGCTCTAAGCAGGGAAAAGTTACAAACCGACCGAGAACAGGGTCCCGCAACAGCCTACGCCAGGGAATTGCAGAGATGAGTTTTGATATTTACTTTTCTGCTCTCTCTGCAGACAGTTTCTTTGGATAACAAAGCCAGGCTGCCAGCAGGCAGACCCCAAGCTGCTGTGGAACAGCTTTGGGAAGCACGCGCGGAGCGTGGGACACCATGGGAGTATGGGGAACGGGATGCTGTGCAAAACCTGTGGGGAGCAGGGGAAGCCAGGCAGTGCCCGCAGACAGCTCGCATGGTGCTGCCCCGCGGCTGCTGCACAGCGCGATATCCGCGGGGAGCGGGCACAGAGCACGGCTCGCGGTGCAGCACTTGCGGGGAGCAGGCAGGGACCACGCAGGGCCCGTGCAGGACACGGCACCGCACGCAGCACCCACAGGGAGCCGCGCAGCACCGGCGGCGAGCGCGAGCAGAGCACGGGGCCGCGCCACACGCAGAGGGCGCACGGGGCTGCGCGCGGCGCCCGCAGGGACACGGTGCCGCCGCTCCCCACCGCGCGCGCCGCTCCCGCGCGCTGCCCCCCCCCCACCCCAGCGGCGCGCGCGCCCGGCGGGAGGCGGTTTTCCCGCGCGCGCCCCCCGGCGGCCGCCCGCCGGGGGCGGGGGGAGGGGGGGCTGGGGGGGGGGGGGCCGCCGCCCCGCCCCCCGCGCCGCCCCATTGGCCGGCGGCGCTGCCAATCCGGCCGCCGCCGCGGTGACGCCGGGCCCGGTCCGCGGGGAGCGAGCCGCATTCCTGCGCGCCCGGCCCGCCGCGGCCCCCGCCGCCCCCCCCTCCCTCCTCCCCGCCCGCCGCGGCGCCTCCCGCCGCCCCCCGGCCCGGCCCTGCCCGGTCCCGCCGCCCCCCGGGCCCGGCCCCCGCCCGCCCCGCCAAAGTTGCCCCGCAAGTTGCCCGCGCCGTCCCGCCGCCGCCCCCGGCTTCCCCGGCGCCGCCCGGGCCCCGGCGCCCCCCTCCTCCCCCCCCCGGCGCGGCCCGCTCACCGGTGGCGGCGCGGCGGTGCGGTGCGGGCGCCGCGCGGGCCGGGGCGCTGCCGTCGGGAGTCTCCTCCCTCCCTGCCCTTCCTCCTCCTCCTCCTCCTCCCCCCGGGCCGGCGGCAGGGGCGGGCCGCGGCGGGCCGGGGGCGCCCGGGGGCCGCGGCGGGTGCGCGGGGCAGCTCGACCGCGGGCGGCCGTGCGGGCGGCTCGGCACCCCGGGGCGTCGCATCCGCGCGTCTGCACCGAGGGGCGGCTGCACGGCGACGCCCGCACCCGTGCGCTGCCGCCGGGGTCGGCACGGGGGTGTTTGCACGCCGCTGGCCTCGGCCTGTGAGCCGCGGCCCCGCGGAGCCCGGCAGCGGCTGGGGAAGGGAAAGCAGAGGAGTGAGGAGCCGCCGGCAGCTCTCGCTGCGCGGGCAGGCGCCGGGGCAAGCGTCGCTTCGGCTCAGAGCCCCGCTGCCCGCCTCTTCACCCCGCGGTGCGGCCGAGGCGGTGGCCGAGGGCCGGCTGCGCTCAGGCCGGAGCAGCCTGCTATTTCTAGAACCAGAGAGGGAACGACGCCGCCGGAAACCAAAAGCTGCCGGGAGGGCGTAATTTAGGGGCTCGGGCTCGCGAGCGCGCTTCCCTCCGCTCCGTGCAGCGGGCAGGAGCGCCCCGCTCGCGCTGCGGAGGATTTCCCTCTCTCCTCGGCGGGGCGAGACGCTGCGCTTCGGCACTGCGACGTCCCCCCGAGGGTCCCCGGCGGGCGACGTGTGCCCGCGCGTCCCGGTGCCTGCTCCCTCCCGCTCCAGACCAAGGGGAAAAGAAAAAACCCCACACCAACAGGTTCTGTTCCGAAAAAATAGAGGGAAAATAGAGGATGTGCCTTCCCACCCCATGGGGAAACTCGGCGCAAGCGGGCCGGTCCCGCCGGTGGTTCCCCCTCATCGCTTGCGAGCCCCCGGGTGCTGGCGAGGGATGAGGCTGGGAAGGGGCGTCGGAGACCTTCCCCGCTCCCGGCGGCCTTGCTGAGACCCGTCCCCTTGGTGCAGCGGCATCCCCACGTACTCGGCGCTCCCGGGGGCTTCGTTTGGGGCCCAGGGAGGAGAAAGCTGGAAACGGGGGGGGACAGGGGAAAGGAAGCAGTGGGGTTAGGAAAACAACGCTGCAGGCAGGGAGGCGGGAGGAAAACCTCGGAAAAAAGGACGCTGAGAAGATGGAAAGCCCTGGGATGCCGTTCGCCCCCCATCGCGGCAGGGGAGAGGGGTATATCTGTCCGTCCGTCCTGCAGAGCCTGCGCAATGGCCACCCCCGAAGCCCCCTCCCGAGGCCGCCGTGCACATTTGCACCCGGTTTCCTCCCGGTGTCTCAAAGAAACGATGGCTTTGCAGTTGCACGAGTGCGTTTCCGCCCGTGCTCCCCCGCCATCTCCCAACCTGTTTGCAGCAATCTGCCGCCTTGGCCGGCGGGCAAAGGTCTCAACGACGCCACGTGCCTGTAAGCGTGGCGGAAGCAGGCGGCTGACGGAGGAGAGAAACTTTGCTGGAGCTCCTTCCCTCCCAAAGGAAGGGCAGAAGTATCGGCTCAACCCTGTATTAGACATCAAAGAATCCACGGGGGGGGGGGGGGGGGGGCGTGTGATGGACAGCGAGACGTTATGCGGTTACTTGGGGTTGCGTCCTTGCAGGCCGGGGAGTATTTCACAGCAGAGGGTCACCGTATTCCCCTCCTGTCTCGTCTTTCAGCCGTAACACCATCTTCCCTGAGACGTTTTCCCTTTGCTGGACGTTTTTCAGACCCAAAATACTGAAATGCAAAAGGCCGAAAGCCTTTGTTTCCCGTGAGTGTCGCTAACGCCCTTTTCTCCCCTGGATTTGGCGAAAATTACAGCGAAGCTAGGAACGGGTGTGCATGGTTTCCCCCCTTGCCTCCTAGCCCGGTATTTTTCCACTGGAAACGCAGTCGAGAAGCCAGCAAAAATGGATGGCCCTCCCACGTTCATTTTTTTGTGGTTTGCCTTGGAAAAGAAATTCGTGCTGTCCCGACACCGTGGCAGGGTCCTGCAGCCCATGGGCGCAGCAGGGCTTTTCCCAAGCCGGGATGGGGTAGGAGGGGCGGCAAAACCCCCGGCTCTGCCCGGCCTCCCTCCGCTCCCCTCCGCAACGGGGTGCAGCGCCCAGCTCCGGCCGGGCTCTCTGCAAAGCCCCAAGAGGGACAAATTTGCAAACTGAAATATGCTTCACGTGAGCCTAACGAAGGATTTTGCAGCTATTTCGGCCTGGCCTCGTGCCGCTTGCTGGCATGTTTGGGTTTTACCTGCGACCCGGGGCACAGCGCGCGGGGTGGTGCTGGCTCCTGACCTTAAAAACAGGTTCTGAAACTTGGTGGCTTTTTTTTTCCAGACGAGATAACCGGTGTGAAGGAGAGGGAGAAGCGATGCCAGGTAAAAATAAACTTTCACTGAACTCTGCAATGAAGTTCCCTGTTTGAGCTGAAAGGAGGGGTTGAAGTCATTTATTTAAAGAAAATCCAAGTGAAAGAGCGGTTTGCAGGAAAAGTTATTTTGGACCAAGAAATTCAAGCAATTGGTTTAGAAAAACACCAAAATTAAAAGTTTCAAGGGTTTATTTACTGTTTTTTTTTGACACATGCATCTTGGTAAAACTGGAAGATTCAAGGACGTGCAGCAGCATCGCAGCATTGGTATTTTTTCCCCTTGCAAAAATCAGTGTTTTGGCCACTGCTGAAAGACTTCACCCCGCAGGTGCATCAAGGCGGGGGGGCTAAAACCTGAGCCGGCCGAGGGGGAACCCCAATTTAGCAGATCGACAAGGACCGGCGTCCGAGCGATGTCTCCTGGGTCGGTTTTCTCCGGCCCCGGGGGAAGTCTGGGTGCTGGCGGGAGGGAAGCGGGTGGGCTGCTCGCCTTCCTGTCTGCTCAGCAAAGTACTTCTCCGTCGCAGCTCCCGGCCCGTTCATTCCCTTTTTAAGCGCCCTGCTCCAGGCCCAGCTCCATGCTGCCCGTGCATTTGCACCCAGGCGCCTTGGAGCTGGCATTTCGGCTGGCCCGATCCCACGCAGCTGGACCCTGATGCAATCCAGAGGACGGTGCATGGAAAGGGTCCCTTTCCAAACTGTCCCTTCGAGCATCTCCTCTTGTACCTGCTCTCCTGGCCTGGCCTTTGATCGCTGGCGATCTCTGAGCGTGCGCTGGGCTCGGGGGCTGCGGTCTGGGGAACTGCAGTCTCCGAGATGCCCTCTTCCACCCCCGGGGTTGCAAACCCACGCTAACGGGATCTAAGGGTGCTGGCAAAGGGGGGTCTCCAGGCTCTGGATGGGGGGATGCAACTGCTTGCAGGAGAGCCAGCAGTTACTTTGAAGTGGCTGATTAGCCCATAGCAGTAAGAAGTTCATTTGGGGCAGCAACTTAAGTATATCAGATCCATCTGGGAAGCAAATTGCCTTCGGGCCACGCTGAATAGCATCCTGCTTCCCAAGCAGGCCCGTGGCCTCAAACCCGTGTAGGAGTCATCCGAGTTTGGTGCTGGTGCTGAGGCTCCCTGCGTCGCTCCAGCTGCCACCCTGGGCCCTAGCAGAGCTTTTGCAGAGAATAAGCAAAAGGAAATACAAAAGTGCTGTAGATTTAATCAGCTTATCTGCATACGAACACTTCCTTTTCTGCTGCAGCAGCCTCCTGTCACAGGCAGCGCCGGAGCCGTGCGGGCTGGCGGAGCCCTGCTGTGCTCCCCGCGCCGAGCCCGCGGCTCCGGAGCCACCCGAGCGCCGGGAAAAGTGTCCTGCAGCCGCCGCCGAGCAGGTAAGGGCTTCCTCCGCGCTGCTCGCGTCTCGCTGTGGGGAAGGCTGCAGAGGGACCCGGGGTAGCGCTGGCGATATAAGAAAGTGTGGAAGGGGTTTTTTATTTTCCCCTTTGGGGGAAGCCGGAGAAGGGTAGCGGGGTGCTGGAAACGCATCAGGGAGCTGCTGCTTTCCATGTCGCATTCCCTCCCAGCTCTTTTTTTTGCTTTAGCCCTCTGGCGTTCTCTTCTTTCTGCCCCAATTGGGGAGAGTGTGAGACGGGCCACGGGAGTCCCTGCGGATGTCGAGGCTGGTCCTCCCCGCCGGCTCCCGCGCAGCCGCTCGTGCTTGGTGCTGCTCCGCTTTGGCTTGGTTTGATTTCAAGGCTAACACCTCCGATGGGTCTGACCCTGCCAAATTGTTCGCAAGCTGGCCGGGGCGCAATATTAAAAAAGAAAACACCCCTCTAAAGTGCTAATGTTGCAATTTCGGGATTTGCATGCGCTGCGCTGTGCCCCGAAGCCCTGGAGCGGCAGTGCTGGGGGAGACCTCGGAGCAAGGCACGTCTCAAACCGTGCTGCTTGGAGACGGTGCGAACCGGCAGCATCCACGGGCTGTGCGTGCACAGCCCCACGCCGCATCCTGGCCTGCAGCGCTGCCGGGAAACCCAGTTGCCCTTTGCCATCGTCAGCAGCGTGACGGCAGCTCTCCTCAGCACAGCTACCCCCCAGTATTGAAGAAGCATTTCCGTGCTTAGCATCGATAGCGTGTTGCAGAGTTAACATCCCGAAGCTCACCGTGGCGGGGGGGCGCAGAGCATCCGGACCCAGCAGTGCACACGGTGGTTTTGGGGGCTGCTGCCGCTACCGCGATGGGTGGAGCTGGGAGCGGAGCCGTGCGCCGTGTTGCAACCGATGCAAATCTTGCCGGAGGCCTCGCACCCTCAGGCCGCGGGCGCTGCTGCCTGGTGCCCTCGGCAGCAGGAAGCGAGCGGAGCTGGGCCGCTGCCAGCCGGCCCCAGCACCGCGAGAGCGAGCGCTTGCAGCCTTTGCAGCTCTCCATCCGCCCTCCGAGGATTTGCATGTCGGCCTTTGCGGGCTGGCGTGGCACCAGCGCTGGCTGCCAGGCTCGGGGCGCTGGGACGGGAGGGCGCGGGCGCACGCTTCTCCTGCCCTCCCGGAAAAATCCCCGCGCTACGGACCCTCGGCGTTCCCGGGCTGGGACTTTGCCCGGCTGACGTCCCGTGGCTGCCGCGCGGGAAGCCGTCCGTCCCCGGTATCAACCCGACCGGGGTCCGGCCTCATCCTGCCTCCCCTTGCCCAGCTCGTCCTGCAAACCCCGAGCTCCACACGCAGCCCAGTGCCGGCTCCCATCCGCGCCAAGAGCTGCGCGTGTCCGAAGGTGCCGGCTGGGACGCAGAGGTGGTTTGGGATGTCCCGGCTCCCCTCGCCTGGCGGAGCACCCATGGGTGCCTGCGTGTCTCTTGCAGGAGCACCCCGGAGATGAAGGCCCCGCCGCTCGCCACCCTCGTCCTCGCTCTCGCAGCGGCCGCCCCGCAGTTCAACGGTAGGGACCAAACCTGAGCCGAGCCCCCGGCCTCCGCGGCTCGGTTTTGTCGTGGGCAGCACCCCGGGGGGGTCCGCGGCCTTTCCCTCCCGCTCGGCCCGCTCGCTGGCCCAAACCGAGCAAGGCGCGTTCGGGCAGGGGTTTTGGGGCACCCGCTGTCCTGCGCAGCCCTGCGTGTCCAAAGCTCTCGGGACCCCCCCGTCCCGAGCCCCCGCTAACGTCTCGCCCACGCAGGCACGAACGGGATGGAGCAGGAGGTGGCGGCGCTGGATTCCCGGCTGCGGGGGGACTGCGGCAGCCCCAGGGACAAGGAGGCGAGGTGCGTTGGTGCCCCGCCACCTCCCCGCTGCGGCCGTCCCCGAGCCCCCCCGGCGTGGCGCAAAGCCCTCCGGCTCCGCGAACAAATATCGCTCTCTTTTTCCATTTAAGGGATTTTTTTTTAAGCAAAAGCCTGAAAAATATCACAAAAACGGTGGGTGGGAAAGGGCTAGAGGCTCTTGGGTCTGACACAGGAGTCCGTGGCGGGGAACAGAGCTGCGAAGTTCCCTAAAACTGAGGCACTGGTTTGCACCAACCCAAGCCCGGATCAACAGCTCACCAGACCCTACAAGACCCCAGTCTGCGAAGGCTGATTTAGAGCCTTTTTCCCATATTATGAGCATTTTTTTTTAACCTTTCCCTGCCCAATACCTCTGTGGGAGCCCCCTGCTCCTGCTCATCCCCTCTGGCCGCTCCGGCTTCTCCCCGGCCCGCAGACCCGCGATTTTGCCCCGCAGGTTAAGCGAGCTCGAGCAAAAGCTGGCCGAAGCCGACTTCCAGCAGGAGAGCCTCACCTTCAGGTTCGCCGCCATCCAGACCCACGTATTCAAGTTCAGGGCCCAGGACTTCAGAGGTCTAAATGTCACCAGCGAGATGGTCAGTACCCACGGGCTCCGCTGCCCGGCGGTCCTCTCCTGCCGGGAAATGTTAGATTTGGCCCCAGACCCTGCTGCAGTCCCTGGAAATGTCACAGTTTCAAAGGGTGATAGCTGCCAGCCGGGTTGCCACCGGCCTCTGCAGATGCTTTATGCGATGGAAACCCCACGAGACGCCGCTGCGGTGGGGCTCCCCCAGCAGCCAGTGGTGCAGATCTCCTGGCACCAGAGCCGGGATGAAACGTGGAGCTTTGAGAACCAGGAGGATCTCTGCAGAGAGCTGGGATTTGGGTGACGCGTCTCCGTCACTCGGTCCCGCAGTATGTGCTTGTCCTAAGGATCGGGAGGTCTCTGATGTTGGGATGGGAGAAACTGCAAGGTCTGAGAGTCCGAATGCATCCCTGGCACCTTGGCAGTGAGCTGGGGACACGCGTGCCAGGCTGTGAGCTGTCACTGGGCCGAGGGACGTGGTGGTGGCCCATGCTGATACCCGCGGGAGCAGTGTGGGGGGGTCCGGCTGCCCACGTGCCCCTCACCAGGGTGACCTGGGTCCTGGGGGCCCCCACAGTCATGGCAAGTGCCTCCACCACCATCTCCTCCAGCCAGGCGCTCCCCGGCCAGGGCAGCACCCAAGGGTGACGGCAGGGCTGGGCGTCCCTGGGACAGCGCAGGCCTTTGTCCTCCTCTAGTGGCTGGTTGCGATCAGAGCTCGGAAATCGCCCAATGCATCTCTGCAGCGCGGTGCCGGCAGGTCCTGTGCCAAAGGCGCTGGGTCTGGGTGCTGTGCTGGCCCAGCCCGACTCGGGGATGGGGTGGGAACTGCTGTGCCTGCGGCTCTCCTCCTGTCTCAGCCAAGCTTCCTCCTCCTCCCCAGGCACAGGACAGAGAGCAAAGAAGCACCCCATGGCACGCCATGCGCTTCCCCGCAGAGCTGATGAAGGGCGTCCGAGCAAGAGAGGTTGAGCAGAAACTCGTCTGCATTTACATCCACAGCCCTTGCATCTTCCAGGTGAGCCGTCCGCTGCGGCTTCACGCCCGTGGGCCAGGGTGATGGGGAGGAGTGAGGGCAGCCCCAGAGGTGTCCTTCGTGGCTCCTCTCCAGTGTCCTGAGAGCAGCTGAATCCCGCAACCCACCACGAACTTCGTCCCCCCCGGGAACCGATGGGTGCCCCGACTCTTTGCAGGATGCACGCAACAGCTCTGTGCTGAACAACAACATCTTGGGAGCCTTCCTCCGAAACAGCCGCGTCACCAACCTCAGCCGGCCCGTGGAGATCCAGTTCCATCACAACAAAGTGCTGGTGAGTGAGCGAGCAACCGGCCGGCCCCGCTGCCTGGGGCGGCCGACGCATGGGATGCTCCGGGAGGGCCTGGAGCTGGAAGGAAAGGGACAGACCTGACCGAGGGGTCTCAATATCAAATATTGCTTGTTCTGTGGAGTTCCAGGCAGGCATGATACCTGCTAAGTGTGAGGGATGTGTGAGGAAGTGTGGGGGTGACCCCAAGCACCAGGATTTTCCTTTGAGTTCAGGCAAAATAAGATTTTCCCTGCTTTGCGATAGGACCAGGACGTTGCTTTGCCACCGAGGGGTTCCTTGGGGAGCACAGACCCTGCCCCATCTCTAACCTCCTCCTTCCCCATCACTGACCTCCTCCTTGCCCTTCCCACCAGGACACCTCCAATGCAACCTGTGTCTTCTGGCTGGCTGATGCTGGTGAGTGTGTTGGTGGTTGGGGCAGCAGAGCAAGGCCACCTTGGTGCCACCGTCCCCAGCAGCACTGCCAAACTGCCCCGGGGCAGCTCTCACTGAGAGCAAGAGAGCGAAGGTGGAGCAGGGCTGGCGCGGGGGTGCTGAGCCCTCGCCCAAGCACCTATCCCTTCACCCCTGTCAGCTCCGTGGGGTGTCCTCAGGACCCCCCGGCTGCCTCCCCAGTGGTGTTTCTCTCTCTGGTAGGTGGCAGGGACTGGGGAAGCTGGAGCTCAGAGGGCTGCGAGACCAGGCACAGCCCGGGCACCGTCCTGTGCCAGTGCAACCACCTCACCTACTTCGCCGTGCTGCTGGTAGGATGGACGCCAATGGGTCTTCTGGGCATTTTTGCCTAACTAGTCCCTTGTAAAGGCTGGTTCTTCACTATGGCCCAATCCCTCTTCAGGCTCTTTCACCCTAAAGAGCTTCATTTTTTGCTGAGAGGTGCCTTGCTGGGGGAGCGGAGCATCTCTGGGCTGTTGGTGATGGGATGCAATGCCATTATTGCTATGGGGTTCATGTGTCCATGCCAGGGCCACATGCCGCTGCCTCCTAAGCCTGACCCTCCTTTCTCCTCCTTGGCCAGATCACGTCGGGCAACATCAGCCAGGCCGAGCTGGTGTCTCTCACCTACATCAGCATCGTGGGCTGCTCCATCTCGGCCGCTGCCTCGCTTTTCACCATCCTCCTCTACTGCATCTTCAGGTAACCGTGGCTGCAGCCACCTCGGCCCCGGGCACGGCGGCATCAGTGCCGGCTCCCCTTTCCCAGCCAGAGGGGGCCAGGTGGAGACCTCCCACCACTCCAGCGTCACCCCTTTTCTTGTTCCTATCTTTTAGGAGGAGAAAGAGTGACGACACAACCAAAATCCACATGAACCTCCTGGGCGCGCTCTTCCTCCTGAACAGCGGTTTCCTGCTCAGCGAGCCGCTGGCCTTGGCCTCGGTGGGGCTGTGCCGGGCTGCAGCCGCCTTCCTGCATGGGTGCCTCCTCTGCACCTTTGCCTGGATGGCTGCTGAGGCCTTCCACCTCTACCTCCTCCTCATCAAGGTCTACAACGTCTATGTCCGGCGGTACCTCCTCAAGCTCTGCCTCTTTGGTTGGGGTGAGTGCGGCCTCTCCGGTTGCTGTTGCTGTCACGACAGTCTTCGTTAGCACTGATGGGTGGAGGTGGGCAACTGGGGCCGGCGGTAGGCCCATCAGGAAGGAGGTCAGTGGAGGGGACGAGCACGGGTGCTGTCGCCTGGGCTGAGGGCACACTCACGCTGGAGATGCTTGCCGTGGCGCTCGGCACTCTGCAACGCCCGTGTGCTGGGACCCCGGCGTTGTGCTGCAGCAATCGCCGTCCGCAGGCCCTCTGGGCTCCCCTGCCCCTTCTCCGATGAGCATGGCTGGGATTTCTTGCCCTGCCTTCTCCCCTGACCGTGTTCTGTCTCCTGACCCACAGGTCTGCCAGCATTGGTAGTAATTAGTATTTTGCTCTTCAAGAAAGACGCCTATGGATACCATGACATCGAAACTGGTGATGGCTACAAAAATGCTACAATGTGAGTGCTGGAGGCACACAGCAACCCCAGATGCCATCGTGGCTCTGCTGACGTGGGGATGAGGCCGAGCAGAAGTGGTTTGGCCGGAGGAGGAACCTCCTTCTCCTCCTCCTCCCCTGCAGGGTGACCGTTTCACTGAGCGTGGCCATTTCCCCAAAACAGGGAGCTTGCCGCGCATGTGGGGAGGCAGCTCCTGCTGTCCCTGCCATGGGTCAGTGCACCCCGAAGCAGCTCCAGGGACATTATCCCACCCATGTGTGGGTGCCATAGGATGTCTGGTGTGCATGGCCATGCGGGGAGGTGCAGGGGGGACGGCCCCACCCCTTCCTTGCTCCGCTGCTGAGCCGTGAGCACGTGGCACTGCCCCCCCTGCCAAGTCAGGTCTGTCCCCCTCCACGCATGGGGCTTTTCTGTCACACCTGGCCCCCCCAAAACCCCTTCTCAGGGGACATTAACCCTTCTCCCCAAGCAAATATCCCTCCCGGCTGCTCTGGGCTGGGTCTGCCGTCCCCAGGCGCTTCTCGGCTTTCCCCAACGGCGTGGGCTCCCTTGCGCAGGTGCTGGCTCACCAGCCAGGAGGTTCACTACGGCACCCTGTGCTACGCTGGCCTCATCCTGCTCATCAACACCCTGGTGCTGCTCATCGTCATGAGGATGCTGAGGAGCAGGCGGCACCAGAAGGGGATGGCGAGGAAGGACTGGGTGACGGTGCTGGGGCTCACCTACCTGCTGGGCACCACCTGGGGCCTGGCCTTCTTCAGCTTCGGCGTCTTCTTCATCCCCCAGCTCTACCTCTTCACCATCCTCAACTCCCTGCAGGGTCAGTGGGAGCACCAGGCCTGGGAAGGGGTTTTTTGGGGGGGAAAAACTCATGCGTTGGGAGCAGCCAGGTCCTTGCAAGCTCCACGCTCTCCCTGCGGTGGGAGGGACGAGTGATGGGCTGAGACCCCCACGCTCCACGAGAGCCCGGGGGGTTTGAGCTGGTTGATACGCTGCACGTTGGTTATCCCGGTGGATGGCAGTGACCGATGGGCTGTGCCGTGTTTCCACCCGCAGGTCTCTTCATCTGCCTGTGGTACCACACCGTGCACCGCCGGACGGACCGCGACTCTTCCAGTACCACCTCCAACACCACCAAATGAGCTGGCCCGGCCGCTGGGGTCAGGGGCTGGCGGGGGCTTCGCGGGGACGCCGTGCCGGAGCCCCTCCGTCCCCATGAGCTGCACGGGGCCGAGGGAGCGGGTCTCCCGGAGACCTGTGCTCTCTGGCGCTTTTTCGGTGCTGACCAGAGACCCAACCCCGCTTTGTGGAGGGGGATCTGCCCACCATGCCTGCCCCACAGCCCGTTCCCAGCAGTGGACCTGGCGAGATGCAGGTGGCTCTGGGGGGGAGAGCTGCTCCCCACTGGGACCTGGGGGCTGAGCAGGGACCTCCTGCAGGTGCCCAGCACAGAGCGTTTGGGCAGCCAGTGGCAAAACCCTTAGCTGGATACCAGTCCTCTGAGCAGGAGCATCCCCAGCCGTTGCTCCACGCCAATGCTGGATGCGGCGTGGGAGGACTCCCCAGGCTCGACAGCCAGAGTTGCAGAAAATCCAGCTTTCTTAAATGGAAATATTTTGGCTGCAAAGCTAAACGTTGGCATTGTGGGAGCGGGTTGGGGCTTGGGGGGGCTGCGGCTCGGGGCGCTCGCCATCCTGCCTGGACCGTGTGGGAAGGCGAAGCAGGCACAGCATCCTGGTGGGCCGGGAGACGCCAGGCAAGCCCTACTAGCTTCCAGGCCCTACTAGCTTCCAGGCACTCCCTTTATTTTTAATCAAAATTGACTTTTCCCGCTGAAACCAGCCACTCATTAAAAGTGCTGTTTAATTAAAAATGCACTTTTGTGCCGGGAGCTCCCTTTCCAGCAGCCGCGGGAGCGGCGCTGGCCTCGCTGGTGGCACAGAGCCGTGAGCCCTAGAGCAAGGTCCGCGCTGCCGTCCCGCGGTCCCCGAGCCCGGGGCAGCCGCAGGGGCCGGACCGGGAAACGCTTGGCTCCATCGCCAGCCCGAGGCGGGCAGAACCCGGCAGCGATTGCCTCGGCTTGACGGCGTTGTCGTTAAGGAAGGTCCCACTAGATGGCACGAGGTTTTCAAAGATTTTCCCCACTCTGGACCGCACGCACAGCGGGGTCAGATGCCCAAGCGCCTCTGCACGATCTCGGAGGCCAGAGCGCAGTGCCCAAGGCCCCCTCCTCAGTGCTTCTGAGGAAGACGTCGGTCTCCTTCACTCTGCCCCTCTGCCCCGGGGAGCCTGGCTCACTGCTGGGCCGAGCCCCGGGGGCGGTTGGTGATTTCTCTGCTTGCACCTGAGGGAACCGTGTGCGTTGGGCTTTGACTCCGGCCGCCTCCGGGGTTGCAAGGCGGGGAAGCCCCCGGCTGCCAGGGTTTCCCCCGGAGCGGCGAGCTCGCTCCCAGCACCTCCCGCGTCCCCGCGGCAGCACCGCGACGTGTCTAGGGCTGGCGGTGAAAGGGCAGATTTCGGACTCAGCCCCATCGGTGCGATTTAGCAGTGCAAATACACGCGGAGCCCAGCGTGGACGGAGGCAGAGCCACCTGGCCGGGCTCTCTGCAGCGGGCGCCGTTGCCGCAGCGGGAGCGTGTGGCAGGCAGGAATCCTCCTGGAGCTGAACAAATCTGTGCTCCGCGCATAGCCGGGGGTGCGAGCCAGGCAGGCAGGGCATGTCCCTACGCGGGTGCCCACCACACTTGGAGACGACGCTGGGGAACACGCAAAGCGGGCGAGTCCCCGCTCCAGGGCTGCCCATGGGATCGGAGCCCTTCGGGGACCCCGGCGTCCTGTGTGCCCCCATGCACGAATGGGGTGAGGGAGCTGCATGTTCAGGGGCCAGACCCCAGCCCCACTGGCTTTCCAGGCCCAGCTAGCACGACTAAGTTGCTGATGGGCTTTTCTCAGCGCTTCTCGCTCGTACCTCCGTTCTCCAGAAACACTAATTATCTTTCATCTCCCACCAGGGGAAGGCAGGAATTCATTATTCCTGGAAAGGAAAAGATGGGAGAGGAGGGAAAGCTCCTGTTTCTCCTGGATGCCCAGCCAGAGACACGTCTGGGCAGGATTTTCCGTGCTGGGAATGTTAAGTCCATGCATTTGCAGCCCGGCGCTGGGGAGCTCAGGGCAGCGAGGGATGCTGCTGGCTCCCTCTTGGCAATGGGAGGTCCCAGCTCAGTGTTTCGGCTCTCCTGCCCAAGCCACACTGCGCGCTCCCGGCATGACGGCTCCATGCCGGAGCGTGGGCTGTCGGAGATGGGATTGGAGTCTGCAAAAGCATGCAAAACCCTTGGTATTTTGGTATTCAGTATTTTGGCAGGGAACATGGGATGGGAACACAATGGGACCAATTTATCCAGCAATGCAGGGAGCAATCGCAGTCCCAGATTCTTGTGGCAGCGAAGATGACGGTGACTAGCAGCCCTGCACCAGACGGTTCCCGGGTGGCCTGGTCCCAGTGGCATGGGCATCGGCACGTCCGTCCGTGCAGCCGCTCCGCTGGGCACGTAGTGCTCCTCCGGGCTGCCAGGCACGGCTGTTTCCTCAAGGTCAGAGCCGAGATTGCTGCCGACGGGTCTGGCCTGTGGCTGGTCAAGGGCTCTCAAGGTAAAAATGAGACAGGACGAAGGGGAAACGGGAGCGACAAAGCGATTGGCAGCCCCGGTATTTAAAAGCGAAGCCCAGCGTGCCCAGGAGCCCTGCAGGAAAAGCTGGCAGGCTCGCCGGCGCTTGCACGCTCATGGCCGTGAGCCGTGCATGTCTCATCGTTTCGGTGTCTGCCTTCAGCTCAAGAAAGAAAGGCCAGCTTTTGGCAGGGTGCCACGTGGTGGGTGAACCCCGGCTGCAAGCGTCCCCCTGCCTTGCAGAGCTGCCTCCCGGCATTCCCAAGTCCTGGAAGCCGCTCCAGCCTCCGGGTTGCTCTTCCCCGTGTTTGCAGGCAGCCCTCGAGCCCTGCTCTCCTTGCTGCTTGCTCAGCCGAGCTGCGAGCCCAAGGGAAGGAGCTCCTGGCGTGAGTCACGCGCGTTCCCGGTAACGGCATGTGCGCTGGCCCCGCTGCGTTAACGCGCCTTTTTCCTGTTTCCGGTAGCGGTTAGGAAACGGCTGCCTCGTCATCGCCCCCAGCGCCGGCTCTGCCGGGACCGCGGAAGGTGTCGGCGCGCCTTTGCCGCCCGCGGGACGTGCTGGCACCGGGCAGAGGGCGGCTCTCGCCGGCGGCGCCTGCTGCAGCCTCCCTCCCGGGGACGCACAGCCCGGAGCGGCGAGGCTGCAACCCGCTGGACGCCAAACCCGAAGGCCTGACGCGCCGCAGCCTTCACCAAAGCCGGCGTGCCCCAAGGTGGCCCGTGGGGCACAGGAGGTCCCCACCACCTCCCGGGGCTCCAGCCTTATCCCTGCAGCGGGATCCAGAGCCCGGACTGCTGCAGAGGGTCCCCACGCCCGCGGGGAGGGCATGCAGCTATGGCGGGCGCTGTAGCGAGACAGAAACGCTGGCTGGTGACAAACACGGTGAAACGACAGGTTTTTTTTGTGGTCAGAGGGAGTTTCCGTTCTCCTTTCCGGGCACGCCAGCCGCTTGAAAGGGAGGGCAGCCCAAGCGCGGTGCGGAGCCGGGGCAGGGACGCGTGGCCCGGGTGGGAGGCAGCGGAGACCTGGCACAGCTCAGCGCGGTCGTCGGGGCTTTCGGCAGCGGGGGGTGCGCGCGGCTGGGGACGGAGGGGCACCGGTGGATTTCCAAGCCTCGGAAGTACACCGGGAACCGACGCGGTGCGGGGGTCGCGTTGCAATCGGACTGGGGGTTGCACCTGATTCGGAGCCTGGTCTGGCTCCTGGGTTTCTGCGAGCGCGCGGGAGGCTCGGGGCTGGCACCCAGCCCTACGTGCCGAAGCAACCGGCCGCCGGCCAAGGCACCGCGCCGGGGGAGTTGTTCCTTTTCTTAGGCCAAAAAATGCCGTTTGCGGCATCGCATTGCACATGTACATTATCAGCACCTCGCTAGCACCCCGGGCTCTGATTCCAGGCAAAGTCAGAGGGACAAAGCCCTGGAAACATAATCCTTGAAGTCTGGGGGAAACAGGCAGGGCCGAATTAATCTGGGGACAGGCAGCAGTGTGGGCTCAGACCTTGACTCCCAAATCCCTTTCGGGATGTGCCTTGGGTCCCTGCTGCCCTGAAGGCTGCAGGAGAGCAGAGCCGAACACAAGTTTCCCGTGTCCTACAGGGGCGTCCTAAGCCAGTACTAGTGCTAGCCTCAGGTATCCCCAAGATCAGTTTTCATCCAGGCTTCACTAACTTCATTTCGGGCTTATTTGCGGTGCTCAGCCCTACCGAACAAGATACCTATTTCAATGTTAACTAACTTTTAAGCTTCCACTGCAGGGTGGCCTTGTCTCTCGGACATCAGCGAAGACACGCATGCATGCACATGCATGCACGCATGCACTCAACCTGGAGACACGAGGTTCTCCAGCGTCGTTTGATTTGCAGACCCCTGAGCTCCCAAAGCCTGGGAAGAGGCATGATGCCTTCCTTGCTCGGCTTTTTTGGCCCTCCTGCAGTGCCTGCATGTCCTCAGACCGGGAGCAGAACACCGCTGCCTGGGAACACACAGGCTGGTTTCAGTGAGGGATGCTTTCAGCAGCAGAGCTGCAGGATTTTTTACGGAGAGGTTTAATATCAGACTTGGCTGGGAATTTTACAACAATATTTTCAAAATCAGAACATTCCAGCTAGGCAAAAGTGATCCCAGAAGAAGGGCATCAAAAATACGGGGAAAATAAGGGTTCCATTGGTTTTCATTCAAAGTAAAAAGTCCATTTTTTATGCTGGAAGCTATTTCTCATCCTGAAGTTTAAGCAAACGCACATAAAAGCAGAATGCATGCCTTACGAGCGCACTGAGGCAAGAGCTGATTTTATTACCAAGGATTACAAAGCTGAGTGTGACAGGTCAAACAAGGCAGGAAGCCCTGCTGTGGCCATCCTGCTCCGCTGAGCCTGGTGTCCAAGGGCAAACGCCGGGGCGCGCTTGAGCCCCCAGCCCAGCTCCTGTGCAGGCGCTGGGGAGGGGTGGAGAGGGCAGACTGTGCTGGGTGTAGACCCTGCACGCACATGGCGATGGGCATGGCCAGACCACTCTTTAGGAAGGCTGAAAGACATGGGGCCAGAGCCGTAAATGAGCCAGCTGTCCATCCTCGTGGTGGCTACAGGCCACGGGCAGCCCCTCTCGTTGACAGCTGGAAGGGCTGCAAGGATCCTGCTTGCCATGGTCACCGAGCCACCAGAAGGACATCTGGGGAACACTGACCATGACACCAGAATGGAGACTCAGTCCGTCCTACTTCTGCGAGGCTGGGATTTTGGACCTAACTGCTCATAATGTGGTCTTCTCAAACTCCTCCGAGCACATCCCTGTCTCCTTCAAGGCTCCTTCTTGCTCATTTTTGTGGTCTGACCCAGAAGGTGCCTGCATTTGGCTCCTGGGAGCTTGGCTCGGGCGGAGGTGAGCGTTGTCTCTGGAGCCAGGAAGGAGGTTTTGTCTCATGCCTGCCGGCAGGTTTGGGCACGAAGGTGGGCAGCTCTGAGCAGCCAAGGCGAAGCGACTGTAGGCAGGCTGGAGCAACTATGGGGCAGATCCTCAGGTGCGATTAAACCGCTTTTTCCATAGGAGGTGCCAATTCCCAGACCCATTAGCTGGCACCCGTGGCAGACTGCGTGGCACCCCTCTGCTCCCCCCTCCCGCCTTCCAGCACGTGCTGTGGGGCCCCCCTCGCTGCAGCTCGAGCCCAGACAACACTCAGCCCTTGGGGATTGCACATATTTTATGGAGAGACACTGGTAGCGCTGGGCTTGGCTAATCTGGCGGAGAGGAAGTGAAGGGGAGAGCTAACAGCAGCCTACAACTACTTGAAAGCAGCTACAAAGACGTTGGTGTCAAACTCTTCTTGGTAGTACCAGGTGATATAACAAAAGCGGCATCAGCCATGGATTTGAGCTGGGAAGTTCAGCTCAGACACAAGAAAAAAAGATTGACTAGGAAGATTGCACAGCCCTGGGACATTTCCCCAGAGAGTTGAGATCTCCCATCTTGGAAGCTTTTAAGACTCAGCTAGACAAAGCCATGTCTGCCCTCACCTAGTCCTGTCCAAGCAAGAGGCTGGATTGGAGACATCCTGGCAACCCTTCCAAACAGCATTGCTATGATTTGTTCTGCTGCATCATCCTGCTCACCCTCCTCCTTCACTGACTATAGCTGCATTCAAGGCAGCTCAGCTCACGGTTGCACATTCCCTGGGAGTGACTGGGACAGGACCTGTAAACCCCAAAGTAACCAGCATGAGTAAACCCCAGAGTAACTACCCCAGCATAACTGCAAATGGTCAGCCTGAGCAGCTGGAGACCAGCACCAACCCCCTTGAGGACACCAGTGTACCCTGCACCAGTCACCAGGGTGGTGGCATGAAACGTGAGGCCAACCCAGGCCAGATGGGAGCAGATGAGCCTGGCACTGACCAGTCCCACCCATGCCAAAGGGGCATCTGAAAGTATCACCAGCATCCTGGAACTACATGTGGGCAACAGCAACCCACAACTTCTCTGGTGGACCAAAACTGTCCTGGGATCAGAGCAGAGCTTTGCGCGAAGCTCCTCCCTGGAGACAACCAGCACAACCCACCCAAACTCCTCAAACCTGGCATTTATTGTGTAGCTCCCCTGCGCCTTTGCTATCTCCTGTGTTATCTCACCCACGGAGCAGATGAGAGACCTCCACCTACCACCCAGATGTGTGCTGGGGCCCCTGGGTGCAGGGAAAGGCCCTTCAGCACCTGGAGCCTATGGGAGACGAGAACCATGCAAAGGAGCTGGTGTTTCTCCTGCCCAGCTCTCCCTCCTGCCCAGCTCTCCCTCACCTTCCTCTGGCCCTTAAAACCCTTCCCTCCCCTCCTCATAACCACAACCTCCTGCAGCTTTGCTTCTCTCCCCACTACCTTTGACAGCCCCTAGACAGCCTCCCAGCCAGGAAAGGCCTTAGAAACAGGGACACTGCTAATGTTCTTGGGACCTGGCACCTGCCTTGGGCCACCAGCTCTGCTCGCCACGCAACCCTGTGGTGCTGGAGCTGGGCAGCCCAGCAGAGACGCTAGCATGGAGCTCACCTAGGTCTGCCTCTGGCTCTTGAGGCAGGTCTGGCTGATTCATGGCCTTGCCATTGCCCCTCTCTCCTAGCCCTTCTCCACGTGAAACAGGCTGAGGACTTGTGCCAGGAACGCTCTGCCTGGTCACTCCGAGAGGTGGCTATCTGCTGGTGGGCGGTGCTGGTGCATGGTCCACCGATGTTCTCCGAGGCTTGGTGCCGATCTCCTGCTGCTCCAGTGCAGAGCCCTTGTGGTGGCGATGCCACGGTAGCTGGGAAGCTGCCAGCAGCGCTGATCCCAGCCCTCGGTGAGCCCGGCTGCTGCCGCTTGCAGACAGCCCCTGCCTTTCGGCTCTTCAGCGGTCACGAGAAAGCCTGCGGGCGGGCTGACGTCACCGGGTAAATCACTCTGATCCTTGGGGCTCCGTCTGCGAAAAACATAAAGCTCTTTCACCGCCTTGGCGCTGGCGCTGCAGACAGCGGAGTGGGAGGCACGTCTCATTTCGCACGAGTTTCCTTCCCAGGTGCCGCAGCCCGTCGGCAGCCCCGGGGGCGAACGGGGCCTCCCCGCTCCTCCCTGCGGTCTCGCAGGTGGGCTCCCGCCGCGGCAGCCTGGCTGGTTCCCCACCGGGCCGCGGCGCCGCCGTCCTCCTCCCTCCCTCGGCTTGCAACCGCTGCTCAGCACTTTCCCAGCCGGCGGAGCAACCTGGCGAGGATCTCAGCCAGGATGGGTCAAAACCACCGCCTGCCCGGCTCCTCCTTTTCCACGGCTGCTTTTTTTTTTCTGCTCTCTTTTGCCCCGAGCTTGTCACCTGCTCACGTAATCGGGAGCATCCAAAGGCATCATCCCGGCTGAAGTGCCGTGCCTGCGCGCTCCCGAGCGAAGGCAAACGGCTTCGCCATTAGCCCCCCCCTCCCCCCCCCCCCCCCCCGGGCGGGACACAGGCGATAGCCAAACAGCCTCGTTTCTCCACCGAGAGGTTGCAACTTTTCTCGGTGACTCTTTAAAACATGCTGAGCTGGTGGTTCACTGCCGAGCGCACACAGCGTAGGTGGTCGGCTCCTGGGGAGCTGGACTCTGCTGCTTGCACAGCACCTACGGCAGCAGAGGCTTTTAGGAACTACCTCGAGCAAGAAATCCTTATCGGACAGACTGATTGCTGCTGGACTGGTCCCAAAGGCAAATTTCCCTCGCGAAGGACAACGCAAGGATTTCCTCCCCCCCCCTCCACTCAGCAAGGGCCTTTGAAGCAAGGCCTTAAAGATAATCTGATAGTATCAACAAGTGCAGCCAGCAACCTGAAAATAACTCTGTCAACCTCCCGATAGCATCAACCGCAGACAAAAGTCTCTTTGTTCCCTAAATAGTGGAGAAGGGACGGCCTGAAATGTCCTTTCCTCATCAGCAGGATGCTCTCAAGCTCAGGAGAACCAAGCAGTGATGGTAAGACACGGGCCAGACACCTGATGTGCCAGGAGGGGCCCGATCCTGCTCTCCCCAGCCCAGCCTCCGGGAGAGCAGGTCTTGGCTGGAAAAGGCAAAGAAAGTGAAAGCACGAGAGGATGGGAGGCGAAAGAGAGAGTGAGATGCTTTCTCTTGTTCATTTTTGTGTCGTTTCTCTCCAGCAGGCAGATTTACAGTGTTTCCCAAGAAGGGCAGCGAGCTGGTCACGATGACCGCAGCTGAAGGCTTTGCTGGAGGCAGCGACGCTGAGGATCCGTGCTGCACGCCGGGGCCCGTGCCACGGCTCCCATCCGGAGCCACTGGAGCCCAGCATGCCGTGGGGCTCGGCTCCGGGTCCCGGGATGCTGCTCTTCAAAGGGAGCCTCATTCATCACCCGGCCGCGTGACCGGCTTGTGGTGAGCACCAGCCCTGGCTTCCCATGGGAACGGGAACGCTGCTGGCGGCATGGAGCTGGTGCCCGCTCGCCTTTCATGGGGCAGAAGCTTCCTCTGCCAGCAAGCACATCTGGACAGCTGTTCACTCCCAGTTGTTGCCCTTCTCCCTGCTGCCTCGCGAGCCCAGCTGGCCCTTTGGGGCCGCGGCGCTGCCATTGCTGGTACCGGCAGCATCTGGGGCAGAGGGAGGCTTTCCGTGAGGCCAGCCCGCCTTGGGTGATGGGCTTCAACATAGCCCCCCACAGCCCTCAGGGGCTGCGGCCGCACGCCCGGGGCAGTTTTGAACTGGGACCTCCGGATCCACAATGAAGCTGGGATAAGCTCGCAGGCAAGGCAGATGGAGGCCCTGCGGGAGGTTCCCGCGACGCAGAGAGCGGGCGAGTGGGCCGAGCCTGCGGGGACAAGATGGTCGCTGCCGAGGCAGAGGGATGCTGTTTGGGCCGTCGGGCTGTGAATCCCCCCCAGGGCTCGTCTGGGCAAGGACAGCTCATTGCCTGGCTCCATCCCCACTCTCCGCGCGGCCCTCGGCCTCGTGGCCCATATCCTGGCAGCGCCTGCTAGGAAACGCCGCTGGCCTCGCTCGGGGAGCGGATAAGAGGGGATGCGCTGGGCTCCCTGCCGGGCCTGCGAACACAAGGACGGCGCCTGTGCCAGCCGGCTCCGTGGTCCCTCTGCCGCCGCCTTTGTCTCCGAGCGCCCATCACCTCTGCGGCGGTCCCGGGAGGTTGTTTTCCACCCTTCCCCCAAGGAGAAAGAAAAGTCCTATTCAAGCGATTGCAAATATATGCGAGCGTAACTATTTACTTAGGGCACTTCCTGGAAACCTCCCAGCTCCCTTCTCCTCCCCTGCAGATCTCCTTGGAGCCTGTCCTTTCTTTTGCCCTGGCGGCTCCTTTTCAGCGCTCACAAAGGGCTGGTCTCGGTGGGAACTGGCAGTGCGCTCCCGTCGCTCCGCAGCGCCTTTGTTCCCTCTGCTCTCCCAGGGCTCATCGCTGTCACGGCGCTCCCAGCCTCAGCTCCCGCGGTGCACGGCAGCTGCGAGGCGGGAGGCCCGCGGGGGCCCTGCGCTGGCACCGAGCGAGGGGCTGAGATTTGCCGACCCCTCGCGCTGCGAAGGCACCGGCCCCCCTCTGCCCCCAGCTCTCCGCATGGTTCGGCCCCCGAGCGAACCGGCCCGGCGGCGCAGGTTGCTGCTCTTTGCCCTGCTGCTCCGTCTCCTTCATTTCCTGCAGGGGACAAGGATAATGTTCGTGGGGACACTCTGTTCTGGCTTCTTTTCTATTAACTTATTTTTAAGCCTTTTCTGCAGCCAGGCTGCGCAGCTTGCCAACCAAACAACTCCTTTCCTGCCCTGAACACTTGCCAGGCTCCTGTGCGGTATCGGCTGAACTGGAAATACCCTGGAGCTGGCCCTCGCTCTCAGCCCGTCCTCCCCGGGTCCTGGGGCACCCTGGATTTCTGTGCCACCTCCCGTTACCGGTTCCCCTTGCGGCCGGTGCCCCCGCACCCCACTAAGCCAGAGGGCAGCGGGGCCGGGTAAGGCAGCAGGGCGGCTGCAGAGCCCCTCGGCGCTGTGCCTGGGCCGGCTCCATCCCCAGCCCCGAGGCAGCAGTGCGGGCACCGGGCAGAGCCGGGCAGCACAGAGCTGGGCAGAGCCGAGCTGGGGCAAGCCGGGCTCAGTAGGACTGGACAGAACCGAGCCGAGCGGAGCCGGGCTGAGCAGGGCACAGCCGAGCGGAGCCGAGCCGGGCTGAGCCGGGTCGGGTCGGGTCGGGTCGGGCAGGTGCTGGGGCCGGGGCCGGGGGGCCACTGCCGCCCCCGGCCGCGATGCTGGAGGGTCTCGGCGGAGCCGGTGCAGCGCTGCCCGCCCGAGTCCCGCCCCGCTGAGTCACCGCCCGCCGGGGGGCGGGGGCGGAGCACCGAGCCCCGCCGCGCCCCTCCGCACCGCACCGCTCCCGTCCGCCGCGGGCTCCGCTCCGCTCCCGCCGCCCCGGTCGCAGCCCGGCGCCGGCACAGGTACCCGAGGCGCGGGGAGCGGCGGAGCCGCGCGGCGGCACGGAGGGGAAGGGCTCGGGGGGCGGCTGGGCACGGGAGAGGCGCGGGGAGGCTGCGGGGGGGCTGCGAGGGCGCAGCGGGCCGGGGAGCGGGGGGGCCGCGGAGCCGGAGCGCTGGGGCAGCGAGCGGCGGCGGGAGGGCTGGGCGGCCGCGGGGGGGTCGGCGGCGGGGGGGTCGGCGGCGGCGGCGGGGCCGGCAGGGCTCGGGCAGCGGGAGGGCCGGCCGCAGGGCGCAGCAGGTGCGCTCGCCCTGGGGGATGCCCGGGGCCGCGGTGGCGGGGTGCCCTCCGGCACCCCCTCGCTGGGAACACGGGGAGGGGATGCTGCGGGGTCTCCGGCTCTCTGTGCGTTTGGGGTGTGGGCAGGGAGCCGGCACCGCTCGTCCCCGGCTGTCCCCACGGGGTCCTCATCCCCGCAGCCGGGAGGGCAGCGCTGGGCAGGGCTCCGGCGCCCGAGCAGCGGCACTCCCCAGCCGCAGGCCCATGCGACTCTGGGAATCCGTCACCCACTGGGACCGGGAATCCGTCACCCACTGGAACCGGGAATCCGTCACCACTGGGACTGGTGCCACTGGGAAGCACCGCGGGGTGACAGGTTGCCCGGTGGGCAGGGAGCAGAGAGCCCTGCCCAGCCTGTCTGGATGCAGCTAAGCGGGGACAGACAGGAGGCTTTGGGGTGTCCTGTGGTCCAGGCTTGTGACGGGACTTTTCCCATCCGTGCGCCTGAGCTGAGAGCGTGGCACGTCTCTGTCCGGGCAGAGGCAGACGGGGGTCTCCCCGCTGGGCTGCACTAGTCAAGATTGAGGTGCAAATTCTGCGTTGAAGCCTCCGTCTCTGTGTGCCGGCTAGCCCATCCCTACGGGCTGTTCCTCTCCTTGCTAAATCGGGCTCTCCCTCGCCTGCCCCAGCGCCCGTCTCCTCTGCCCCCGGAGCCAGGCTGAATTCCAGGGCCGGGAAGTCGCGAATCCCCCCTGCGCCTCGCTGGGGCCAGCTGCTCCCGGCTGCTCCCTCCAGCACAGCTGAGTGCTGCAAAGCACCCCACCGCAGCGCAGCGCGTGTGGCCGCTTCCCACCCCAACCCACCTCGGGGCAACCGCCACGTCGGTCAGCGCTTGCTTCCGTGCAGAGGCTGCAGCGTCCCCCCGGGACGGCAGGCTTGTCTCAACAAGGTGATTTCTCTCCCCAAAAGTGCCTGCCGGGGGATTCCTCATGAGAAATTTCAATATGCTTCTGCCGGTTCTGGCACGCCGCCGGGGTGTGCAGGGCGCAGAGCTGGTTTAGGGTGCTCGCCGTCTCCAAGCTGGCTGAACTTGAAGCCAGCGAGACCAGCCGAAACCCAGAGACACCAGCCGGAGAACTGGAATTAAGTCTCCTGGAATAACCCCTTGGCAGCGAGTCTGAATCGCTGTTCAGCAGGGAACGCAGCCAGAGCTCATTTCATGGTCTGAGGCCTTCGGTACCCTTGGGTACCCTACTTCAGACTCCACCAGGAGCTGGCACCTAGACCTGGTTTTGGAAAGTGAGCCCAGGAGAGAGAGGCTGGGCCTTGAGCAATCCTTGAAGTGCGGTCCTGACCGCGATCCCAGGCACGGCAGGTTTTGCTGTGCCGCAGCGGCGTTTGCAGCTCCTGTGTGAGTCACGCCAAGGCCTAAAAAAATGTTGCATAGTTGATTGCAATCCAGCTCTTAATCCTGCAGCCTGGGGGCTGCTCTTCGGAGAGCAACAGGTTTGCAAACAACTGTGTGCTGCTGGGACGGGGCACCCCGGGGCTGGCAGCGCCCGCACCTTTCGGCAGTGCCAGCGGGCGTTCGAGCGGCACGGCTCCTCCGGGCTGGGAGCTAAACTCGCGTGGGCCACGGCCCGGTGGAGGACAGACGGCCGTGCCGAGCCCCCGCTGACGCGGTACCAGCTGGGCAACAGCTTGCCGGCACCTGTTTTTCAGGAGCGCTTGGACCCGCCAACCCTTTTCCCATCAGCTCCCCAACAGCTGGGGTTTGGCAGCGACCTGGAGGGGGTTTGGCCCCCGCTGCCTCTTACCTGGCTGCTCAGCCCCGACGGGAGGGAAACGCGGAGCGGGGAGGGCAAGGCATGCCGAGAGCCCAGGCCGCGCAGGAGCGGGCGTTCAGCGAGGGCACACGCTGACCCCCTCCAGGCTGGGCGGTAATATTTAATGGAGGTATTAATCAGTGACAGACTCCCCCAGCACCAGACTAGTGAAAGGCCCTGGAGCAGGAGGAAACTTGCAGAAGGACAAGGGAGATGTGGCACGTAAAACCCGGGTGGGGGCCGGCTACCCCTGCTCGGGCTCTCGGCCGCTCGGTGCTGCGCAGGTTTTTGGTGCTCCCAGGAGCTTTGCTTTCGCGGAGACGCTGCAGCCGTCGCCCGGCTGTGCCTGGCCTTTTTGCAGTGGGAACAGCCCGGCAGCCTGCTTTACCCCAGCCCCCGTAAACCTTGCGCGGCGCCAGTTTTGCTGCCAGGCTCAAAGCTTCCAGAGCCCCAAATGAAAATCCTCGGAGCCCAGTCTGGAGCCGTTCTGGGCTGCTCTGCTTTGTACTACCCTAAATGTCCCTTCACTGGCACCCATGAGACTGGGAAGTGATGCAGAGCTGCTTCATGCAGCCAGGGAAGAGACCTGGAGGAAGTGCCCTTGCTTTGCTCTGACCTGGACGGTGCGTTCAGGCGGGATCTGGCACAGGTGAGGAGGAACGTACGCCTGGCTGCATATAGAAAGGCTTTTTTTCCAGCCCACTGACCTGTGCCTGCACCCCAGCAGGTCCATGCTGGTGCTGGTTCCCATTTCACAGCTGGGATGCTGCAACCCCCAAACTTTACGCTACCTGCCTTGCGGCCTGGCCCGGCCACCCCTGCTGCATCAGCAACGCAGCCCTTGGGAGACGCGAGCCACTCCTCCGAGATCCAGCGAGCCTCAAATCGTTGCAAACACACCTGCCCCTCTGGAGCCCATTTATAGCAGTTGCCAAAGCCGCGGGCTTTGCATGCCATCGAGTGAGGTGCTGTGCGTTTCCCTGCACTACGGAGGAAGTGAGGTGGTGCTAGTTGGTTTAGTTAGCTGAGGTGTCTGCAGCCGCGGTGTTTTGTAGGAAATGGAAATGTAATTTTGGACGGTCGAAATAGGGCCCTAAGCAAAGCCGCTGCCTCCAGAGCCTCGGATAGCAGCTGTCCAGCCGTGCCGTCCTCCCCCGGCGTCCTCCCCGTCAGCTATCGGCGAGACTCCCTCTCGTCTTTCTCCGGAGGAGATGTTTACTAGCAGCCCGTCAAGGACAGAAGACCTGGAAAGAACTTAGTCTGGACCCGTGGGAGTTTTTATCTTTTTTTTTTTTTTGTCCTGTCTGCAAAATTCAGCCCGTGCCCAGCAAAGCGGAGCGCTGTGTGCCGTGCCCAGCCCCGAGCTGGGGGGCACGGGGCCAACCCGCGTCGGCTGCAAACCGAAACGCTGAATCGCAGCCCGCGGTGGACGCCTGGTGCCCGCCGGACTTTCAGCCCGGCGCAGCTGCTGATTCAGTGCCGCGGGCATCCGCCAACGCGCCGGGGGTCCGGACCCCGGCGGCCCAGCGCGTGCCTGACGGCCACCGGTGCCGGGAAGTGCTCGAATGCCGAGGCGGTGAATAACAGGCGTTTCCCCGGCTTCCTCGCGGACGTGTGACCGAGGACAAGGGCACACTGTGAGGGGGAGCGCGGGAGGGCTGAGCGGTGACGGAGCCCGGGGCGCTCGCCGGCAGCCCTTCCCGGCCGAGGGACGCCTGCTCCCTCTCGCAGCTGCAACCCCCGGCCCGAAAGCGCTTCGTGGGCGTTCGGGGTTGCTGGTCTCTTCTTGCCTCCGTTTCCCCCTCTGCCTCCTGAGATCGGGCCTCCCTCCCCGCCTGGGTAACGCAGCTGCAGGGGAGGAGCCATGCTCATCGTTATCTAGGCAACGGGAGCATCGAGGCACAGAGCCCTGAAAAAAAAAACACCCTCGAAGCAAAAGCGAGCGATAAGCTCCCAGGTCTCCTCGTTTCCGGTGTTTGTTTAAGATATGAGAACACCTTCCTTTCTCCTTGGGAAAAAAACCCGTCATGTGAGAAGCCCGCGTGCCTGTGCAGCCTCCAAGCGTTCAAATACCTGGCGCTAAGTGACCCGGACCGCAAGCACATTTCTTGGTAGTAATAAATGCTGCCTTTTTTTTCCACTTGCCTCCAGGTTTAGTGGACGTAGGGGTTTCTAAGAATGGGAGAGCTCCTGGGAGAGGGGATGGCCTTGTCGGCGCAGCTGGGGACCATAGCCGGCATGGGGCAGGTGAGGCAGAGGATGGGCTTAGCCCGAGGAAGGCTCCCGGGGAGCGCCGGGGTGCCGGGCTGGCTCAGGCATCGCGCGGAGCCGCGTGGGGGGAACCATGGGGGTACCGGAGCGTGGTGTCCCCCGAGCGTCCTTGGGCGGGCAGGGAAATTGCGCTGGGCGCTCGCTCAAGGAGCTGGCACGTCACAGCCCCGCGGGGCCGGTGGCAGCGGGGGCACAGCCTCCCCCCAGGCCCCCAGCGCCGGGCAGCCCCGGCTCGCCGCCTCCCGGGCCCTTTCCGGCCCGGCCTTTTGCGGGTGCCGATAGGAATGGAGTTGTCCCGTTGAAACGCCCTTTCAGGGGATTTTATCGCAGCTATTGTTCGGCTCAGGAAGCAGCAAGCAACCGACCAGCACGTTGCATCTGGGCGAGCAGGGCCGTTTGGTTCGGAGGGGAAATACCGGCTGCCCCTCCGCGGGGATTTCTGCTCCGGGGCGAGCTTTTGGTGACGGCTGGAGCTTTCTGATCCTCAGCCCCTTCCCTGCCGTGCCGCTTCGCTGCAAGCCAGCTTTTATTTATTTTTTGCTCCCACGGCAGCCGGCTGATTTGCAACCCGACGCCCCCATCTTCCCGGGGTGGCAAATTGCTACCCGGAGCAGACGGGGAGGGAAGACGAGCGGGGTCTTCCCAGGGCCGGGCTGCTGCAGAGCAGCTCCGGCAGGCGATGCGCGGGTGCAGGATGTGGCCGTGGAGCTGAGCTGACCGGCAAAACTTCCTCCTGCTCCACCCGCGAAGGCGGCGAGCAGCCGTGGCGGTGCTGTAGCGAGCACGCGTGGGGACGAGGAAGCTCCTCTTGACGCGGCGGTAAGCCGCTTTCTGACAACGTGGATGCCTTCAGCCGGGACAGTTTTGAGAGCGACGTGGGAGCACGACACAGCCCCGGTGCTAGCTTGGCTTTGAGCATCACTAAGCGTTGCAGGGTGCAAGAACGCCCCGTTCAGCCTGACCGGCCCATCCAGCCCTTGTGTGGTGCTTTTCCACTGCCGGGAGGCTCCGTCGGAGGCTCTCGCGGGTTGCATTACGCTGTTTGCTGCTGATGGGGTCCTGGGGGAGCGGGTCTTTACACGATCCGCTCCATTTTCCAGATGTTGGCCATTTTCAGTCCAGACTTCCCCACCTGGGGTTTGTGACAAAGTGCTTTTCCTGGGTGCTGGTGCTGTCAAGACCAACACGAGTGATGTTTCTCACCAGGCAGCTTTCCCAAAGCATTGCTGAGCGGCCAGGTTCAGGCGTTGTGTCCCAGGCAGCCTCGGCTGGCAGCTATCGCTGTGTTGAGGGAGGCTGAAACCGCGGCGAGGAAAGAGTGAGATGTTTCTAGAGCTGGCAGATGGCCTAGCTGACACGGAGCTGTGGTTAACAGGGTGGTCCTGGGGACGGGGCAAAGCGAGATGGGAGAGCCCGAGGGTGAGAAGCGTGTGGTTAGCTGGGGCACATGGGTCCGTTAGCATCTTCGGGCTCCCAGCACTGCGTGAGGCTCTGGGGCAGAGTGACACCATCCGCCCAAGCGGTCCTGTCTCCTGTGGCGAGGATGCCTCGGAGCGGGGCGCCTGGCCTCGTCACCGAGGTCCCTCCTGCCTGCTCTGTCCCCCAGCATCCCACTCCCCGGGGCTGCCCTGCAGCCTGCAGCTCCTGCACTCACATGTGCGGGGTGCCAGGGGCCGTCCCCTCCCGGACCGTCCCCTCCCGGACCGTCCCCTCCTGGCGCCCAGACCCTTCCAGGCATCCGCTCTGCACCTTTTGCACGGGGGTGGCCCAGGAGTCACCCAGTCGTCACAGTCCTCATCTGTGCTTTTGTGGGTGCCCGTGCAGTTTGGGAGCTGCGGAGAGGGGGGACTCGCGTGCAAGAGGGGGAGGCAAGCGGAGATTGGTAGCTGCATCCCCGTGGCCCTCGGACCCTGCCGCTGCTCTGCGGGGAGACCACGGCTTGCTGTAAACATCCGTGCAAGGGCCCCGCGGTGGCGGGTGCAGCTGGGCTGGGGGCAGAAAGGGGGTTTCGGCAGCCGCACTTGCTGTGTCAGCATCACCGAGGCCGCGGTGGGGTGACGCTGCGGCAGAAGGGCTTGTTCGGGGCTGCTCAGACTGACACCAGGGCAGGGAGAGCCCGGGAAAGCCAATTTCCGCATGGCTGGAATGACTTTAGCTGTAAGAATGAACATCAGGTCCATCCCCCGTCCCCGCCAGTGGCGTTAGGGGATGCTATTTCGGGAGAGCACATGTGCCTGGCCGATTTCTGCCAAGCGTTTCCCTCTTATTCCCCCACCCCCAGCATTGCTGGACGGGCGACGTCCATGGGTGCATCCTTTCCGCATCTGTTTATGGACCTGCTCTCCATGAATGTGCCTGGTCCCTTTTTGACCCTCGCCTCCGCCGCCTCCGTGGATTGCTGGAATTCCCTGTCTGCATGCAGAAGTCCTTATTTTATTTGGTTTAAACCCATCTCGTACTACTTTTGTCTTAGGTTCCCACTCCTGAGGCCTTTCCTGCAACCCTTTGGTGACTTAGTGTCTTTAATAACCTCGCGTAAAAGCTTGTTAGAGAATTTCTGCTGGTCCGAGGGGATCCAGTGCTGCAGCGCGAGCCCAGCAGGGTGGCAGGGAGGAGCGCCCAGGACTGCAGCCCGGCTGACAGCCGGGATCTCCGCTCTTGGATCCGCTGCTTGGACAGCTTCTGCCCGGCTCCCCCTCCCCCTGGGCGGGGCCAACGCCGCAGCGCTGCGGGTAGAGGCATGGCTGACTCACGCTGTGAGCGTGTGACCACACTGCGACCAAGTGACTGCAGTTTTAGGCCACGAGCGGGGAGCGGAGGAAGGCTGCAGAGCCCCATCCGCCATCGGGGCCGGGCGAGGAAGCTGAGCGTGGGAAGGAGCTGCTCGGTGGGCCCCGGGGCTCCTGCTGCAAGACGGGGCTGTGTCAGAGGACGGGGCAAGGGAAGGAGCCATCAGCCCTGCGTCCCGGCGGTCGCTCAGCTGATGTCCGCGCGGAGCAGTAGCCCCAGGCTGCCTTCCCTGGCCCCGGGACTGTGGAGGCCTCAGCATAGGGCAAGCGGGAGCGCGAGTTGCAGGGGCTGGGCCAGGATGCCTCAAAGGAGCGAAAACCCTTGTGGGGAGGAAGCACATGGGGTGGAAGCGGCTGTCAGTCGTGGCGGCAGGTGCTGGGATACGGCCACTGGTCCCCTGAAGCCTGGCCAGGGGCACATTCCCATCTGCATGACCCGTGTGGCAGCCAGCGCGTTCCCACGCTCTGCTTCCCTCTCCTGAACCGGAGTGGGATTGCACCCAGCTCTGGTGAGCACCACTGGTGGTGGCCCATGTGCCCCACTGCCCCTGCCGGGGTGGCCCTGTGGGGCAGACCCCTAGGCACGTGGGATGTGTGGCCCCAGGTGGGCACTGCGGTTCTGCGATGCACGGGTGGCTTTTTATTTTCTTTCTCTAAGGCTGCAAAGGGACTGTTCCCTCAGGCCATCCCGTTCGTGTAACACAGCCACAGGGCTGCCCCTTCCGTGGGACCTGTGCCCAGGCAGCTCATTTCACCCGCAGTCCAGGCCAGACCTGGCAGTGACCAGCAGCCGGTGATGTCTGAGGTGAATTGAGCTGGCCTGAGCCACGTTCTCAGCAGCTGTGCTTTTACGCTGCAGGAGCAAATGGTTGACTTTGCAAACAGGGGACCCAGAGCCGGTTATTCCTCTGGATCTTGCTCCATCTTCGTTTCTGCTGGCCTGACGGCTCAGGATTTATCTGTCAGTGCAGCCCTATTTGCTGGCCACAAAGTGGCTGGCAACATGACCAGCCCCTCAGCTAATCTCTAGGGGCTGAAAGCACCAGCGAAAATAAATCTAGGCCTGGCAAAGTAGGAAACCACCATTTCCTTCTGTTCCTACCACCCGTGATAACAAGCCAGCAAATGAACCGAGAGCTGAAACAGCAAGAGCAGCAGGGATCCCGTGCTGCGCTGAGTTGTTAGTGGTTGGGGTGCATGCAGGGCATGGTGAGGCACCATCTCCGCGCTAAGGGCACAAGGATCGGGCTCCCTCACACCTGAAGTCCTTCCAGCTGTGCTGGGTGTCCTGGTGCCCATGGCTCTTCTTGGTGGCAACGGCACCAGGGAGCTGTTCCTGCAGGACCTGGGCGATAACCCCTTCTAGGGCACGAAAGGCGAGCACGGCACTTTTGCTTTCCCACCTGAGCAGCAGCTGGGCTTTGCTCTCCGTCCCCTGACCCTACAGCGCAGCTGCGGGCGATACTCCTGGCATCCCAAATTATTCACATGGCTCCTTTTCTTTGTGACCTTCTAGGTGACGCTTTCTCCTCGGAGGCACCCAAAGTGGAGAGAGCCATCCATGATGCAACTCTTCCTTCTGCTCCTTCTCTCCCTGCTCCCAGGTAGGCTGCCCCAAGCCATGTCCTGCCCTGGGCTGGCCAGATTTGGGCTGCTGGAAGTAATTGGCAGCTCCAGAATGGGAGGGCTAAGGGTTACCCAGAGTTATTTGCAACGTGGTTTCTAGAAATGTCTCGTGGGCTTGTTTGAAAGTTTGAGTTCCCCTCTTGCTCCTGGTCCATTGAGGTCTCCAGGGCAGGGGCTTGGAGGTGCTCTGGTCCTTTCCAGAGATGCCATGGAGATGGAGAACTCTGTTTCTTTATCAGGCTCTATCAGCCCCAGGGACCTGCATCTGGCAGAGGTTGGGGCCCAGAGAGAGAGGGGAGGTCCTGTGTCCTGAGGAGCCTCGACTCACCCGTGAAACCTCCGAGCGTAACCGTGGCCAAGTCACTGAGCTGGCTTAAGTCACTCGTGTCAGCCAAGGATGGGGTCATGCATGTTTGGGGGAAAGCCTGGGCCAGCGGGGTGGCAGAGTCGTAACACACGTGACTGCCGATGCGGCAGCAGTTGGTTTGTTGGGGGGTGACCGTCCCGGACCCTGGAGCCCCTCTGGCTGAGATGAATGTTTCCCTGTGTTTGTGCAATGCAGGGATGTGGGAGAGCAGCCGCCAAGAAGAGGACTTCCGCTTCTGTGGTGAACGAAACCAAACTGAGAACAGCTCTGTCATCTACGAGCATGGCCCTGCCACCATCTCCATTGAGAACACGGCCCAGGCGCTGATAATAAAAATGCCTTTTTCTCCAGACCGGAGAAACTCATATTACAAGTACAGCTTGCCTCCGACTTTGGGCAGGTACCGCTTCTGCGTCTACTGGTTCAAGCCCAACAAGACCCTCAAACTTGCTTACGGAAAGCAGAACTTTCTCCTGGGAAAAGACCTGTCTGGTAGCATGCTCTGGGGCAAAGAAAATCAGAAGACTGGAAAGAACAGCAGCGCTATCTTGAATGTGTCCTATATTTTGAAGGGCCAGAAGAACACCTGCCTTGACAGTTCATCTGATTACTTCTTCCGTGGTAAAGACAATTCAATGTTATTTTAATGAAAGAAGAGTTCATTTCATCCCCAACCCACTCTACCCTTCAGCAGAACTACTCTGTTGTGCTGATAATTTGTTGTAGCACAGCGGTCTAAGGACACTGCTCAGGGTTGACAAGTGGTAGGAGTAATTTTGCTTGAAGCAACCTAGAGGCAGCCCCTGATACCCACATTTCCCTGGGTAAGCAGGTTCCTAAAGATGAAGACAGAAGATTACTCAGATTTTCAGAAGTGCCTTGGCCCACCAAAATCCAGGGGACTTGTGTGCCTTGCAGAGATCTCCAAGGCTCCCGTCTGCACTGCTAGACACCTAGTTAAGCTTAGGCAGCCTGGCCTCAATATCCTCTGCTGCAGCCAAGCTCCAGCTGCTTGTTCTGGCTGCCCAAGGTGACCAGGAGAAGCCCACTGGGTCCTAGTCTCTGGTTGCTCTTCCGGGTACAGATCCTGAGGGCCACACTGAAACCCTCTGCTTTCTGCTCCCTGCGGTCTGCTAGGGCTCCGTCCCCTGGGGAGTCAGCCCACAGCCCAAGGGTGGCTCGGGGTGTGGAGGAAGCTGGCTCTGCCCGCTTTGCCCACGGTGTTTCCTTTTGCATGCCTACCAGCCTCTCCAGAAAACATGCCCGTCTGGGAGCAAGATGTGGAAAAGGAGCTAACCGACTTGGACAGCCTCATGGTGCAGGCCCCTGCGGCAGCTGCGGATGTCCCTGTGCACAGGACCTTTCGCAAGTGAGTTCCTGGCTCAAGCCATTCCCAAACCCTCCTCATCTGGCTCACGGCCTCTCACCGGCCAGCCCGATGCAGCCCGCTGGGGCCCTGGTGAAGGCCAGGCAATGACTTTATTAAAGCAGAGGGTATTTATTGAGCCTGCCCATGGTGCCAGAGTATTTGCACATCCCTTATTCCTGGCCGGATAATGGAGGCCTTCGGAGCAGAACCGGTGCCTGCTGTCTCCCACTCACTCTGTGCCCTGCTTTTCTCCAACAGCAAACTGCAGGAGTTTGAGAAGAAGCTGGCCAAGGTGGAGTTTGAAGGGCAGAACCGGACCTTTGGGCAGGCTGCCATGCATGCAACTGTCCTGAAGATTGAACCTGGTCGAGCTCCTCAGGACGTGGCCTTTGCTTCCCAGAGAGAGGTGAGTTCGGGCTGGGAGCTGAGCAGCGGAGCGTGCAGGGATGAAAGCACAGCTCCGGAGCTGGGGAGGAGAGTCCTGCCAGCCGAGAGCTCCTCAGGGCGAGGAGCAGCAGCTGTGACCCCGCGGCCCAGCACAGCTGTTGCGAGAGCTTTGATGAAGGCACTTGCCGGAGCCCTCCTTGTTCTTGGCCCTTTTTGGAAGGTGGCAAGAGGCTATAATGATGCTCTGACGTTCTGACTTGTAACCTCTGGGAAACACCTCACTGTCCCCTCCCAGGGCCTTGCTGGGAAGGGGTTGGCAGAAGAGAGCAGCAGAGAGGGGCAGAGAGGTGTCCCCTCTTCTCAAGCGGCTGGGAAGGCTACGGCTGGGACAGGAGGAAGGGCCATGTCAGGGGACAGGACTGCAGTCCAGGGATCCCTTCTCCTTTGCTCCGCAGCCTCTGCGTGGACTGCGCATGGGGCAGGGAGCCGCAGTCGGGCACTGCCCGGCTCCCCAGCTGGCGCAGAGCAGCAGGAGTTCCCTGGCCATGCTGTGCCAGCTGATGCCCTAGCTCCTGTGCAGCCTGCCCTGGCAATCTCAGCCCTCCTGCGTTCTCAGACACCCTCCCAATCTGTCTTCTCTGACGGATTTCTTGTTGCAGGAGGGCAGAGAGGTCCATGGGTTCACAGTGGACCTGCCAAGCAGCCTGTTCATGAAGGTGAAGGACAGGGAGGAGGTGGCGGAGCACAGGGTGCTCCTCATGGACATCAACAGCCAGACCATGTTCCAGGTAATGGCCGGGTATGGCATGGTGAGGTGTCTCTGCCATGCAAGGAGGGGTTGGTTGTACAGGGCAGCACACAGCCAGCTGGAGCAGGAACTGCTCTTACAAATAAGTGCAGAGCATCCTTCTCCCGGGCTCTTTGCTAGCCTTGCCTGGCCACTCTTGGCAGAACTGCACCCTGTAACATTGCCTCCAGTTCAGCCAGGCTTTGCCTTTACCTCTGCTCCTTCTGCAGCCCTCTGTGATCTTCAGCCAGCCCCAAACAGGTTAAACCTGTGGCACCCAAGCCAGGTGGGCAGCCGCTCACTTGGAGAAGGTGCTGCAAAGATGCTGAGCTGAACACAACCACAGGGCACCATGGGGGCAGACTGTTTAAAACTAACTGCTGGCTGGGACGTGCTTGACTGAAGCCAGTCCCTAAGTCATGGAGGAACAGTGCAGGGAAAAGGAGACACAGTGCCAGCGCTGTTGCCGGGGTGGCATTTATCTCACTTTGCTTTATAGTTGACAGAAAAGACCTAGCACGTGTGGGGAGAGGGGTTGTGTTTTAAACATTTGCCCATGGTTGAGATAGATGATCACAATGTGGAAGTGCTTTTGCCTCTCCTTGAGGCAACTAGAAGGAGTGAGCAGGAGTGCAGACATCTGTGCTTAAATAGATACTGCTGCCATGTGGACCTCAGTCCTACCACGGGAGCCCCTGATCCAGGAGAGAGGCCTGGGCCCTGCAAGTGTGAGGTGGAGACATGACAGAGGAAGAGGCACGGGACCTCTGTCTTTGGGTTTCTGGGAACTCCCACTACCTTCATGCCTGGCAGCTCTCCCTTCCCGTGTTGCCACCATCTCCTCCTCTTCTCCCGCAGGATGAAAACAACAGTCGTGTCCTGGGTGGCAAGGTGGTTGGCATCTCCCTGGTGGACACAGTAGTGGCCGACCTCTTCGACCCCGTGGTCCTCACTTTCTTTCACAACCAGCTGCCGGTAGGTGGAGGAAAGAGCCTCATTAAACCTGACCCCTCCAGGAATAGAGGTGCAAGAAGGGCTCAGACCCTGCCAGCTCAGAGTGTGGTCACAATTCAGCAGGTCCATGTCCATGTCCTCAGCCTGCTAGTAAAATCTACTGGGTGTTATGGGGCTGTACCACAACCACGTTTTCCTCTTGTACTCTCTCTGGGGCTCTGCTTGCTCCTGTCCAGGAGATGCCACTTCGCAGATGTGTCAGAGAATGGTTTCTGTCTTGAGCCCACACTCACGATATGGCCCAGTTAGTTTGTCTCCTGAAAACTTCTAACTGCCTGCCCCATCTTTCCCCCTGCCAAACTTGCCATCTGTGTGACAAACCCAGAGATGTGTCCTGATCAGGGGCCTGCTTTTGTCATTTCAGAGGAATGTGACCCCACTGTGTGTCTTCTGGCAGGAGGACACCACCAGTGAGTATCTGGGTGTGGGAGCTTCTGCATCTGGGTGTAAAGTGGAACATTGTCTTTGCTCATTCTGCTGTTGCGGGTACCAGCAATGGGGAACCAGCAAGGTTGACCCAGCTGGTGTGTAGCAGTGAGAAAAATATCCTCCTCACCTTCACATACCTCCTATTAGTGCCATAAGTCATTTGTACCTCCCTTCTCTTCTCTAATTCCAGGGAGCTCTCTATAAAGATGTCCCAGGGGGTTATTTCAGGCTTTTCCCTCCATAGCTAACCTAACAGCTCTCTCCCTCTCCAGGGGTGGGTGCTGATGCCTCTGAGGGTGGCAGTACTACATATATATATGTTCTTGTCGCTGTGTGCTCTGCATGGCGCCAGCTAGGACCCCACCTTTGTGCTCTCCCCTGCCATGGACACCTTGCTCTGAAGCTCAGAAAACTTTTCCATTGCATTCCCACTGCTCACCAAGCTCTCCCTTGCAGCAAACTTCGGCAACTGGAATAGCTACGGTTGTACAACAGTGAAGGGGGATATCCAGACAGACTGCAGATGCAACCACCTCACCTACTTTGCTGTACTGATGGTGGGTACTGCTTTCCTGCAGCGTTCTGCATCCTTCCCCTCCGTTGAACTTCTCCCTCACCGTGGTTCTTGTTCCTCCTTCTCCTCAGGTGTCCTCCCCGGAGATCACCTATATACACAGGGATTACTTGAGTATCATAACATACATTGGCTGTCTTATCTCAGCTTTGGCATCCCTTTGCACCATCATCTTCCTCTACTTCAGGTACGACCCTGGAGTCTGGGTGCAGAGATGAGTTAGCAGTCTGACAGGTGACCCCACGCTGCATGTGTGCATCATTCTGTGGGTGCATCCTTTCCTTTGCTGTTAGACCTACATGGGCCCAAGCTTTCCAAACACAGTTGGTGGCCCAGCTATAAACATGATGAGGGAGCCAGGTTTGCAGAAAGCACTGAATCCTTCTCCCCAGAAACCAACTCCCTTTGTCAGGTCTCCTGGAGGTCTCTCTAAAACATCTACTGTTTTCAGTGACTTTGGAAAATCAGCTTGGTTATTATCATGGATCCAGCAAGCAGAGGCCTGCAAAGATCTTTTCAAGGGTCCAGTGGAGAACAGGAGGGTGTTCTCTCAAGTAGTGTCACTGATCCTACATGGATGATAGAGAGGCTGAAAATATGTCATTCTATTCCCCCCATGCCCTGGATTTGCAATACAGAGCTAGCTGGAGAGATCTCGATTTGTATGTATAACAGTTGTTGCCATGTGCGGGATTGGCCACTTAGCCCCCTGGCACTAACAGAGGGTCTCCTTGCTCTTCTGATTGCGGTGAGTTACTCCAGCTGGAGCCTTGGGGTGTTGTGGGGCACTGAGCTGAGGAAAATGGCCAGGCGTGGTGGTGAGATCTCTCCCTTTCACTTTTCCAGAAGCAAGCAACGAGACCAAATCACAAGCATGCACATCCACATGAACCTGCTGGGCGCCATCTTCCTCCTGGACCTCAGCTTCCTCATCTCAGAGCTCTTGGCTTCCACCAGCAGTGAGGCAATCTGCAGATTTGGGGGGCTGATTCTGCACTTCTCTCTCCTGAGCTGCCTGACGTGGATGGGCATTGAGGGCTACAACCTCTACCGGCTTGTGATCGAAGTCTTCAATGCCTACCACAATCACTTCCTCCTCAAGCTCTGCCTAGTGGGCTGGGGTGAGTTTGGGGGAGGCAGAAATATGCCAAGGCCTGGGGCAACAGGATGTAGGAGACACATAGGTAGACTCAGATTCTGCCCCTAGAAGTCTTTCTTACTGTATATGGTGCCTGGATGGGGATGTAGACGTAGATACAGGGGAGCAGATTCTGAGAGCAGAGGGGTCTTTCTGTCAAGGCAGAAGACTTAGTGACTGGGAGGAGAAGCTGGAGCTATAGCTTCAAGGGCAGTTCACCCTTGTGGTGGTGCAGCAAGGGAAGCATGTGACAGCCACTACTTGGGGTCTTTAAGTAGCGATGGGATGTTCTCTTTCTAAAAGAAACATCCAGGACAGCCACTTTGGTGAAGGAAATACCGGAGTACCACTGCCTTGCTTTGGGCAGGAGGCTGCAATAGCAAGATCTCATGCTCTTTTGTGGCCTAAGTGTCTATGACCCTGGGAGACCCATCAGCTGTGGGCTGTGCAACACAGCTCACTCCCTGTCTAGGGCTGACACCAAGCATCCTTGTTGCGTGCTCTATCCTTGATTCACTCTGAGGAGAGAGGACGCCGTTCCTTACTCTATGCAAGGAGAAAGGGACAATGAGTCCTTCCGGTAGGTCCGAGGGCCAGAGGATTATGGCTGTTGCTTCATTCTGTTCTTGATACCCAGGTCTCCCCTTCTTTTGCGTGATGTTGATCTTCTTTGCTAACTGGACGAACTATGGCCCATTCTCCATTCCAGTGTATGAATCCATCAGTGGCAAATCCACCAGCGCAACCATGTAAGTCATGGGAAATGGGTTACTTGGTCCCTGGTCTTAGATAAAGCCAGCTGGTTGAACTGTTGATGTGTCCTATTGACTTTCCTTAGCTTGCCAGGCTGTGGTTTTGCTGGCTTCTTTGGGACCTTGCATAAGGTGGGGGGGAATCTCTCTCTGTGTTTAGCTGAGCTGGGTGCTGAGTTTGCCAGGCACCTTCATGTCAGCTTCCCCTGACCTGTCCTGCTTGTGCCCCTGTAGGATGGCAAAACATAACCTTCTGCCCTTTCTCCACCCTCTAGATGCTGGATCACAAGCCCTCTGATCCACAACGTAGTGAACCTGGGTTTCTTCAGCCTGGTGTTCCTCTTTAACTCGGTCATGTTGGGGGCCATGGTCCGGGAGATCCTCAGGCAGAACAAGAAAGGCCACAAGTTCAAGCATGTCCTAGCCCTTTTTGGGCTGAGCGTCCTGCTGGGCATCCCGTGGGCACTGGTCTTCTTTTCCTTCACCTCTGGCGTTTTCCGCCTTGTCTCCCTCTACATCTTCACCATCATCAACTCTCTCCAAGGTGAGCCTGGGGCGATGGGCTCCCCCGAAAGGCACAAGCTGCCCTAGGGCATTCGTGGGGTATTGGCAGGGCCAGCAGTGAGAGGTACAAGAGGGCCTGGCCTTGGCAGGCTGGCCAGCTCGTTCTTGCATCTATTATTGCTGGTGCCTCAAAGGGGTTCTTCATCCACCCTTTCTCACCCCTCTCCCAGGTTTTCTCATCTTCCTCTGGTACTGGACGATGGTGCTGCAGGCAAAAAAGTCCCCTGACTCCCAGAGCAGCTCTGACAGTATGAACCTGCAGCCCAACAGCAGCTAAACCCACCCCGACTGAGCCCTAGTGCTGCCAGCGCCACGGGGCTCCCTTGCCAGCACGGCTCCAGGCTGGCCCAGGTCTCCCAGCAAGAAGGACGGCTGCGGGGAGGGAGCCGAAGCCGTCACGCTTTGCTACTGCACCTGCCCCACATGGCTACTAGGAACGCAGAGAAACCCGCCCCGGGGTCTGGCCGCGCGGAGTCCAGCACAGTCCGTGGCTGCGCTCTCCTGTCCGCTTCCCGCTGCACCCGCGCACCCCGGCCACGGCAAGCACTGCCCCGTGCCCAGCGCCGCTCTGACAGTATGAACCTGCAGCCCAACAGCAGCTAAACCCACCCCGACTGAGCCCTAGTGCTGCCAGCGCCACGGGGCTCCCTTGCCAGCACGGCTCCAGGCTGGCCCAGGTCTCCCAGCAAGGACGGCTGCGGGGAGGGAGCCGAAGCCGTCACGCTTTGCTACTGCACCTGCCCCACATGGCTACTAGGAACGCAGAGAAACCCGCCCCGGGGTCTGGCCGCGCGGAGTCCAGCACAGTCCGTGGCTGCGCTCTCCTGTCCGCTTCCCGCTGCACCCGCGCACCCCGGCCACGGCAAGCACTGCCCCGTGCCCAGCGCCTGCTGATGCTGCTTTGCCTCTCCTTCGCTCTGTGCCATGGGTGCCGTGGCCTGGGCTCCTGCCAGGGCAGTGGTGCAGCCCTCGGCCGGGCAGCCCCCTCCCTGCGCCTGCGCGGGGCAGAGCCGTGGGGGGACAGGGCTGGCTGCTGGATGGAAGGACGTGTGCGGCACAGGCCAGGCCCTCCTCGCTTGCGCTGGGAAGGAGGGCTGCGGCAACAGGCGGAGGACAGAGTCTCTGGTGCCTCCTGAGGTCTCCTCCGTCATGCCCAGGCCTGTCCTCTGCTTTTGTCATGGGGCAGCGGGTGGGAAAGGCCCCATCTTCACCCCTTGTGGTGGTGGTGGTGGTTACTGAGAGGGTCCTTCCCCAGCAAAGACTGGATAACTCTGCCTCCGCGACACCCTCTAGCAGCTGAAATAAACTATTTTTGTTTTTTTGTTGAATGGTTCTGTATTTTTATATGGTATAGAAGTTTAATGTATGCACTTGTATGTCAGAACTGTGCCCATTAAAAATGTTCCTGCTCCGACGGCGGCTGTCCTGGGTCCCTCTCCCGGAGGCGTGTGCGTAAGCTGTCCGTGTGGGTGAGCCTCCAGGAGCTCGGCTGGACCCTGGGCTCACCAGGCTCCTTGGAGCCACAGATCCAACTGGGGTCTCTCAGTGTCGCGCAGTTTCCCTGCAACCAGCCTGGTGCTGACCGAGGCGGCGGCATCCTCGGCGCGCCCGGGAGCACGAACAGCAGCATCTTACAGCAAGAGGAACCGAAGCATGGAGGCATGGCGATGCGGGTCACTCAGCACCGAGCCCATTCGAGCACTGAATCTCTCCAAGGATGGAGATTCCCCACCTCTCTGGGCCCTTCTTCCAGTGTCTTACCACCCTCACGGTGAAATTTTTTTTTCTAGTATCTAATGGGAATTTCCCAAGTTCCAGCTTGTCCCCATTGCTTCTCGGCCCTCCGCTGTGCCCCTGCATGGGGGTTCTTCCACCCAGAGGCAGGATTTGGCATTTGTCTTTGCTGAACTTCATGAGGTTTCTTGCAGCCCGTTTCTCCAGCCTGGCGAGGTCCCCACATGCTTATGTAACCTCAGGCTACAATATCCTGCCGAGGCTGACAGATAACAGCACTATCAGCAAAGCACCAGGAGCACAATTTTGATAAGATATGAAGTGACAAAGGAGGCAGGGGGAATTTTTTCAAAGGGGCAGGAAGCCGTTGTGATCGTCTCCAGTGGCTATGGCTGGGCAGGCAAGGGGAAGGCCACTCGAAGGATTCACTCTGCAGCATCCCACAGGGCCAGGATCCCTCCCGGCGGGTTTCTTGCTCACTCCTGTGCTGAGCACAGCCACGATGCAGGCCTGCGCTTGCCGGCAGAGCCCAGATCTCCTAAATGTGCAGCTTGCAAATGAAGTATCTAATCTCCTAACCCGCCAGCTTCTTTGCGAAACTCCACTTCTGCTTGTGGATAATCCACCTCTGTCCTGGTCTGAGCTGTTTTGCCGGCAAAAGCGTTGCTTGTAGCGGTGGAGGAAGTCCTTCTCGGGGAAGGTGTTATTTCTGCTCTGGGCTGAGGCCAGGCTTTCTGTGCCCGCTGGTGTGGAGAAAGCCTAGTGGTCGGCTAAGTGGGAGAGAGACCGTACGGCCACAGACTTGGGCCTTGCCTTATGTCCTCGCATGCTCACACCTCCTTGCCACCCGCAAGCTTGGGGGTGTCTGGCTTACGGACGCAGACGCCGTGCCTGCAGGATGCTCCGGAGACCAGGGCTTGACTGGTGGCGGGGGACACCCTAACCCATCACCCACCTCTCTCTGGGACGGGGGCCATCGGCAAAGCAGGCTTTGGTGTGGCAGGTCGTCCTCCCTGTGGGAGAGAGGGGCGAGGGGCTCCGGCAGGGCAGGGAGGAGAAGCAGCTCCGACCGTTATCGGCGTTGCTGCGAGGTCGGAGGAGCAGGGTGTTTGCCAATCCACAGGAAGGAGCGCGGGGTTCGCGGAAGGGAAATGAAGACACTGCCGTTGCCTCAGGAGAAGCCGCAAGCCCTGGGGGAGCCTCTTAAAGAGCGAGGCAAGGGAGCAGAGCGCTGCTGGCGAGGGTCCCGGGCTGCCGGGAGACGCAGCGCAGCAGCATGAAGTGCCTGCTCCGGAGCTCCGTCCTGCTGCTCCTGCTGCTGGCCGGTGAGTCGCGGCCGAGGGGGCACGAGCCATGCCCGCGCCTGGGGCAGCCGGCGCTGGGGTGCCGGCTTGGCCTGGGCAACCCTTGGGGGAACGGGTCGTCTCGTAGACCGCAGCGGTGCTTCGGCCCGCAGGGAGCGAGACGTGGACGGGGCCGGGCTGGAGGGTCAGTTCCTGAGATGCGGAGAGAGCTGGGAAAGAAAAGAGGGGAGCAGAGGGCTTTTCCCCTAAGCCTCTCCGATTTGTCTTGGCTGGGCTCTGTACTGCACTGCAGCAGGGTCCTGCCCTGCAGGGTCCAGAGCAGAGGCTGGATGGGTCCCGCTTTTAATAGCCATCCCCAGCAGCGCAGGATCACTCTTGCGATGGTCGCGGGAGGCTGGACATGCTGCTGGAGAGCAGCTCTCAAGCCAGACATGGTCTCTTTGAATTTACCAACCCATACATCTGTCCACTTGTTTTTTGAAAGCTTGCACAATTTTAGCATCCAAGCTGGCCTGCAGTCAGGATTGTCCCAGCTTAACTAAACAGGTGAAGAAGCCTCTCCTTTTGTTTCTTGTGAACCTGGCACCTGCCAGTTTCTCCCAGTTCCCCCCATTCCTCTATGGGAAGGCAGCACAGAGGGATCCCTAACTCCATGCCACCTCAGGACTGACCCTGTTTTTTTTTTTCCCCCCCCTTTTTCCCACACCCTCATCTTCCAGACGCTGCCAGAGGACAGGAGAGCTGTGATGGTGAGTGGCTTCTCTACCCCCGTGCCAGGGCCCCGCGTGCCCTGAACCACCCCAGGGGTGGCCCTGACCCTGTAGCGGGGGAGAAGGTGCCTGCCCTGCCTGCCGCTGGGGGTACTGCCGGGGCCGGGGCTCCCGCAGTGGCGAAGGGCTGGAGCCCAGGTGGGCAGAGGCAGAGCTGCCTCCAGCCGTGCTCCTCTCACCTGGCTCCCTGCACGTTCCCTGCATCCCAGCAAGGCGGAGGCGGCTGCGGCACCCTCTGGGAATAACCCAGGTTCCCTCCTCTCCCAGACCTGAAAAGGGGGGACAACAGCTACAACTGCTGTAACACCACCGTCAGCCTGGAGGAGGAAGGCAGAGAGAGCGTGATGCTGTTTGCCTGGTGCAAGGAGCTGCAGCAGGCCAGCAAGCCAGCTTGCAGGTGCCTGAGGGAGAAGATCCACAGGTAGGTGAGCCCACGGCGGTGCGGGAGGGGACCGGGCTTGGGGAAGGTGGAGTGCCCCAGGCCACTCTTGCTGTTCTGACGGGGCGCACAGAGTCAGCCCAGCGTGCCCTGGTGGGAGGAGCCCATCTGCCTGCTCTGGAGCGTGTCCCCTCTGTCCCCTCTGCCCCAGGAGCAAGGGGTCCAGCCCACAGCCCTGCCCCACCAGCACCTGCGCGGGAGGGAGGGAGGGAGGGAGCCCTGTGCTAGCTCGGGGCTATGGTAGAACTGACTCCTCTGAGAAGGGCTGATCCTCCCCATCCAACCTGCTGGCCTCGGCCCGGTATGCCGAGGCTGCTGCGTCCCCACTGCTGTCCCCTCTGATGGCCCTCTCGGCACTGCAGGTTTTTGCAGTCTGCAAGCTTCTCCAGCGGCGAGAAGATAGCAGGGGTGAAAGTGCTGCTGGTGAATATCAGCAGAGACATCCTCCACGATGTCGTCTTCTCCTTCTCCCCCTTGGAGGTGAGAAATACTCATCTTTTCCTTCTGAACAGGCATTAATGAGTCTGACAGACAGGCAGCTCATGCCAAGAAGCCAGGCCTCTGCAGGAGGCAATTCCTGTGGTCTGCTACCCCAGGAGGCCAGTGCTGGCCCAGTGTGCTTTCAGAGCTTCCCTTGGCCCTCTCACTTACTGCTGGAAGCAGGGCTCGGTGTACCGGAGTGTGCTTTTCTCCCAGTCGTCTGCACAGTTGCTTTCTGAACCCACAGAAACTTTAGCATCCCATGGCGAGGAGGCCCCAGATTAACAAGGCACTGTGTGAAGAAGTACTTTGAAGAGTCCTGTTTCTTCAGCTGTTTCTCCCTGAGGAGTTTTCCCAGGTTCCTCAGGAGGGAAGTGGGCGGTGGGCGGGAGGGTGGCCACGTGAGGACATGCCTGAGGAAGAGGAGGAGTATGCAGGACATTGTGCCTCCTGTCAGCCCTGAGACTCCACACTGTCCCGGCATGTCGTGGGACCATGTCCCCACGGGATGACAGTGGGAGATCACTCCTGGAGTGTGCTCCCAGCTCTGCCCCAGCGCCTGCTGAGCGCCTGGGGACAAGGCTTTCCCCTTCTGCTTTTGTCCCTCCTGGCAATTTTACCAAGTAGAACCCACCTGGGCAGGGCTGAATTTGAGTCTGGAGCAATGCTGGCAGGTCCCAAGAAGAGAAGTGACAGGGACAAGTGGGATGCTGCCAGCAAACAGTCTCCCACCGTTGCTCTCTGGTGCAGGCCCCCAAGAGGATAAACTCAACGGAGAGGGGGAACACAAGCAAAATCCGACTCCCCAGGGAGCTCTTTCAGTCCATGAGCAGCCGGACAGCCCAGGTGGTGGTGACGGTGCTCAACATCAAGCAGCTCTTCATGTTCAAGGTAAGAGCTGTCCTTTCCAGCATCCCTCTGGCCCTGCTCCTGCCATGGGCTGTCCCGGGCACTAACAAGGAAGGCGCTCACTACCTGCAGCGGCCAGCGACGAGAGCATGGGTCTGGCCTTTGTGGGCACCTCCTGTGAGCCCTGGCAGGACTGTGCGAGCCACACTGGGCCCTCGGCTGGCTCGGCAGGGGCTGGAGGACCTCTCCTGCCTGGGCATACTGGGGCTGGCCTGGCCACTGCTGGGAGGGGACTGCAGGCTCTTTGCAGAGCAAGAAGAGCCAGGGCAGACTGGCTCACGCAGCACTCCCTCACTGAGCAGGAGACCAACCAGAAAGGGCATGTCCTGGACAACACGGTGGTGGGCATCACAGTGGGAGACAGGAGGGTCACTGGACTCCGGGACCCTGTTCAGCTCACCTTCACCCACGGGCAGCTGCCCCACGTAAGCCAGCTGTGCCCTCCCTCCCGCTCCCCTGGTGCCATTGCTCTCCTCTCGCCAAGGCCTCCCAGCTCACTGCCACTCTCTCCCATTGCAGCACGTGAGCCCCCACTGCGTCTTCTGGGACCCCAGCAAAGGTAACAGCCTCAGTGGGACTGGGAGTGGGCTGCTGAAACTGCCAAAGCCCCTGGAGGGAAGGGGGAAAGACTGCTGGGGAAAAACCATCAAAACATGGCACTGAAAGACTCTAATGATTGCTGAAAACCTCTGGCCTAGGGATGAGGATGGGTCAACCGCTCTGCCATGACCACAGCCTTCATGTATTGTCAGCTCTGGAACACCAGGGGCTTTGTGCGGATAGGGGATGCTCTGATGGCTGGAGACGGGCTCCCAGGCCTGAGACCATCTAAGGCCAAGGGGTTCATCTGGGCATCATCTGTGGGATTTTGTGTGTTGTGCCTATGCGCTGAAATTCACAGAGATGGGTCCAGTTCAGAGGGTTTAGATGAGGAAGAGCTGCTACACAGCAATTATCTATACAAACAGGACAAGGTGGATCCCCAAAGGGCCTTTTAACCTCTTCACGTCACTTGCACATTCAGGTGCCTAAATAAAAGAGCTCTTCTCTAACTACATCATCCTTTACTCACTGCTGGCCAGGAGGATGCCATGACATAGTCATGGCTATTTCATGGGCAGACAAGCCACTCTCCAGATGTGCACCATGTCCTTTGCAAGCCAAGGCAAACATAGGCTCCATCCTACCATCTCCTTTCTCCCTAAGAGGCTCTGTTGTATCTCCTCAGCCAGGACTACATCCTGGCCACACCAGGATGTACTCACTAAGAGGCTGTTTTGCCTCATGCTCAGTGCTTTCCCCACGTATTTTTGCAGGCCAGGGAGGAGGCTGGAACACCAGTGGATGTGTCACTCAGCTCGGGGACAAGGGGACAGTCTGCTCCTGTGACCATCTGACCTTCTTCACCCTCCTCCTGGTGACAACCCTACTCTGTACAGCTCCTGCTTTTACCCTGGCTGTTGCTGCCCGCTCCCCCTTGGCCGTTTGATGCCTGAAGTATCATAGATAGCTGCACTTCCAGGGACAAGCAATTGTATCCGCTCCCAGAAAAGCCCAGGACTCACCTCTTCACAAGCCATCGTCCTAAAATCAAACTCATAGCCTCATGACCTGGAGGGCAGGAGTAGGTCACTGGAGGATGTAAAGGATGGAAATGGTCTGCAGCCTGCAAACTGTCAAAGCAGCAAGATTTAGGGATCTGTTCTCCCAGCTGGAGGTTTAGAGACTGCTTGTGATCCATCATAACCTTAATTCATCTCTCATTTCCCCCCACCCCAGAAAGAGGTTGGATCTTCTCAGAGCCACCATGTTCCCTGCTCCCTCCAGAGACCTTCTTGCCCCTGCTCTAACCTGAGGGACCTGGGCTTGCAGAGATGTCACTGCAGCACTAACTGTTATCTCTACTTCAGCTCCCTGTCAGACCACTGCCCCATAACTCTAGTAGATGCAGATGGGGTTTCTAGGCTGGTTCTGGGCCTATCTAACTCAATATATGTGTGTGTTTGGCAGAGTCCGACTCTGGACAGGTCCACAGCACGAGCCTTGATGATTATTGCAAATGTTGGCTGTGGGGTAACCGTGGTTTTCTCAGTCTTCTCCATTGTCTTCTACATCTTCTTAAGGTAGGATGTGCCCAGCTGCATCCTGGGGCTCCACAGAGACTTGTCAGGCTCAGGGACAGGAGAGATGTGGGACCTGGTGCGCTCAGGCCTAATGCCTCTGCGTACCTAGCTCCCACATGCTCCTGGGCATGCTGGGACCTACTTGTCCTCCAGGGAAAGGGGTGGTTTTTCAGGGCAGTGGAACTGGGTGCTCAGAGAGCAATGCTGCCACGTGGCTGGTGTCCCAGGCAAGGGACTTAGAGTCTCCCCTCTCTCCTCCCATCAGCATTTCCTGGTGTGACTCCCTTCTTGCCATAACACATGCTGCCCCCCGACTCACCCGAAATCCATGCTCTCTCTCCTGTCATGCTCACCATCCATGCCCTCTGCCTTTTCTGCTCCCTGTGATGTCTCTCAGGTGCACATACAAAAAGTTCAAGTCTGACGAAACCATCCAGATCAACATGGCACTGCACATGAACCTCATCAGCAGCGTGTTCCTTCTCAACCTGACCTTCCTGTTCAACAACTGGATCTCTAGCATGAGCCAGCCAGGGCTGTGCAAAGGCATGGGGGGCTTCATGCACTACTGCCTGCTCTGCTGTTTCACCTGGATGGCTCTGGAAGGCTGTCATCTCTACCTCCTCTTCGTCAAAGTGCTTGGCACCTACATCCAGCACTACCTGGTGAAGCTGTGCATCGTTGGCTGGGGTAAGCACCATCTGCCCGGGGTCATTCAAAGCGCATGGCCAGACCTGGGCGAGACCTGTGAGGGAATGTGGCAGTGGCACTGCTTTAAGTTTGCTCTCAGTTTGTACCTAGCCCCAGCCGGTGCCTTTGCCCCTGCTTCTTCCCCCGGCTCTCCTCCCCGCTGCTGGGGCAGTGCTGCCTGTGGGTCTCCTTCCTCCTGGGGAGTGGTGCAGTGATGCCATTCTCAGAGGAGGGCTGGAGCAGAGCCCAAGTGGGGTCAGGTAGGACTCTTTGCAGTCCAAGAGGGGTTTTTTGGGGCATGGGGTACCATAGCCTAGGGAAAGCAGTCCTGTTGCTCCCACAGCCACCTTGGCTTGTGTCTTCCACCACGAGCTGGAGTCCCTTGGGGAAGCTCTCTGTCCTGCCAGTGAGTTAAAATCAGACGGTGAACAGGTTTATATAGTGAGAGGGAGAGAGAAAGCGCCCCACCCCCTCCGTAGCTCTGAAATGCTGTGATTGGAGCTAGGAAATGTCTTATATGGACTCAGTACTGCAAATGACACTGCCCAGGGGGGATTTGGGATGGCTCCTACAGAGGATCTTCCATCTTGCTGAAGACTGAAGTTACCTACCTTATTCAGCAGGTGAAATCCCTGGAGAGTCCTCCGGGATTTTCATTATTTCCCTCTGTCAGAAACCCATTTTCCCCAGCACCACACCTGTGCAGGAACTGTTGGGCATCAACAAAGCAAATGATCCTGCAGAAAGTTTAGTGGGCAGTGCCCACACCTCAAATCCTCCTACCAAAAGCTGTTTCCTACAAAAAGCATCTTCTCCACATTATGTCCAAGCACCATCTGTTGTGCCCCCTACAACCTGTGCACTCTGAGGCTCTCTCTAAACCCCGTCTTCCTAGGGAACAGCACCTTGAGGAGTAGCAAGGAAAAAGCAGAGAACCCAAGCTGACCATCTCACCTTTCTCCTGGATTTCTGTCCCCCTTCATTCCTGTCTACTTTGTTTTTCCAGGTTTCCCTGCTCTCGTGGTCATTGTAGCAGGAAGCATTGGCAGCTATGGAAAATATAGCATTCAGAGTATAGATGACCAGCCCATATTCTCCTTGTGAGTGACACTGTCTTATGTAATTGTTCATAGAGACTAGATGGCTGTTTGGCATGGGGAAAGGTAAATCAGTAACCACAGAGCTTTGTGTCTATATTGCTCAGCTTTACGCAATGCTTCCTCTTCCCTAATTTTGATTAAAAATGAGTGGCTTTCTATAGCCACACTGACAACTGTTACTTGCTCATGCAGGACTTTCACAGTGCAGGGCTGCTTGCACACAGTGCCAGGACACTCAGCAGAGAAGGGAACCTTACGCCAGGCAGGACCAGCTCAGTCATCACACCCAGCCTCCTCCTCTATCATGTCCACGGAAAATATCCGAGGTCCAGTTAGATTTCCCTTGTGCACTCCTCCACTTTAGCTGAAGAGCACAAGAAAAGCAGATTTGCACTCCCATCTCCAATGCTTCATTCTGGCCTTGGAAGAATCTGCCATGAGGGCATCTCCCGCATTCCTTTCTCAATGGGAAGACTGTCGCATCCCAAAACTTATCCTCCTGAGGAGGTGTTGGGGGGGTTTCCATGGATGCTGCTCTGACAGTCTGGAGGAGCAGAGCAGCTGGAGGCATTGATGTTGTTTTTTCTCAGGTGCTGGATCAGTCCTGAGCATGTCATGGTCCACTACATCACAAATTGCGGCTATTTTGGCCTCATCTTCCTCTTCAACACAGTGATCTTTGGGGTGGTGGCCTGGAAGAACTACCAGCTGCAAAGCACTAGGGCTGCAAAGGAGAATAGGAAGGCCTGGAAAGTGGGCCTGATGGCAGTAGGACTCTTCTGCTTGCTGGGAGCCACCTGGTCTTTGGCATTCCTCACCTATGGCAACACTTCTGTGCCCATGCGCTACCTCTTCACCATCCTGAACTCCCTCCAAGGTCAGGGGCCAGCCTGAAGCTTGGGAGCATGGGGCTCTTAAGGGTTGGGCTATGAAGATGGGGAGAGGCAGGAGCAAACCTGGCAGTGCTTGGACCAGTGGTCCTAAGGCAGCGCCCTGGCACCAAGGTGCCCTTCCTTTTAAACTATATTAAACTAAAGCTGAACTAAACTTTCAAACTATAGGTCCCAGCAATCAGTGCTGAGCCTTGAGCTGGCTGTAAAGATACTTGGAGGAAGAGGCAATTAGCAATAATGCAGTCATGGCTCCCACCCCACATCCACTCTTTACCTGGGAGCATTTCCTCCAGTGAATCCATTCTTTGGCAGAGGCACAACATGATCCATCTGGGGCAAGTCCCAGTTGAATTTGTCACCTTAAATATGGGGAGTCCTTGCTGAAGAAGCAGGAATGAGCTGAGGGAAGGGGGGGGGAAATCCCCCCTGGAATTAACAGCAATGAGCTCAGAACTGTTTTCTGCAAAAGTACTTGCAGGGAATGAGCTGGATCAGGGTCACGTGCATCCCACTGGGGCCAGCAAGCTTCCCAGCAGGATGGTTTCCACCCTCTCTTGCTGCTGCTGGTCAGTGTCTTTTTCCCATTCCCTATAGGTGTCTTCATATTCATCTGGCTGGTTGTCCTGTACTATCCAAAGAAAGAAGAAGCAACTGGCTCCTCCTCCCATATCATCAGAAACGACAAAACCACAACTGTTTCCCAGGACTAGCTGTTGGCCGGATGTCTCTCCCTGCCATCTAGTGTACCCACTGCAAGCAAGCTTCTATTCTAAGGGACGTAGCTTCCCTCCGGAGAGCGAGGGCTGGGAAAGCAGCTGGGGACCCTGGCAGAGAAGCCTAGCTCCGGGGTCCTGACACGTGCCTCAGTTTCCCCTTCAGTGGGAGTGAGCCCCGATAGCAGGGCTCTTCGCTTTGGTTGCCATATCCAAGTAGTCTGCCTTGGGCATCACGAAGTACCTCTGTGCGAGGAGCTCTGGATACATCCCTTCTGCCAAAGTCCCTCTGGGCAACAACTTTCCCATTGCCTCAGAAATGGCCCTCAGCTCTCGTTTCCTAGGAACACCTGCCAGGAGAGCAGAGCCCTCGAGCTGCCTGCATTCAACTTGGATGGAGCAGTCCCAGTTTTAGCTCCTTACTCCCAGCAGAAGAGACAGAGTTTGGCACTGGACCAGCCTGGAGACTGGTATCACTGCTGTACCCAGACTTTGCAGATTGTTTGAGTCGGGGGGAATTTACTTGCCCAGAGCCAGGAGGTTCAGGTCTGGGGATTAGAAAAAAGCTAAACCCCATGGACTTCTCAGCAATACAGCTTCAAAATGAACCGTGACAGATTTTTTAGAGCAAGGGCTATACTGTACTTCCAAGTACAAAGGCTGCTGTACTTCCATCCTGCAAGATGTTTTCTGCAACTAAAATGATCTCAGTGAGGATACTTTATTTCAACACTTCAAGCATTAGGCAGCTGCAATTCCTACGCACTCAGCCAGCTGCACCATGGCTCCTCAGAGCTGCACTGGGTTCTTCACACTGTTTGCCTGAGCGTCTGCACATAAACACACAACCATCTTGCCAGGGAAAACAGTTGTCTCTTCTGTATTTGTGCTTTAGTATTAAATCTCTATCAGCTGTCTGAGCACTATGAATTTAGTCTGTGATGGTTACAAGCCAACAATATTTATTTTCTTTATTTTAAGGATGTGCAAAAATCTTTCTAGCAGTAGGTTCATTTGCCAGTATTCAGAAGGAAGAAATACACACACACACACGCTCAGAACAGCACTTTCTCTGTGCTAATGCTACATCATCTGTGTCACAAAGAACCAAGCAAAGTCGAGTTTTGGTGGGCAAATCGCTAATGTGAACACTTCAATCTCCCCACATTTCCAGGTGATTCTTTCTGGGCAGGAAAAAGCAGGAAGGAAGGACCTCTCCCCTGCATTCAATGTTTCTGGAAATTTGTTCTCTACAAAGGAGAAATTTTAGAAATTTTAGAAATTTTTTCTATTTTAGAAATGTCTCATTCCCCTGCTCTGAGCTGTGATGACTACTACTTCCAAAACCCACCATCCTGCCAATGTAAGAAAGACCCTGGGGAAAACCAGTGACTGCATTTGCTCCCCGTAATCACTAGGCAAAGCGCAGAAGCCGGGCTATCTGCAGCTAGTCTCCTGCAGGGCACAGCAGCATGCCCAATCCCACAGCAGACGGACGGAGCCCTACGACGCATCGTCATGCCCTGCTTTTAACCCTGGTTCTGCCCCTGTACCTCAGCTTTCCCAGGTACTTATTTCAAGTCTAGTCAATGTGGGCCAGGAGAGGATGAGAAGGTGCTAGGGATACTACAGGGAACAAAAACACCCTGATGTGGTTCATCCTTCCAGCACAGTTTGAAAATAGCCATTGCCTCCTAACCCAAAATCCCTGCTAAGAGGCAGGCAAGGCGGGCAACTTGCTATTGCCATGTTTATTCAGAAACAGCGATTTTCTACATTGTTCGTCTCTCCATGGTGATGGCTACAGCAGCCACAGTGAACACGCCAAGCACACACAGCAGGACTAGGGCCCCAGGAAGCCACATATTGGGTCCTGCCAAAGAGAAGAGAGGTTGGTTATGCATCTGGATCTCCTGAGCAGACCCTGGGTGGTATTGCAGCATCTCCCAGCTAGTGGGAATTTTGAGACAGGAGGCAGGTGAAGGGGGTCATCTCTTGTGATGGGTAAGAGTCCCTGGGGCTGGAGGTCTGTCAGGGCCCTGTGGGCACTAATAGGCCTTAATTGCCCTGACCAGCCTCACCTGGGGCCTCCACCCACACCCTCTGCCCCGTGGCTCCATTTAAGCTCAGGTCTGGGCCTTCACTCCCTTTCTGAGCTATACTGTAGGTGGGCTTGTCCCTAGTTCTGTTCCTGGACTGTTGTTTGGTTTTCCTAGACTGACCTTAGCTCCCAGAAGGAGGCTGGGTTGATGTCAAAGTTGAAAAAGCAGCCTTCATCACCCCAGGTGCAGGACCTCTAGCCTGCTGACTCTTGATCCCTTCCAGCTCTGCTTTCATGCCTAGCCTGTCCTATGCCTCATTTGGCAACAGCTCATACAGCACTAGTCTCTCTATGCTTGTCTGGTTTCTGGAGCATGCAGCACATGGAAATAATACCTGAAAGACTCCACGTTCCTGTGCAGGGCAGTGATTTTTAGCAGTCCTTTTAAATAATGTGGTATTACCTAGACAGTTGCAAGGGTCTTTGAGCTGATCCCATCCTCCCTGGAGGGACATACATACCCCCGGAGTCTTTCTGGTCAGTCTTAGAGTGGAGGGTCTCTGCTCTTGGGGAGGGAGCAGCCAGCAGGTGGATGGGCCCATAGGAGACAATCTTATTGTAGTCATCTGCCAGTGCCCGCTTGTTCTTTGAGTGCCTCGAGCATTGCTGTCAACAAAGCAAAGGGAGGGAGATGGGACCAGAGGGCAGGGGAGAAGCCTGCCCAGTTAGCGTGCTAAGAGGAAGATCTTTCCTGATGCTCTCCTCTTGGAGAAGGCACATTTGGGGCTTCTGCTTGGAAAGAGTTGATATCCCAGAGCATGAGAAAGGAGCTGGTTTCTAAAGGGACCTTAGTGTGGTCCTCCCTGAGTCCCAGTGTAAAAGTCTTCTCCCACAGGTACCCAATGGACAGGAGAGAAGGGGGAAAGGGGCTCCCCGGTGGGTTCAAGCCCTTGTAACTTTAGTTCAGGGCCATGGGGTGAGCTCCTGTTGTTGGGCAGTGTTTATTGTGCTGAGGTACCCGAGGCCAGAGCAGAACCCTTTCTCCAGACTGCAGGCCAAGAGAAGGGAGGTTCCCCCTGCCAGGCCAGGGCACAGTGCAGACAGCAGGGAGAACTCACCTTGGCACAGGGCTCTGGGCTGTCTGGAAGACACAGCCGGACACGGCAGTGCAGGAACACCTCTGAGTAACCAACAAACTGAAACATCTGGAAGCTGAACTTGGCCATAGTGCTCTCTCCAATGGCGTTGAGGTATGTCACCGTCTCATCATGGGGACACCTGGGACGTGATGGCTGAGTTAGCAAGGGAAAATGAGGGAGAGCACCCAGCCTGGGATACCAGTAGCTCTAGTTTGCACCAGAGCACACAGGAACTGGGTACAGCCCCCAGGCAGAGATGAACAGGAGTACACCTGTCTCAGTGCTCATGGGGATGGGCTTCCTTGGCTCCCTGTGTTTCCAGCACAGGGAGGAGCTGCCACCAGTGTAGGGAGCTGGTTAGTGTTTTGCTCTGTGTGCCACAGCTGTTCTGCAAGGTGGGAGTGAGCCTGGATATTCATGTTACTAGCTTTAGCTTGGCCACAGCCACCTGTAATGTGGACCTCTTTAGCAGACCTCTCTGCATACCACAGCAATGCCCTCCCCTTCCACCCTTGCCCTTTGCCTTCCCAGCTGGCCTGGAGTGGTGCTGGGTGTGCTGCTGAGGGAAGGTAGCCCAACTGCAAGCAGAGCAAGACTAGGAGAGAGCGGCTCAATTCGGAGCAGTTAGGGGGCTCATCTGCTGGGCTGTTGCACTTGTTCAAGCCTGGGAAACAGTTGACTGACTCATTGCTCACTGCTCTCTCACAACAACCTGTCCACAGCACCTAGGAAAAGCATGTGCCTGTGCTCGTGGTGTCTGTGGCAAGGAGACCAGGAACACTAGAAAGGCACCACTCACCCCTTCTTGATGAGCTCGTGCCGCACATCCTGGTAAGGGTCTGAACTTGGCGTGGCCCAGCAGTCCTCAACACTCAGGAGGAAGTACTTGAGCTGGTGCTGCCCTTCTATCTTCAGCATGACATACAGTGTGTCTGTGATGGGGATGGCTGCAGGCTGGTGGTGATAGGGCTGGAGGTAGGAGGGTGTCTTGTACAGTCTCATAGTCACGTTGAAGTGCCCTTCTTTGACCACAAACTGCACCAGCCTGAGAGGAGAGGAGCAGAGAGCTCATGAACAGAATGAGAATAAGGCAGGATGGACTAGCACAAGTCAAACCACCAGCGTAGATGAAGGTCCTGCACACACTAACTCATCGTACGTGGAAGTTCCTCTGCTCCCTTCCCTCCCACTGGAGCCCCACTGCCTCACCGAGAGCCTGGCCTGAGCTGCCTCCCAGCCTGGTACACCTGTGCAGTGTGAGGACAGAGGCAAGGAACGCTCCGGGGTCTACTCTGCTCAGACTCTGTTTTACTCAAGGATTCCCACTGAAGTGCTGGGCAGTGAGGGCTAGGAGGAAGGTGACCCAAGGAGTCCCCAGCCTGCAACTCCACAAGGTGGGGTCATCTTCCAGACCCCTCCCCTTATTTTTTTTCACTAGCATGTGCATATCCCCCTCCTTGGGGCTGTCAAGGATGAGAGAAGGGAGGAACCCTGATGTGACATTGCTCTCAGAGCTCCTTACTGCCTCCCCAGGGCCTTTGCAGATCATCTCATTGAAGGCATCTGTTTTCCCACAGGCCAGAAGATACCGTGTCAAAGGCAAGGTAAGACAAACCACTCACTTGTCGATGGCAGTGAGAGCGAAGGGCACTTTCACCACTTGCTCGTAGGCATAGACACAGCCGAAATGTACCTCCAGCTGAAAACTTCGGGAGATCACACCCCCACGCGCTTTCCGCTCTGACTCAATGACGTTGGAGTATGACACGTGGGAGCTGTTTTGCTGGAACGACACAGAAACTGAGTCCTCAGACCACTCCTAAAACCATACACAAAGCTCCAAGCCCAAGTTCAGACAGGGGTGCAACTTTTTTGGGTCTGCTGGGTACATTCAGTAAGAAATAGCTGAGTACCTTCTGCTCCAGGCCTTCTGGATGTCTGTTGGGGTTCTGCATGTTCAAACCATATGTCCAGGGGCTAATGGAAACCTTCATTGGAATAGTCAGGATACAGATGCAAGGTAAGACAGCTCTCCTATGCAACACAGAGCTGGAGCACTGCTTTCCCTGCATCATCCCTGGCCCTTGAGAACATGGCAAGTGATCTAGAGAACCCTGAACTCAAGGGGACCCTTCACAGTGGTCCACTACCCCAGCAAAGGGCAGTTCAAGGACTCTCCCCACTGCATGACTGGCCATGTCAAACCCATCTCCTGGCAAGTGACAGACTCCACCACGGCAGTGTGCTCTGAAGAATTAAGGGAGGGATCAGTGGGCTATAGCCAGGACTGTAGAGTTTAGAGGGTGCTGCTACAAAGTTAAGGGCTGTTACCATCTGCTAAATAGTACACTGAGACTCCCATGCTCTGCTGAACAGGGCAAGATGTGTTGCCAGCAGCAGTTTGGTAGGGGTAGAAAAGCCTTCTGATAGCCCTCATGGAAACCTTCCAAGGACTTTACAGCCCCTGAGATAAAACGAAAAGCCACCAGTATTTTCTCTTGCTGTCACTACTCAGCATGGTTGCTCGTCTCACACGTTAATCCAGGGCTATGCAGACAGGCTCTGTGCTGCGTTCTCACCTGAATCACTGATCCACAGGCAGTGTGGTTTTCACCTGTGAGAATGGCTGCAAAGAATAGTTCGCCCTCTTCTTCCCTTTCTGAGACCTTGCATGCCTGGTTCTTCAAGTGGACAAGCTCTTGGGGGATTTTCAAGAGTTCAAACACCTCTTTCCTCACCATCATCTTCATGTGCTCTTCCTCGCAAGCCAACCTCAGTACCACATCTGGGGGAAAAAGCCATCTGCAATAGCAATAAGGAAGAGGCCTGAAGGAGCCCTAGGTCAGCTATGAAATGATATGGTCCCAAGAAGCTCAAGGGACCTTCATTCTAGCCTTGTTGGAAGCTGCTGCTAGGGGCCTTCAGAGACACTGGACAGAAGCAGAAGAGAGCTCTTTGGGAAACTGAAGAACTTAATGTGGCTCTGACATTTCCTACTGGTTGCCTAAGACCTGTACAGGTCCACAGCTACTGCTACTCTGAGTATACACCATCCTTAAGCTCAAGAGATCAAATGCAGATGCTGTGGGTTTGATTCCCTCTGCATGGGCTGTCTACAGAATCACTGCAATCTGTCATGGGAACCAGAAAGGGACAGCGATCCTCTGCTTCAGATGAACAAGACACAGTTTTTGACCAGTGTCTGGAAGTAGCCTTCACCATGCCTGTGCTGGAGTCCATTTGGTTGTGGTGAGCCTACAAAGCAGCTGTGCTCTGCAACATGCCCTGGTGTCCTGACACAGCTACACCACAGCACAGCTTCTTGACAGTCCAGGTTTCCTTCATACAGGAATTAAAACTTTTGGGGAGGAGGGGAATGGCATGTGGCTGGGGCTTGTACCAGCCTGCAGTCAGGACATGGTGGGGATGCATGCACCTGGACCAGTAGCTGGATTGCGCTTGTGGAGCCCTCAGTGGAGACATAGGCCCTTGTTGACTAGGAACGGTGATAACACCAGCGCATCCTTCCCTCCACCCTTCTCTTTGGTGCTTGTGGACAGACTGGGAAGGGCTCACGGACATCCCCAGCCCCTGCCCTACCTTGGCAGAATGCCCCTGTGAAGCCTGGTTTGCAGTTGCAAATTGGTCTGTCCTCCAACACCTGGCAGTCCCCCTGGTGCTGGCATGGGTTTGGCAGGCAGGCATCCAGGTTTCTCTTGAGACGGATGGCAAACTGTTCCCTTCTGCCATGTGGGCTCATCAATTCAGCTATAGCAACAGCAATGTGAGAAAGTTGAAATGCAGCGAGAATATTTACCCTACAAGATGCACTCGAGTGAACTCCCTGCAGTGTGATCTGCTGCCCAGCTCACAAGGGCTGAGATCTCTGCTTCTAGCCACAACAGGGGCAAGTTGCCACTGTGCTATCACATCTGAGGAAGGACCTCCCACCTTGGCCGGCCCAGAAAGATGTTTGTGTGACTGAGAGCTTGGCAGACCTTCTAAGCACAGCTGGATTTCCTTGTTTCTGTAATCTAGATCAGAGCTATGGAGCTTTCCATCAGTCACCACAGAGCATGGTGGCATGTCAGTGCCTGTGCCCATCTCCATGGATTTTAGACCACGTATGGCTGGGATGGAGCACCTGAAGCTTCTGCTTATTTTGCCAGCTCTGGCTTCCCAGTCAGTTCCTGCCCTCCTGAGCACCACTCCATTGTCCTCCTTTAGCAGCTGCAGTAGTGTCCTGAATGGGCAACCTGAATGCAGATCAGGTAAGGATTTGACCTCTTCTTTCCACACTACTTGGCTGTAACCCAACAGGGACAGTATACAAGGAGACTCACTCTTGTTGTTTTCAGAGCCAGCCAGGCAGAGGGTAGAGAGCAGCAGCAAATACGTCACAGTCCCATCCTGTAAAAAGAAGCAGGTTACTCAGCTTTTTAGCATGCTTGCTGGAGATGTTTTTAATCATTCAGAAAGAGCCAATCCTCAAGCATGGGTGCAATGATTTCTGTACTGCATTTTCTGTAATAACTACAGGTTCAATGGCATAAAGCCATTTCCTACCCCCAAGGGCCAGATCAGCAAAACCCCTTAGTCCACCAGGCTAAAACGAGGGCCAAATATTGTCCTGAATTTAGATGGTGTAGAACTGAACCTATTCCAGAAAGAAGGGGTGGGAGAAACCAGTCTTCAGGTTAGCACATCCGTGCTGACAATGATAAAGCTGTATTTCAGTATGAAACAGCACTTTGAGTAAAACCACACAGTGGAGGTATCAGTCCAGGCTCCCAAAAGAGGAAATGAGTTTTCCATTTTCCTCACCATAGCTCTCTTTTGAAGAGTTAGAGTTTGCAAGAGGATCCTTGCTTTTCCAGCAACTCTTTTCCATATCCAGAACAAGGGAGACAATGGGATAAAAAAAAACCTTGAACACAACCGAAATGTATGCCATGAAGCTACAGATAAAGTCAATGAAGTCACGCTCCCTGCTCAGCAAATCTTCCCTGCTAGGTCAGATATCGGATTTCTTTAGAAAAATTAACAGCGTGGTGCTGGATGAGCCCTCAAAACTGGAGTCTCCTTATCAGAAACATGGATGTGAGTCAGCTTGGGCTGCTGGCTAGAGCAACGCTCCGATCTGCCTTTGCCCTGCACTTTGCATGTGCACTTAGAATAGGGCAAAGTAAAGTGCAAAACCTCCGTTCTAGTCTGGCAGCAAATTGTATATTCCCGCAGCCTATACCAAGCAGCTGCAACCACCAAAAATCTAGGCAAGGAGGATTTATTCTCAGCTCTGCTCCTTACTCATTGCAGCAAAGCAGGAGTAGTACTACCTGCTTTGCAAAGCTCTGGAGACCCAAAACACCGGGTGGAAGCACCCCTCTCAGTAGGGCATTACTCCCAAAGGACAGCCCCTGAAAAAGACTGATTCCCACCACCAGGAAGGTTATGGAGCTGGGGGTGCTTCAGTCCAGTCCTGCCTGCCTCTGCACAGGTAGAAAGGACTGGGCAAAGAGCCCCCTTGATGGGATCACAACCCTTTTCATCTCCAGCTCAGCATGATAATCTGGACAGATTTAGGAAGCTCTGCCCATTGCTTTAGTGAGACAGGAGGTGCTGTCTACTTGCAAACTACTTGCTAGGGAAACAAATCTGTGGCTTCAGCAGTAAGGATCCTGAGAGATCCCACCAGCATCCTCAAGAGAAAGATTTCACCCGTTGTCATTCTACTTACCATTGCCAGGCCAGTCTAAGCTCATCCACCCACAACGGCCCATGGGTCCTTCTCGCTCTCCCTGCCGCACGCCTTATATCACCTTCCAGCAGCTCATCCTGCTCCCCCACGCAAACAGGCTTCCTCAGCGATTGCACAAGAGCTGCCTAGCATCCTTCAGCAGCAGCCGGGGAGGACAGAGCTCTCGGAACATCCATCCTCATGCACAAGCCTTCCTACTAGCTCAGAGCTCGTGAACGCTCACCCAATTTATGGCCCCGGTGGGACACCACATAGGAGAAGTGTTTGCAATATCCTCAAGAGTCTGGGTTTTTATGCATCCAAATGTTTTTGTGGTACCTGATTTGCACTCAACAATAACAATAGATACTGCAGCGGCACAGAAGAATGCCAAATAACTCTGTGTACTAAATGCACATGGTTCAGCAAGCACGTGCATGTTTGCTTTGGCTGTTTTTTTAATGACATGTGAAATGTAAGATCTGGTGAGAAATACTGTGAGAGACACAGGGATAAGGGCTGACTCCGACCACTCTTCATGTTTATTTGGGAAATAACCTGCAAGGGACAGCAGCCACTCGAAGCAATGATTCTTGATGTTTTATATGAATGAGGACACTGCTGGATATAGCAAACATTCAAATGCAAATAATTCAAAACAGCCTAACTGCAACTTTGCCTACATTCTCACTATTTTTATTGCATGGCTCACCCTATTCTGTGCATCCTTAGAGCTTTAATTGCTACAGTCAGCCCAACAGAATAACAACTACAAAAATATAGCCAGCTAGATGCATTTTTTGTCCTAACCGCAATGAAAACCAGAAAACAAAACAGTGTTTAGAACCTGACCCAGCAGACGGCATAATGAACTAATAATTAAAAACAAAACAAAAGCTTCCTGCAAGTCCCCGTTGCCAGATTTTGGGTGAGAAACTCTGCTTTGCCGCATATATTTTACAAAGGAATTAGCCAGCACTGACGCTTGCGTGCAATAACTTGAAGCTAGTGCAGCTTGCAGGCTTAGAAAGCAGAAAAGAAAAAGGATTTTTTTTTTTTTTTGAACAAAAGAGAGTAAAACTCATGAGTTTAAAGGTTTTGGAGGGCCTGATGGCAAAGCTGTACTGAATGGGCATGGTCGGGTCAGGGCTGTTTGCTCCCCTGCTTGGGGGTCTGCGCGCCCCGGTGCCTGTGAGCTCTACAAGGAGCATGTCCTCACGGCTTGCAGCCCATTTCTGACTCATTTTGCACAAAAATTTGCCAGATGCGGGGTGGGACGGCGCACCAAAGGAAACCACGTTCTGCCCAAACGACGACGAGGAGGGTGCAAATGAGCGGCGCTCCTGGCAGCCGGGAGATGCTCGGGTGGGCTGGGGTGGCCGAGCCTGGGGTGCCCTGAGGAGGCTCCAGACTGGGGGTGGCTGGTGGCCTGGCCGGGGTGGCTGAGCCCGGGGTGCCCCGAGGAGGCCCCAGACCAGGGGTGGACAGTGGCCTGGCCAGGGTGGCTGAGCCTGGGGTGCCCCGAGGAGGCCCCAGACCGGGGGTGGACAGTGGCCTGGCCAGGGTGGCTGAGCCTGGGGTGCCCCGAGGAGGCCCCAGACCGGGGGTGGCCGGTGGCCTGCCTGGAGCTGGCCTGCCCGGGGCTGGGGGACGCCAGCAGCCTGGCCCGGGTGGCTGGTCTGGGGCAGCCCGCCGTCGACACGCCAGCGGCAGCTCCCAGAAGCACGCGGGGCCGTTGCCATGGCGCGCCGGGAGCAGCCGGCGGGTGAGGCAGTGGCGGTGGGCCCGGGCCGTGGGGAGGCGCGGGCGGCGGCCGTTGCGGGAGGAAGGGGCTGCGGGGCCCCGCGAGGCGGCGGGCGGGAGGCGGCTGTGGCGCTCGGGCCCCCCGGGACGACCCCTCCGTCCTTCGGGGCCCCGTGGGCTGCCGTCCCGCCGCCCCCTCCCTACATACCGGGCATACTTCCGACCCCAGCGCGGCCTGATAAAGGCAAGGTCTGCGTCTCCATTTCCAGGCACTATCTCTTCTGCACCGGGGTCGGTTTGACCGCAAGAAGGGGGGAAAAAAAACAACCCCAGCCCCCCCTCAGCCCCCAGCTCCCTGCAATATATAGCCCTGTCCTTGGAGAGAGGCTGTGGATCTTCTGCTGTTTATTTTGCTGCAAAAAACTCCGCGTCCCCTAAGGCCTCCGCAGAGCGCTGGGCTGCCAGCCCCAGCCTAGCACAGCATGGCAGTGAGCAGGACCAGCTGGGATCGGGTGCCCAGCTGATTTTTGGAGCCCCCCCATCACCTGGCAGCACCTCCCTGGAGCAGGGGATGCACTGAGGTCTGAGACAGCAACCTGGGGAGATGTCAAGTCCCACCGAGCAAGGTCCTCTGCTTTCTCCTGCACAGGAGGCCGGGCGTGAAGAGCCCTCCTCCTCCCATGGCTGGAGTGGCCTGGGTACATACAGAATTATGATAGTAAAAGTAAAAGAGGTCAAGTGTTTTGGAAGGCATCTGAGCCCCTCGTGGCACGACTTCTCTGAAGCAGCCGGCAACGGTCCCAGCTAGGGGCAAGGCCTGGGTGAAAGGGTCCTTAGCCTGATGCAGCTGCCTGATTTCCAAAGCAGCACCTCTCAGCCACATATTCACTGGGCCCAGTCCAAATTCCAGTTCAGTGTTCGTCCTTTTCTGTCACTGGAATAGGAATCGCACTTCTGGCTGCCTCAGCCACGCTCACACGCTAAATCATTCAGCCCAGAGCGTGAGAGTGTTTCAGTGTTGCTGTATATCTGATCCCACTCCCAAATTCACCCTGCTGCGTGCTTTTCTCTAGTACCCAGGAGGAGGCAGAATGGAGGTCCTGAAAGAGAATGAGGAAGAGGAGCAGAGAGAGGAAGAAGAGCTGAAAGCTTTGAAGATCAGTGATAAACAACATGACGTGGAGAGGAAGTTGTCTGTAGACCAAGCCTGCACCCCAAATGATGTACCGTAAGTTACACGTGTTTGTCCCATATTGTGATGAGCAGGGGATGTCCCTTTGCAGTCTGTGGGGAGGGAAATATTTTGGGGGGGTTGCACATGTGTGAATGGCATGTGTGGTCCCCATGGGCAGGGGTGCATATATGAGTGAGTTTCTGTGTGCCTGGTATCCCAAATGTGTTTGTCTGTAAGTGGGCACATGTGTGAGTAAGAAGACAACACAAATTTTTTTCAACTGTTCACTGCTCTATCAAAAATCCCCCTGAGCCTCTGGGTGTATGTCAACTTGCCATCACTCCAGAGAAGCTTGGCTATGTCAAAGTTGATGTCTTCACACTTCAAATTGTGCCCCTCTGCCTTTGATTCCCCACTTCTCCCTGTGAAACAGGGAGTCCCTGCTGTGTTTTGATAGCAGGTCATCCTGCCTGAATCGTGCTCTGCTCATTGCCTGTGTGTCTGTCTCCTCCTGCCCTTGAAGCGATTTTGACTGGAGCTCCATTGACACGTCACAGTTACCATCTTCCTACAAGACAAATTCCCCGAAGGAAAAGAAGCTGCTATGCATTGCTGACAACTTCCTTCAGCAGTACGCTCATCTCTGCCCCGACCGCGAGCCACTTCTCCTTCACCCGATCAATGAGTGTGGTGTGGAGGTACGGGCTGGGTCACAGCACAGGGGGCAATCAGCTTCCATTAGTGCTGAACAGTGGGCAAGGACAGCAGCCCTACCTGCCCTCCCTCCTGCCCAAAGGGAATGGGAACCCGCTCCCTGCACACACTGCACCTTGAGGAGACATGCAGCACCCCTGTAATACCCTGGCTGTCCAGATCCACCAACCCATTTGACCACTGACACAGCAGTGGTGTACACGCAGGCTGCATGCAGCTCGCAGCCCTGCAACATGACACGTGGGAAACACGAAAGACAACAGAAACATAAAGAAAATAAAAGAAACACATGAAACAGATGAATTTCTATCCAGGCTGAGGCTTAGAGGTATAGAATTTAGATCCAGACTTAGGTCGTATTCCAAGTTTTCCAGAATTTATGTGGGACAGATTTATATGTGAAGGTTTGTGGTTTGGATTTGTGATAGGACTGGGTCCAAGCTGCACAGTTGCTGTCTAGTTCTGGATCTGATACTCCCCTAGGCATGTGGAATTGCTACTTTGGGTCAACTTCCCCCAACATTTATATTAATGTCATGCAAGGCAAAAAATGCCAAGGAGTGTAGAAGCTGGAAAGAGCAGTAGCTATTTGTCTTGCTTGAAAACTAAGAGCAGAAATCTCTTGCATCTGTAATGTGACTGAGATGAGTTCGAATATTTAGCCCAAACAAACAGAAGTGTCCTTTAGCAGATGGCCTCTCAACCCCAAGCATTTTCCATCTCAGGATGGGTGAGGAGGGCTAACAATGCTGTTGATATGTCTAGGGACGTCCTGAATATGAGCTGCAACATCTGGGGGTGGTCTGAGAATAGCTTTGGACAGGGGACAGTAATCTGTTAACTAACCAAAGTCTTCTTGTTGCCCTACAGAAGTTTGTGAGCACAACGGTGAGACCAACCCTCCTGCCTTATACAGAACTGTTCCACTGGGAAGGCTGTGCCAGCTTCGTCTCTGATTACCTCACTATGGAGCCCCTCAAGTCCCCTATTGCACCAGTAAGAAAGCAGCTGCGGTTCCATCAGAAACAGCCCCATGACCAAGGCAACCGTAGGGCCTCTCAGCAGGACAGCATGTAGAAACTCCAAGGCTGGGCTTACAATGGGCTTTGACCCCTCCAATATCCCCTCCATACTTAGGCCAACCCCCAACTCTCACGGGCCCTGCGTGCTCTGCTTGGACCCATATTCCCACTACATGTACACTGTTGTCCCTGTCAAGCAATTAAGCACCATTCCTATAAGACTGGGCCTGACTCTGCTCTCTGTCACCCCAGATGATGGTCTGCAGTGGGTTGCAATGGCAGCCAAGCTTTCCCCTCGAGACCTAGAGACCTTGGAGAGAAGGAGCATATGAAAGCTAGGAGATTCTAGACCTCAGTGATCAGTTTTTAGGGGCTTTGCACATTTCTGTCTCCATACCTGGAATATTTTGAGGTGGCTCAAGGGAGATTTCCAGAATGGGAAGAAGGGATGATGTCAGAACAGGGGCAAGTTTTTGGCTGGTATGAATCAGCTAAAGCAAAGGGGCCACACTCTTTGCTAGCAAGGACTGCTGATGCCTTGCCTAGTGCCCCAGACAATTTACACTAACTCCATGCAGGCCAAGTGTGTCCCAAGGGCCCCTGAGTCCCAAGAGAAATTCTGGCATTTTGGGACCACACAAACCATGTCCCTGTTTAGCAGACAGACTGTCCTGATCACCTAAAGTGTAGTCTGAGACCTGGGAGCAGACTCTATATGTAGAATCTCCTTATGTGCACTATGTGCATACTGATCCCGTGCTTTGCCTGGTCACAAATAAGAGCCAGAAGGGAATATGTTCCCTCCTTTAAACTATAATTTGGTTTGTGGGTCTTTTGCTTTGAAACTCTGCAGGCTGACTAGCTAGAGACAGAGGTAAGCTCCGCCCTGGAGTTGTGCTTGGCATTAGATTCTCAGCAGTGTGCCTAGTTTGTCCTGCCCATCTCTCCCTATTGTTAAATTTGTCACCAGATTTGGGGTGAGATGGGAATTTCCCCAGATTGTTTTGGAAGGGACATTTGGGGTCTGTGGAAGTGGTCACTTCCGTAGGCTTATATAGGAATTTTACATAACAAATTCCCCAAGGGTGCAGAGCCCAGAGAAAAGGACAATGCTCCCTCTCTCTCTCCTGCTCTCTGCCCAGGGCATGGTTCAGCTTTACAGTACAAGCACTGAGAACATATGTCCCTCTCTTTCAAGCCCAGTTCTCTCTATTCCCCAACCACCATCCTGAAGTATCAGCGAGGGAACTGCTTTGACTTCAGTGTGCTGCTGTGCTCCATGCTGATCGGAGCTGGATACGATGCCTACTGTGTGAATGGATATGCAACCCACAATCTATGCACCATGGACGAGACTCTGGAGGTGTGCCCACTGCTCAGGAAGCCACAGAAGGTGAGGATCCTAGCAGCAAACAGGCAGGGAGGAGCCTGGCTTGATGATTCTGGTTAGTTAGCCGGAACACTGGTAAGAAAGATGAAGCACGCTGGAGACCAGGGGAGCTGGCATCTCTGTGTCCATGCTGAAGTAAGGATGAGCCTAAGGGCAGGCTGCAGGGCCCCAACCCCCAACATCCCATGTGCTTTTCAAACATGCTACTCATTTTGAGAGGGCCACAGCTTGTCTGTGTTTTTGCCATGTAGTGTCCATAATGTGCTTAGGAAGACAAGAACTTGGGAGCATGATGTCTCCCATGTTTCCTTGCTGCAAGAGGGAATGAAGCTCTTTCGTGAGTGCTTATTAGGCCTTCCGGGATATCCATTGGTTTACTAGGCCCATCCATGCTTCATCCATGCAGGCTGCCCAGATGAGTGATATTGGGGTACATGGAGGCACAATGCATCCTCAGCCTGCTCATTGCTGATGAGCTCCGGAGTTAGGCTACCTGGAAGAGTTTAGATACACACTGGGTTTCAATAAGTACCAAGGAGGGACCCCACCAAAGGGATCTTTTGAGTGGTTTTCCACAGTTCCTTAAGAGGCCTCTTTGGCTTCACTGAACTCCTAGCTCACCAGGTGCAACACTTCAGACTGCCAAAGGTCAGGAACCACAAGATACCTGTAAGCCATATGTTTTCTCTGTTCCCTTGATCCCTGCTGGGTTTCACAGCAATACCCTGCTTTTGTAGAGGCAGGTTCCAAAAGAGAGAGAGAAGTCCAGCAAGTACAGAGTTAAGCCCCCCCCAGACCTGCAGAGCAAGTTTGAGCTTCAGCAGGAGGCCAAGAAGGAGGCAGAAACTGAAGCTGCCCGAGAAAAAAAGGAAAGGGAAGAAGAGGAGAAAGCCAGGGTGAGTCAGCAAGGTCCACCCTACCCTGAAAGTCCAGGAGCAACAGCTGAGACACAGGTAATAGCTGACCCAAGAAAGGAGCTGACCACCCTCCACTCCTGAGCTATGAAACAACCATGACCTTAGCCATGAGCATTTGGTCTGTAGTAGCACAGTGTGAGATGGCATACGAATATATACTGGGTATGTACTGCATCACTGTTTTGAAGAGTGTTAAGGGCCTGGAGGTCTTTTGAAATGGACAGAGAAGGAGAGAATATGATTGTTTTGGGGTTGGATTAAAATGGCAATAATTACTGCTCTGTCCTCTGGACTACAGGAAACAGAAAAGCCCAAGCGTGACCCTTTGCATGGCTTACGGGTGCATGCATGGGTCTTGGTTCTGTCGGGGAAGAGGGAGGTTCCAGAGACTTTCTTCATCAACCCCTTCACGGGAAACAGCCACAGCACCACGGACGAGCAATTCCTTGGTATTGAAAGTGTCTGGAACCACAGGAACTACTGGGTGAACATGCAGGACTGCTGGAATGGCTGCAAGGTAACTAACTACTCCTTGAACATCCCTGCGCTGATAGACAGCTGGGCTGATCTGAGTCCTGGGAAAGCTGAGATCCATGGCCATCTAGGCTTCCACTTTGCATCCCCCTGCCTTGGTTCTGGTCACATCGCTCTGCTTACATAGACTCTAGGTCCTGTATCTGCAGCTACTCCATCACATCCCAAACGCTGAGCTAGCAGATAAGGATCACTCCTATTAAACCCAAAGGCCTGTAGTGCTGCAGACCTGTCTTATGGTTGTGGATGTACCCAATGGCTTGTGGATGTAGCTTATGGCTGTGGGGTACCCAACCCCACAACAGTGCTAGAATACCAGTTGTCAGAGCTGGCTGGATACCCATTCCCTCAACAACAGGTTTTAGTGCAGAGGATGTTTTGAGACAGTCATCTTTGGCTCAGGGCTGGGGGGATCTTCATTTTCTTCCCATACCTCAGCTATTCCCCAGCTGATATGAAGTCTGGGAGGCCAGTGTCTGAGTTAGAGCAACCTTTGGGCCCAAGTGAATGACTGTAGTGCCATCCATGTCTTGGAACAGAAGCGTTTCCAGCAGCTTCCTCTCAGCGGTGGCAGAGGCACCAAAGGGGCCTGCAGCCTTCCTGGCACAGGGGCAGCCAAGGGTCTGACAAGCCCACCTCACTGAGATCAAGGGTTTGTCTGGAGTCCTTAAGCTTTCTGACACCCAGCCAGGTCCAGAGCACGTAATGTATGGGAGCAGCTTTCAATTTAGTGTCAGGTCTTTGGCCTTAGCCTCCAGAGTGGGAAACAGCTCTGTAGCTAAGCGGATTTCTTCTGTATGGCCTAGGATCTCATCTTTGACTTGGGTGACTCTATCCGCTGGGAATTCATGCTTTTGGAAACCGACAAGCCTCATCTGCTCTTCCTAGATGTTAAGGAGGAGGAAGAGTTATTTGACAGGGATATGGACAATGCGGTGAGTGACCCAGACCATGGATCTCTTGCAGTGGGGATGCTGTAGGGAACTGGGGTGTGTTTGTGGGCCTGTATGTGTCTGTGCGCCTGCTGCCCTCTCCAGGCTGGATCAGAATTGCTCTACTAGGTTTTGGTTGGCACATATTTTTTCTCAAGCTCAAATAGTTCTGGTGGTTTTTGGAGCAGGACCCCCAACTGGTATTCGCACTCTGCCACACAGTCACAGTGTGCAGCACAGTGGTACTTCTGGTATCCTAAATGCCTGGGGATCTCTGTAGTCTGCTGAGTTCTAGTGGCTCAGAGAAGCCTGTCTGGGATTAGCACCCAAACTCCAGTGCGCTGAACATTGGGATGAAATAATTTTCAAAAAATAAAATCCAAACTGAAATTTTCCTGGACTCTCTCTCTCTGCTGGTCAGCACCCTGCTTCCTGGCTGCTGGTTGGGGTTGCCAACAGAATGTAGAAATAATATATATATTCTGATACACCAAAAATGCTGTGTTCTTCTGGTGGGAGAACACAGAGTGATAATGCAGGCATTACACCAGCACAGCATGACAGGGAAACACTGATAACAGCACACTTTCCCCTGTTATCTAATCTTCTAAGCCCATGCCCATCACCAGGGAGCAAAGCGCCTTCCATGGGCTATGTAAAATAAACTGGTCATTGGTTCAAATGATGATTGTCACATTCGTCCAGCGTCCCAGCATGACTGTCGACCCTGAGAAGGTCATTTCTTTAGGGTTGGGCTAGTGACAGTATGGGGATGCAATAAAGCTCCCCTTTCATGTAAACTGCAGTGTGCTGCTTGCCTTTGTCCTTGGGCTGCATGTGTGGCTGGCTAACTCTTTCATAACTGTGCCAGTGTGTTGCTCAGGACCAGCTCACCCTTGCATGAGCTGTGGTCTGATCACAGCACAGCATTCCCTAGAACCAAAATGCCTCTTGGCATGTTAAGAGAAGCAGCCAAATAACGGATATCTCTGCTTCTGCTCCAATAGGAAAAAGAAGAAGACAGGAGGTTTGACATGCCACCATCCTGGGTAGCCCCAATTCAGATATCTCCCAGAGGTACTTACTTTTCCTTTGCCTTTTGCTTAACCCTGGGTAAACTTTTAGTGGAAAAGGGACATTTTGTTTACCTCACTCAAGAGTTCTCTCTTCAGGAAGGACAAGGTACAGCAGAGAATACCTTATACCAAGGCATGCAACAGCTATTGGTTTGAATGCCTTCACTTGGCACACTTTCTCATCCTTGGTGGGAAATCCCCCCAGACACACATACACTATTCAGACGTCCAGAGGGCTGCTTCCCTGCTAGCTGAGTGATTTTACGTGGCATGGGCTTTCTGATAGCATTATGCACAAGGATGCCACTGATGCATTACCTAGTATCTGTTATACGAGAGAAAAGAGTTATTAGTCACTATTATAATGTTAAAGCACAACAGGCAGGGTCTGAACAGTTTCATAGACAGCTGAATGCAACTGAGAAATGCATGGTTCTCCTTAGATCATGGCTTTCTCCCATTTGAATTCCTTTTCCTGGGGCTGAGCACAAGGGAATCAGTCTTTCTCACACCCTTCTTGCCCACTGCAGAATTTGAGACCCGCACTCCCCAGGGAAGGAAGGTGATCCTGTACAAGAAAGCAAAACTGGAGAAATGGGCACCGTACCTGAACAGAAATGGGCTGGTCCAACGCCTCACTGTCTACGCAGATTCGCATTGTAAGAGGGATGAGTGAACACGCTGGACGCAGTGAGCAAACACAGCATGGGGTGTGCGGACAGGAAGGCACAGGAGGGGATGTGGTACCAGAGCAACCCTTTCTGCCAGGGTTTCTCTTGTGCTTTCTCCTCCTCCTTTCACATTTGTGAGGGGCTCATCTACCACATCTCCAGACATGTCTTCACATTCACTGTCCATCATGTCCCAAAGCTTTCCAGCACTTGTAAGGCTTCCTACTAGAGTCTGAATCTGTTTCACGACCAAATGGTGATGCTGTTCAGTATCACGGGTCAGCTGCTTGCATTTTCAGTCTTTAGAGAAATAGAAGGTTGGTTTGAATTGACCTAACAACTTGTAGCGTTGCTATTCCAATCAGTGTTGGCAGGAGCCATGAGAAGGGGCAGTTATGTAGTGTGGGGAAATAAGGATATTTCTGTACTTCAAAGCATTGTTCTTACACAGCTGGACCAGGAAACCATGCAGATTCCTAACTGGACACACAAACTCCTGTCTCCAGCCCTCTTGGATAGAGCAAGGCCCCTATCTCATTCCCCTTCTCTCCTGATGCTATCATGAAACATCTGGCACAGAATTTATCTCATCTAACCTCACACATCTGCAGTGCTGCCTTTCCCCTCTGAGCTAATCACTCTAGTTCTTGATGATGGAGGCCTTTAAAGATATAATTCATCTAATCAAATATAGACTAGGATTCATCTACAATTCCAGTGACTACATTGACTCTGTCTCCCCTGGCTGTATCAGGAGCATAGGGTGCTTGCCCAGATACTGACATTGCATCAGATGAATCCTACCATCTCCAACAGGCTGATGTAAGGCTGTGAAATGGTTTGTTTCCTGACAGATACCAAAGTAGTGGAGGTGAGGGAATGGTTCAAAAATCGGGAAGACAAGTTGGAGATGAGAGAGGTGAACAAACAAACACAGCTGACCACGGAGCACTTCCACCCAGGACATCTCCTAGGTCTTAAAGGTATTCCAGCTCATCTGAACAGCCAAGGCAACTGCAGCTGATGGGACTTCATGTGAATCCCTCCTAGCATTGGCAAAAGCCCAGAGGGGGATACTGCAAACTTCTGGGATGAATTGTCTAGATGAATAACAATGAGGTTTCCAATGAAGAGGAGAGAGTTCGGTTGGTGCTCCCACAATCCTGGGGAGCCCTGCCCCTCCAGCATAACAGAGGAAAGAGACTTTTTTCCACAGTAAGAGAGAAAAATCTCTATAACGATATAATTTCTTTTACCAGGAGTAGAGGTGACAAAAGTAGAAAGTTTCTCCTTAGTATTATGTTCTGTCTCTCAGTGTTGTGCAGCTGGGGGAGAGAAAGTCCTGTATCACAACTATTGCTAAAGCATCATTTCAAACCAGGAGGCTGTGCTGGTCCATGGTTTTGAAAGAACAGAGTCCAGGCGTCATTCAGTACTACCTACCTGGGTAGGGAAGGCAATGTTCCAGCAAAGCTGGCTGTTCTGCCATCCTCAGACCATGACATATTGTCACGGAGCAGTGAGGAGATAGCATTCCCTTCTCAGACATTTATGTGCACTAGAAAATCAGCTTTGTGATTGATTGGCTTGTCAAGAAAATGGGACTTCCTCTTGACAAACCTGTATTCACCAGTATTATTGTTACTAACTCTGAAAATGTATGCAATCTCTCCTATGTCCTTAGCACACATCTATACATCAATGGAGCCAGAGACTGAACGTACGATGGAGTTTTACAATGAGGCACGAGTTGATGGCCTCCAGAAACGTGTTGAAAATGCCAATGAGATGACTGAATACTTTGTAGGGCGGGATGACTTTCTGTACTTCCGGCATGTGGAGTTTGGCAAAAGAGTAAAGAAAATACATATCGCTGGCACCAGAACTGACATTAATCCTCGGCCTATAGTGGTATGGCCAAAACAGGAACAGAAAAATAATTGTCACTGTGATATTTATGCTTTGCAAAATGTACTGTTTAATGCTTTAGAGTCATTTTCACTGGGCAAAGCCAAAGCAAAACCTTAGATGAGATGGCCAGGCCTTGTTCAGTTGCTGTATCTTGCAGTTGGTTGCCTGACACACAAAGCCACAGTGTCATGACCAGTTGTCATGAACTGCATTGAGCAGGCTAGAATGAAGCTAGGAAACTGAGACTTGGAAAATGACTCAGAGGAAAAAAAGCCTGGCTATGATTTTGCATTGAAATGTTCACAAGACTCAAAACTAGTAAAATGATTTCATGTTCTGACCCCAAACTAGTAACACTTTGGGTTCCTGGTGAAATGCCCCATAATATCACTATCACTCTAACTGCAGGCAGTAAGTTGTTACAAGCAGGTAATCTGCCTCTCCCTCTAGTCAGGTCTGATTTGGAGAACAGGAGGACGCCCACACCTGACACCTGGCAGTGTGGCTCAGATACTCCACCTGCTAAGACAGAGCCATGCAGCAGCATGCTTTTGGGCCATTACCCATAGTGCTTCTTTTTCTTTTCTTGTGTTGAAGAATCTGGGAAACTTTGTTGTGTTCCAAAACACAATGCTTCCTGCAGCTTCATCAGACAGGGATGCATCCCAGACTACGAGCTTGAAGAACATACTCAGCTCCACAAATAAGAGACTCCCATATTGCTTTAAGCAGCTTTGATTATGCTTTTTCTCAGCCACAGAAAAGAATAGTACAGCCATGGGCCAAGTTCTTGAGAGATGCCATCACAGTCCAGACAGAAAGACCCAATTTTTTACCTTGGGTTTTTACCCAATTTTGTCTAACTGGCTGCCATCTTCTTTTTCACCCCTCATTAGCAAATCAAGGAATGTTTCCACAGAAACGTAGAAAAGCCTGCTGATGAAGACGTGGCAGAACGTGTCTTTCTGACCACAGAGGAGAGAATCAATCTGACATACCACCTCAACGATAAATACATCACTGCCTCAAAGAAGAATTTCCTCAAAGGGGCAGAGAGTGATAGGAAGGGAAATGAAATCATCATGACCCCAGAAATGTGCACCACATACCAGGTACAGAGAAAAACGACTTACAGCTTGAAGCTTTTTTAGATCACAAGGACATGAAGGAAAGTAGAAATGACGGTGAAAGGACTGTAAGCATGGCATATTCCATGATCCACCTGTCCTCCATCTGCACGCCTCCTTCCCAGACATCCTCCTGACTGAGAGCAGGAATACCCTTGAGGATGCACTAATATGCTGGAGGTGATTAGGCATGCAGGACTTGGTGTAGCATGAAAGGCTGAGGTCATCTTTCCAGGCTTGGTCTTCGGGCAGTTTAAACACAACCACTGAGACCGTGCAAGATGCTGTTTCAGCAGCTCTTGGACTCATTCCCGCTGGTTCGTTATAGGGAAGCTGAAATTCCCTTTGCCTTTCTCTCTCAGACAAGAGATTGCTGCAGAGAATCGGAAGCAGGTATCCTAGATCCTAGATCCTAGTTCCAGTTCTGCTGTGGACTTCTGGTGTCACATTCTTGCTTAAATCTGCCACAATTTACCCAGCAGATACAGACAAGATGCTGAGGCTTAATGCATTGCTGATAAATAAAAAGCCTTAAGCAAAAGATATTCCAAGCAAGTGGAGTACTGTCATGCAGGAGGGTCACTCCACTAACACCATTGATGTAACTCTGTAATGAGGAATAGAAGTCTACCTGTAAGTTGTGCAGTGATGCTGCACAATTATGCTTAGGAAAATCAAAGAGAGATTGCAAGTATAGGATTTATATTACTTATATTGTATAGGATTTATACATCATGCAAGTTGTTTTTAATGTTTGTATTTCCCACTGGGGTGAATACACAGAGTGCAATTGCTAGAGTGCTGTCCTTTCATCTCTAACCCTGTAAAACTGGTTCCAACCAAATAACAACGGCATCAGCAGAGAAGTGCAAGCCATGCAAGCTGGTTCACATTACTGATGGATTCAAATTCTAGATGAAGTCCAATTAACTATTGACCATGGGCTAGATGTTTCAGGGGTGTAAATCAGTGTCACTATACTGACTGCAGCAGAATGATGCTAATTTATACTAGTGGAGTACTTGGTCCCATGCGTCCGAGAGTCTTTCAGTAGCCTATCTCCTTCCAGGCGGGGTCCTCTGAGACAGACAAAAAGCAGCTCCATCTGTACAAATTGCTGCAGAAGCTAACAGAGGAAGAGAAACAGCTGAAGCACGAAGTCTGGGAATCTGCAGCTGAGGTAACAGAGAGTTCTCCACACTGCTGTCAAACTCAGGCTGGGTGGAAACAGTTTCAGTTCAGTGGTCTTCAAAGCATTCCCAGTATAAACTGTGATAAAAATAAAATTCTAGTGTGACAAAGATGCCCTGCAGGCTGAATTACAAAGCTTGCAGCCAACTCATTGTTTGGTGAAGATGTATCTTTAATATCTTTATGGGGAGTCACTTTCTAAATCCTGCTCTTGCTCTTCATTCTCAGGTAGGAAGACAGTTTCAGAGAGCAAATAACAGCATATGAATTGGAGCATCTAGAAATATATCTGCCATTTTTGCCTGGGGAGGAGACCAAAGAGAAACTATGGCCAAAGAAGTTGTATCTATCTAATATAAATCTAGTTGTTAGGCAATTCTAGGTAGAATACCCATAATGTTGAAGTGATTTTTTGTAGGAGCAACTTGTAGGGAAATAAGTCATAAAACAGATTGCTTGTACTGTTAATCACACAGTGACCTGTGTAACAGGTCTGTATTTTCAGGACGCTTTGTAGTCACCTCACAATAAACACATCCATTCTTGCAGATGGGGGCAAAGCTATTAGATTTGCAGAGTTAAAAAAAAAAGATTTTGAGGAAGAGGAACTTCTGAAGGAGCTGGAGAGGGAATGCAGAACAATATTAGCGCAGAATATTATTAACATTTAAGAACTAGGTTGCAAAAGTCCATTTTTCAGAGATTTGGAGGGTATAAACTGTGACTCCACAAACTATCTCATCCAGTTTCTCAGTCTTGATGTATTAACAGACTAAAGGTTCCCATTGCTTGTACTGCACATCCTGTTAGGACAAAGAAATAAGCCAAAACTAACAGTGCAATTTCAAAACCATTGGCAAAATTCTGACTCCAGAAGTGCTTTATTAATGAATAATATCAATAACTGTATTTGAAATGTCATATAGTGTAGCATTCTTTAAAAATAAAGACCATTATCAGATTGATCTATCAGCACAATATGAACATATTCATATAGATCTTTACCTAAAATTTACTTGGTCTTATGCTATAGTTCTTGTATATGATAGCAGGTCAAGCATGTAGAAGTGTTGTCATTTTATGAGAAAACTAAGATGTCTTTTCTTCTGTTTTTTGGGGGGAGGTGCTAGAAATTTTGAAGACCCGTGAGGATGAAGCAGCAGACATCAAATTGACAGTTTCAATTTATGATAAGGAGCGGAATGAGGAAAGAAGACAAGAGTATGAAGCTATGGTAGGTAGACATCATCAATCCCAATATTCATTACATGCACATGAAGAAACCCAGAGTAAGGTTTTCTTTCTAAGGAATTCTCTCTGAAGAGCCTCTAGTAGTATTAAAACATAGTGGGCCAAATCCCTAGCAAGTATAAAAACAGCACAGCTTCAATTGACGTCCTGTGAAAATATAATATGGTCATGCCATGACCTTCTGGCTTTCTGGAAAAAGAAACACATCACAGAGAAAAATTATAAGTTTATTTTGTTTAGTTAATAGAAAAAAGAAAATAATTAACAAGGATTAGTTAATTATAATAGGGATTATGGGAGGACTGTGATAACTGAATCCAAGCTGCATTTTATAACCAGGGTTCATTTCGTTAGGGAAACACATGCTTCTTAGTGTAACAGTTTTATTCAGCTGTGGCTCAGATTTTTTCTTGGTTTTCATTATTACTTGCAAAATTGATTTTGTTTCAGGGTACCTCTTGAGGAATTAAGAGCTTATGAATGTTCTGAACAAACGTAAAAAGATTCCAGAAAAATTATTTACAATTTTTCAAGCTCTCTAAAATGTTTATTTTAAATGATTTTGGACAAAGATCTCCTGAACAGAGAGTTTATAAAAGGCAATACTATAAAAGGCATATTTTACATGCCAAATACATCTGGCATGAAACAAAAATAGAGGGAAAGATTCAAGAACCACCTATTTGCCAGCCTCCAGGTTAATATCACTTAACATATCCTCTCCTCATCTTTTTGTGTCCAAATACTGCTGCATTTTGTGAAGCCCTTCTCACATCTCCATGGATAATACCTTCCGTGTAAGAGACATACTTACAATCAAGGAAAATAAGAGAGAGGTTAAAAAAGCACAGTGGAAAGTAAACTACAGAATAAAAATCATATTGGGAAAGGGTTAGTGTGATATGGCTAATGAAAACCAATAGTTTTGGTCAGACTGTAACAAAAATAAACATTATTATTTCCTTCATAGGGAGGGTATAAGTGTTTTGGCCTTTGCTCTTATTTTGCCTTATCACAGGATGCTTGGGACAAAAGCAAATGGGATCATGACTCTCTTCATTCTTTCCGCTCCAGGACAATTTAATGGAGGACGACCTCCTGGGACAGGAGGGGCAGGATCTGGATTACCTGGCACCTTTTCTTATTCAAACTGGCAACATAGAGAAAATGAGCAAGGGGCAGGCCTTGTGCATCAAAGACAACTGCCTGACTGATTTTAAGCATCGTCTCACTCACAAGGCCAACATCATCCAAGCTCACTTACAAAAGGTATCCCCAGCCTCATGCTGGGATGTGCATGTTACTGAAGTCTCTTTTGCTCTGGCAGGAGGGTAACATATTTCTTCATTATGAGAGCAGGCAAGAAACAAAACTCCTTTGATCACGTTAAGAGAGCTATAAACATGCCTTTATATTTTTCTGTCTTTAGAAAGTGAGATCAAATGATGGAATAGCCCTAGGGACATATTCAGTCCCTGTTTAAAAAACAAGACGACTCTTATTTATGGTTTCCTTCAGCTTGGCTTCCTGAACTTTGAGTTGCACTTTTGCATATCTTTGCTCCTCACTCTCCTCTCTTACCCTGATTTTTTGTTGCTCACTCCCCCATCAGGAGGTAGAGGAGCTGCAGAAGAAGGATCAATGGTATCAGGAAAACCAGAATGAGCTCAGCACGGAGGATGAAGCTGACTTCTTGGCCTATTGCTCGGAAACCATGTTCCGTATCCGAGTTCTGGCATTAAGGCTCAAGAGGTAAAGGGAAAGAACGACTGACTGAATACAGTGTCTGGGGGTGCAGGGGAGATCTACAAGTCAACACTCCCCAAAACTCATCACTGAAGGTATTCTGTAAAATGTTCTATTCTGCGCCCTGCCACTGCTTTTGTCTGACATTCCCCCCTTCTTGTTTTAGGGAAAAACAGATGGCACCACAGAAATACCTTGCTCTCGAAGAGAAACTGCGCAAGGATCCTCGCCTAAATATGTACCTCAGTCATCCCTGACACCAGACACTGGAAATCAGTGCTGAAGCCTGCTATAAGTGGCCTGAAAAAATACAGAAAGGTTTTCCTACTTGCCTTCAATAAATAATTTGTTACTTAACTAATTAGATTCTGCTAAAAGCCTTTCTGCAGCTTTCTCCAGAATTTGTTGGGACCCTCACTGCACAAAATATTAAAGCCGAAGTACTTTAATTCTTATTTTTAGTATTTTATTTCCAAACAAGCTATCTTTGACAGAATTTTTTTGTTAGATGTTTTCCTAGTGACATTTTTCTTGCATTTTAATTTACTTGTACCACTACACTCTATTTCTCTTTTCCCTCTTTTAAGGCTCACCTATAACTACATCAAAAGTCTGTAGGAAGGCAAGTTGTATTCTCAGGCAATTTTATCACAGTTGAACACTGAAGTCTGAATGACAGCTTAGCTTTAGGTTCTGCTTCAGAAGTTGCTACAAAGTTATGTATTCTGTACTGTAGAGCTTTTCTTCTTGAAACTTGCTCCCTAACTGCTGATGCCAGGAGCAGCATTATCTGGGAATATTGGTTCTCTTCCACTCCAATAATATTTTAATGAAATTATAATCTCATTTTATAAGTAGTACAAGCAAAGAATTTTTAACCTGTCAGCTATCAGCAAATATAACAATTCTTTGACCTCATTTAGAACTATTAACTACAAAACCCAGCAAAGACTAATACTTAAATTGACAAATTTGGGATTTTAACATCTTTAGTTTTCTCCAATCACTGTTCACAAATATTGGCAGACAGTGTAAAAAACCAAGAGGAATACAAAAAGCATTTCAGATCAAAGGAATTTTAGGTAATAATGTATTTTGGTTAATAACCATTTTCTGAGATCCCCAAATGGAAGTCATTATATACATGCCATATATTAGTATTTTTGCAAGTTCCTGAACCTGATAGACTACAACTTTGTGTGTCACCTATAGCACATAAGGCACCTTAAAGACTTACAGTGATTTTACCTACAGTTCCAAACAGCTACAGTATCCAAGGAATGATCTATAATGATAATCTTTAACAAAGCCTACGCTGATTGCAGCTGGGGGGAGGCAGAAACATTTTGCTGTGATAGAGCAGAATAAGGGATATTATACCTGATACACAGCATTAACCACAGCAGGTTAAACGTCTTGTTTTATGGTAGCTGTCCATTTTAAATGTTACAGAAATATTAAGGGGCTTTTACAGAGAAATCCCCTGTGACTGACTGTCTTATTGCAATAGAGTCATTTTCTCTTGTAGTGAGATATTTTAAGATGTAACCACAATTTTAAAACCAGGAGCCACCATTAGCTCATTATGCCTAATCTGAATATCACAGGTCATTAAAATATACCCAGGTACCACTATTCAGAGCCCATTAATTCAGGTGTTGATTGAAGAAAGCATTCCATTTTATGGGCAACCATCAAGAGCCAAATTCAACTCTTCCTTTGGGAGGCTGTTACAGTGTTTAATACTCTCTACAATAAATATCAGGGGCTAACTTGTGTTTCACTAGACCTTCTAGTTGGTGGGTTTTGGGCTTCGAGATCTTATATGACATGGCAGTACATGTCACGAGACTTTTGACAACAGCTGCACACAACTTCATACTACCACGCTGTTTGTGACAGCTCTGCACCCTTCTATCAGTGCTTCTAAGCCTAGTGACATAACAGAAACAGCTCACTCTCCTTCCAGAGTGTTAAGGGTTATTTAAAAGAGAGGTATTCAGATAGGCACAAGCTACTGAAAGTGAGCATAATGGACGTGAAGGATTAGCCAAAGCAATTTCCAAAACACAAGGCATTACTTTGGTGAAATCCCAAAGGACTGAGGGACCCAAAGCTAGAAAGGAAAACTGAAGGTCTCCACACAGAAAGAAAGAAAGAGAAATAAAGCAGCAGCAAGTCCACGATTACAAACTCATCAGTTTTAATTCAATAATTTAATTCAATTTTACAGGCATTAGGAGCATAAAAGCTACTAAAAATACCTAACATGCATCAACAAGGACTAGCATCAAGCTAATCTGATTTCCTCTTTTGATGGAGTAATTGGCCTCAAGGCCGGGGGGGAGGGGAGTCAGCAGACATGATGTAACTTGATTTCAGAAGGACTTTGAGAGCACCTGGCAAGCGTTATCCTGAGCGAAAAGAGAAAAGCGATCCCGGGCTGCGGCAGGACAGGCACGAGGCGGCTGGCGAGGGCCAGAGTAGGTGCCAGCGTCGTCTGGCACGAAGACGCGCCGAGGGGAGCCCAGCCGGGTCCCCCGGGAGCCCTGCTCCCAGCGGGGCTGCGCCAGCGGCACCCGAGGATGGAGGGCTTCTCCCCGGGACGCACAGCGCGGAACCCCGGGTGAGGCCCCAGGGCGGCCGCAGCGCTCCGATGCGGAGGGGCCCAGCAACGACCTGCCGGCCGCCAACCTCTCGCCCAGCGCCAGCCCCGGGCCTAAAAGGCCGCCGCGGTCTCCCCTCCCGCGCTGGAAAATGGCGGCACCACAGCTTCCGCGCGCCGCTGAACCGCTCACCCTCCTCACTGGCTGAGGTCGAACGCCTCCGCCAAGAAGCTGCGCTGTGAACGGCCAGCAGCTCTGCGGTCACCGGGGCGACCACCCCCCCTCAACTCCCCATTGGCCGATGCAGTTCACGGAGGCCGAGCAGCGGCGCCACTCGGCGGGGTTGAAGAGCGGCGGGGCTCAGCGGCGCCTCGGATTGGCCGGGTCGCGGGGGTGGGCCCGGATGCGGGCGGCGGCCGCGATTGGGCGGCGGGCGGGCGGAGGCGGGGCGCGGGCCGAGGTTTGTTGTGCGGGACCGGTTGTCAGGCGGCGGCGCGGGGGGGCGGCGGGAGCAGCGGGGCCACGCGGGGGGAGCTGTTGCCGCCGCCGCCGCGCCGCAAGTAGAGCCGGGCGGGGGCGGCCCCTGGCGGGCGGGGGCGCTGCGGGCGGCGGGCGGGCGGGGGCCGGGCCGCGGCGTCTCCCCGCGGGCGCGCAGAGGCGCGGGGGCGGCTGGGCCCCGCGGCCGCCGCTCAGGCGGTCACCGGGCGCCACCCGTTCGCCATCGGCCGGTGTAAACGGCGGGCAGAGCGGCCCCGGTGTGGCCCAGGCGGCCTGAGAAGCACTTGCCTCCCTCCCTCCCTCCTCCCGACCCCCAGGAAGCCTCCGCCGGGGCTCCCCGGTGACCCGCTGTAATTACTGTCATAGTCACTAGGGCGCTGTGGCCAGGGCTCATTAGCTTCGCCCGCATCCTGCTCTGCCGCCGGGGCTGAGGCCGGCGGCAGGATGGTCGCCCCGCCGGCACGCCTGCCGGTGGCTCGGCGCTGGCCTTCCCGCTCAGCGGACAAGCGTTGCAGGGGATGTTGCCGTAACCCTGATGAGTCTTTCTTTCACTTCAGGCCCATGTCATGTTGATCCAGATGAAGATCAAGTCCAAACTGAAGATCGGGTCGGTGACTGGAGAGAGGCAGTTGTTCTGGATGCGCTAGGATACGTCTTTTGAAAGAGGAGGCTCGGCAGGCTGGATGCGTCTCAGCAGATCAAAAGGCAGCAGCTGAGGCTGGGGGGTTGAGCCCCCAGCAAATCTAGATAGTGGAGCTTTGCTGGGAGGAAGAAGGCACTTCTCCTGTGGCCGTCAGAAAAGTGTCCCACTAAGAAATGGCAGTGTCTGTCACCACTAAGACAGCGTGGAAGCTGCGTGAGTGTCTCTCAGGCTTCTCTCCTGTCCTTTATGAAGTAGAACAGAGGAGTTTTCTCAGCTGACAAGGTGGAAGAGAGAGGCTGTTTGTGATATGAATGAGCTAATTTCTTCCTTGGGTATGAATGCCCTATCTCCCTTTCTAGGTTGCAGAGTGTTTCAAAAATTGTTTTTGAAAAAGACTTGAAGCATCATAGTGGAGAAGTATGGGACCTTGTCATTACTATTTTCAAAGGGTAATGGTCTGTATTTCTTCTGATTAGCTTTTGAAATGCTATCCTGAATTTCTAGTAAGCAAAACCTGTGTCACTTTAATGTAGTACAAGAGCAACCAAAGAAATGATTGAAACCCATACAGAGCCCAGGCTGCTGTGGCGAGTTCCCAAGGTATCATGTTAGCTGCTTTGGGATTGCTCTCCATTGCTGCTCATTTGTTACAGAAGGTACACCAGATTCGTTGCTGCAGAAGGGATGAGGTGATCTTTGCAGGATCAGAGTGTCTCCTTCTCTTGAAATTGCTTTGAAAGAGACAGCAAGAATCTGCTGCTTTTACTTTCATTATTTTTCCTTAGAAAGAGCAGTAAACAGTTACTAATTGTCGGTTTCTGATTGCTTCTCTGGTCGCTGACAGGTGATTTTATAGGAGCTGTGAAGGAGTTGTTAGAAGCAAAGGGAACTAATTGGTTGTTCAGAAATGTGCATTTTAGGCCAATGATTTGAGGCCTAGCAGAAATGTAGGAAGATTGACTGGCAATATATTAATGGGACTGAGGTGGTTGACTGTTAACGTATGGTAACTAGTCACGTATATTAGTGACCCTTGCAGTATAGCCAATATTGATCATTTCATATGTTTTTGAGCAGAAAACCAGTTAGCAATGTTCTGTTCCCATTCCTGAAACTCCCAAGTTGTAGGAAAAGTTAGTATTTGGTTGGTCTCAAATCTTGGTTCTGTTTAAATGGATGGAAGTTCTTGATCTTTGGTTCTGCTAGGCTATCCTGTTTTGCTGTCCTCTTCAGAGTAAGAAGCATTCAGAGTGTTAGAAAATGTTTTAGTGGTAATTAGGAGTTTACTGCCACTGAGCTGGTGGGTGATAGCTGTGGATGATGCTTCATGAAAAAAGTTTGAGGGTTTAAGTAAATTGACACTTCACCGGGGGAGAGGGTGGTGCTGCCTGGCCAAGACTGGCATGAATTTATAATCTGGCTTTTATAAACACAGGGTTTAGTGCTTCAGCAATGACTCTTAAACTTCTAATATATTATTAAGAGCAAAATCAAGAGGAGCAAATAGTGGAGCTGCTGACATGCTCATATTAACAGCAATGCTCGGCATATATACTTTCAATTTTAAATAGTCAGTTGGTCCATTAATACGAATTGTATTGTTCATTATCTTCAATTTCATCTATAGGTGCATACTTTCCTTTAGCATTGTGATATAGGAAATTGGTCTTTCAACATAGTGCAAGTATATTTGCAGATTTGCCCTTCTCATTTAATTTACAATCCTGCTGCCTTTGTAATTTGAAAGGTGTTGGTCCAGCCGAAGTGAAAGTTGCGCAGTCTTGCTTTTAAAAAAGCACTCTTGACAACCTCAGAACAAAATACCTGTAATTATTGTTGCTGCAGTCCTAATGTCCCTTTGGATTAGTGTCTCATGTTAAATCATCAAATTGTTCCTCCCACCAAAACAATCCGAACAAAAGCTGAATTGATTACTACCTAGCTTTTTTGCAAACAAGTTTCGTAAATATTATGCATGCAAATCTGCTGAGCTTTCAAAGAAGAGAACTGTAAGAGGAAGAAATTGGTAAATGCATCTGACAAAAGTTCCTGCCAAAAATTTGGGTGGATTTTAAAATCCCTTATGAAAACAGATGTCTTTGCAAAGATGCTCTTGTTTGGCTTCTCCTTAGCTCCAAATTTGTTTCTTTATAGTAAGACTTCCCTCAAGTTCTGTCATTGTGAAGCCCTCACGATATCAGGCCTTCCCCTCAGCCCACGCCTTTTTAACAATCTCTTAATATCAATCTCATTTGTTCTTTTCTGCCCTTTAAAAATATATATTCACCCTTCCTTTGTCATTGTTTCACACTGTCTGCGTTGTCAAATTTCGCCTGTGTTACGTAGTGGGAAGGCAGCAAAGTCTCTGCCAAAGCTCAGAGAAGGGAGCTCCACCTATCCCCAATGCTGAGTCTGACTTTTTTTCTCTGTAAGGTAACAAACTGTACTGCTGCTAATCTGCCAGTTCCTCTTAGGTTGGACAGTCTTCTGGTGCTTACTAGAACAGTACTGGAGGGCCTATTTCTAGATGATTGTGGCTGCTTCATATCATTCCAGCTTCTGAAACAGCTCAGCTTACTGAAAGCCACCCAAGTATAGAAGGTAAAGCAGCTTCTGTAAGCAGGTTGCTACAGTCGAGCAAATCTTCTTGAACAGCTACTGAGTTGCTACTAGTGAGAGAAGATGCTGTTGTAAGGGACACGTGCACACTGGAGTTGTGAAGGCTGGTCAGCAAATGTCTTGAAGTGCAGCAGACAGAGCCAAGAAGGACTGTTACAAGCAAGATAATAGTATGACTTCTTATCTGAGCTCTGCGTTGCTGCAGCTTGTCCAGTGGGAACTGGGAAGTTTTTCTGGAGAGAGAAAGATTTTAGCCCTCTGGGAGAGATGGGATGGAAAATGTTTATACCAGGCTGTAATAATTGTTTGTTCACTTTGTTTTTTGCAGAAGAGATCACAGCTCACAGCAGCAATGTGTCCTCACTAGTCCTGGGGAAAAGTTCAGGCCGGCTGCTGGCAACAGGAGGAGATGACTGTCGGGTCAACATATGGTCAGTTAACAAGCCCAACTGCATCATGGTAAGGACTGGCCTGTTTTCAACTTTTGGGAGATGGGAATATTAATTCTGAGATGTGGAGAGTGGGAGATGAGGGAGAAGATATTTGGGTGGTAGCTTGTGCAAGGGTTGAATAGAGTTTGCCAGTGCAAAGTGGGATGATCTGATTCTAGCCTGAGATAGGGACAGAATTCAAGTAATTGGTGAGCAGCAGGATGCTCGTTGCTCCAAGTAGGCCAGCATTTGCTCAGATAATAAATATTGAGCCTTCTGTTACCAGGTTACAGATAATTAAATGCAAAGTTTTGTACAAGGTCAGCTAGTTTTATAGCGTAAACTACAGGGGCTAGTTTTGTGCCCTGGAGTTTGCCCTCATAGAAGGAAACCTCAAGCAGGATATGTTTCCACCTGTCCCATAGTCACTTTCTGACAGCACAGTGTTTGTCAGAATAGTTTGCTGACTTAATTGTGGGCTGGGGAAGAGTAATACTGGGTGCAGCATATTAGAAAGAGTAAGATTACCGCAGTAGTTACCACTAACACACACTATATTTAACAGTTGTTTGTCCTGCATCCTCTGCCTTTGATCAGATGTTGTGGAAAAGCATCTTTAGCAGGTGTCCCATGTCACTTGTTTTGTTAACAATATAATTAATGTTGCATTATGAAAAGTGTTTCTTTAGCCAGTGTGAACCTTGTGAGGAAAACATAGTGTCAAAAAAAGCTAGAAGAGGAGAGTTTCTACTCTATTTTACTGTTCGTTTACTGAGGTCAAGATAAAGAGGTCAAAATAGATGCAAAAGGGGTTGCTCACCGTTGGCAGCACAGCAATTTTTTCATAGCATATTTAAGCTATGTTTTCCAGGCCATTTCCAGTAATGTGACAGCAGTCTGAAGCCACAGTATTTCCTTTTTTTGGAAAGGGAGAAAGACCAAATATCTCCCTATCCCTTCTGTGGGAGCAGAGAAGTATAGCTCTGCTATGCTTTCTGGGAGCCCCAAGTGCTGGGAGCTTATATTTCTGAAGGGCAAGGTTTGACTGGAACTATTGAGATCTTGTGCTGTTGTTATATATCAAAAGAATGTGGAGTTTTTGGGTTGTGCTTTGTTTTTTTGTCCTCTGAAATTCATCTTCTGTATTTACATTGTTAGGATTCCAGATATTTATGTATGGGGAAGAGGGAGAAAAGGAACTTTTCAGGGTAGCGTTGTAACTTCTGGTTTAAGTTCAAGCTTTGTTTCTCCCTAAGAGGTAACATTTGTAACCTTAGAGCACTGCAGTTGCGGATGAAATCCATCAGGACAGGTGGCTTTGAACTGGTGTTCCCAGCCTCTTTAAATGTGTGGGAGGCACAGAGCTGGCTTAACTGTTTAAAAGACCTCTTCGAGGATGAAGAGGAGACTATAATATTGCTTAATTGACAACTAAAAGGTCTACAATAGCAGTATGTATGTTGATTAGTTTTCTAGAGCTAGTTCTAATATTCTTGTGTTTTAATTAAAATGTGGCCTTTTCAAAATACTTACGTAATTTGTGAGCTTTAGATGCTCAAGGATGAAAGAAACTGCATACATGTGAATTATTACTCTTGCCTCAAGTTAATACTTTAGTAATGGCACAACATTGTCACTGTGACGCCCAGCGCTGGCAGCAACATATGGCCTCTTGCTTGTGTGAAAGTTTCGAAGTAGCCCTGGTTTTGCTCTTGCTTTGATTTTGTAACCAGTTCATGACACTTATGTGACCCATTTAGAACAAACATGGTGTCATTGTGCTTGCACAGCGTAATTTTTATAATGTAAGCATGTGTCAACCTTGTGTGGGCATCCACACCTAATGTTTAACCACCCATGTCTCTGTTGATGCATCCTTCAGAAATTAGCCAAAATATAGTGTCCCAGAAAGTAGGGAGAGCTTGGAAGATGTGTGCACGGTGCTCTATACAGCGATGGTCTTTAGGATGCCGTACCATTCTGATAGCTGTTGGGAGAGAAGGACCAGCAGCGCAGCCGGGTGTTCCCAAATCATGGATAAATACTTTATTTACTGGTCAAGTGTGAACTAGGCAATCGTGGCCATAAACTTTGCACAGGGCCTTGTCATTAGATCGTGACTCTTGTTTTTTCTTGCAGAGCTTGACAGGCCACACAACACCCATTGAAAGCCTACAGATCAATACAAACGAGGAACTCATTGTTGCAGGGTCCCAGTCAGGGTCCATTCGAGTTTGGGACCTGGAAGCTGCCAAAAGTATGTTTCCATGTGTTTGGGCTTCTGTTTATGCGAGCTTTTTGGAATATCCTTATGCTTAATATCTTTGCTGACCTGGAAGGTTCCCAGCTAAGAAGGAGCAGGAGCCTGGCATTGCTTTCATCTTAATTTCCAGTACTGTTAGAAGGCTTTTGTGCCGTTCCTGTTGAGACTGTACAGCTGTATATGCACTCTTGAGCAGAAATATGTATATGTGTTCTGGAGACTGGTCTAAGGAGCTAGTTTCTAGGATTTTAACCTGAGCATGCTGAAATCAGACATTACATTCCAGATCAGTTTGCATGCATCTGTAGGGTAACTAGTCATAGAAATTGTACTTGGATTCTCAGCGTAAAAATTTGGGCCTTAATTAAAAGGATACTGTAAATCTAAAATCAGTTTCAAGGTTTTAAGTATTTTAGGTACTGCACAAGCCCAGGAATCCCCCTGCCTGCTGATCTCTAATTTTTAGGTTCTGGTTTAATTTTCTGTTTTCTTCAAGTGATTTTTCTCCTCTTCTGCTTACGCTTGACCACAGAAATAGACAAGGGCCTAATTTATAGTAAATCATAGAAGCTATAAACTCATTGAACTCTGATCCTTTAAAGGAATACTGTTGAATAATATCTTGTTTATTGCACTTTTCTCAAATCCTAAAGCAATTTTGAAAAGGTATCACAAATAGATTGAGTGCATTCCAGCAGAAATACTATAAAATGAATGAATGTTTCTTGTAGTTTACTACTTGCTCATCAAAAGAACTTGTAACAAAAACAGACTTTCACTGGCTGAGCTAAGAAAGCAAAAAGCAGATGGCATAAATAATAAAAAGCACTTTTGTCAATCAAGGATTTAGAATCAGTTCAGTTATAAAATAGCTTGGCTCAACCAGTGGAGAGTAACTGATGTGGCTGAAATTATTACTAGACCTATGAGACAGTGTCTCTACAAATGAGCACTCCTGGTCTGGCTCGAGAGCTAATTCCTGCCATGGGAATAAGAAGACTGTCCCAGATGACTGATGATGGAGAGAGATTGATTCTGTTATTATGTGAGCAATTTTTCTTCCTCGAAGTTGAGCTCTACATTCGTCCCTGCTCTCAGAGATATGGTGTACCTGCTCTACAGGTCCATACTGGATTCCAGAATTGCAAGAGGTATTACTTGGTTGATGACTTGCTGAAGCACTGCGATCATTTTCTTTGCCTCCTGCTTCTTGAACGTCCCTTCCCTGTATGATCTTTGGGATACTTCTTGCAAGGGGCAGTTGGAGGAATCCAGTGCAAATATTGGAACATAAGTAGTGGAAAGCAGGCGCGTGTCCACACTGTGACACAGAGACCTAGAAGGGGTCTGTCTGATAACTGAAAGGTGAACGATGGAGATAGTCAAGTGCCCCTTTCACTTCTTTGCCAAAAAGTGCTTTTTCACTTAATTTTCTCTCTTTGCAACAAGTGGAAGGATGCACTGCCTGACAGCTGCCTCAAAGTGTGACTTTTTAGTTTTATTTTCAGATTGGAGACCCTCTAGTTTTATTCTTAGATTCCATACGCAAAACCAGGAATTTCATTAGGATCACTGAGCACAGGCCCTCTATTGCTGTTTCTTTGCATTGCAAGGGTAAAATCAGAAACGTTTCCATGGACTAGTGTACACAGATGGATAAACTATATCTAGCATGTCTAATGTACACTGTATTAGCATGTGTTTAATGGTGAAGATAGTATAGCTAAACTGCATGCTGTGTGGGGAAACCAACTACTAAATACTTGCCCCTTGTTCTTTCTCTCTGCTCCACTTCTCTTTTTCCCAGTTCTTCGTACGTTACTGGGTCACAAAGCGAATATCTGCAGCCTTGATTTCCATCCTTTTGGAAGCTTTGTGGCATCTGGTTCTCTGGACACAAACATTAAGGTAAAGCCCGGTTTCCCCTAGAGATTATCCTCTTCACTTGCAGCATCTTTGTTGTGAAAAGGGACAGAATGTGTTTTGTGCCAGGCTGTTGGTGGATGTTGTATATCATCATTTGCATGCATGTGGGCAGGTGTATTTATGAATGCTTGTGAAAGTCTTGCATGTGTTTTTACAAGTGTGATGCAACGAGTGTGATTCTTCTGTTATGGAACGCGGCTCATCCCACAGGGCTCTTTGAGTTTGGTGCCAGGTGAGACCTGGCGTTGGCAAGTGTAGATGTACTGATTTCTGCGGATTGCATCTGCTTTCATCAGGCTGGTATTTGACTCTAGGAACTGAGCTTCTATAGTATGAAATACCTTACAGAAATGGTTCTCACTTAGAAAGTTAGGTCAGGAGATACACAAAGAGCAGACGTGCATTTAGTAGCCCTGTCAGCGGTTTCATTCAACAGTGTTTATCAGCCCTGCGACAGGGAGAGCTCTTGCTCCGACATGACTCTTGGGTCCCCTCATATATTGTTCTAAGCATACGGTTTGTTTGCTTTTTTTCCTGTAGCTCTGGGATGTAAGAAGAAAAGGCTGTGTCTTCAGATACAAGGTAAAATGCTTCACTAGCTTTTGGGAGAAGAGGGGAGAAAGGTTCCTACCTAAGACTTGTGTGCAAGCCTTTAAGTGATTATCTGATTAACTTCCTAGTTTCCTGGTGTAAAAATAACATCTGCATGATTTATGAAGTGGCCTGATAAACCTCTATATGCCTCTTTGAACTGTATAGGGACAGGAAGTGGTTATCATAAGAGTTACTGTAGGCTGGCTGACATCCATGAGTAAGTGTTTCTTTATGCTGTGACTGGTATTACAAGACAAGTCTCTACTGCACTGAGGTGGTTCTATTCTTGGGGCCTTTTTCTACACAGAGACCTTGCTGTATATTAATTTTACTTTAGAAACAAACTTAATGGCACAGCAGTCCTGTCTGAGCACTCGGAAGTCTTTTAACTTAGAGATTTGTATTAAGCCAGATTTCTATTTACCACTCTTATACTGATGCAAAAAAATGTCTAGATGAGAGAGTTTATGCCCATTTCATATGGGTAGCTTTTGAGTGTAGTTTTTGAGTGTTCTGTGAGCTGTGGAGTCTGTGGTACAGTTACTTGATTTTATTTTATTATATTATATAAAATAGAAAGGTAAAAGCCAGAATACCCTTTAAAGGGGAAAAAAACCCACAATACTTCTTATGTTTCTCATTTCAGGGTCACACGCAAGCTGTTAGGTGTCTCCGATTTAGTCCTGACGGGAAATGGTTAGCCTCTGCTGCTGATGATCACACTGTAAAGGTAATTTGTCAGTTAACTATTACTACGACATCCTCTTTATATGCTCATGGTACATAGGAATGCAGGGACCATCTTTTTACCAGATCTTTCATTTTTTAGCAGCCCGCTTTTGTTTATTAGACAGCAGTGTGAGCCCTGTGGCCTTGCAGGGGAAGTCTGTTTATGGGGATCTTGTCCAGTGGCCCAGACCATCCAGACATGAGTTGCATCCGATGAAATGTACTTATGCAACAGATGTCTTGGTGCTATGCACATGAAAGTTCAGCTCTCAGTGACGGGTAGAATTGTGATACCTGAATGTTGGCCTCTGTCTTAGTAAGTGTTACAGGATGAGTTGTCCACAGCACATTGCTTCACGATATTATTTTCAGGCCCTGCTTGGGTAATTCAATAGACATGTGCTGTACTGTATGTTGCTCACAGGAAAAATTGTTAAAGGATTCAGAGCTTCAGGGTTTTTGTTTGTTTGTTTTTGAATAAGTGGAACTTATTCAAAACTTATTTTGGATCAAGTGGAACTACTCTGTTTTATCCCAGGCTCTAAATATAAAACAGAAACTTTTGGGGGACAAATTGGCAAGGAACTAAATAGAAAATGTAAAAGAGAATGACCAAAAAACAGGAAAAAATGCAGTCTTCAGTGACTGGAACGGTAGTCCTTCCCTGATCATTGCTTTCCTTGACAAACTTGAGTATGTGCTTGAAGGGGGAGAAGGATTAGAGTGCCAGTAGAAGGAAACTCAGAGCATGATTCTCTAACATTAAATCTTTCCAAGGGTCTCTCTGTTCTTTCCTTCTTCCAGCTATGGGATCTGGCTGCTGGGAAGATAATGTTTGAATTTACAGGACATACTGGCCCAGTAAACGTCGTCGAATTCCATCCCAATGAATACCTTTTGGCTTCTGGCAGCTCTGACAGGTATGTGAGGGGAAAGAGATAGCAGGCAATTGTATATGTCACAGAGTCACAGAGTGGTTGAGGTTGGAAGGGACCTCTAGAGATCATCTACTCCAACTCCGCTGCCCAAGCAGGGTCACCTAGAGCACATTTCTCAGGATTGTGTACAGACGGCTTTTGAGTATCTCCAAGGATGGAGACTCCACAGCCTCTGTGGGTAACCTGTTCCAGTGCTTTGTCTCCCTCGCAGTAAAGAATTTTTTTTCTCGTGTTCAGACCGAACTTCTTGTGTTTCAGTGTGTGCCTGTTGCCTCTCGTCATATCGCTGGGCACCACTGAAAAGAGTCTAGCCCCACCTGTCTACACTCTCCCTTCAGATACTTATACACATTGATAAGATACCCCCTCAGCCTTCCCTTCTCCAGGCTGAACAGTCCCAGCTCTCTCAGCTCTCCACATAGGAGAGGTGCTCCAGTCCCTTAATCATCTTAGTAGCCCTCTGCTGGACTCGCTCCAGTAGCTCCATGTCTCTCTTGTATTGGGCAGCCCAATATGTCAACTCCCTTTCCTGATGCCCTTCCTTTTGGGATCACAGCACACAGGTTTGAGTTGTGTGACAATCCTGTCATTGCAGGAGACTGCTATTTAGCAAACAACATGTCACATCTGTGATGTGCAGAGTGTAGAGAGCCTACCTTCTCATCCAAAACTGATGGCACTTTCCGCCATATGCAATAGGCTTGAGAGGCTCACTAATCCAGCTGACTTCCTACCTGAACAGCTTTGCTCTGCTAGCAGGAAGTCCTTAGCTCCGGGTCAGCTCTAAATACCTGTACATATTTAGAGCCTCTAAGCATCTGTGGCTGGATCCATGGATCTTAGCTAGATTAGCTTTCACTGTAGGTTCATCATACGTGCACAACAGTGAAAGTCATTCTAGCTATTAGTATATTATTTTAATACTAAATCCTACAGTGGATTCCAGAGAAATGAGCAATGATTTTTCTTCTGTTGAATTACAGGACTGTCCGATTCTGGGACTTGGAGAAGTTTCAAGTTGTGAGCTGTATAGAAGAGGAGGCCACTCCAGTCAGGTATATTAAATTCCTACCACAATATACTAGACAGACTAAAGTGAGGGTGAAGGGAGGATTTCCTTGATGGAGATTTTTACCATGGAGAAGTTTGGCTGCTGGAGATGTTGCACAAGTTCACTGGATCTGTAGACTCAATGTTTAAAAACCTGGTCGGAGATGTTCATTGAAATCGGGGATACAGCCTTGTGGTCTTTGTGGGAGTGAGTAAGTTTGGAAAGGTGTATCTAAATCTCCATCTCCTGCCTTCTCCCAGGTGTGTTCTCTTCAACCCAGATGGCTGCTGCTTGTATAGTGGCTTCCAAGATTCACTGCGTGTGTATGGCTGGGAGCCAGAACGCTGTTTTGATGTGGTGTTGGTGAACTGGGGAAAAGTAGCTGACTTATCTATCTGCAACAACCAGCTGGTAAGCCACTGTTCACGAAGGATGGGGGGAGGCGGCTGCAAAACACGAGATAAAATCCTGCTGTGTGCTTGCAGGCCTTGTCGACTTTAAGCCTGTGTCAGACTGTAAGTGACCAGGGCTAGCAGTGTGGCCAACGCTTAGACAAAACTTGTGTGCTTTTGCATTCAGCCGCCTCATGCTCCGTTTCATTTCTCTTTGACTTCTGGAGGGAGGAACTGGGGCTTGGTTTGACCAGTAATTAGAAACCATGCTTGGCAAAAGTTTCATCAAAATTCATAGCCTTTCATAAAACATGGGCAGTTTCAAACTGAAAAAGCCAAAGTGCTGAACTGAGAAATTCTCAAACACTGCTGCTCAGGGTCGCTTCATCATGTCTAAGGCTGGCATGCACCCGCTTTTCAGTGGATTACCTTGATCTTTTCCTTCTGCAGATAGGAGTTTCCTTTGCGCAAAGCACAGTCTCCTCTTTTGTTGTGGATCTCAGCAGAGTCACAAAATCAGGTTTCATTCTTCATGGGTTGATCAGGGATGACAAGCCTCTTGTTCAGCCCACCCCCGCAGGGTCCTCCCTTCGCCGCATCTATGACAGGCCATCAACTAGCTGCAGCAAGCCACAAAGGTAGGGGAGTCTGCTGGTTTGTCGTAATTCCAAGATTTTGAGGGAATGTACAAGGAGCTTAGTGCTCTCACTCTAACAGGGTCCCTGTGACTGGTCCTGCCAACATCTCTTTTTTTCGCAGCAGGGTGAAGCACAACTCGGAGAGCGAGAGGCGCAGTCCCAGCAGTGAAGATGACCGGGATGAGAAGGAATCAAAGGCTGAGATCCAGAACCCAGAGGACTACAAAGAGATCTTCCAGCCCAAGAACTCCATCTGTTAGTACCAGAGTTCATTGTGCTTCTGAACAGTGGTTAGATCAGAGCTGTAGGCACTAAACCAATGTAGAAGTGAACTTTGGCTTACTGTTGTAGTTAGAAAACCTTTATTGAATATTCTGTGCTCTGAACCATAGATCATGTTGGTGAGCTACTGGGTGCAGTGATGTCTGGTTGAAGTCTGGGCCGTGTGTGCATGTAGCTTTCCTGTCCTGATTAGGAAGGGCCATTGGGTTACAGGATCTCTTTGTTTGCTTAGGATTCTGGTATATACAAAATCGGGAATTTCCAGCAGCCTCCTTTAAAGAAGAAAAGATTAAATGTTTTGTTAAAGCAGTTACTGTTGTTTAGGAGGCACAATACAATACCCTTATCTCATTTTTCTGTAAATGTGAAAAATGAGTTATACTACCTAAAGGATTAATAGTCATTATGTATGTTAGAATTTAGTTGGATGTGATTTTTTTCTAATATAATTCGTCATGACGGTGCCTTCTCTTGCACTTCCTCCCCCTTCAGCAATGAAATACGTGGGTTAATTTTGTCCCTCCCAGTCATGATGGCTTAAAAACCTTCGACTAAACTCAACAATAACGCTAAGTTCCGGAGGAGATAACTCTGCTTACTGTGTCACTGATTGCCTAATCTGTGGAGTTGCTGGAGATCTCCCAGCTCCAAGGCTGACCTATTGCTAATCTATAGCCTTGGGTGCTCCATCAGGTTTTTTTCCCCTCTTTTTCTGTAGCTCGAACTCCTCCACGAAACAATGAGCCCTTTCCAGCCCCTCTCGAGGATGGTGAGTATAAAAACGACCCCTTGGTGTGAATGGGGTTAAGAGATGGGAAAAGCTGCATCTCTGCTGAAATGACTACTTGTAGTCTAGCTATGCAGACCCTTTGCTGTAAGCTTCTCCTGAAAGGAACAATCAGTTTCTGCTTTTGCACTTCTTTCCATCTTGGTAGAGCCTGTAGCTGTAAAGGAAGCAGTGAAGCCCAGCCAAGCTGTGGATGTCCAGACCCCATTGCCAAAGCAGGAACATGTACGTACTGAATAACCTGTTAATAACTGTTCACACCCCTGCTGTGAAAGATATGTGAGTGCCCGAGACTTTACTGTTGCTTATCAAGGTAGTTCCTTTATTGAAGACCAGTAAACATGCAGCTCTGATCTGTGGCAGGCCATGCGTCTCACCGGAGCAGTAGGCTTGAAGGCCTCCAGCAGATGCTGATTCTACTGCTTTTGTTCATTTCTTACTGTTTCAGTCCGTTTTTTCCTTCCACCTCAAAATTAGGGCACTGTGAGGAGACACAAGTGACAGATTTCTGAGGATACTCAAACTGAGACTACTTTATAGCCAAAATCTCAGTCGGCCTACATGATGGGATATGTTATACTAACTCCTTTAGAATTCTCCCTTTGTCTTTGAGCTGGTCATAGCCCATTGCCCTAATTTTAGATGCCACTAACAATGACAGCACTCAGCACTTTTGCTGGGGCATCTCCATGTTCTTCTGAAACCTTAATTAAATCTTGGTGTATACCTGAGAGACATTTTATTGCCTCTTAAGCCATGCTAGCAAATCGGAGACTGCTTCTGCGTTAGCAGGCTGCTTCAAGAGGGAAGTGGGTCAGGAAAGAGGGCATCCGACTAGGGCCAGATTGTTGTTACTTTAGCTTTTATTCAACTCTCTTCTGCAGTCTGACCCAATTCAGAGGCCACCAATTGCCTTCTCAACTCCTGTTACCAGAACAGAGCCATCAGTGATTCCTGCAGCAAGGAATGAGCCCATTGGCCTGAAGGCCTCCGACTTCCTACCAGTAAGTTTCTCTGCACAAAAATGTCCAGATGGGTTCTGTGTTAGGGGACATCAGAAAGGGGGTCCTTGGAGGTGTAGGAGGTGTAGGAGGGTCTTTCCAGGTATTTTCTGCAGCCTGCGCTCCTCACTGAATGCAGCAGCCAAAGAACATGTTATATTCTGCTCTCCCTCTGCTCACTTGGTTCTTTCCCTGCCAGCCTACTCTCCTGCCTCCCAGCTGCCTTGACTTGCAGTTCCTGTTGAATTAGTAGCTCAGGATTGCTGGACCAGGCCCTCATTGTGCTTGGCAGTAAGCTAATGCAAACACAACAGTGTTGGTCCATGCTCACTGAGAACATGTGATTAAAGCGGAGAACGAGGACACATGCTAGACAGTGGTTCATTTAGAAAATTGATGTCTGCCATTACATGTGTGCAATTATTTCACAAGAATCTTTGCCTCTTGCATCTCAGGTGCTTCTTTGCCTCTTTCAGGAGGATGTGCCCTGTTCCAGTAAGGGAAAAGGACCAGGGCACCCTCATGATCCCAAATTTTAAATGTGAACTGATGAAGTAGAGCTTTCAGCGTGGCCTGGGCAGGAATCAAACTTAGCATCTAGCAAATTGCGGAAGATTTATGCTTTTAATAAAATTTGTTGATTTCAGATGAACATTTTGCATTGAAAAATAGGGCTTGCATGAAAACTTTTCTTCATCAAAATGTATTGGCTTTGAAAACTTAATTTTTCTTCACTTCTTTTCTTTCTTAATTTTGAAGATTTTTCCAAGGCTTCAAACTTCTGTTTGTGATTAACCTAGTAGAAAAGGCAAAAGTGAGTAGCTGAAATTGGAACAAATTGAGCATTTGCAATTCAAAATGTTTTTAAAACAATCCACACAGAAGTCAGTATTTCCTGGCCAAAATCGGCTCTCACCTAGGCCATGTGAAAGCTCCCACCCTTTCTGCATTATCCTGCTCTGTTATTGCTACTCCACTGGTGTCTGTATTTGCAGGTTGTGAAAAACCAAAGCCAGACTGAGCTGGTGGATGAGGAAGCCATGTCCCAGATCAGGAAAGGCCATGAGACCATGTGTGTGGTGCTCACTAGCCGCCACAAGAACCTGGACACTGTGCGGGCTGTGTGGAGCACTGGTGACATTAAGGCAAGGATGTAGGAATACTTGAGGTTCAGTAGGGGAGCAGCTGAGCAGCTTTCTTGGCTGGGCTGGAACCGATTCTGTCTGTAGTTATGCAAAATGTGGGTTTTCACTGCTTCTCTTTCCAGCAGTGCACCACAGAGTGCTGCTGTGTCCAAACTGTAGCTGAATGACTCTAAAGAAATGGGGAGAGAAGTTTCTCATGCAAGAGTTGTCTTCTCTTCCCTAACAAACTCTCCATGTTTTCTCTACCTTGCTTTTGGAAAGCAGCACTTGCTAATTGCATTAGTCTCACCAGTTCAAGCTTTGCAGTAAATTTCTTCTACTTCCCCTTCTCTCTCAGACGTCTGTAGACTCCGCTGTGGCGATCAACGATCTCTCTGTTGTTGTGGACCTCTTGAATATTGTCAACCAGAAAGCGTAAGTCTTGGGGAGCTAGTGGTTGAGGTACACAAGAACCATCCGGCTGGGTGTCAGGAGTACTGCACTGTACCTGCCCCTCAGCCAGTGCGCCAAGACAGCATGAAATGCTTATGCTTTCAGTCAGATCTTCAAGCCTGCAGTGCCAGTAAGTGCTGGAGTTGTACAGGGTCTTTCCTATATGCAAGTGATGTCTCACAAGGAAAGTCTTAAGAGCTTCATGAAACAATTCTTCAAGGAGTCAATAAAAAAATGACAGAACCTGCCACTTTCTATCACAAGGGGGAGTCAGTGAACTTGCTGAGTAAACCAGACTGCAGCTAGCTGAGTTTTCTTGTCAGAAAGCATTAGTTGTGTTGAATCAGCCTTGTAAGGTCTCGGTGTCCAGTCTCAGAATGTATCCTTTTCTTTCCAGGTCTCTCTGGAAGTTGGATCTGTGCACTATAGTCCTGCCACAGATTGAAAAACTACTCCAAAGTAAATACGAAAGGTGAGGCCACCAGAACATGCAGTGGTTAGGGGACAAGCAGCTGTGTGAATATTTGTAGGAGAGCTTCACTTGGTATTTTGTAGATGAAAGCAAATCCTGGAAAATCACAGCAGGTGCAGTAGAACACCTGGAAAAGAGCGATGGAGTTGCCAAGTGTGTGTGGGAAAAGATATGGAAAGCATGTATGGACAAGGAGTCCTTACTAAGAGCAGAATGTTGAGATTCACTGTAGATAGGCTGGACCGAAGGTACTTACGCCAGCTAGATGTGGTGGGTGAAGTTAATGTAGAGCAAGTGGGCTTTGCACACTGATAGGAATGAAACTGCTGATGTGAACAAGGGGAATGAAGTCCTGCAGCAGCCCTGGGGTCACTTGGAAGATTACTTTGAACTTCATCGTTGGGTGGGAAAGAAATACAGCATCTCTCTTAAGAGGGGTTTTTCTGCTCTTCCTTCTTACCAGAAGAGATGGTGATGGTGAATCTTGGGTGCCCTAGGCAAGACATCTCTGCTCTTTAACAGAAAAATCCTGCTTAGCAAGGTATATGTCAGGCCCTTTCCAAAAGGCTCAACTTGCCAGTCTTGGCTTGAATGAAGACTGTGTTGGTCCTTGTGGTTGCTTTCCTTTCCTGGTTACACGTGATGGAGGAGGATTGTTTAAAGAAATTATTCCAAGTGACTGGATGTGTGTGAGGGCTGTACGGTGTTTACAGCCAGGTGCTGGGAGGAAAGGAATTAAATTCAAGAGGGACCTGATTCTCTGTTTGTTTTTCAGTTATGTACAGACTGGCTGTACCTCTTTGAAACTCATTCTCCAGCGATTCCTGCCACTGATCACAGACATCCTTGCTGCACCACCCTCTGTTGGGGTGGACATCACCAGAGAGGAAAGGTGAGGCACTTCTTCACCTCTGCTCCCTCTCTTTCAAACCAGCCTTTCCCTTGGGTGAGCTTTGCTCCTTCTCATCGAGGTTTTGATAGCGGACTGGGCTTGCCTTCCCTTTTGTTTCCAAGGACTGCGCGTGTCTCCCCTCTGATCTCAGAGGGAAGGATCAAGGACGGCTTCTCCCTCTGTCTCTGCATATTGGGTCATACCTAGCCAAAGTGAGAGTGTGTAAGGAATGAAACCAGCCTGTGGCTGCAGTCCTCACCTCACAAGGCACTTGGGTTGTCAGCCAGGCCCTGGATTCCCAGTGCTTTCTTTCGCAGCAAAGTAGCTCTGCTCTGAGAATTGACTCTCTAGAAACAGCACTTCCTTCCTCTCCAGACTTCCCTGCCAAAGGGAAAAATAGGAGTGAAGGAGCCCTGCGTAGGTGCCGTTCTCCCGTATCATCAGGATGTGGGTTGAGGGCGTGTTGTTTCTGCACAGCCACACTCACATTCCAGTTTCTTATGAGTTGAATCTCAGGCACCCCAGGGACAAACACATCTCTGAAGCAGCTGAGGATTCATGCTGTGTCTGCTATCTGTCTTTGCAGGCTCCATAAATGCAAGCTGTGCTACAAGCAGCTGAAAAACATCAGCAATATCGTCAAGAACAAGTCTGGGCTCAGCGGCCGCCATGGTAGTGCCTTCCGGGAACTGCATCTCCTCATGGCTGTCTTGGAGTGACAGCCGCCACCTCCTCACATGCAAACACACAGGTGGCCAAATTCCCCTCTGCTCTTGGTCCGGCTGGATTTCACCTGTCTAGCTGTGTATCCGTCTTTTTCTCCGGCATGGTAGGGAACTGGAACCTGGCTGGCCATCTGGTCACCTGCCCAACCCCAGTGCCTTATGGGCTGGATTAAAAACCTGAGTGGAGATGCCTGTGCTGTGTGAGGGGACCTGACTGGCTGAGGGCGTTGCAAAGTCCTTGTAGGGAAGCAGCTTCATTTCAGCTCTTCATCTCATCGTCAAGCTCTTAGTTGCTCTATCTTCTGTGCGCTGGCCTTTCCCTGATGGGAGGGCTCTGAACCTGCTGTCACCCTTCCTTCACCCATGTGTGCTGTTGGTTCTTGTTACTTGGCTCTGTGGCTGGGGCCGACTGGGCCTGCTCGCTTTGTCTCTCTGCAGCGTGCTGAGGACTGCAATTTCTGCCCCACAAAAGCCTGCTATTGGATGGAGTGCCCTTTTCCTACAGCATGGACTTGACCTCATCTGCTGGCATCTGGGACTGGCCCCTTTGGATTGCTTGAAAAAACATGAGCCAGGACACCGTGCCACCGTGCCCGGTGTAGTCTCAAGGACCTGTTTGGAGAGGAGGTTGTCTCATAGCTTCTCAGAATCCCTGCTGGTAACCCTGGGCCACATAACTTATCTTCAGACTGTTGCTGGGAACTGAGGTCTACCTGAATCTGTTAAAATATGTGACTTAAACAGGACTTGTCGTGTGTGTTTGCCTTTGGGGGTAAGGGTTGGGGAGGGTGGAGGGCAGAGGGACATGGACTAATGTCTTTCTACATCCACTGGACTCTCAGAGGTTTCTTTTTCAATAAATGGCTGTCAGAACCTTTCTGTCCCTCTTTCTTCTTTCCTGCGGGGAAGAGGTTCCTGTCGGTGCTTCCCCTGCTCCTCCCAGCCTGTCTCCCATTATACACTGGAGCCTGTTCTTTGGGAAACTGTAACTTATGATGAATTTTATTAAAAAGATTTGTACCTTTTTTTTTTTTAAATTGTGTTAAACGCCTGAATCTCTTTAACTACTGTTCACCCCGGCAGGGCTCCTGGCTGGGAGCTTACAGGGAAAGCAGGGCTCTGTTTTCTGGATGTCTGAAAGGGGAACCTGCCGGGTTCTCACCCTGCCTGCTGGGAAGCTGTGATGAGTAAGTGGATGCATATGTCCCGTCCCAGTCCTAGAGAGACCATACTACTAGGTGGCTTGCTGAAATCCTGTGGGAGGTTTTGCTCTGTTGGTTAGTTCCCAGCTTTAATAGCAGTGTCATCATTGCAGCTTGTCCTCCCTGGTCCGATACAGATCTCTTCTCCCCATCTTCAGTTTTTGTCAGATCTCAGCATAGTGACACATAGTTCAGGCTTTACCTCCAGGTTTGTACAGCGCTTTGTCTATATGTTTCTCTGCGGAGTTACTAAACCAGTTGCTGGTGTTTGGGGATATAGGAAAACCTGTCTCGGATATAGGAGAACCTGTCTCAGGTATGTCTAGTGGAGCCAGCAGGAAAGCTGAATGCAGTCCATGCTTTACTGATACTTCATCCAAACACGGTCAAGTTTTAAGGACAAGGAGGTGGCTGGTGAGTGTTTTATTCGCCTTCCCCAATTGTAGTTTCCCCGCTTACCTGCCCGAGAGGGAACATGACCTGCTCTCCTGCTCCCATTCGGGATTGTGTAACTTGCCACCAGGGAGGAGTGAGGATGTCACCTAAGGGCTTGCTTAGTCTAACCACACCTGAGCAGCCTTATGGAGCAGTGGGGGCTCACCTGATCTAGGCACAGATGCCTGGTGTTTGGTTCGCTCTCCCTAAAGTGCTGACAACCCTAATGTTAACAGTTAGGTCCCAGCTTGTATTCTGCCATCATCTTCGTGCCTGCAAGCCAGTCCCGATGCAGGGAAGCTTTGGTCTGCTCCTGCCCAGAACGGTCACTGCTGCAAGCTTCCTGCACAGTCCCAGCTCACTGGTCTTCATGGTCTGATATGGCTCAGCAGGGTTATAGAGGGCACACATGGCTGCTGATGGCTCACGCAGCAAGGGACCCTGACAACAGGCAATCTCAAGAAAGGATGAGCTGGGCTGAAGGTGCTGTTTGCTCAGAGAGCATCAAGGAACACGGGGAGAGCAGGCTGGCTGCCCGCTTGTCTTCACTCTAGCTGCTTGCTGCTTAACCGAGGGGCTTTCTGGAGGTATTCCCATGTCTGGATCCTGACGGAGGTGTGAAAAGGCTCCGACAGCCTCCCACCTCCAGCTCCTAGTCACCCACACAACTGGGAAAACACAAGAGGGAGCAAGAAGCTGTGGTAACAAACCCTGATGCACCGGGAAAGTGTGAGAAAGCAGACCGAGCTGGGCAGTAAATACTAGCTGGAACAAAGCTGGGAGCTTTGTTGGTAAGCACTGGAGCAGGTCTGGCAGATGATTATAGTAGGAGTCTAAATCTGTGCAACGCCCGAGGCAAGAAGCAGCTCTGCCCATGCTGCAGTAGGGCAGCTACAATACCGTAGCAGCAGGTGAAGTGCCCTCTTCCTCCACCGCCGCTGCAGCCCCTGCCATCTCCGAGAGCAGCCTGCGGCTCGCGGAGGAGCTTAGCTCCCCGGCGGGGCAGCAGCCGGGTTATGCCAGGGCAGCCTGCTCCTGCTGCAAGGCGGCGTGCGTGGCGTGGCAACGGGAGCCTCCGTGGGGCACAGTTGCAGCTCAGCACGGGGTGCGGAGAGGTTGTGGTTAAATGCATGCATTAAGTGTGGCCTTACCCTGCGCTTCCTTGTGGGGCATCACTCCTTCCACTGGAGTCTTGGGATGCATTTTGTGCATTTGCTTTTTTTTTTTTTTTTTTAATTCTTTTTATTTCTTAGCAGGTTGGGAGCTGGGGGCTCCGCGTTGCATCCAGCTGCCTAACGATGGGAGCCAGCGGCAGCTTTCACAAGGCCGTTCCCACGGAGGCAGCGAGGAGCAGGGCTGGGCACCCCTCGGGCTGAGCCTGCACCCCGGGGAGCGCCCGCCCTCCTCTCCCTCTGCTCCCATGGCCGGCCGTGTCCCCTGCTCATTTGTGAGCACCGACCCGTCCCGTTAAAAAGCCGGGACCCAGCACATCAGGGCAGGGCTTTGCTTCTCCTGCTGACCATGACAGACGCTGCTCCTCCGCCAGCCCGAGCTAATGGGGATTTACCAGCGCCAGGGATTAGTTCTGGTTTAAGGAGTAAATCACACGCTAATTAAGGGAGCTGGATTGCTGCAGTCTGGTCCCAGCATCGCTGCTGGTCGGGCCTGAGCCCTGCAGCCACGACACTGGGCTGGTGCCCGTCCCCGTCCTGCCAGCAGCAGCTCAGTCCTGGGCCGGGGGCTTTCCACCAGCCCTGGGGAGCCACGTTGCAGGGGACGAGGGATGGACACGCGCGTGCGGCAGTCCCTGAGGAAGAGACTAACAGCAGTGCATGAGAGCTGGCTTCAACAGTTTATTTAAAATAAGTTTTGTTACAAAACAGGATTTTTTTATTATTAATTATTAAAATACATAGAAACATCTAATCTTACAAAAGGTGAGATTTATTTTTCCTTTGTTTTAAATAGAATACGCGGCGGAAGAGTAACACGGAAAAGGGCTGTTGGGAGAAGGAGGCATCAGTGCACGCAGTCGCTTAGTTGTTGTAGGAAGAAGCATAACTGAAGGCTGCGGTCCTGGCAGTGCAGACGGGCACCCCAGGAGGGGGACTGGGGCACACGTGCCCCCTCCTGTGACCATCCCACCCTCAGCCACCTGCCAGCCTTCAGTATATATAAACCAAGAGGGGTTTGGGCTGGAGGGGATTCCCCCCCCCGCCGCTTGCTTTTCAGTCCAAGACCACGTAAAGGGGATATAAATATTTCAAACACTTCCGTCTCGACCACACTGTGATCTCGTGCGACATGACAACTCTTAAATAACTTTACACCAGCTCCGGCAGAGCCTGCTAACCTCGTGCCCGCATCCGTGCCCGGGCTTGAGGCAGGGAATGGGACCGGTTGCAGCCGCTGCCGCCTCCCCGGCGGGACCACCGCGTCCGGGCGGTGAGGAGGAGGAGGAGGAGGAGGCCGAGGCTGCCAGCCGCGCACAGTCCTGCGGGTGCCGGCACAGGCCCTGCTCCAGCTTTGAGTCAATGCCTTCGGCCTTCAGCATCCTCGAAGCGAAGCCGGTGAGCCAGAGGGAGCAGCCAGCAGCCCCGCACCCCCCCGCGGGGCAGCTAAAACCACCCGTGAGGCCAAATGAAAGGATACGCGGCACCGCATGTCCGAGGCGGTGCTGACACCTTCACGCCTCTCGAGCAGCAACCGGTCGTCCGCAGCGCTGCATCACACGGGCACCGGCCTCAGCTTCCCTGCAAAGGAGCCCCGGCGGGGTTAGGCCATGGCGGCGGTGGGAGCCGGCCCGCGGGGCCCCAAGGGAGCGCAAGCAGCTGCCACAGCCCGGCCGCACCGCCCTCGCGCCAAAGCAGCGCCCTTCACCAGCACCGCTGCCCTCAGCCGAGCCTCCTCGCTCGCCTGCACTCACCTGGGAGCCGGGGCCGCCCCTAATTCATGCTGAAATCAAAGGGGAGAGAGAGGTTCGTCGCCGGCGCTTCGCCCCCGTGCGGAGGCGGCCGCCCCGAGAGGGCTCGGTGCCGTGACCGGGCGCCATTTTGCTCCCACATCCCCCCACTGCTGCAACTCAGGAGAGCGGGGCAGCTTATGCTTCGCTCACGGAGCCCTAATTAGTGATTAGCTAACGAGCTGAGTGCCCACCTGAGGTCTGGAGCTTCCTGCGGATGGAGGTGGCGCGGCCGGCCGGTGGCCCCGGGCTGGGCGACGAGTGGCCCCGTGCGGCGGGCGGCGCGGCCCCCGGCGAGTCGCCCTGCGGGGAGGGGAGGGCCCGGGGCCTGCTCAGCCGGCGCGGGGAAGGCGCCGGGGCCCCACAGGGAGGGCTCGGCTACCGCGATGGGCTCCGCGGGGAGAGGAGCTGGCTAGTGGCCCCCAGGAGCGCACGCTGCGGAGAAACGGGGGCACGAAACACTGCCGGGAGCGAGACGTGACATGGCGGCGGCTTGGTTACCTCCAGCTGCTCCTGGCTGGGCCAGGAGGCCAGCTCTGCCCGGCGGGACCCGGGGCCCAGCTCCACGGAGCGAACCCTCTCGGCGAACTTGAGGGAGCAGAGCGTCTCGCTGGTGTTCTTCTCGGCCGGTGAGACCTGCGGCCGGAGGGAAAGGGGCGGCGTGGGGCACTCCCCGGCGGGACGCCTCCGGCCCACGCGCCGCTATTATTAACCCGCCTCGCCCAGGATAGCGCCGTCCATTTGCCCGGAGTTCAGCAGCCGACTCAAATATGTCCCTCATAACCAACCCCTGCGCCCCCGTCGGTTACAGGGGCCATATTTGTCCCGAAAAAGGGGAACCGAAAAAAGCGACAGCAGGTGGCAACGGTTCAGCGGCTCCCCCAAACGGGAGAAGGGCAGACACAGGCATTCGGGGGATTTAGGGTGAATTCCTGGAAGGCAGGGGATGGAGGAGCGGCATGAGCCTGAAACCCTCCCCGGCACAGGAGGGGACGGCGAGTCTCCCCCCACCACGAGGACACCATGCCCATAGGGCACGGAGGTGTCTGGGGCATCATCTCGAGATGGTCTGCAGGACAGCCCTTGTAGGCAGCTGATGTTCCTTGGTCCCTGGCCAAGCTCCGGCTGCCAGCAGGAGCCTGATGCGCTTGGTCCCCCATCGACAAAATTTTGTGCCCCCATGGACAAAATTGCTCCAAGGGGCTGCTTTCTGCAGCCAAGTCTGCCATGTTGCAAGCTCCGTTTTCTCCAAAACGCACCTACCTGGGAACAGCACCGGCCTCCCCAGGGACACCCGCTCACTTTAGTGGCCAAATTTTGTTCCCCACCTTTGCTCTCATCACCCTGGCAGGAGCCAGCCAGGAGTTTTGCCAGTGCTCCGTGCCCAGCCCCTCCTGTGCCAGGCGCCCGCTGCCCCTACCTGCACCATCATGAGGGTTTTGCTGTCTCCGCTGAGGGAGTCCTGGAGCAGGTAGGTCAGCTTGGAGTTGCGGAAGGGCACGTGGCCCTGCCGGGAGCGCAGGGCATAGATGACGTCCCCCAGCGCCGACAGCGACTTGTTGATGTACTGTGCCTCGCGGAGCCGGCTCCCCTCTGCGCCCGACCTCCCCACCCGCTCCGATCCAGCCAGGTCCACCAAGTTCAGCTTCCCTAAGGGCAGAGACCCCAAAAAATGAGAACAACCCCCCCGGGGCACATGTCAGGGCTGCAGCACCGAGCCCGCAGTCTGCAACCCCATGCCAGTGCAGGTGCCACCCATCCGGGGTGCCAGCTGTGCCAGGATCAAACCCAGCCCATGAGCTGGCACTGGGCAAAAGCAGGGCTGCAAGGACACACTGCAGTGCACTGGACCAGGCTGTGCGGCCCGGGGTGTCCTGCGCAGCACGCAGCCCTGAGGCCCCGGCGAGGGGCCCACGCAAGGCCCCCACCTGCGGTGCGCAGCCCCGTGCTGCGGTCGAGCCCGCGGACGGTGACGATGAGGAGCGCGTGGGAGCGGGAGCTGTGCTCGTTGAGGTTGGTGCACTCCGTCGCCCGGTGGACGTGGCCGAACTCGAAGACCTGCGAAGGAGGCCAAGGCACTGAGTCCCCATGGCCCGCCACGCTGCGCGGGACCTGCCAGCCCCGGGGTGATAACCTGACCGCCAGCTCCCCAAAAGGTGCCCACGCCTCGGATGGCACGCTGCCGCCCACCAGTGTGATGAGAGCTGTCAGGTCTCAAGCTAGGCGACATACAGGAGTGAGATGGCAAACGACAGCCAGGGCAAAGTGAGCGTAAAGCAGGGAAGTCTGGTATCCTGCTAATCCCCAAGAGCCACCCAGGCCCCAAACTTTATTCTTTTTAAACCCTCAGGAGCCTGCAGCAAGAGTTGGTGCCTTCCAAGCTCCTCATGGCACGGTGCTTGTCATGCTACACCCAGGGCCCTATTTTTGGTCGCCGTTGCTCCCCAGCACTTCCCAAATGCTCCTGATGCTGCAGGGATGAGTGACTCCCATTTCTCCCTCCCCAGCAGCCCTGCTGTCCCCTCTTGTTATTTTCGTTATTTATATTTTGCATCAGGACAGAGCAACCATGCAGGCATGGAGAAACACAACCCAGAGCCCGCTGGCGGCTCTCACCTTGTTGATGTCCTCCACGCTCTGCACCCTGAACTCGGTGAGCCCGGGCACGTAGAGCTGCCCGCTGCCGTCCGGGCACAGCTTGATCTCCAGCTTCTCCTGAGGCTCCTTCCCCAGCAGGTCCCTGCGGAGAGGGGACCCTGAGCCACCCTGCTTTGCCCCCAGACGGCCTCCTTGGTCCCTAGCGGCCGCAGGCGCTCGGCCGGCTCAGGGGCAGCGAGCCCAGCCAGGTTGCAGCAGGAGCCGTTTCCTCCCGGGCTGCTCCCCAAGCTATTTATAGCACTCGGCTCTCATTTCCCGCCGGCTTCCCGCCCGGCCGCGAGACGCACTAACGCGCAGCAGATGCGCGGCCCCCGCGCTCCACCGCCCTCTCCCACCTGAGCCAGGCCGTTCTCGCCTTTTTTTTAGTCCTCCGCTACGATCCCTCCCCGCGCCGGGCCGTTTCCGCCGGGCAGGCGGCTGCGGCGACGCCTCGGGGCCCTGCCGACCGGCGGAGAAGCCGGCAGGGAAGGCCAATGTTTCTCATTCCCCGAGCTCCTCCTTCACCGTTTCTAAATATAACGGCCGGAGAGGCCAGGGCAGAGCAGAAAGGCGGACTCCCCGCGCGGCGGTTTCAGAGCCCTTAGAGGGAAACCAGGGCAGGAGTTGGGGCGGTGGTGGGAGAGGGAGCAAACGCAGCCGCCGTTCGGACGGCCTTGGCACGGCAAAGCAGACGTGCAAGCGGAAGGTGGCCAAGGAACGGGGGGGTTGGGAGCGATCCCAGCCGAGCGCTTGGAAAGGGCGGCTGGCAGTGGGAAAAAAAAAAAAAAACACCCTTACACGGCCAAATCCACTGCCCGGAGCGCCGGGAACAAAATGTACGGCCAAGGAATAGCTGTGCAGCAGGGCCCCCGCGGCGCCGGCTCTGCCCGCCGCAGAGGCGGAGGAGCAGCGAGCCCCTGGCAAAGCGGCCCCGCGCCCCAGCTTGCCCTGCTGGCGGTCGCCCGGCTCCCCGGCCGCTACCTGAGCGCCTCGTTGTAGATCTCGGCCACGCTGACGGTGATGGCGTAGTCCCAGTCGGCCGCCTTGCTCCGCACCTCGGCGAAGAGCAGCTGCAGGGCCCGCTGGTTGATGCCGGGGTTTGCAGACGTTCCCTAGCCGGTCGGAGAGAGAAGGGGATGAATGAAATAAAAAAGCACCCTCATTACCGTTTTTTTTTTCTGCGCAGAGGATGCAACCAAGCAGAAGCAAAGCCTGAGCTGGGCACGCGCAACTTGGCCATACATCCCTGGCGCCAACAGCAGCAACAACCTGCGCTGAGTTTCCACCTGAGCCTGTTGTGCACTAAATTGCGGGCTGCCAGCAAATACTGCCCGAGGCACGGCCAGCACTCGGCTGCTCCAGCTCTGGGGTCCTTGGACCGAGGGGAGAGCTGGCAAGCGGTCACTTGGGACTGGCACTTATTCTTGTAGGGACCTGGCCACTGGCAGGATCACCTGCCTAGAGGAGCGACGGTGCCGAGACGTGGGACGGAGCAGGCAGCGCGGGACGGGAAACCGGGGAAGAAGAAGAGAGGCAAAGCCAGGCAACTTTACCTCCATCGTGTACGTTTTGCCCGCCCCTGTCTGCCCATAGGCAAATATGCAGACGTTGTAGCCGTCGATGCAGGAGGTGACCAGCGCCTGAACCTCTTGAAATACCTGTTGGGGACAGGGGAGCGTCACGAAGGCTTTGCCCGCACCTCCTGCGCTGCAGCCCCGGGTGCCGCGGCGCCAAGCAGCTCCTTCACCAGGCTCTGGCAGTGCTGCAGGAGCGGACACGGCCGTACTTACGTCCTCCTGGCTTGCTTGCGGGGGAAAGACCTTGTCCAGCTCAAAGGACACCTGCTTCCCTTTGTGCAGGAGGTGCAGCACAGCGTCGTCGTCAGGGTCAAACGTCACCGCGTTGGCTGCCTCCACGCCTTCCCCGTCCTCCTTCGTTATGGGACGGACTCGCCCAAACACGCGGATGTTGCCTTTCGGAGGAAAGCAGAGACCAACTCAGACCCCCGGTCCATCTTCTCGCCCCGGATAACCCCGCTGTCTCCACAGGCGCTGTCAAACACCGCACGGGCTTAACACAACGTCTTGCCCCACCACAGCCCCGGACCCCCGGAGATGGACAGCCAGGCCACATGCATCCAGAGAGGACCAACATGCTGCTGGCATCTCCTGCGCACCTTTGAGCCGCACCAGCTCGTTGTGACACTTCTTGCGGAGCTGCAGCTCCCTGCGGTACTTCCGCAGGAGCTCCCGGTTGGTGCTGTTCACCTCCTCGATGGCTTGTCCAATCTGCACGAGATGGGAGGCGGTCAGGACCGCCGGCATGGCCATCCCAACCCTCCCATCTCCAGAGTGCTGCAACCTCCTGCGGAGGTGGCGATGGGAGGACATCGCCTCCGGCTCCCCCACACTGCCTGGGGGGTGTCCATGGGGGCCTCACCTCCGACCTGGCGCTCCGCAGGGTCTCTTGGAGGAGCAGGGGGAAGTCGCGGACCTGCCGCTTCAAGCTGTTGTAGTCGTTGGTGAGGGTGCGGAGTGCCGGCTGCAGTGTGAGCAGGTTGGTCCGAACCCCTGCGAACACAAGGCACGCGTCCCCCCACCCTGCGCTGAGCGGAGGCCGGAGAGATGCGGCCTCCGAGCCGGGACGCTTCCCAGGGGACGCGGAGGCAGCTGCGAGCCCCGGGCGCTCAGCCGGCCACGCACGGACCCTCTGCCCGCCTCACCCGCCAGGTTCTCGTGCACCGCCTTCATCTCCACTTGAGCGCGGGAAAACGCCTCCTCGATAGCTCGGTTCTTCTCATCCTCCATGGCCTGCATTTCCTCCAGCATCTGCCCGTGTGCCCGCTCCAGCTCGGCCTCGTACATCATGATCTGGCAAGTGGAGGAGGCAGGTGGTGAGGCCGAGGAAAACACATGGCAAGGCGGCAAAGAGCGACGGGAATCCTTTCCGGCGTGCCCCATGAGCTCGGGGGTTGCCCAGCTCTCCCGCGGCGCCCCGAGTACCTGCGCGCGGAGCTGCGCAGCCGTCTTCTGTGAGCCCTGCAGCTGCTGCTCCATCTCCTTCAGCACCTGCCTCTGCATCCCCACCTGCTCCTGCAGGTACTGGTTTCGGGACTGGCTCTCGCACAGCGCCTGCTTCGCCTTGGATGACTCCACTTCCACCGTTTTGATGATGTACTGCGGGAGAACAGCCTGGACATGAAACGTTGGGGCACGCAGCAGCAAGCGGCTCCCGTGGGGCCCGGCGTGGATCCAGGGGGGTTAATTCATCAAAGATTTTACCATATTCATGTGGCCAAGCACATCACCCAGCTGGCAGCGTCACAAGCTCCAGCTCCCCACCTCCTTGCACATCTCTGAGGGCCTGGAGAGGACATCCCAGCCAGCCGGGCCCTCTCGTTTGGGCAAGTGCGACTTGCCGGGGGGTGGGAGGCCGAGCAGGCTGCCCCATGGAGCTCACCTTGACCTGCTGGGGCTGCGACTTGAGGCTGGCGATGGTCTCCTGGCTGTCGCGCAGGCGCCGGCTGAGCCGCTCCTCCTCCTCGGCTTTCTCGGCGAGGGAGTCCTTCAGCCGCAGCTCCACCTCGGCCAGGCGGTTCGTCTTCTGCTGCACCTCGAGGTCCAGCTCGGAGAGCTTGGCCCGCGCCTCCTCCACCTCCCGCTGCAGCTGCGCCAGCCGCTCCTGCAGCCTGCCGTTCTCCTGCCGGCCAAAAAAAGAAAATGCAGGGCCAAGGCTGCCGTGGTCCCATGGGGCACCGGGCACCCACTGCCACGTCGTCGCCGACCGACTCACCTGGACGTGCTCGCAGGCCAGGCACGGCGCCTGCTGCTGCCGCAGCGCCCGCAGCTCGCCCTCGCGGGCCTTCATCTCCTGCCGCAAGCGCTCGTTCTCCGCCGCCAGCAGGTCGCGGTGCTTCTCCAGGTCCGTGCCGCCCTGCGAGAGCAAAGGATGGGGTCGGAGGGGTGGGAAAAAATCACGCCGCTGCCCCTTCCGTGAGCGGGTTTCGCGGCATGGGGATGATACGCCACCGGGGATGCTCAGGCAAAGGCCCCGCTCCGAAGCGGTGCCCCGGGGCCACCACCTGTGTTGGAAAGAAATTCCCACGGAAAGCAGTGGGCCTCCGTTCCTCTCCTGCAGCCGGGTTAAACGGCAGCAGGATCAAGGGGAATGTTTTGGGTGCCCGTGCTGCTAAGCTGCCCCATCCCGCTGAAATCCCTCCGCTCCCGCCTCGAACAGCCCAGACCGCGGGAGCCTCCCACGGGGGAAAGGCTCAGCCTCAAAGCGCTCACCAGCTCCGAGCGGAGCCTGCTGATTTCCTCGGCTTGATCCAGCAGATTCGCCTTCAAATTTTCAACCTGGCGACACAGGCAGGGTTAGCCAGCGGGTTCGTTTCGTCACCGCGCAGCAGCAGAGACTCGTTCCCGGCAGTGATTTCGTCCCTTCCGCGCAGATTTATTCCCTCCACGGAGCACCCAGCTGCACCGCGGGGAGCTCCTCGCCCCCACCTTCCGCCGCCGGCGCTCGACCCTTCTCTGCCCGGCTTCGCCCTGGTTCCCCCAAGGACAGTTTCTCCTCCAAACGCGCCGGATCGCACCTTTGCTACACCTTAATTTTCTGCTTCTCTATGAGAGCCTGATTCACATGAGCTGACGAAAAAGAGTGTTAATGAAAGGCTTGCTTCTCAGTTAATTTGTCCACCTTGAGTATTAGCAGAAACCATTATTAAAGAAATAACATCTGCTCCGGAGAAAAAAAAAGACCTATCCACAATTGCGTTTAAGGAGCCAGAAACAGCTCATCCTGCCCTTGCAACAGAGCTTTGCTTTGCCTTCTCTTTTGTTGTTGCTTTTTCCTTTCTAGGAAAGTTGCCTTGGAAGAAAGAGGGCAAGCAGAAGCTCTTCAAGGAGTGGAAGTGTCACAGGAGGATGCTCCCAGCCACACCACCACATCTGCCCGGACAGGCCTGCTCAAAACCAGGTGGATTTTAGCAATCCCGGGTTTTTTTGCGCGTGAACTGCCTTCAGTTTGCGTCTTTGCTCCTTCCCTCCCTGCTGCAGAAGGCAGAGAGGCTGCGGAGAAAAAGATGACTGCAGTTATTCAAATTAACTGCTGCAGCTACCGCTGCAGCTGCATCGCGGGAACTGCCGGGTTTTCCGTCGCAGCGGTCACCCGCGTGCTTGATGCCTCGCCAAAGGCACCGGCCTCACCCCAGGCCCTTTCTGCCTGAAAACCCGCGCCAACCGTGTCCTCCCCACGCTTCCCTCCCAGTTCACCCCAAATCCCTGCTCCGGCCGCAGGAATCGGGGGCCTCCCCGAGGCTGGTGTGCGGAGGAGGAGAGGGTCGGCACGGGAAGCCGCGACGCACTTCAATCCCCCCGCCGAAACCGGGAGCAGGATATTGCCCCATCCGTGTAGCCAGCCTTTTATAAACAACCGGGCCACCGTGGACCATAATTTAGAAACTGCTGATTTATAACAAATGCAAACGCGCTCGCATTGTGCTGTAATTAATTAGGAGCGGTTAATTACGCCACTCCTGCCCGGAGCTGCCAGAACGACTGGCGGACGGCGCGCGGCCCCGGCGCGGCGCGCTCCACCGGGGCACCGCCAGCAACCACGGCCCCGACGCGAGTTTTACAAGGCAAGTTTCACGCACTCGAGGCTACGAGCCCAGCTCCAAAGCAAAGCTGTTCCCTTGCCGAGCATTACGAAAGCGCCGCCTGGAACGTGGCTCCCGCGCTCGAGCCGGGGAGGGAAAGCGAGCACTTAGCGCGCTGGCACCGGCTAACCTGTCCGCCCAGCTTGTTTTGGAAAAATGCAGTTTCCAAACGCAGCGAGTTAGATGATTAAGATATATAAAAGCATTAACGTCCACATAGCTTAGCTCTTACTGCAACGCCTCACATGCCTCCCTCGCTGCAGGTCGGCTTATGGCTTAAAATAGCGTTCGGAGGGGGGAGCAGCAAAGACCAGAGCCAGGAATGTTTTAGGAAAGCCTCCGTGCCAGCAAACCGAGCTATCTCGCAAGCGACCATGCACCTAGGAGCCCGCCTCACGCGCTTCCAGCCGCAGGCACGTCCCGCCGCCGTATGCGCTTTCAAAGCAGCACTTCCGGAAGCTCGTAGCCAAACACTCATTTAAACAGAAAAAAAAAAAGGAGCAGGGAGCTGGGAAGGCGGTTACCAGCAGTACGCCCGACATCAGCAAAAAATCACACCGGAGAGGAGCGACTCATCTCTGCTCCCCAGTGCCGGGGAGAGGAGGAGCCGCTCCAGCGCTACCTGAGCCTCGTGGGGCACCTCCGGACGGATCCTGCTCTCCGGAGGGGACAGGGACTCTTTGGCGGCTCCATCGGGCGCGAGCTGTGGCCCTGCCATCCACGAGCCTTTGCGGTGCCGGCTCGGGTTTCGCTCCCAGCCGCACTGGGGAGTCACCAGCCTCCGCCAAGCTGCCGCCCGCCGCTGGCTCACGGAGGGCCGGATCCTGCCTGCGCTCCCAGTTGTGTCACGCAGACTATACCGACCAAATCCAGGACAATTACAGCCACCTTTTCGACACCAGTGGAACAAGCAAAACCTGACTGTAATAGCTCCCACAACATCCACAGGCAAATGCTTTTATTAGCAGCCTGTATTTCAATCTCCCTGCACGGGAAAAGGTCCTCACACCGAGGGACACGTCTGTATTGTTACAGTAAACGTTTGGGCATTTGCTTGTAAAGGCTGCAAAAGGGGGTTTATCCTCAAAGGCAAGGCAAGGTTTTTGTACCGGCTCAAACATCTGTTACTCTCCACTTGATGCAATCCACTCCCTTAGCCACTTTCTCCTTCTTAAGCAGACGATACTCTTCTTTAACGTTCACTTTTTCCTTCCTGACTTTCGAAAGTCGCTAGAATTTATGTGTTTGGTCGGTTTTACAAGCTTATCCTGATAGGCCTTTCTCGCACCAGGGGAGGACTGATAATTGCACTAAGAGCTCTACTTCCAGCTCTCCTGAGCCTGCAATGCCCAGTCCTTACAGGCCATGTCACATCAAAGGACCTGTAAGCATCTGCCAGCGTTGCCGGAGTGTCACAATAACGTCAATTAGGCGGTTACAGCCATCGCGAGGAAGGCACAACGCTGCTTGGCCGAGCGTTGGGTCAGCTGAAGCCAGACAGGCAGCCACGAGAGGAGCTCCAAATATTCCAGCTCCCAGATCCCTGCTCTCATTACTATGCATCCGAGCTGACTGCAGCAGGCCAGCCGAGCAGATGCTCCGTGCTGTTTGTCCACGTCCTAAACGCCTTTCAGATGCATCCCTTGCTAACGGTGTCGCCTCAGGCATTGCATGCAAGCACATTCAAAATGCAGCACTCAAACCGAGCCACAATTTACGCCTGGAATCCTTGACTGTACCTCTCTTTTTTCCCCCTGCCCATCCTTCCCCTGCCCATGCCATACCTGGCCTTGCAGCTGGACGGACACAGCGATTTCTTCGTTTTCCCGGGTGGAGAGTTTCTCCTGCAGAGCCAGCAGCTCCTGCTGCAGCCGCAGCTTCTCCTCCTGCAGGTGAGCCATGGATTCGACCATCTTCTGGATCACCGGGAACTGCCGCGCTCCTGGCAGGCTGGCGCGTTTCCCGCTGTAAAGCCTCCCACCTGCAACGGGAAGAGCATTCAACACAAAGGCAGAGCAGGTCGGGGAAGCCTGCCTTGATGGGGAGTGGGGCACCAGCCTCCCAGCACAAACATAGTGGGTTTGGCCGAATGAAGAGTCCCCACGCAGGCTGCAGTGATGTGGATCGCAGGAAACAAGACTGGCAGAAATACTGCCCGTCCAGGGATGATCTACCACCCTTGCAGAAGTATTGCCCATCTGAGGACTATCTACCAGCCTTGCAGAAGTACTGTCCATCCAGGGATTATCAACCACTCTTGAAGAAGGATTGCCTGTCCGGGGACTATCAACCACCCTGCAGAAGGACTGCCCATCTGGGGACTATCTACCACCCTTGCAAAAGTGTTGCACGTTGGGGGGACTATCTACCACCCCTGCAGAAGTATTGCATGTCAGGGGACTGTTGACCACCCGTACATGCTACAGATGTGTTTAAGCATGTGTAGAATTAAAGTTGAGGTATCCAAGGGGCCAGTGGATGAAATCCCGCTTCTTCAGCACGTTAAAGAACAGTCTATATGCATAATGTCAAGCTCGCTCCCAGACCGAAAAGGCTATGGAGACCAATGACGGGCGGGGAGCCGCATCCCAAGCACCGCGACGCAGACCGTGGCCGGCTGGAGCAGACCAAGGTGCAACACCCGAGAAGCCACAGTGGCGATATGCCACGGGTTTAGGGCTAAGAGAAAGAGGGGCTCAGCTCAGAGCCTCACACAGCCGGTGTTTGAACTTGCGTTTCGGATGGGAGGTAGCTGCATGATTTCCCGTGACAGGCCTTCTTTGCAGTTGCATCTAACTTGCCCACATGCGATGGCTCGGGAGGGACTATCAGGGACCAGCCCTGCATCCTGCATCAGTCCTCCACCCTCAAAACAGCTCAACACACGCTAGCAAAGCGTCCCGTTCCCCTCCCTGGACGGGCTCTAGAGGCAACAACTACCTGGCTAACATTTGCAGCTTCAGCAGATGCCGCAGCAGATCTGCAGATGCCAGCAGAAATGCTGGGCACCTAATGCCATAAAGCACAGTATCTGCTGGGGAGTTTTTTGCACATTTTTGAAGTGTAGGAAGAAACACCACACGTAGATGGCTAAAAACCCAGTTAGGAAGCCAAGCTCTCAGCACATGCGGATGGTCAAATGGAGGTTGGCCGTGCAGCCCCAGTCGGGCCACCGTGCACGTATGTGTTATGACACAGCCCAATTACATGACGAGATGCTCTGCTTTCTACGGCGCTGCCACCTCACTCAGATAACAACTGCCTTTACTACATCACTCTGATTCATCCCCGGAGCCCAATATCCTTTTTTCTGAATGAGCAGGTGCTTGTGGAAAGATGGTATGTGATCATGTTATTAAAGACTGCATCATAACACAGAAATATAATGGAAGCCAAATTAAAATTATATAGGTACCCTGAGCAGCAATGTTGCCTAATCTGTGTGTGTTTGGCTTTATAACCTGCCTAGTATCATTTTAAACAGTTTTCTGCGTGCATTATAGTCATCGCGGCTCACAGAAGCCTACCTGGATGTACATCAGAGCCTGCAAAATTAATCCTTAAATTACTCGGTAGTTCCCAAGAAAAAATGAGCTGGCCCTGACTCATTTCCAGTGTGGGGGTGAGGCTCCACGGCAGCGGGAAGAGCGCCTCGGCGCCCGCACAGCCAGCCGCCAGGACCACAGCTGGACCGCGGCCCCTTCCCCTGCCCTGAATTTAATCCGCGGCCCCCAGGAGCGGCACCGTCCCCAGGTCTGAACGGCAAAAGGTGACGCTGGGAGTTATCTGGCTCTCTGCCACAGCTGATGCTACCCGCTTTATATAAAATGTTTGTAACACAAGAAGCTGGCTTGGCTGCAGGACTTCATTTGGCACAAGCCACAAATAGCTGTGCCTTCTGTTTTAAAACATGCTCGCACGAAGCAGACTTGTTCTATGTTTAAGGGAGCCAGCAGAGAGGGCAAAAATATCAAAAGAGGCTGAAAAAGAAATGCACAAAACCCTCCCCGGCCTCCCCCCGTTACCTGGTTTCTCGAGGCTCATGGCGGGGGCTGCCGGCGTGTCCCGCGGCGGGGGCCGGCGGCTGCCTTCCTCCTGCCGCGGCTGCCCCTGGCGTGCCGCCTCCTGCAAAGCCTGCGCCGGGGACAAGACACGCGGCATGGCATCACCGCCCGAGAGCCGCGGGGGCGGGCGCCGAGACCACGCACGACAGTGTCTGGCGGAGCGTTTCGGGAAGGAACGAACCGGGGGGAGGTGGCAGAGGACGAAAGAAGGGAGACTTTCGATATAAGGAAAGAAAACCAACGAAAAACCAACAAAAAAAGTGCTCGGTCATGGTGCCGGTGGGTGACCTAGTCCTCACGCGCCGGGTGGTTTAGTGATCACAGTCAGGAGGGTCGGACTCAGACTGGCGAGAAAGGGGAAGAAAAATGAGCGTAGCCAAAATTAAATTGGACAGAGCAAATCAGAGTCAGGAGCGAGGCATTAAATCATAGATTGCTCTACCCCATCTACATCGGGCTCAGGACAGAATTACTCCTCCTGCTACCTTTCAGGTTGTTTGTCCCACTTAGCTTCAAATGACCTAGGCATTGGGTCTCTGCGACTCTCCAAGGACGATTACACCTCGTTCTGGGAGATTTTAGCGCCAGGAAGTTTCGATGATGCTTGGCTTTAAAAAAATCTCACAGATCCTCTCTTTGCCAGTTGCTTAGGCCCCGCAAAATATTGCTGGATGGTCATTTACCTCCACCCTTCAGTGTAGTTTTGTCGAGATAACCTTATTTTCCATCCCCTCGATCATTTAGCTTTTGTCTGTGTTCTCTCCACCCTGCCCTAGAAAGCCCCTGCATTGCACGCAGGGTGGAAGGTGAAGTCCTCGTGCCGCCTGGCACTCTGGACTTCTTTGGCACGTCGAGCCAGCCGCCGTGACAGCCAAACGCCTCCCGCCCCGGTGCTCCGCACTGGCAGGTCACACGGCAAGCCGATTCCTGGTTCGCTCTCCAAGGAGCAGTCAATGCCACAAAGCCCCAGGCAGAGGCACCCGATCAGACGGAGCACCATCTCCAACGCGGATAAATCAAGGAGGAGGGAGAGGAATATAGGGAAGGTCAAAAATGCATGCATCTACCCTGTAATTCTACGCTCAGTGGCTTGCAGGGGAAAAAAAAAATCTATTTTTTCTATGGTAGAAAAGGGCTGGTGGCACGCTTTCCCAAAGGAAAGCCACTCATTAGCTGAGGCTGCATAATTCCTCCCTAACCCCAGTCAAAAGTTCCTTTTCTTACTTATATCTTATCTAGGAGCACGTGGCATCATTCCACCAGCAAACAATGTCAAAGAAATAGGTCTCACGCGGGCAGAGGGAGCCCAAGCGGTGAATGCTCATTACAAGCGAAATGTTTCTGAATGCAATTTGGAAGGGGGCAGCACAAGCCACAGAGAGCAGCCAAGACCGGAGAAGTTGCATTTCTAAGGTGCCCTTCATTTGAAATTCTAGAAGGCTTTTGCTGACGGGAATTCATTAAGGTTTTTTCAAGGCTAGCGTGAGATAACAAGGTATTTTCCTTCCTTTCAAAGGAGCAGAATTTAAATGGTTTGCCTGAAGTCCAAAATGACCTGGTGGCAGCAATGTAAACAGCATCCAGGTGTCCTGACACTGTCCCCTGTTGTAACCTGCCCCACACCCGATCGATCGGCAGCCCAGGGTTTGAGGCAGAGCGTTTCCTTATCTCCCTCCTGCTCCAAATTCCTGTTCTTACGCGAGTCAAGAAAAGCCATAGCAAATGGCCCCGTGGTCCGTTCCCCTGCAATTCGGATGCCCTTAAAACTTTCCAGGGAGGAAAGCCCTGCAGGGCTCACCCCGGTGCCTCCTCCGGTCCCGCGGCCCTGCACTGACAGCAGGGAACTTTTAAACCACCTTTTAAGCCCAGGGGGCAGCTCAGCAAGGACACGGGTCCTTCACTGCAGCCCAAGCGCATCCCGTCTCCCTGAGCTCCATCCTTGAGGCGGCCGGCAGCAGCGGCCAGGCTCGGCTCCGCGCCCGAGCAGCGAGGCGCGACAGCGGGAACGCGCCCTCGTGCTAAGTCGCCCTGCACCCTGGCTGGGTGTAAAATTTAGGTGGCAATCACCCCTGTAGACATGCAGCTGGGGACGCTTGGACGCTTGCAACCGGTCCCCACCGGGTGTCGGTGGAGAGAGCAGCACGGTTTTGGTCCCCTGGCTCTATCTCCGCTGGAGCAAGCGTTTCTTACCTGCAGGGTCAGGCAGAGACTGTGCGGACTTGCAGCCTCCGGCCAGCTCACGCTGAGGATTTTCGGCTGGACGAGAGCAGGCAACGCGGGAACTGGGGCGGAGGCGGCCTCCTCACTCACGCCAAGGGAATCCTGCCCACGGCCTGAGACAGAGCAGAAAGCGCCGCTGCACACACCAGCCGTGGACGGACGACCGCCCGGGAGGGACGCAGCCGTTGGGCCGACCCAGCCTCGCTCGGCAAACCCACCTCCCTCGCCCCGCTCCCAACCCCACGCCGGTGGGGTGAAGCCAGCATCGAAGATGCCCCAGCTCGCGGCTGACAGCATCGCAAAAAACCGAGCGCCGTAGGAAGATTCAGCATTATTACAAATGCTGGCGAGGCTGGTGGGCTGCACGGGGGAAACCAGCCCGGTGGACCCTGCCCGCGCGAGCTCACGCCGTCACCTCCAAACACACTCATTCGTCACGCCACCGAACCCAAAGGGACACGTAGCCGGGGCCATAGCAGCTCTTCTTGTGCCCTTTGGACCCAAGTGGGAGGAAACCAGTATCTCAGGGAACTTTTTCCCTGGCTGCGTGCTCCGTCCAAACCACTCTGCCTGTGATGCATGTTGCCACAATCTCATCCCCCCCCGCCACACTCGCCCTCAGCACCAGCCACAATGTGAAGATTTGACCTGGGAAAGCCTCATCGAGCGACTGGTTTCCACCGGGGGTTTCGCTGCCGGCAGCCCGGGCCCACTGGGGACATGGACAGTGCCAAAACCGGACTGTGGGCATCGCCCCGTCCACCCGCCTCCCGCGCACCACTGGTCCCCAGGCCTCCCACCTCGCCGAGAGAGCCGCCTCGTCGCTCTGCGCCTCTCCTTCCCGGCCTGTCGCTAGCAACAACGACATTACACCCGTGCTGGGAAAAATCAGCATTTTGGCGGCACACGCAGAGCCCAGCGTACGAGCTGAGTGTGGGCAACTTGTCCCCCTCCGTCCCCCCTCAGCTGGGAGGCCCTGGGCAGAGGGAAGCCGCCGCGGACACCTCCTCCGGGCTCGGCCCCGGCCGCCTAATGAGACAGGAATGTGCCCGGGCCACCGGGCAGAGAGGAAGCAGCGAAGAAACCCCATTTTCGGGGTCTTTGATGCCGACCGGTTGCACCGCCTCGCAAAGGCACGTCCGTGGTCGCTGCTGGCTGGGGCAGCCCCGCAGCGCCGGGGAGGAAGCAGCCCGCAGATAAGCCACTGCCAGCGCTCGGGAATGCAAACAGCGAAGCCAAAGAGCCCGAACAGTTTCAAGCTGTCCTTTTTTCCAAAATCCAGTGCGCGGCCCCTTCTCCCGCCATCCTGCCGGTGACCCTGGCGCCGGGAAGCGGCCGGCACAGACGGAGGCGGTAACGGCTGCCGCCTCCCGAGCAGGCGGCGGCAGGTTTGGACAAGCAGCTCGCGGCTCGCCTGCCAGGCACGGCGGCGGCGGCGGGAGAAAGCGCTCGGCTGAACTCACCCCCACGGCCAGCGCACCGCGGCAGGCTGGCAAACCCTCCCGAGGAGCCGGGACGAAGGCCGGCAAGGGCCGCGTGGGCTGCCTGCCACGCGTATCGCTCCATTTTCCTCCACACATGTTAAATTTTAACCTTTCTGCCCAGGTTGCTCCCCGGAAAGGGGGCTCGCTAGCACTTTGCAGCAGCCGGGAGGAGGCGAGCGGCACCCCGGGGTGCTCAGCCCCTGGTTACCTATGCGCCGGCTCCCGAATCCGTTTCTCAACGCCTCAGCTCTGACATCTGGAAAGAAATGCGAAAAATGCGGGCTTGCTGGTTCTCCGGCGAAGTGTGAGAAAGGGCGTGAGCGAGGGAGGCTGAGCCTGCAGGCAAGGGCCGGGCCGCCCGCGACACTCACCCGCCGCGGGAAGGTCCTTCTTCGGCCACGCGTCGCTCGCGGAGGGTCCCAGCTCCCAGCTCAGGCGGGAGGTGATCATGGCACGGGGGGCCCGGGTGCAGCGGCAGCTCGGCGCCTACGGACCAAGGGCAAAGAAAGACATCGCCGGCTGCCTTGGATTCGAGCTGGAGATATTCAAAAGCCCAGAAGACTGTATTGCAGCAAACCATGGCAGCTGTAATGTCCCTGACTTGCTTCCTAATCCCACATAAAGTTGCATCTTTCCAGCTTTTAGGAAGAAAAACCCAGAAAACACTAAGCTTGCAAAATGCACCCAGTGGATGTTACATAAACTGTGCCTGCAATTAATTTACTCATTTCTGTATCCTTTCCGGACTCCTCCAGAGGCTGAATGTGATTTATTTTTTTTTAAACTTCAGGGCTGTGCACTCCCTGGGGCAATACCAAGCGCAGGCCAGGCAGCCACCACCAGCCGCTTCCCGGCTCGCTACGCGCCCGAGTTTTTAGCGCGGACCGCTCCGATCGGCCTCTCCGGGCAGCAGGCTGCAGACGAGCACCGGGGCACGGGCCGCCCCGCCGCCGCCCGGGCCCGGTGTCTGCAGCCCCGGGCAGCTGCTGCCGCCGCAGCGGTCACTTGTTGCTCGCTGACCCGGCTGCTGCGCTGCCGCCTGCTCCCCGCCGGCCGCCCGGGCGGACCGCGGCCCCGGCACAGGCGGGCATCGCCGCCGGGCGGCTCCGGTCCGGCCCCGGTCCCGGTCCCGGTCCCGATCCCGGTCCCGGTCCCGGTCCCAGCCCCGGCACTAGACCCGATCCCGATTCCGATCCCAGCCCCGCCATTGGTCCCAGTCCCGATCCCGCTCCTGGTCCTGGCCCCAGCCCCAGTCCTAATCCGGATCCCGATTCCGATTCCGATCTCAGTCCTGATCCCGATCCTGGTCCTGGCCCCAGCCCTGGTCCCGATTCCGATTCCGATTCCGGTCCCGATCTCGGTCTCGTTCCCGGTCCCGATCCCTATCCCGGTCCCTGTCCCGGCCCCAGCCCCGATCTCGGTCTCGTTCCCGATCCTGGTCCCGATCCCGGTCCCAGCCCCGGCGGCTCCGTGCCAGCCCCCGCGGACAAAAGGAGCCGCAGCCGCGGCCGGGGCCCGCTGCCCCGGGGCCACTCACCGGGCGCGGCGGCGGCAGCAGCGGCGGCAGCAGCAGCGGCAGCAGCGGCGGCGGCGGCAGCGGCGGGGCGGCCGCCCCATCCCCGCCCTCCCGGGCCACTTCGGCAACGGAAATGAGGAACTCCTCCCCCGGTGCTCGTTGCCATGGAAACCCCCGAAAACCCCCGGCGGGCGGCGGAGGCGGGCCTCCCTCCCCCCCCTCCCCAAGCGGCGGCGGCGGCGGCCGGGGCGGGCGCGGCAGCGGCAGCGGCAAGCGGGGGGGGCACCGCGGCGCTGCCAGCCCCGGGGAGCCCCCGCTGCAGCCCCCGGGCTCCCCCCCCCGGGGACATGGGGGCCGCCAGCTCGGGGGCAGCTGCCCCAGCCCGGTGCCCTCCTGCCCGTCCAGTCCGGGCCCGGCACACCCGGCACCTATAGCGAGGCCGTCGCGAGCCGAGCAGATGAAGGCCGGATGAAGGCAGATGGGCCGTCGCGTTGGACCCCCATCCCAGCCTTGGGTCACCCTAGCTCGCCGCGGTGATAAAAGAGCCGCAAGCCATAACAAAGTGCCGCTTAACGCGGCGCGTCAGCCCGAAGGTGCCCTGGGCGCCGGTGGCCTGCGCGCCTCCTCTTTGAGGACCAAAAATTTTTGGCCTTCCTCCCCAGCGAGCCCTCGCTGGCAGAGCTCCGCTCCAAAATGCCGTCGCAGACCAGCTGCGCTTGCACAGGGCCGGAGAGCAGGCTGCCAGCACAGCCGGCAATTTCCCCTCCTTTGCCCCAAAACGCCACCTGGAAGTGGGTATGGAAGAGCTCGGCACGAAAAGGTGCAGACGGGGTCGAAGCGGCTGCTGGTTCGCGTGGGGAGAGGGAGCACAGGGCCGCTGGGCAAAACGCTCATCTCCTCCGTGGGGAAAAATGAGAAGAATGTGGACAAAGCACCCGCACGTGGACCCCGCCGCCCGGCACCGAAACGGTTTGGTGGGGACTCGGCTTGCCCGGGGCAGGCAGAGCGGAAAAATAAATTCCAGCTTCTCTTTGGCCCGTCTCCTCCCTCCTTTCCTTCACGACCTGATCAGACGCCTGGCGCTGCCCACTCACATGTCATCTGGTGGTTCGTTAACCCCGATCTCCCAGGGAAAACTATTTCTATCCTGTGCACGTGAAGCAAGCAGCAAAATACGGCTTGAGACCTCTCAAAGGGCTTTCTGACCGTGAATGGAAAGGCTCCTGTATTCACAAATAAAACGTTGTTTCGGATATATTTATATACATTTCCAGCGCATGGTTTATATCTGTCTATATTACACATCTAATTATTATGTTAATCTCTGATTTGGGAGGCGCACGTTACTCATGGTTTGTTAATGGTAATTAACTGGCAATACCGGATATTTCCCACAACAAAATGTAAATGGGCATCTGCGGCGGCAGTAGGCACCCACGTGCTGCCAGCTCACTTCCATCTGCCCACGGCTGGCAGTGTTGCCTGCCGATGGAAAACCGAGGGTTACCCGCAGAGCTGCGGGCGCCGGCATCCCTCTCCCAGCGGAGGTGTTTCCAGCCACGCGTGGGAACCGGGAGCCTGGGGGGATGCTCGGCGCCGGGCAGATGTGGGCATAGGCTTTTCAGCTGGAGCTGGCACGTTTGCCCGCCGGAGCCCCTCGCTGAGCTGGGGAGCAGCTCGCCTCTGCCTTGCAAGACGTGCGGAGATGCCCAGCTGGACAGCCCCGCCGAGAAATGCCCGCTTTATAACAGAAGTCTTGTATTGTGGAGAAGAAAAAAGCACTGTCAGCCAGTGGAAAGCAGTGAATGTGCTGCCTTCATGTGCCAGAGAATTAAGCTAATGCCTCCTTTCCCTCCCACACAGCCCTACTAAATCACAGACTTTCACTGACTTCTCTCGGGCGGTTTAGGGAGCAGGGTTCAGCCTCGCTCACTCAGCTCCGGCTCCATCCCAGCACTTCCCCCCGCCCAGAGCAGCACTAAGAGCAAAATGAGCCCCCGAGCTGGCTTGGGTCCGCTCCATCCCCTGCCCCGGGGCCGGCAGAGAAGTAGGCATGGAAAGGAAAAAAACACATCCGAGCTCTGGCTCTGCTCAGCGCTATGAGCGGCTCGCGTAATCGCCACCCTGCCTTTCTGCCGCAGCTCCCTCGCTCCAGCCGTTCGTCCTAAGCGCCCGCCTCCCTCTGCGAGCGTCTCCTGGGCAAGTGCTTAATCTGCAAGCGGCATTTTGGCGGGGTGCAGCCGCCTCTGCGGAGTGGGCAGCGCGGCGGCAACACCCGGAGAAAGGCGCCGAGGCTCTGCAAAGCGGCAGCGCCTCCCTCCCTTCCTTCTCCGCCGGAGCTTTGCCTCCCGTTTCCAGCACACTGCCCTCTGGGTGGCTGCGCAGGCATGCACACGGAGCTATGCGTCCACGTAGGCCCTGACCAGCAAAGCACGAGACGTATATCTGCGCGGCGTAATGCGGTACTCGGCAAAGACGCGGCAGCTATCCCTGAGCAAGCTGAACGCCGGTGCGGCATGATGCCCTGTCCCCAGCTTCTCGGCGGGGCTGATGGGTCCAGGCGGCACGTGGGGTGACGTGTCCCCACGGCTCGTGGTGGCACCCGCGGGAGCGCACAGCATCTCGGGTGCCTGCCGGCAATGCCTGTTCTCGCATTACCTTTTGCAGGACCCTTTCCTCCGGTAAGATAAACCTGCATCTCCTCCCCAAGCCGTACGTGGAAATACAGGCGGCGGACGCGGGGCTTGCAAGCTGAGGAAACCTTCCCCATACCCTCGATATAAATAACCACGCCACTCCTACGCTTAAAATTATACCTCAGCTTGAGTGTGTCGCCAGGCTGCGGCTGCGATACGGCCCACTTCCCATAACACGGGGCACAAAAACTCCTCAGGCTGGGCTAAAGCATCATAAATCTGCTGCCAGCAGAAGGGGAGTCTCTCGTACGCACCTTATGCAGCACAGACAGCTCTGGCACGGCTACGAATACAAAGAGAGGGGAAACAGTTAGCTGGGGATGATTTGCACAAAGATCCCCTTCTCCACGCAGTTCATTCGGCCAGGTTTGACATAGTATTGGCGCGTGGCAGGTCACCTTATGGGTCCCAATAGCAACCGTAACGCTGCGTTGTCGTTGACTTAATTTATGAGCTGCAGGGGTAAAATCATGCTTATACGAAGTACTTTAACCGGGAAGTAATTTCCTGCCTTTCAACTGCGACGGGTTTTTCTTGGTATTGCAATTACGCGAGGCGCATCAGTTGTATCAGTCACAGTGAAAAAGCCTAAATTAGCAAGGCAACAAGGCATCTGTGCGAGTCCCTCGGTTCAGCGAAGCAGCTCGGGGAATAGGCAGGGCGTAGGGTCAGATACGCCGCCGGATTCGGGCGCCGGCCGCTGCTAGTGTTGGAAACGGCGGGACCAGCCCCCCACCACGAGGGCGGATTTGGGGAAAGGAGGGTTAGCTATTGCTAAGCGGAGGGTTTTCCAAGGGACCCAGCACGTGCGGCAGCGCCTAGGCCAGCGGAGCGTTTCCGGGTGGGAGAAAGCATCGCTTTCCCTAAGGGAGCCTAACGAAAGGGGCGTTTCGCTCGAGGGGCCATCGGAAACGCCGCCGTCTTCAGCTGGCATTTGGCCCCTATGCGCGACAGGCAACCGTAGACCCCCTCCCTTGCTCTGTTTGCAAGGCTTGACCTAACCTGGCTGGCATAAGCCCAGCTCGGCCAGCGCTGCTCCCGCCTCCGCTCCCTCCTGCAGCTCGGCTTTCCCAGCCGGCGCCCGCCGTGGGCTTAGCCTGCAGCGGCTGCCGACAGCGCCGCAGGTATTTTTAGCCACGCCGCTTTGCAGGCGGCCGAGAGCGGCGATAACCGCTGTCGCTTCGCTGCCCGAAGCCCCCCCGGCACGTGTGCTTTCCCAGCTGGGTGCAAAGCAGCCTCCTGCAGCCGAAAAGGCGGCAGAGCGGCGTGCAGCCGCTCTCTCTCTCCTTTTCTCCTTGTTTTTCCCCCCTTCCTCGCTGACGCAGAGAAATAAGGTAGCTGCTAAGGCAGGGAGGTTAATGCGCGTTTCACCCGCCCGAGGCAGCGCGCTGGATTAAGGGGAGCGCCAGCAATCGAAGCGCCGCGCTGCTTGGCGCCTTGCGCGGGAGCCGGCCGCTCTGCCCCGAGCAAATATTTAACCTACATCTGTGAGACCTCCGGGGGAGTGAAAACCCTGGCAAAAATTTAACTCTCCCTCCCCTCCCTACGAGCGATGCCATCGCCGGGCCAGGAGCTGCAGGCAGGCGCGTACCTGGAGCCCCTGGTGCATTTAGACGGTCCTTGGAGAAAATTCCCACCGGCAGAATCAGGCGTAATGCGAATTTATCCCTAGAGAGCAATTAATTACAACCTAGCTCGTTATTATAATTTGGCTCCTCCTCGAGAGCCCCGAACGAGGGGGTTTCTTGGCGTCGCCCAGGCAGGGTTGGTCACAGCCTGCGGAAAATGATTAGCAAAGTCGTAACCCCCCCACATTCCTGCCTCGCTGTTTCGTGCAGAGATATCTAAGCTCTTTAGCAAGTTTTAATTAAGCCCTAGCAGGCTCCGGAGAAATTTGTACTCATCTGAAAGTGCGCACACGGAATTAATTAAGCCCGGTGGCTCCGATCCGGCGCTGGGGCCGTTTCGGAGGCGGCGCGGGAAGCAGGTCGGGGAGGAGGAGCAGGGTTGCACCCGCGGCGCTGGCAGCAGCCTCGGGACCGCGGCGATTTGGGCAGCCGGGGCCGCCAAACCCTCGGCCTCCCGCGCCCCTCTTACCTCCCTTCGCTCTGCAGCGTGTTTTGCAGTCGGCCACCGCTCATAACGCGCAGCCTTCGAGGAAGCGCCCGCAGCTCGCCTGCTAAAGGCATTAATGTTTCATGGCGTCAAGCGAGGCCGGCTCCTGCTTAGCAGGCGCTTCTTGGAAACCGGGCTAAGAATAAGTGCGAGATGTCGCCGCGGAGGCTCAAAGCGCCCCGTGATACCACCGAGGCCGGGAGACGCTGGCGCAGACCCTGCGTGGGGGCAGCTGGATGCAAGTACATTCGACCCAAGACATTTTAACCGGCGAATAAATCATCAGGCCGCAGCGGGAGGCTCAGTCTGTACCAAAACCCCCAAGGAATTGGGATTTTTTCTTTTTTTAGCGCTTCGCCACCCCTGCCGCTCGGAGCCCCTCGGAGCCCGGATCAGCCGGTGGCACCCAGCGCTTTGCTCCCGCTGGCTCCGAGGGTTTCTTCCGCAGCAGCAGCGATGCTCCTTTAAAAAACACGCTCTGCTCTCGGGAGCATCAGCTATTTTTAGTGCCCCCCCAAAGGGTGCTTGGCTTTGGAGAGGAAACGGAGCAACAGCTTAATTAATAGTCATGAATAATTTAGAAATCAGGGTTTGGAGGTGGCGTAAGGGGCTGCAGCGGGCTGCAAGGGCGCGCGGCCGGCACTAATAGCAGCCAGCGCGTTTAGGGACTTGCACAGCTCATTAAATACCCAGGTCAGATTTGCAGCTCGCACGAATTTGTGCAGGGACGCGTGAACCCCGCGGCACCAAGGCAGAGCAGGCAGAGCCTCGGCGGCGAAGGGGAACTGTTTCCGCGGCCCCAAAATCAACGCGCCCGCCGAAAACGTTGCGGGGGGGATCCGTAAGGCTGCTTTCAGCTCCTTTTCCTCCCCCCGCTGCGCGGCGGCAGCGTTCGGCAGGTTTTAAACCCGAAAGCTCGCCAGCAGGAGGGAAACGTTATCCTCCTGCCATGTATCATTTACGCCCGCGATTTATAATGGATGCGGCTGTGCCCGCAGCCTGCGCTTTGCTGTGTGGCCGCTCTGCGCGTGCCGGCAACGTTTGGGACGGTTTTAACCCTCTCTAGAGACTTCGGACCCAGCCAGGTCGACACCTTTTTAAAGCAATTGGTTGAAATGTGTTAAAAGTGGCTGCAATGAGATGGGGCTTCGTGCCTGCAGCGCGTGCAGCGGGCGCGATGTTGGGGTGCGCCTTGGCTTCGGAGAGCCCCATTTCCACTGGTGTTGCAGGGATGTCACCCTGACTTGCGGTGTCCCCACGCGTCCTTTGCCACTTGTGGCAGAGAACGGGCAGCGGGAGATGCAAACCGCTCCTTGTCCAGCACGTGGCACGGCCAGCGCTTGGCACAAGCACCGAGCTCCCCAGCGCCAGGCAGAAACCCACAGCTACGGCCCCACGTCCAACCCACAGCTACTTCCCTACGTCCTGCCCACAGCTACGTCCCTATGTCCCACCCAAAGCTACGTCCCTACGTCCTGCCCACAGCTACGTCCCCATGTCTAGCCCACAGCTATGTCCCTACGTCCTGCCCAAAGCTACATCCCTACGTCCTGCCCACAGCTACGTCCCCATGTCTAGCCCAAAGCTACGTCCCCACGTCCAGCCCAAAGCTACATCCCCACATCCTGCCCACAGCTACATCCCCATGTCCAGCCCAAAGCTACGTCCCCACGTCCAGCCCAAAGCTACGTCCCCACATCCTGCCCACAGCTACATCCCCATGTCTAGCCCAAAGCTACATCCCCACATCCTGCCCAAAGCTACATCCCCACGTCCAGCCCAAAGCTACGTCCCCATGTCCAGCCCACAGCTACATCCCCATGTCTAGCCCAAAGCTACGTCCCCACGTCCAGCCCTTGGATGCAGATGAGGATGCTGTCCCTGCCTGCGAGCCGGGGACCCTCGGGTGTAGCGAGAGCGCTCCCAAAGCGGAGAAACACGTTAAGGGTCGCAGGAGGGATCCACAAATCTGTGTGCACGCTTACAGGCAGAAGTATTTTTTGCTCACGAAACAGTGGGAAGACTAAGACCCAGGTGAGCAGGCAACTGCTACTGAAATTCATGCTCTGGAAAAATAAAAGCACAGGTTCTCCCTCCCATGCCAGTACTTCAGAGACTGCTTTCTGGTGCCACGAACCACAGGATTTTCAAATTGCAAATCAAGCTCTGGCTTCTTGCCTTGAATGGGTTTTACACCCAAACGAGGTCCTCTCCTTCTTGGTTAAGCTGGCGGAAGCTCAGAGGAGAATCAGATGAAACACCAAATTCATCGCGTTAGCCTCCAAACTAAGCCTCAAAGAAACCAGAGCCACACAAAGGTGCGCGATGATATTTTGCACTAGAGAGCGTTTAGGGTGTATGCCCAACGAACATTAAACCACCGCGCGTTTCACGGCTCTGCCGCCCGCTCGGGCATCGTGCTCAGCATCGCACGGAGAGATTTCATCTGTGTTTACAGGCAGGAACAGACCCACACCCGTATTTCTTCGTGTACGTCTCCGAGATCGGCACGAGAGGAGCGGGACGAGAAAGGTGCATTCAAGTCCTCGACACCAGGCGTTTCCCTTCAGCAATCGCTCACAACTGGCAGACCGGGGCACTGCTAAGGAAAATCCTTCTCTCCCAGCTGCTGCGGCATCGCCGATCTGCTCCCTAAGGCCGGCTGCTTTCCTGGGAGAGAGCTGGCGACAGCTTTGGCTACGATTTGCAAATACTGCAATGCAGCCTCCAATGCAAACCTTCCCTTACGCTGCAAACTGGGACCGACTAGCGCTCATGCTACTGGGCTTTTTTTTCCATGCAAGTCTTCCTGTGTTTGGAGGTTTAGACTGGTGTCTAAACGAAAAAGGTGAAAAACAAAAAAGCAAATCTTAAAAGCGAGCTACCCGAGCGGCGACGTCAGGGCTCTCGCCACCGTGGCGAGCACAGGGAGCAGAGCTGAAGTCACCTCCCCCCCACCCTGGGGCCCGGCAGCACCGTCCCCACCCCGCCGTCTCTTACCTGCGCGCCGGGCCGGGCCGCCTTAGCACCCGGGTGGACCTTTCTGAACCAGCCTCCGGCGCCCGGGTGGCTTCGCGGGGCGCAAGCGGGAGGGCAGCGAGACCTCCCGGCGCCACGAGCCGCCTCCGCGGCCGGCGTCTCGCCCCGTCCCTCCCTCTGCTTCTTGTCTCTGCCGAGCCAGCGGTGCACCGAGAGCCCTATCAGGGCGCTTAGCATATACATGGCAGCCCGGCGGCGGCCGGAGGGCTTGGCGAAGCTGAGGGCAGCCGAAGCCGGGACGCAGCCCGACCGGTGGGTTTTCCCGTGAGCGGCCCGCCGGCCGGTGCCGTGCGGCAGTGGGATGCACTGGGCCGGCGTGGAGGGCACGGGATGCCGCGCCGGGAAGCCTTGTCCTTGATCAAGGGCTTTTTGTCCCCCTACAAGCTCTCCAGGCCACGAGCCGAGCCCCTGGACGTCTTTCTCTTCCCTCGCCAGTGACCAAGAAACGTTTTTCCGAGGATTGTCCGCTCCCTGATGCCGCCCTTTGAGGAGTGATGAGGCTGGTTCTTAGCGCCTGCCGCCTTCCTCGGGCTCGGAAGCCCGGCGCAGATCCCAGCCTGACGTCCCGCACACGACGCGGCACCTCGGCTCTCGTTGCGATTTAGCACCGCGGAGCGCTTTCCCGCGCCACGGAGCGCTTTCCCGTGCCGCAGAGCACCTCGGGCCGGCTGCTGTCTCGGCCGAGCCGAACCCCGGGCGGCTCTGACCCATCCGCGCCCGGAGACGGAGCAAGCAGCATCCCCTCCGCTCCCATCTGTCGGTGTATTAACAAAACGAAAGCAGCTTAAAGTCCATCCCCGCCCGAGCACTGCCGGTCCCCGGCAAACTGCTGACACCAGCTCTTTATTAGCATCGACGGGCAGGTGTGTTTTCCACCCGCCTGGGACAACCAGACCGAGAAGAGATTGGGGTTCTTAGGGTCGCTCGCTCTAAATATCGGCTATAGTCGAAAGACGGGGTTTAATTGTAAAGGAGGAGGGTAGTAGCTGCGTATTTTCCCTTTGCCAGCTAAAAAAATCAGTGCCCTGCTTTGCAAACACGTAGCACCGGGCCGCGGGCATGTGGCGGGGAGGCGGGAAGGGGCTGAGCAGGGAGCGCTGAGCCTTGCAGCCACCAGCTCCGCGGGCTGGCGTCGCGCCGCGGGTTTCAGCAGCGGCCAGGAGCTCTCCCGTTCCCGGAGGAAGGAAACCCACCAGGCTCCATTTCCCGCCGGCTAATCTCCACATTCAGGCCCGAAAGGGGCTTTGTAGAAGCCAGCCGGGAACAGTGAAACCGGGCAGCTCTGCAAAGCAAACAGCGATCGGCTGCAAAGCCTTTGGTTACTGCGCTGTAGGGCGTTTGCCAAGACACACAGATCGTATCGGGCTAATTTACAAAAGAAAAAACCAACATAATTAACGTGCAGGAAAACACTTTAATAAAAGGCGCATTAAGTGCAAAAGGCGATAGCGCTGAGAGGTCAAGCCATTTTTAAACGTCGGAAAAACTGGAAGCGGGCACATCTGTCAGGCAAATCCAAATTCTTGAGCTGCGTATGTGTAATATATATTGAAGCATGTTTTCGTCACCTTTTTTAATGGGCTTTCAGGTTGCTAGCAAGGCAGTTACAAAGTCCAGACGTTGCCTGATGACGGGGTAGCAACATTATGTGCTGCTCTAAGCGCCTTAATGTCAGGAGTGCCAAACTCATCCGAGAGAGACTTATGCGACATTCATGTGTATGTCTTCCTCTATTTGAGGCTTAATAAAGATTTTACCATCAGGGTTTCACGCAGCCGACGCTGAAGGCAGCCGAGGCGGCTCGGCCCGGCGCCTCGCTCGCTCGCTAGCCGAACGCATGCAGTAACCATGGCAGCCAACAGATTTTTTTCACGTGATGCTGGTATTTTTGCAGGACAAAAGAGCCTCTTATCTGGACTGAGTCACTAGTCTAGTCTTCGTGCCTCCAGTTATTGCAAAAAAGGAGCGCTCCAAAGAGGAACAGCCCATGAAGATGCAAATTCAGGGTGACCTGCCGGCCAGGACACGGGAGCTGGCAGGGTGCAAGAGGTTGAACGCGCGGGTGCCGTGGTGGTGGTCCTGCTGCAGGGAGACCAAAGCGGTCCCCACTGCTTCTAAATAGCTAAAGGTGAAAAAGGTACTGGCTGCCGTCACGGCGTGCACATGCTTTAAAACTCACCTCGGCGCTGCATTTGCTCAGTAATTGCAACTGCAGAGTCTAAAGTGCGTTGGGACGTGCCGCTCCTCAACGGCTGCATCAGCATACCCACAGTCCAATTTATCCCACTTTTTCCATTTTTTTTTATATTGTCCCCCAACTACCCTTCCAGTTTAATCCAGAAACCTGTTTTTACAGTTTAACTATCTGACCTCCCACTCTCCAAGTTCTTCACGCATGTGAAGCGACTCTTAAAAGCAGAGAAAATGTGCCAAATAAAGCAGGTGTCTTGGCTTCAGACGACTCAAAACTGACTCGCTGCATTTTGTTTAAATTGCCCCAAAACATGCACCCTTGGACAGGGACCAAACTTGGAAAGTTTCACCCCAAAACAGGAACAAGTCAACGAGGAACGGGTGGGAAAAGGGAAAGCAGCATCCAAGGTGAGCCAGCACAGCCGCCGTTAACAAGTGCTGGCACGTATAGCCATGCATTTCTATAGTTCTCCATATGACCCCGTCCCAAACGGTGATCTGGCCTTCTCTCAGTGCATTAATTGCAGTGGGAATATTACTACACCTATCCACTCCATTTAAAATGAGAGTTAGGCTTCAATATATCACTAGGTCAAGGCCAGAGAAAACAAGGACTCGTATTAGCTCCATTTTATAGCAGGGTAAAGATGGATTCAGGAGAACTGAATTGCAACCGCAACTCAAAGCAGATTTACATGACAGAAAAGAAATATAGGGAGAGAAAGTGGTTTGCAGACTGTTTACAGAATTAAGAGCGCGTCCTGCTTGTTCAGATCTCCAGGTTTCCAGATTAGAGTGTTTAATTTTATTTCAACCTTTATAATTAAACGCCATTTAACCGGGCTTTCCATTTATCCTGCAATTTCTTTACAGTCCCAAGACTAATCCACAAACCTGCTTATTCGTTTTTACTTTCATTACAACCTTATCGGCGATTAACCTGCAGTTGCTCTTAATCTTTTTAAAAGATTGCTCTGCCCATGGATACGGAGAGGATACCTGCCCGTAGGGCAGCAACTTTCTACGCAGTTAAGTATCTTTGTTGGGCTATATTGTCCCTTTTGTAACTTGATCTTTCAGTCCGTGATATATTCGTTCTCAGACTTTGTACAGACCATTAAATCAGCCTCAGTTTTCTGAAAGATAGAACAGCACAGCCTCAGAGAAAGTCTGGCATCTGCCATATGAATACACGAAACCACCAGCAAAAAAACACTAGTGATTTGGGGGCAAAAATTAGCACATTAATAAACATCTAACAGCAGCATACTCTGCTATTGCCTTCGACAAAGTTAGTTGCCCATTCCACTTGCTACTCAAAAGTAGCAAAGGGTAAAATATTGCTGCAAGAATATCTAGTTTCCGTGAATATGGACATCTGAGAAATCAGTTATCAATAAAGGGAAATATAAATCAGTAGACAGGACGGCACTGCAGAACTTGCAGTGTGATGGTTGGTGCCGGATTGGCAATAAGCAACCCATATACTATATAAATATTATGCAAGGAACAGAGTCACCTAGATCAGATCGATCCAGCACTTGGATGACATTGAAACAGAAGGGGCAAAAGCTAATAAAGCAATAAAAATATATGGAGCATGACAAAAGCACTCAGGAATGTTACGAGGGCAGTGGAAACAACGGACTAGTGATAAGCGTACGCTGTAGAAGTATTTAATCAGAATGGTTATAAAGGAAACCCGTCGCAAATGCAGCAAAACTGGAAAGTAGCATGGCATGGTAAATAAATGGATTTGCAAAAATCAGCAGAAACCCAATTTTATGACAAACTCCCAAACAACAGAGACCTTAAATGGGCCTAGAGCTGCCCATCTGCTCAGCTTACGTAGAAGAGCTGGGATTTCCAAATAGTCCTGCACAAGAAATGGATCTGGGCTCACATCTCCAAACTGCTAAGCCCGGCCCTACCTTGACCTGAATTATTACCTGGGGAACAACCTCGAAAGGACTAAAGCCGTAAGCAGATCACAGAGGAGGAGAGCTTTAAATCTTCCTGAGTTTCCAGAATTACCAGTTATGTTTCCACTATCATCTTGAAAAACCGAGATCCTCATGCGGATGTATTTATCAGTTTAAAAAAACCCTCTTTTTTCCTCCTTATGGAGATAAAAAATAATACATAAAAATCTCAGCTGCTAGAATTGTGTGACCTCTGACCCCATCAAAAGTTTACTGGAAAATTTGTGAACCAGCGCGGCTTGGCTTTTTCCTCCTGTCCTTGTCTCCGCTGGATTCAGGGAAAAGCCTAGGAGGGCTGTTTTCTCATTCAGCTGGAGCAGAAATGTTTCCAAAAGAGATTTGGTTTTTTTTTCACATAGTCTGAGCACTGCAGTAATTTCATAGGCCACAATGCTTATTTAAAAATACACACATTTTAGTATTACGGTCTTGAAATAGTCCCCCAAATTGTTTAGGAATGGTTCTTTCTTACTAATATTTACCTTGTTTTTCTGCATGTGAGTGAATTTGAATATGAGTAAGTCATATATAAGTCATATAAGAAAGTTCTGATAGATATGCTCAACATATAAACATTGATGTTCATCATGTTCATAATGTTCATCATGTTCATAATGATGGATTCAGACTTTTAATTTGAAGTTTAAGAACATATGCCCTATACGCCTGCACATCAATTCTGCTTTCAAAAGACTAAAAAGGAGGGAAACAATTGGAATTTTGAAATAAAACCATAGAAAATGAACAGTAATCTAAGTGGGGTTTATTGTAAATACATTGGATCATGAAAGCCATTAAAGCATACTAGTTATTTAAACTATTCTTATAAACCATATAAAAATGCAGCATGAAATCAGAATCCTGGTTTGACTTTTACACATTTTCTGGTTTGATCATTTAAATGTTTATGCAGTGAAAAAATACTTTACCCTCCCCACCAAAACCTTCCACCAGGAAGGGCATCAGGGAACAAATTGTGAATGATTAAGGAAAAGAAATATTTAGAGAGGTTTTGATGCTCTTACCAGAGTTCAAGCTTTCCTCTGCAACCTTAAGGACAGTGGCAGCTTCAGATCCTCAGGTAACATAGTGGGGTGTCCTGAAGTTTTACTTAAAAGAAACCAAGTCATCACTGATTAATATATATCCTGGCTTTTTCCTCCACAGGAAACCATGTATTTTCCAAGAGAAAGGAAAAAAATATGGGTATTACAGCAAAGCACGAAACCCCATCATGAGGTAAAGAGCAACAAAAAGGTTCTTTATGAAGAGAGGAATTTTTGCAAATAACTACAGGCGTAGATGACACCTGCACCATGATACCTTTTATTCGGAGCTCTGCCATTTCATAGGCAGACTCGCCAAACCTGCAGCGCTTGTCTGGGTATTTGCTGAGCAGCCGACATTTGCCTCGACTACACCTCGGTGACTGCTCCATGCAGCAAAATGCGGCTCCTCTTTTCCTCCAGAGGAAGGAAAATCGGCTTCGTTCAGTGGAGCGGGTGATGCCACAGAGACCTGGCAAGCAGAAACCTAGGGGAGATGATCTGCATCTTCCCCTGGTTAAGCATCATATTGAGAGCAGCCGACTACTGCTGCCTCATCCGAGGAAAGCAAAACTCATGTTTTTGGATTAGAATAAATAGCAACGGAGGAATAAATGAGCGGGGCTGCCGGCAGACGCAGGGAGGCCAGGCTGGACTTTCTCCGTCTGGGAAGCCTGACTCCTCCACACAGTCATTGCGTTTCTGCTCAGCAGCTTGTCTTAGAGTAATGACGAGGTTAAGGAAGCTGAAGGATTGGTGATGTTGGAGAAAAAGCATTAGCCCGGGGCACTCGCCTTCCCTCCCAGCACCCTGTCCTGGCGCCGCATGTCTTGCCGTCAAGCGGGGGACCAAGGCGTTGATGAGCGCCCTCGGCAAAGTGGTTGAGATCCAACAAAGTGATGGGAAGGGCTTGGAAACGGGCCTTTAGAAAGGTTGATGGGTCACGGGCTCACAGGGAGGCACGCGGTGACCAACACGCCATGGGATCGACAGCACATCCACTTGTGCACAGCCAGCTCTGGGCTGAACATGAAATAATGGCTTGGAGAGGATACCACTCATCTCGCTTTTCTTTCCTGGTCCAGCAGCAAGGCTTCTCACCTTCTTAATTCTGTTTTCCTCTTCTGTGATGACAGAACCGTGGACAACCAAGGCTGGAATGGCTCTGCAGAGGCCATCACCTGGCCCAAGATGGGCTCAGTTTTACTTCTGTTGTCGCTGAAAGATTGTTGTCAAATCTGTCCTTAAAAACTGCCAACAATGGAGAGCCTACAACTGCCTTGGCAGTCCGTTCCTGTCAGTCACTCTTCTTTCCAACGGCAAACTTGAATTACTCCTGACGCAAAGTAAGACTTTTTCTCTTGTCCACTCCTTCCTCATGGAGTGCATCTTTTGCAGTTTTGCTCATTTTTGCATCCTCTAACTAGGCTACACCTATATGGAGCAGCAACCTGAGCGGAGCAGAAGGGGATGCTCACCTGCCTTGAAGCCTGTGCATGTCAGGGCAGACTTTGATTTTTTTCACTACAGTACTATTTGATCTCTGTTCAGCTTGTGAGACTAACCCAAATCCTTTCCAGATGAATCACTCAGTAACTGCTTGTGACAACCTTGAGGCCAACAGAGGAATCTTGTGGTTTTTTTTTCCTTTGTGTTTGTCTCTGGCTAAGCAATGACTCAGATTTCAGAGGAGAATAATTCTTCATACTTTATCTGAACAGACACTCATTAACCACTCAGAGTGGTAAAAAGCGGTTGCTTAGAGTAATGGGTTTTATCAACAGTGGGTGAAGGTCTAAATAAAAAAGAAAGGCAGAGCCTATCGACATCTATAGCTAGCAAAGCCTATAGCCACTGCATGGAAATTATTAACGAGTAAAAACATCTATTTGTCTGATTCCTACTCGTGGCACTGGCCCCAGAATTTGCTAGTTTTTCATTTTACTTCTTCTATCTCTGAAATCTCAGCAGAGAGTATCTCTTCGTCCTCTTGTGGGGCGGAAATCAGACGAATAGCGACTAAATTGTCCGAAGACGTTGCGATGATTTCTTCTTCCTTTGGAGTGGCTGCTTTGGGGGAGGCTGTGGGTGATCGCTGGTGTACTGGTGATTTTGGTGGAATTGGACTGAAACTGGAATCCTGAAATCCAAAAAAGGCAAAACATTAGGAGACCCAGGTCCATAGCAGGGTCCCTTAGCCACTACCCCTGCGCTACAGCCATTAGGGCTATTCCAGTTTGTGTGTTTGGCCATCCATCAAAGACGGCAAGGCATTTTGGAGAGTTTTACCACACCAGACCTCATCTTCAGGATTTCACCCTGCTGCAAAAAATTATCATTGAGAGAAGGGAAGCTAGATTATAACCTCAGCATCTTGAGACAAATGTGCAGAGACGAGTGCAATGAAGCTTTCTCACACCCTGAACTCTAGCTCTTTTTATGCTCCTGAAGCATCTAGAGGGTTTGCACGGGTTCATCTTGGCAATAACTTTGCAAAACTGTTGTCATGATGAAATCAACCCCTGACTGTCCTGTCTTAGGGCTCAGATTTCCCATTATAGAGAAGTGGCAACAGGTTCAGAAGCCCCTTCTCCAGACGTGCCCTTAGTGAGGGACGAAGCCACAGGTCCGTTTAACAGGGCACTGACTGGCACCTGGGGCTCTTAATTAATGCACCCAGTGGTGATGGATTTTGTTGCCGACACCATCTGTGCAGCTTTTAACTCATGTTTAATTCGGTCAAACCCTGAGTTGTATGAAGTCTCGCCATGCTTTTGTGAAGGACTGCAGAAATGCATTCGTGGTTCTCTGTGTCTCCCTAGATGTTTACCCAGCCATCAAGGCCACAGTGCACTTCATCTCGACTGCTGTTTCACCTCTCTTGCTTTTACGCCTTCAGATGTGACACTCTGTATAACTCCACACTGAGGAGATTAGTAACAAGGTCTGCATGGAGATATAATCTTTTTTTATGAGACCAGCAGAGGGAGTGGAAAAAAACAAGAACTGGTGGGCCATTATTTTTTTCAGTCATTTATGACACAAGGCTAAGGGCAGTTTCATTCCGAATCGTACAGAGCTAGAAGGACAGGGCATCTGCTGGTGTGTGGCTCTGCCCAAACCACGCTGTGAAAGCTTTGCAGATATTGACTGCCCCATCGACGCTGGGTGCCAGCATCACTGTCCGTCCCGCCAGCCCATCGATTAGTTATGAACGGCTCTAGGGCTGCAGCGTGCATGAGACTTTATTCTGTGGCTATATCCCAGCTACTAACTAGAAGAGGCTTAACATTGTCAAATACTGGGCAAAAAGGGTACCATGTTTCCCTTTTGTGTTGCAAAACAAACTAATGGATGAGCATAGGGGATGACGACCCTCTCTCAAGGCCATATATAACCTGGCTGGGTCAGCCCTTCCCGTTTATCCGTACTACTTCAGACTCAGCTTGATGGTCTGAGCTCAGTTCTTCAAGGTGCCTACAGCAGCTTTTTGGCTGTCCTAGTTGGAGAAAAGCAAAAACAAGGACTGAGACACCAGGCTTGATGTTGTCTAGGCTAGATATAAGCTCCGTGAGACCCTTACTCAATCCCTAGAGCCCACGGCGGAGAGCAGCAATTTGGCAGTTAATGAAGCAGACCCAAATTCCCGCCCGGTCTGCTGACCTGCATGGCCTGCATGGCTTTCAGCTCCCTGAGCTTCCACCGGAGGTGAGCGAGCTTCCCTTTGCCTCCCATCCTCCCCGCGGCAGCCAGGGCAGCCTGGAAGAGTTTCGGCGTGTCGGGTTTTGGGGGAATGATGACTGAGTCTCCAGGCACTCCTTTCTCATCTTTGGGTTTATTGTTGGTTTTCAGCATTTTCCTGCAGCAAGAAAAACAAGAGACGATTTCTGTCCGGGGATATGTTATATTAGCTTGGTTTTATAATGCCAAAAGATCGTAATTTTATTGTAAAGGGACCTCTAAAGCTGTGGCAAGGACAGACTAACAAATCTAAGCAATGCTAAAACCAAAGAGGATATTTTAATAACATTTTAAATGAATATACTTTGGCCAAGTTTGTTCCCAAGTTGTTTTGTGGTGAAGCTTTACAGGCTCAAAAATACCGTTAAAAATGTCATCTACCCTGTCACTCACCCCTCATTAGCTCTGACATGGTATCGTAGGAATAGCCCTTTTTTTTGCGGAAAGCTGCAAAACAGCGCGTTTGGGACCTCTCGCTCTCACGCCTCGCCCAGAGACAGCGGTGCCGGCAGCCCCGGCGGCAGCTAACTGCAAGGGACGGGTGCCCTCTGCTGCCTCACCAGCAGCTCCTTAAAATCAGGTTTTGTCTTCTGCAGATTTTCCATAGGCTCAAGCATGCTTCACTTCTGGGGGCTTTATGCTTGTGGCTAAAGGGAAACGTGCCCACAGCCTTTGGCGGGTGCAGCCTGCGTTTTCCCAGCGCTTTGCATGCAGCTTCTGCCACTTTGAGACCTCTGCTCTGTCTTTTTAAGGACCCGCGGTCTAGAAAGCGGCCTGACACTCACTTAGCTTTTCTGCGCAGCAGCTTTTGGGACTCTGGGTAATGCACCAGAATTTCGTTCAAGTCTTTCTTATCCAAAATGAAAAGATTAGCAAATCCGTGAGCTACGACGTTTGCCGTTCGGCGATTTCCCCCTCCTGCTGCCAGCAAGCTGCGTAAAACACCAAGAGATGTTAAAGCTGCTGTTAACAGGCTCAGTGCAACATTCATATTTTTAACTCTCCCTTTCCCAGCATGTGCCTCCATCACTCCATTTCAGAGTACACAGAGTTTAATTTTTACCCCCAGTGAAGTTTTCCAAGTCCAGTGTTTCAAGAATGCTGTGAAACATTGGCTCAGGAAAGGCTATATAAAAAATGGCTTGCCTGTTTGTAAAGTTTAAATATTGCAATTTAAAGCAGGTGAATATACAGTGGGCTCTAGGGAAGCTTGCTCTACCGCTGCGTGACAAATTGGTACAGCAATTTGAGCACCCATGCGAAGGGTATTAAGAGCTGGGGGCTGTTTCTGGCTAACAAACCACCTTCCCTTATTCGTTTTTCTTTCCCTCCATTTCTGTCTGTGAAACTATAACCAGCTCCTTGGTCAGGAGACAGCACGATGACAGCAATATTTAAAAGCACCAATAAAACGCTGCAGCAGACATTCATGCAGCAGGCACTGCTCAGTGCCTATGGCTTTTAATTACAAAGATCAGAGTGATGATCTGCCTTCCCAGGCCTTGTTTCCCAAACCCTGCTGATCTGCGCACCTCCCACCTTAGTCTCCCCAGGCCGATTTGCCGTATTTCCCCGGCAATGCTTCGCTGACCTTATTTCTCCAAACACGGATCCGGCTTTCAGAGTTACCAGCACGCTTTTGCCGTCGGGTCCCCCGAGCACCTGCACTTGGCCCGCCTGGATGATGTACATCTCGCGGCCGATTTCTCCCTGCAACACAGATGGGAGCAGGCAGCGCAGGGTGCACAGCTTGTCCCTGTGTGCCCAGAAAGAGCCAAACTGGAAACAAGGAGATCTCCTGATGGAGACCCCTTGCCCCTATTCATACAGCTCTCTCCAAGCATGCAAACTGCTCTGTCCGGATGCTATTCCCTCCAAGAAGCCTCATCTAACCCCAAAGTCTACTCCAACTCAGCAGACTTTTCCCAGCACTCCTGCTGTTCAGGGCTCTGGCAGAAGAGGTCAGTCTTTGCACAGGAAGATCAGGAGCAACACTACTAATTGCTACTGAAGAGGGTTTTGTTGTGAATTTGCTTGCCCTGAAGTGGCTCAGCGCCTGCCGTGCTCGGCCAGGCCCAGCTTTTGCCCTTCCTTATGGCCCCAGGTGCCTTGCAAAGCACCACGCAGCATGTCAAGCCCTGGAGGGTGAGGGAAGCAGCGGCAAAGCATCAATTCACCATCTGCTGCCTTTCGGGTTTCTTTGGCATCCATGCAGCTCCTTGCACTTCTATCCCAGGGCCATAGCACGCGGCAACAGGTGTCTGCAGCAGACCACATTGCTGCCGAGATGCCGGAGAGAATAGAGGGTTCAAGGGGCTCCTTACCTTCTTACACACGTAGTCGTTAGGTAGGTAGACAACCGATCTGAGCCGCTTCAGCATGTCAAAGATCATCTGCCTGTCACAGCCCTAAGGCAAAGTAAAGCCGACAGCGCCGTTAGTGTGCCGCAGCATGCCCCGTTCCCCGTGTCCGGACCTGCAGGCATGAGCGGTACCTGGAAAAGTGCCACTTTGCTCACGATGTTGTAGTTCACATCGATCGCAATATCCAGCCTCATCTTGTCCGGCAGCTGCACCAACAGCTCTAACTCATCTGTGAGGGGCAGAGAATGCAAAATTGGCTATTCACAGCCTTTTGTCCAAAGTGTCAGAGCACGTGCTTGATGTCTAACAGGGAAAGTTGCCCACATTTTGGCAGGAAAACATAGGAGCCAGCTGAACCAGGAGGGTCTCCTTGAGCTTCTGTGGGCCTGGGAACCCGCAAGTCTGAAGGCTGATGGGTGGCATTGGGTAACCTTTTGTGTTTTCCCTGCTCTGATGGCTCACAGGAGTAAAACAAACCTGTCTCTCAGGCCACACCTTACAGCAAGTCCAAATCTATACATTTATGATCCTGGAGAGTTGGTCCAGGAGCACAGAGGGGATGGGGCAGGGGACCCCACAGAGCTGTCCTGCCACAGAGGCACATCACGGAGGCTGGTCTGCGCTCCGCTCCTCCAGCCCAGCTCAGTGCAGGCTCCAGATCTCCAGAGCCAGGAGGTACAGGATGATCTGCTGGTAGGATAACTTGGTGGAGCTGTTGTTTGCCACGATCTGGCCATTGATTTGAAGTCACTGTTCTCCGCCCGCGGACAGAGAGTGGTGATGCTGGGATGGGTGCGTGCTGTGAGTGACGCCAAGTCACTACAACTCTGCATCCCGGCAGCAGCCTAACGTGTTATATGGGTGGGCAAACAAGCACATGCAGACAAAAGAGCAAAATAAGCAACACCCTGAACCTGCAGCACTAATGCCCTACTGCTGTTTTGGCAGTAATACTTTACCTCTGCCAAACAACTGCAGCTAAACAGTGCAAGCCTTATAAAGACATTAATCCCCAAAGCAACTGGCACTCACCTAACATGCCTTGGGAATGCCACGTGTACTCGTACCACGTTTTGACCCGGTTCTGAACAGTTCGGGGGATTTTGTAGAAGTTCATGTATTTAATAGTACTGTCCATGCAGCTCCGATAGTAAGTTTGGCCTGCGGTAGCGGCGCCAACCACATCTCTCATCTGAATCGGAGGAAGAGTTGGAAGAGATGGTTGATTTGTTGTTACTTATCCATCATGCTGATTAAATAGTCTAGTGAACATTAAAGTGGACATATACGGAACCTAACAGAGGTTTTTTAGCATCTCCCAATTCCTTTTTGTCTGCTGTTGATGCCAAGCTAAAGAGCCCTTGCATCATTAAAACAAACCTGAGAATAACCAGAGAATGAACTGATCGGACCAAAATTTTTCCGTGTCTGAGAGTGAGAAGTCCTGCTTGCCATTGCATCGCAACACAGCTTTGGGAAGGGATGGTAAAACAGCACCTCTTGGAAAATGGAGATTCCCACTCACCTGGCCTATCATTACAGAGAAAGCAAAGACACCCGTGAAATAGTTCAGCAGCTGGAAGACAATCTCAAACAGCGTCTTGGGGTCCGGCAAGCCCCCGATGGTGATGAGGGTTTTGACTGCCCAGTAATAACAGCGGATGTAACTAGAAGGATAAGAAGAAGCGGTTTTGAACAGGTTGCCTTAGATCTCAGTCCAGCCATAGCCTTGCAGCACCTTATTTTAACTGCACCGATTTCTCATTCCAACCCCCTCGTTCCAGCCATTCTCCCTGTCTCCTCGTCCTCCCTCCCAGGGCACCCACCTTGCATCAGGGATTTTTAGGAACCCAGCTGCATCCTAACACCTTCTCTTTTGCTCCTGTTCATCACCCTAGGCTGTACCAAGGCCTGGTTTGTACCTGTTTCCTTCCCCATCATAGACCCATGTGGTAGAGCCCAGTCCTTCATATGCTGATGCCCAGTAATAGAGGCAGGAGTTCACATGCAAGCTGTAGAGTAAGTAGGCAGTGGTCCGAATCACTCTGCCAAAAAAAAGAGGTAGCAAGAGGGAAGATGATGTGTTATCTGCTGGGAGAAACATGCCTGACGTCTCCCAAATGTCACAAGTAAGAGGAGATAGGAGTTTTAGGGAGACGAGCTGAATTTTGACAGTATAAGTCGTGCTGACCCAGGAATCGGAGTGCTCCCAAACGTGCAGTGCCCCACTGTTCCCTCCAGCAACCATGCAGCAAAAACACCAAGCAACTCTCAGAAAATTGAAGAAAAGCAGCTTAACTGTTGGTTCCACCTGTTCATTGTGAACAGCACTATCACTGCTGCTTCAGGGAGAAGGAATCGTATGTTTGTGGGCTCCGAGACCCACGTGGCCCTGTGCTGCTGGCGCCTCCAGAGCCTCCAGAGGAAAAGGCCAGAATTACTGATGTATGTTTTATCAAATATGGGGAAGTGTAAGAAGCTAAGTTGGAAACTCAGAATTGGTGAGCCAACCCAAAGGGAACTTATTTCCCCACTACTAAATAGCAACTCCACGATATCTCCCCGCATAAATAATTCATCTGTAGTTTCTCACCTGTAGATGTACGCCTTGCTCAGGATAGCCTCAAGGCGGTTATTAAACTCAAAGAAGGCCATGTACTGGGAAGAGAAGGAGAGCAGCGTGCTTCAGCTCCCAGCAGCCACAACCAAGAGCTTCTTCCAAGCAACTTCCATGAGAAACCAACTGGGAGCATTACATTTTAGCACTGTATCCCCTTAAAAGAAAATCTAATTTCTCCTTCCATTTTGCTCATACAGTCACTCTGCAATAGGAACTACCAAGGACGGATTTTGATTACGATCGATACATACCTTTTTATTAAAATGTCAGTGTATTTTAGGACTGAAATGAAGTATTTTATCAATGATTTCCTCAAGGCCTTAGATATAAGACTTCCCTTCCATGTCCAGCAAACAATAACTTACCCCAAACAGTGTTGGACTCTGTTATATCCATGTAAAATGATCTTCTGAGTTATTCTGTAAGCTCCAACTTACCTTCAGACAGCGAGGGAAACGTAGGAGCGGATTGACCCCAACTTTGAAGTAGAAGAAATCGAGAGGAAGGAGGCACACCATATCCATCTGAAATCCCCACAAAAAGAAAACTCACTACGGTGAACTGCAAGCGTGGCAGGGCTCGTCTGCACCCCGTGTTTAGTTGGGAAGAGCTACAAGGGGGCCCTCCCAGCCTCGAGGGCGTTACGCCTTGTCAGTCCTTATGTGTTGTAAGCCCTGTGCTCCTCTCTCATGTGGGTAGTCTCCATCCAAGTACACACATGGAGAGAACAGGGGCCTAACGTCCTTTCCTCTCCCTTCAAATCCAGTCAGGTCAGCTTAAGTACATCCTCTAGTACACTGAAAGACCTTTCCCAGCTCTACCTGCCCCTACTTGAAAATACTTCAGATTAATGGTTCAAATTAATATTCGAATTGATTTTGAACACATGGCAGCATGTCTTCAAAAATAGGGCTGTATCCCAGGTGTCCTTAAAACAGCAAAACGTACGGGACAGGGAAATAAAATGTGTCAGACCTTAAAGCGTTGTGATTTCAGGTAGTTCTCCTTCATGGCCTTTTTATCGCTCTGGTTGGGAATAGGAGAGAGAAAGCGAGATCATCACTTGCAGAAAGGAGAGTAAGCACAAGCACAGTCATACCTTGAGTTCCCCTTCTGCCCTCAAAGGGGAATATGCTCCCTTCATGCATGGGAGGGGAACCAGAGTGAAAGGAGCAGAAGAAAGCATGGCCTCATGCCATCTCCCCACCATGCGCCACAGCCACCGCACCATACCTTCTCCACCGGGGAACGCAATTTGGCTTTTTGAAAGCAGGGAGGAGAAGGAGGAAGGTGTCCAGGAGCAGCCTCAAAAAGCTTCACTTCCAGCCTGAATCAGAGTAATTTTTTCCTCTTATGCCACATCCTCTCCCACCTTGTGGGGCTGCTGGGCCAAGGAGACAATTTGCTGTAGTAGTCTAGACTTGTAGTCAGTCTAGACTGGGAGAGGGATGGTGGAAGCACAGTACCTGAAGAATGTCTTTCCTGTACACATTTTGAGGTCATTTCTTAGGAAATCCCATGCTCATTTTGCATCCTGGAGGAATGCCGCACAGCAGCGTCAGCACCACGAACGTTGGAGTTTGCAGGAAAAGCCTTTCTGTCTATGCATTTGCTTGGACAAGGGGAAGGCTCTACCCTCAGGGCTTTGTTTTTCACAGCTTATTTCTTGGATTTGGAAATGAAATCAAGGGCTTTCACTTCATCCTACATCTCGGACGGGTGATCTGTGCGTTCAGATCGCAGCCCCTTTTTTCCTGTCACTAATACATGCTGCCTAGTTGTGCTCTGGGGAATTAAACCCAGAACTGATTATGCCGTTTGTTCTTAGCTAGAGGCATATAAGCTGCTGGCTACACCAGAGCCGAACAGCATGTGTCTCGCTCGTCTTTGGCAGAACCGCCCCGCGGAGCTACCCCCACGGAGCAGCAGCCACCTGGGCTGGCGTCTGAGTATCCCGGATCTGGGAACGAGGGTGCCGGGGATCATGCATTTTCTGAGTGGGCCGGCATTGACTTTATGGGAATAATATATACGTTTGAAGGATAAAAAGGCTGCCAGCTTATCAGTCGCACGGCAGGAGAGATGTCTGCAATTCTTGTTTCTCACAAGAATAGGCCCAATCCCGATGGTAAATGGTGAAAAGGAGTAAATCACGGCTGTGACGGGAGTGCTGCCTGGTGGTTGGGAGAGCTCGTTTCAAATACTTAGGATCAAAGCTGTCCTCACCACTTTGGGTGATGGAGTCGAGAGGTCCTCGACATCAGCCAAGGACCCTTAGAGGAGTTTCCCTCCCCAGGAGGCAATGCCTACTACCACTCACTATTATGTCTCCTCCTCGGACAAACTGGAGACGGGTCTGAAAGACGACGATGTCCAGGAGGTAGATGAGGTCACAGAGATAGTCCATGAGCAGCCAGTAGTGGATGTTTCCTGGCGTCTGGTAAGGAAAGGCCCAGCGGACGGGAATCAGCCAGCAGTTCCAGTTCCAGGCCAGAACAACGAAGAACAGCCACAGCACGTAGAACAGGTCTGTGCACACGGAAACACGGGCCAGGATTAGCTAGCAACACTTCCTGAAGTCATCTGAATCCACCACACATGGAATTTTTCGTCTCCTGTCCTGCCCTAAGTACAGTGATGTCTCCCACGAAACCTGCAGGAGATTTCAGACTTCTCCTCTCTACAGTATTTGATTGCAAACGCCAAGCAGGGTTCAGCAGAAGGATGGCAGAGCGGGACTCTAAATGCCAGGTTAATGCTATTTGTTACAGAGCACACCGTTTTTTGTCAGGAATCCCCTTCTAACTTCATTGGTTCAACAAGGTTCACTTTAGCTTTGCTCCCACAACACTAATTTAGTTTCTTTCCTTTTTTCCCTTTGAGACTATGCTGGGCTAAGAGCTGGCTGCCTAAGACTGGTGGCTTCGAAATGACCAGAAAGTAGAAAAGGTTAAGGAAGGAGTTGGGTTGCTGTGGGATTTGCACGGTACAGTGACTGTGTTTGCCCACTGAAAGGACTGAAAAGCAGAAACACGCTGGCCCTTCACCGCCTGGTAGTGCTCCTGACAGTCACAGCCATCAGGGAATATTTAGAAAAGCCTATGGATTATAATGGAAGCTGTGACTCTGATTTTTTTGCAGTCACATCTAAGCATAAATCAGTCCTTTCTTAGCTTTCTTCCCTTCTCCATAGCTTCCCATTTCTTGCACTTCCTTGCCTGCTTCCCTCACGTTTCCCTCTCTGCTTCCACTGCCAGATTTCTCGCGACCGAGGCGGGCAGAGCCACTCTCCATCACTCACTGGTGAGCGGATCTATGCTGCTTGGGAACCGGTAGCTTTTCATGCGGCCCAGCCAGGGCCGATACTTGAACGTGCAGCACAGCATCTCGCAGTAATGCTCATCCTCCACCACCTTGGCCGCCTCCGGCTCCTTTTCCGGGGCAGGCGGCGGAGCTTCCGCAGGGGCTTGCTTGGAAGGGGCTGGGAGAATCCACATAATTATTTTCCATAGCAGAAAACCCTCTTACAGTCATTTGTTTCAAGAGCTTTAAACCATTAATAAAATAGCTGTCTTCCTGAAAACACAGCGTGCATGGGGACCAATGAATTAAACGGTTGCTGTGAAAGCCTGGGGCTTTTACAATCCCATGCTCGCAAAGCTCCCCCCAGCTTGAAGATTTCAAAGCACTGACTGTAAAGCTGGAAATATATTTAGCTTCATGGCCTTCCTCCTGAGCTGGGAAAGTATAATGACTCCATAAACACTTAAAGCACAAACCAAGTCACCTGAGTTGCCCAGAAGAAGGGACAAGGAAGCTCCTGATTCCCAGCCTAGGGCCTTGGCCAGGCCCCTAGAAGGAGGAATTGGAGCCTTTTATTTCAAAAAATGAGGAACTTCAGTAAAAGCATCAGTCATGTCTCAGGAGAGCCCATGTTGTTCATGCTCACTGCTCTGGTTCACCCAGAGCTCCCAAATCATATTTTATACACAAGGAAGGCAACCTGCTTCTCTTCCTGCATCCCTGAGGATTTTCTAGGAAGACAGCGAAGCCGTTAAGCTTCCAGCTTATAAAACCAATAACCGTTTCTATTGCTTGAACGTCTCCAAGCCACAAATGCTATCTGCAGACCTACATTTTCTCCAAGTCAGCAACTTCTAATTTTCCCCCCCAACATTCAACATTATCAGTTTTGACCTCCCAACTCAACTTTAACTCACATGCCACAGGGGTCTCATCGTCAGATGTGGCATCAGGGTCCGTCAGCTTCTCTTTCACCTTTTCAGTCCTCTCTTTAAAGAGCTTCACCAGCTCCTGGAGCCGGTCGTTGATGACTGCGCTGTTCTGGCTTGCAGCTGAACCAATGCGTTCAGGCAGGCTGTAAAGAGACCATCAGACATTTCACTCATGTAGGAAAGCCCAAGAGTAGCTTCTTGACCAATTTTTTTAATGTATAGGAGCATTAACTGTATTTACCTAGTTGTTGTATAGTTAGAAGAGCATGTGTGACCCGTAACATGGATTCAGTAAAATACTCTCAACAACATCAGCGTGATGTTTGCTTATGTTTGCTCTAAGATGGAAACCACACTTACAGGTGTTTGGGAAGCCCCAAGGTCCCATCCTGGATTTCATTTTCTTGGGACTAGGAGGGCATTTTGAGAGAGCTGTGGGCTGAAAATGTACTGGAAGCTTCTGAATCTATAAACTACACTGTTCTCTTTGCTAAAACTAGAGCAGATTCAGTTTAGGATGTTTTACCTAGAATGATGGAAAACAATTAATATCAAGGAGGACAGAAACTAGCCACATTTAACATCTCAGGGCCTGGCTGTTTATTACTGTAGCTCTAGGCTGGTTTATCGCGATAACTGACATGGCAATTTGTATCCAAAAAGAAGACAAAATCCTGTATAATGTGGAACTGAAGTCACTCCCCAAGGCTGTGCTTCCTAATGAAGGCAGGTGCCTCCAAGTCTGCCCCATGGGTGTGCAGGGTAGGGAAGCCAGGACCTAGAGTGCATCATGCATAACTTGTTTTCTCTTTCTAAATGGAAGAAAAAGTTTATTTCCCAGCAATCAGTAAAAGCGAGGTGTCCTGCTGTGACTGTAATGTGTGCGGGTTAAAGGTGCATCATCTCTGTGGTTAAACCTGGTCTGAAGAAGAATGTTTCTATCTGGATAGAGAAAGCAAGAAAATAGTTTCCACTCTGGGAGATATCACACTTATTGGTTTTGGAGAGGGTCAGTGGGAGAGAGGCACATTATTCATTACACAGCATTAAACCCCCTACGTGCACTGCTTCCTCTCTCTTTGGTATCCCAGTATTTCTAAGATCTGCATTTCTGCCCAAGCACCAGGAAATGAAACCCTAAAAGCCAAGCCGATTCCCAGAGAAGCCTTGTGCCTATGCTCCTTGCTCTAGCTGCGCACTTTTCTCTCTCCTCCTTGTCCTGGCCAGGCCACGTTTGCACAGGAGATTGGCTTGTTGAGGCTAGAGGCACCTCATCCCCGCTGTCTTCTGGGGTCTGCACCTTCCTCCTAAAGAGACAAATGCAACAGTCAAAGCTCAGAGCACAGGAAGAAACTGAATCTCCCCCTTCCTCACCCAATTCCTCATCCTTCCTCTCCTTTTCCCTGCTCTCGTCTGTTCTAACTTTCCCTTCTCCTACTTGTGTCTGCTTTTCACTAATTCTTGACATCACCTGAGGTCACCTTGTGAAAAATACCCTGCTCCTTTCGCTACTAAAGAGCTATTCCTTTGCGTGCACCGAGTCCATGGCTAGAGAGGCATGCAGCAGGCCGGTGTGTCTTGAATCCCCTCTTAGACAGCCTTGCCAGAGGGCTGGGAAGGAGGCTCTGCTCTCTGCCCTCCCCAGACGCCGCAGTGCCACTGCCCTGGCGTCTCTACGAGAAAAGCAAGGAAAATCCAGCTACTGAGAGAGTGAAGCAAAGAAGTGAAATTGGGGGAAAAAAGGCAACTGAAAAGTACCTGGGATACAACATGGCTCTAAACTGGCTCTGTGACACTTCACACCCCTGAGACAAAGTAAACTGCAGGGCAGCCGAGGAGCATTTAAGACATAATATGGGCCCTCCAATGGCTGCTGCTACCTGTAAAGCAGAGTGCAAAGTGTAACAGCCAAGGACGACTCAAACGTTGAGATAAGCCCTATAAACACTGCCCTTGAGATACTAAGCTGCCCTCTTCCTAAAAGATATGCCCTAACACAGCTGGTGCATCTCCAACGCTACCGAAAGGTTTCTGGGAGAACTTCCTTAAATATTGTTTGCAAGCTATCTAAGTGGTGGAGGTAGATCTAAATGTGATGATAATAATGGCAAAAATCCAAACTAGCTTGCAAACCTACAGTTAAGTCCAGAGGGGAGTAATTTTAACAGCAACAGAGAAATTGGCTTCTGCCACCACCAACTTTTCCTCAAAATTAATAAGGATTTCAAATAGCAAACAGCAGCAGAGCACTGATCTTTGTACAAAATATCTCCGTGTGACCTGCAGAGCTCTACTTCTCTACAATCCCATTCCCAAGCGTGGGACTTTGGGAACTCAGCAAGACCAAGCAGTTTATTCAGACCACTTCCCCATAAAGGCCCCTAGGCACAAACAGGATGGCCAAGAGAGGTAGTCATGCCATTACAAATAGCCTGAAGAAAGCCAAAAGTGGCAGAAAACAGCCATCTCCAGCTTTGCTGGCTCTCAGACGTGCCCCTCTTGAACATGAGCTTCTGCAGAATCTGGCAGAGATGAACAAGGTCAGCAAAACCTTGGTTACTCAAGCGTGAGATGTAAAGGCAGAAGAGAAAACAACCCCAATGCTCCCATTAAAGTGCCGTCATTTCACAGCTTCATATGCTCAGTTATGGACTGAGAGGTTCCCAAAACCACATCAGTGTGTCTCCAACAGAAATAGTCCTTCCAAGTGTCTTCATGCTGTTAGGACAACTCCATCACCTCTCACCAGTCTACACAGCTTCCCTTCCCTACATTTTCCTTCCTCGAGGGATCAGGCTGTCCTCCTCACCCAAAAGCAAGCCAACTCCATCAAGCACCTGATGGACTCCAGTTTGAAAATGTGCATTGCTAAAAGGGTATCACCATCTCCCCTCCTTGCCCACAGTATTTCACCTGATGTCCCTCAAAGCTCACTCGGCTTCCTCTGAATATGCACCAAGTTTTTTGTGTCAGCTGTTGTTTGGAAAAACTTCTCTAAGTTTTTTGCTTCAAATGAGCAGAATGCCCTTCGACAGATGTAAAAGATGATAAACATCCTCAGGAAGGCTGTACATCTAGAGATTCAGAAAAAAATCCTTTGATATTCTCCAGTGCCTGCAACTCACCTACTTTCCTGACAGATGCTACTATCAGAGGGAACAGGAGCTACCCAAAAAGGAATGTAAATCTCAGCTCATTTTGAAAGGTTGTGGGTAAAAGTTCTGAGGGAATTGTGGAGATTATGTTAAATCCTATGGAGGAACACATACATGTGCAACCGAGTCTAAAACCCTATCAGGTCTCAGTTTCTTGGTCATCTTTGGGAAAAAAAAAAAAAAAAAAAACCAAATGAAGCACTGTGTGGTAATCCCCTGGACAAAATCCAGTCCTTTGATATGCTCCAGCTGCTCTTCCAGTGGATGTTGTTTGGGATAGGACCTTCAGAGCAGTGGTCAAATTGGCCCTAAAGACCAGATTTTTCCACTGATACATAAAGACTTGAAACTGCCTCTCCTACGAAGTGAAGTGAACCAGCAGACACACAGCTAACTAACGCGAGGAATGCATATATGCAAAGTAAAAGCTAAAGGTGAGCAATCAGATAAATAAGCAACACAAGGAACTAAGGAACAAATTCCAAAGTCTGTTGTGTATAGCCAGAATTTCGCCTTCCACAGTGAATGCGCTTATTAATGGCCATTGAAGTAACTGAACCATTGCAATATGATCACTAGTTCACTAATAAAGACATTTTTACAGTGTTGTACAAGATGGAAATCAAATCCAACAGAGCATGCAGCCACGAACCTAAAAATAGCAAAGTGAAAAGAGCATTTTTAGAAGTGGAAATGTGCAGTGCAGGTAGGAAGAGATGCACAAATCGAGTTACAAAAATATGCAGGAAGAAAATTATGAAAGAATTTGAATACAGGCAATAAAAATGTAAATTGCCCCCTCAAGATCCCCGACGGGGAGTGTAAATGCCTAAATAAAGACATAGCGTGAGACCTATGCAGGATGCACAGAAAGCTAAGGCTCAGCAAGAGCTGCTGCACCAACGTCTAACCATGCCCAGGGGGACTTCCCATGGGCGCTGCCTTACGATAGCGTTATCCCGTGTATCCGGATATTTATCGTCTGCAGGAGTCAGCCTATGTTATTTAACCAGGTGAACTTTGGCAACTGATAAATGAATCAAAGCAAACAATTATCAGCAAATATATGAGTCCATGCTTGGAGAGCATGAGCTTGCAGAGATTTTTGTGACATTGTGGCCACAGAGAAGAGGAATGGGCAGTGATTCCCGCAGAATCTATTTCCAAGGCACCAGTCGCACAAAGATCAACACAGATTCACAGCCTGGATTTGGACTCCATCTCTCTATAATGTTTTTTTCCCTGGATATGGTCTGTGTCCAGTTCAATGCCATGGTTTCCTAGTACTTTCTTTCTGTATTAAAATAATGGAATTTTATTTCTTTATAGAATGAAATACAATTTGCTTGCTTTTAAAAAGCTCTGTCAAGGGACCTCCATTAGTCTGCTTGAGACACACTACCTGGATGCATGGCAGAAAGTTGTATATGCTCATACACAAAGCTGCGAATATGCAACCTGCTCCTTCATCACATGGCTAAAAAATAGCATAAGAAGACTGAGATGCTCCAAAAAACGTCCACTTCGGGGAATACTGAGCTGTTTTTCTGGTAAAAGGTGGGATGAGTGCTCTGTGCTGACCTCTTCTTCCTCTGACTGCTGCTGTCTTCTTGAAAATGAGATACCTTGCTAGTGTTGAAAGGGGCATTAAGAGAAAAAAAAAATTGAAGAAGGAACTAGAGCTTGCCTGTGATAAAAGATGACTGCAGGAGATGGATTTGTACATCGATCTGATTGCATAAGCTAAGCCCATGCCCATGGCTAGCTGGCTCCTTAGCTTCAAACATGCCTGAGCTTTGCTGGGATGCTTAACACGGGCATTATTCTGAATTTTTGTCCATTTTCTACATCTGTTGATGGACAAAAGCAAACTCAGGAGCCTGAGCCAGATTCAGAGATGAATAAGCATCTGCATCAAAGTTACACATCTCAACCCTCTGCTGATAACAAGAAGGCCAGATGTCGTGGGGAAAATAAGGGGTTGGGCAAACACCTAATGTGACTCTTCTCCTTTCCAAACAGAGGGGGGTACACAGATTTAGCTAGTGTGCAAGGAAAGAAAGATGAACTTAAGCTTTAATGTCCTTACAATGAGAATTTATCTCAAGGAATAAGGCCAAAGACTGTTTTGGGAAGTGGTTATGCCCGTGATTGAAAAGAATGGCTAGAGCTCAAATCAGTTACCCAAACACAGCACCTGGCACCTTTTGAGATACCTCCCAAGACAAATTACGGATGCTGCTGAAGAGGAAGGAGTAGGAAAGGCTTCCCTGGGGCAGAAGCCACATGCCGCTGGCCGGAGCCCAAAGCGACGCATGGTGCCATGCAGCAGGCAAGGAGGCAACCCCCAAGCTGGCCCACTTGCCAGCCGGGCTGCGACACGGGAGCTTTTCCGTATCAGAGAGTAACCTGTAATTTTCATTAACCCAAGAGAGAAAAACTCATCCTGACCAATAACTGCAAAGGGTCCCAGCTGTGCCCAGACTCCTTTTAAGCACCTTTCCCCCCCCTGCTACCGCCTGTATCAGCGCCCAGAGAGGAGCCGTCTCCTGGCTCCAGAACTGGAGCCGTTAATAGCATCGCCCACTGCCCTCTACTTCGTCAAAAAGAGAAGTCATCTCCTTTCCCAACCTCCTGTCCAAAAACCAAGCTCTGTCACTCGGTTTTACTGGGCGCTCAAAGCACATGCCCAGTTCAGATCACTACTACAGGCTCGTCTCTAAGGCTGTTCAGCAGCGGATTAGCTTTGCCGGCTCTAGCTGGGATCCTCTCGTCACCGGAAAACTTTCATCACTGGGTTAATAGAAAAAAAAAAAAAAGGCAGTAAAATTCAGTGGGTGGTAAATACCCGCTGAGTGGGCTGCCTCAAAGCTGTTCGGATTTACACTGCAAGCGTTTCGTAGGACTGCTTTGAAGCTGGTTCTCTCCATCTAAAACCCTATTCAATAGACCGGATTATGGACACCTTTGCTATTTCATTTTTTTCCAGCTGTTGCAGGAGCTTGTTTACTAAAAGATCAAAACCATTCAGTCAGGATGGATATAACATCTGGTTGGCAGCGCTTAAAAAACACCCCATTTGCTATTGCTTTGCAATAGCGAGCCTGAAAAACCCTCCAAAACGATATTACTAAGGTGCAAAGCGGGGAGAAGAGCAAGCCCTACCTGGGGGAGGCTGTCACCGCATCGGGCACCGCCAGCGCATGGCTGGTGCTCAGGGCCGGCGCCAGCAAGCACCCGCCTTCGCTCTCCTGAGCATCAGCTGGGCCGTCCACGTCCTTGATGCTTACGGTGGGGTATTGACGTGGCCCTTGAAGAAGAAGAGCATTGCAAAGTCAATCAGTGTTTTTGGATTATTCCTAGCCATGGCTTTCCCTCAAAATGAGCACTGGCCTGTTGCTCTTAATTTATATTTAAGGTTATGTGAGCTGCATCACTCGGGTGAAAGTCTCTCAAACAGCCCCAGTTAAGGGCTGTTTTTCAGCAATGGGTCCAGCCTGCAGCTGGGAAAATCCCCCAAACCCCATCACCCTCCAGCGAGGCTCTCCTGCTCCTCACTCCCTTCGAAGCCCTCGGTGCACTAAAAGACTCTCCTTTCACTCCACGTCTTTTGCCATTTCCCTGTCACATGGCACTCCTTTCTCCTAATATTTTGGAATGTTTAATTTTTTTTCCCCCCCAAATTTTTAACAAAGTAAGAAAAACTGCTGGTTGCTCCCTTTCTGCTTTCACGCCTTGCAGTGATTTAAACTTCTCAGTGCCATTGCTTAGCCTCCGGTAGGGAAAACTATGAAGAAATTACTGGGATTACCAGCTGCAAAAGCTGCCTCCTGGGTTATAGAAAAGCTCCCGGGTTTTCTGAATATGAATATATTTATGCAAAATACCCTCGGAGCAGGGCTGCCTGCCTAGCAGTCCCTCGGGGCTGCTGCAACCTTGTTATGCTGCTACATCTTTATGCTCTGTGGGGGTGATTTAGGCTCCAAATTACAGGACTGTGTGGTTTTCATGCAAAATAAGGCATTATTCAAAGAAGCACTTAAGGCCCCTCTGGTTGGAGGAGGTAATAGCTGCTCCCTGCAGTAAGCGAGGCTAGGAGCGGAAAAGACAGTTGTTTACAGTAGCTAAACAGAGATGTCACCTGCCCGATGGAGAAACAACTTGCCACGGGGGGTTAGTCTGGTTAGATCCCTGCAGCCGGCTTGGTTGCAAAAAAATCACCCTTTTTCTTAGCTATATCACCAGATGCGAAGAGTCCTTGCAGATTTTCTTCGAAGGGGGAATTGCAGCCATCTAAAGACCCTGGGCAGCCCCTCTTCTCCGCGTGCCGCTTTGCGTTGCCATGAAGGGCCGCGCGTGATGGGGACTTGCAAAGAGCAAAGCTCCAGCTCCTAGTCTGAACGAGTTGCACAAACGATACAGAGAAAATGCACGTGCTGTGGCTACTTAACCCTCTGCCTGCGGGTCTCTCGGGGGAGTTTTGAACCACCGCAGTGAGTATTTATGGCTTGAAAATGTTCTTTAGGAGTTGAGTTAGAAGGGGACGTAATTACGAGGCAGAAGCAAAAATCGTGCTACGCGACCATCTGTTTTGTTCCTCAGCTTCTGTGATGCAACATGAAGCAGGCTTTTATTAAAAAAAAGCAACAAAGACCAACTACTCCAGGACTAAAAGCCGCCCCCCCCCCCAAGCTACGCAAGCACATGGCCAAAGCTAATGTCGCTACTACCTAGGGCTTGGGCAGGGGACTGCTCCTGATTGGAAAAATTGGGGTTGACAACCCCAGCCTTTGGCTTTCTGGAGATGAGGACGGGGATGCGGGAGGCAGCGGCGGCTCGGTAGCTGGGGACATGGGGCAGGCGCTCTACGGCACCGCGGCGGGGAGGGGAGACGCTCCGGCGCTCCAGCGGCTTGTCGTGCACCAGCCGGCGGAGCTCAACGTCTCGGGCGCGCTCGGCCATGCTGCTAGGCGCCTAGGTGCTTCAAGCAAAGGGCAAGGCATCGGGAGCTGCAATAAGAAACAGAGTCGTCTGAGATGGGACGGTTATTCTGGGCACCTGGAGAGACGCGGGGCCGGCGCGGGGAGCGAAGCGAGCGCCGGGAGGCTGGCTGAGCTGCGGCACTACATTGCAATGCTCGGCCGGGGCTGCAGGAACGCGCTGCTGGCGGCGGAAAGCAAAGAAACCTCCAATCTATAATAGGGCCAGCGTCGAAGTGTCCCTTGTGCAACGCCAGCGAAGTCAGCGGAGTTATGCCAGGAACTAGCGTCTCTCGCTCGGGCTGTGATAGCAGCTCCGCAGCTCATTTTCATTACCAGTCCATTACCTCCTAAAGCATTATATTAGCATGTACTTTGTGCAACCAGTTATTTCCCAGACTGAACAAAGCGGCAATGAAAATCCTTTTCCCCACGCTGCCTTTCTCCTTCGGCTGAAGGAGAAGCTCTTATTTCGCGTCGGGGATTATTGAATCAATGAGACTAAGTACTGGGTAAGGACCAGGCCTTCATATCTGGCTCCAGCTAACAGTGATACTGCCAGCGTACCCTTCCCACAGGATGCTTTCAGCTAGGGAAAAACCCAAATTGACCAAGCAGGCCCATGCGGTCAGAAGGACAAGGCTCCGGTTTCCCCCTCCCCGGGCATCTCATCGCCTGCTTCCATCCGTGGCAATTCAACATCACCCCGCGTTGTCTGCTGTACCTTCAACATCGGCTTCAGCGGCCTCAGCTATCTTCTCTTCCACCTTCAAAACCCAAAGAGCCAATTTAAGGAGAAAAATATCTATTCCAGCCATAAGCGAAACAGACTTAGCATTTCTGTAAGGTTTTAGGATGTCCCTGGTATCCCCCAGGCCATACACCAGCTGCAAGCTTCTCCCCTGGAGCTGCCCTTCTGTTCAAACATTTTGGAGCAAAAACTAACCTCAGTCGTCCACAGCTTGTCAAAAAAGCACTGCGTTATACTCCAGGCTGCTTTGGAGATCCATTGATAAGCTGATGCAAGCGAGAGCATGCAGTGTGACCCCAAAAGCCCCCAAAGCCCCATCTGTCCCCACCATGCCGTATGCGCCCCTTGCTTTTCACTGCACCCCGCTGCTGTAGACGGCAACGGTGTTGCCAGCGTTGCAGAGCCCGTAGCTTTTCTCTTTTTTTTGGCAATTCATTACTTCAGGCTCCTCTACGCCCTCGCAGTATGGATTTTAACTTAAATGTCATAGGGCTGCTTTCAAAAACGGCAAGCTGTCAAAACCCGGGGGACTTCGATAGCATCCCACATTTCCCGCAGGGAACAGTCCAGCGCCGTCACTGCAGAGACAGGGGCATCCCCGGGCTGTGCTCCCCACTGCGGGGAAAACGTTGCCAGCATCTGAAGCGGCTCCTGCCGGGATCCCCCAGAGATGAGCCCCGACTTCCAGGTACCCAGTGCGTGGCAGACTGTGACTAGCTTATTGCAGCCCGAAATCTAAGCAAAAAGCATTCCCATACCTGTATGAAAGTGCCTTCATGATCACTTAACTCGGTGCCTTTGAGGTCTTCAAAATCAGGGGGGTCTTCTACAAAGAAGCCTTCATCCACCTCATCATCAGCACTAAGGCCAGGAGGCTGGAGCAGGGGTCTGTGCGACATGGAAGGAGCAGCGATGTGAGGCCAGGAGTGCTTTCGGCCCTCTCTGAGGCCAGGCATGTTACGGACAAGGCGTCCTTGCATCGATGCAAAGGATGCACGGGTGACCCAACAGCAGGCCGTTCGGCCAGCCGCTTTGCAAGCCCCGCTTGCAGATGAATAAATGCACATGAAGGCAGAAATCTCAGCTTACTGCATTAATTACACAGAAAAACTTACCACTTGGATTAGAAGAGACTTGAGCATAACTTCAGAAAAAATTCCAGATGAGTAGTATGGAAAATAATAAATAGCATGGAAAAATACCAGGGAGCCCAGGTGGGAGGTATATAAACTACGCAGAGCATTTTCCGGAGATTACATTTCTCTTGCTATACAAAATAATTTCTCATATAGTTAAAATTTGCCAAAGAACAACCCAAGAGCCCAATTTCCATGCAGGAGTACATCATCCGAATCCCACATTTGTCAGTATAAGGTATCAGTAGGACCCATAATTCTTATTTTCCTTTTCTCACTGCCAGTTTCAGCCCCAAGCGCAGGCTCCAGTTCCACCACGTTGACAAATGGGGCTCACAAGATTATTTTTATTGGTTTAATATGACTTTATAACTGGAAAAAAAAGTGATCATGCTGTTCTGAGCAATTGTTTGCTGCTTTGCTGTTTGCTGGAGAGGAAAGCAAAGGACCAACTGGGGATGTTGAAAAAACTTAGAAGATAGCTAAATCTGTGAAAACCAAGAAACCTTCTGCATTTTCAGCTGGTCCTAAGCCACAAGACTTATCTAACAAGCAGTGGCTGATTGGTTTTAAGCTCCATCTCTTGAAAAATGATTATTTCACAAGTTTGGGGGTTTTTCCTCCATTTTGTATGTTTAACCCTCTCCTTCCAAATGCAATTGCAACCCTTTTCATCCTAGAAAACCTCTTGGCTTCTCTCTTTTCCCATAAACATACGAACACACTGAAGGCTGGAGCAACAGCTCGTCCACCCCCTAACCAAAAGGCAAATCTCTGCAGTGCACTCGCAGGAGCGTGCAAGCTGGAGCGCTTGAAAAAGAGGCTTTGATTAAACAAAAAGGTAACGCTGAATAATCATGCAATGTCAGCTTCTTGCTGAGAATCCAGCTGTTTGCAAACAGCAGGCAGAGAGCAGCATTGCAGCACTAGTTCTAGGTAATAAACCCCCAAATGTTTACAACATGGGAAAACAGAGCAACCCACGAAAGCACGCAGATTTTCTAAGCACTGTCTAGCCTGAAGTTACCACCTATAGCAGCTGACAATAACAGCTATTTTTTACACCAGGAAAAGGCGTAAAAACGTACCTACGTGTCTTACGTAGCGTTTGCAGGTACAACGGATAATCCCATCCTTAAATCCAGCTCCATGTTATTCGTAATAATCCCCACTGCACTCAATTAACATATATGGGTTTAAATAACCTGGAGCCGCTTGCAGACCACGGTTTTCTCACCCTGGTTTTGTCGTCCCTGGACAGAGCTGCAGAGGTGTTTTCCTGCCGACGGGGCCGGGCGGCCGGGGCGAGGGCTGGGGGCCCCGCGGGCTGCGTTGCTCCGGGGAGCCGTGCGGCTCCCGAGCTGGGGACCGCGTCGCTAGGAGACGCTTGCTCGTTACTAGGTGCCGCACGGCAGCGGATAAGCCCGGTTTGCAAAAGCATCCTTTAAAACCGGCCTCCTCAAAGCAGCCCCCTTGCCGCTCCACTAAACTGGTCTGCCCGTGAACGCGTTGGACTTTACGGCTCGTGAACGCATTTGAAACGACGGCTGCATTTGAATTTGTTTCCACGGAAATGGGAAATGCAACGGGAACGGCTCTGGCGGTGCTCGTGGCCCCGAGCGACACTCACCCCGCGCCCTCCGTCTCCTCCTCCTCCTCGGCGCCATTCGGGGAGCACGACACCTCCAACCTTGGAGAGGGAGAAGCTCGGTGGGTTAAATAGGAAAAATACATCCGACCCTTAAAAGAGCAAAGGGATTCCTGGCACGAACACCGCTGGCTTTATTTGCAAGGCTTTGCAATAACCTTCCCATCCCGGGCGGCCTGAGAGGCTCTGCCGCCGTACCCCACACCAACATCTGGATGGGCACGCCAGCCACCGGTGGGTCGCCACCCGCTATCGCCCGTGGCCTCCGGCGCCTGGGAGGGAAGGCAAAATGTCAACGGAGGGAAAAGGGTTGGAAGCACAAGACCAGAGTCCTGGAGACCTCGCAGTCCCCTTGCCGTGCTGGGAGAGGGTACGCGGAGGGGTTATTTGCTGCCGGTTTTGAACAAAACCGCACCGTTAGTGAAATACCCCCTCCAGGGCAGGGAGGCACTTGCTGCCAGCTTCTCAGGTCTGTATGCTAAGGACAAAAATCTTGAAAATACTTTTATAAGAGGCCCCTTTGGCACAGCGAAAGGGAGCCCCGTTAAGCGGCGAGTCACTGAAGGGGACGCCGGGGATCGCTTGCCGTTAGCGCAGTCGGTTATTCTAAGGTCAAGTAATTGGTGCGAACGAATGGGATTTACGGCTCCCACGCTAAAAACCTATCAAATGCCAGGCCCAGGCCTGCAGGTTGCCATCGCGGGCAGCAAGCGGCATCCCGCTGCCAAGGAAGCCACGACTACAGCTCCCAGCATGGCGGGAAGATACAGGGAACGCTCTGCTAGACCTGCTGTGCTGCTGGTTTCCCCCTCCACTGTATTTGCACTCGGCGCAAGCTGCGTTTAGCAGGGATTGTGCCTCTCAGAGGGGATTTGCATCGCTTTCGCTGCAGCCAGGCAGAGGAAAGGGAGCATATGGGATGCAAAATGTGAGAGCGGTTTTAGCTGCTGACTCAGGGTGGCAAAGAAACTGGGAGCCGGAGGCAGCAGTGCACTTGTGGTCAGCAGGCCCAGAGCGAAATCTCTCCACTGCCCCATGTTCCCGCTTGGAAAAATGTTGTTTGCTCCCTTTCAGGTGTCTACACCAGACACCGGAGGAGAGAGAAGTTGAACGGTCAGCCCTCCCAGGCTGGGCGCGGAGGTCTCAGCCTGGAGACTGGCATTTCCCGCCAGCCGGAAGAAAGCCTCAGCTCCGCAACCCTCATGCAATGCAGCCGGGAGCGTCTGGCTCCAATCCTGCTCCAATCCTGCTCCGCAGAAAGCGGTGACAAAACTTCCTTTGACTGCAGTGGTGTGCGAACGGGACCTTGGGTATGAATGGCTCCTTTCATGAAAGTGATTTTGGAGGACTTCTCCATAGAGTTAAATAGGAATATTAAAACTACTGAACAATGCGGCATATTTTAGAGTCTGCACACCACGCACGCATGGCACAGCAGCCGTTTAAGCCTGGACATGACTTGCATTGGAGTATCTTGCACAATGATGTCTTTGCTATCAATCTACTACAACAACTTTTGCCTAGAAGAATCCCAAACTGCTTGGGAATGTATATACAAAACCTCGCATCTCACTGCTGAAACGCAGGCCCCTTCTGGCACCAAACACTTTACCCCGTCCTTGGGAGGAACTCAGCAGGAGCTTCTTTTGGGAGAAATAGGATGACTTACGTGAGGAAGACTACAGTTTCCAAATTTCATGGCAAATGTATGTGACATTGATCTCAAAGAGGCCAAAACTTTCTTTCTTTAGGGCCTGAGTCTACTTATTAGACACTTAGGAGGAGCCACCCTTTAGTTGTCTTCTGCAGGATTCGTCTCAGCTGCAGCGTGAAGTAGCCAGTGCCCTGGACTTCACGGGCCTGATACGCTCTGCTGTTGCTCCTGAGACCCCAACACCAAGGAAAGCAGGAGGAAAGGCGGTTTGCTTGTGCACCTTTCAGGTCCTTTTGCTACCCACCACTTTGGAAACGGGCATCTTGGCCAGCTCACCCACCCCCCACATCGAATGCTCACAAGAGGGTCGTGTGGGAGGGTGTTTGTCCCTCCATCCCGCAGCACCACGACGGCCTCTGCATTCATAGCAGAGGAGCACGCCAGGGCTGTCCTTCAAACTGAGCGCACATCTCCTACCTGTATTCTTCTTCCTGAAGTTCCTCTTCTATGGGGGGAAGACGATGAGCATCTGCCACCAGCTTGGCCTCCTGATCCGAGGCCATCGTCATGTACGTGGCTTCGTTACTCCCGTCATCATCCATCTCTTCCATGATGAGATCTGTCTCCACTTGATTCCCCAGGGGGATGTGAACTGGGATGGGAAAAGAGATGAAGAAGTAAAAGTAGCACATTTTGGAGGGGCCTGTCTACATCAGAATGTATCCCACATTCTAGTTGTACATTACAACCATTACTAAGTGCGGAGGTGCTGCTGTGTGCCGCTCAGCCGTGCACAGATTTGTACGAGTGCTGGTCTCTCCTGGAGCTGTGCCAGACGATGGCTGGGGTATGTTTTACGGAAGGAGGAAGAAAGCTCACCAGTTCGCAATGAGCATGTCGAAAGTCCCATGAAAACATCCCCCTTTGTCTAGTGATATCTGTCAACTTCCCTAAGGGTGCACTCGCCTCCGCCAGCGGAGGATTTAGCCTGTCTGTGAACAGGCCACGTTTCAGTTCTTCTTGCAAGCACAGGGAGATGCAAGCACAAGCAACCATGGGGAGCTGCTCAAAGCCTCCTCCTAGCACAAAAGTATAAACGGCTGCGATTACCCCTTGAGTCCCAGCGAAACCCTGCACATAGGAGACGCGGGCCCCAGTTTTCCACACCGAGACACCGCGTCCCCACGCAATGTCTCCCGCGCTTCCAGAGTCAGCCCTCGCTCCCTGTGAGCAGGGCACCACCAGGAACCTGTCGCGGCAGCCACCACCGAGGATGCTGCATTGACTCCCAAAGCTATCCCAGGTACTGACTGAGCACTCGGCTTTGGAGATATCCCTCATCCACCAGCTACTTCCCAGCACTGCGGAGGGAGACGTATGCAACTGTTATTTGAGAAGTCATCAGAGCAGCTTTCTGCAGAATGAAGAGCACAGGTCCAACCCACAGCCCCGTTGCCTGTAAAGGGCACTTTCCCTTGCCCTCAGTTGATACTGGCCCAGGTCCCACGGTCCCTATGCAGCCCCTATAGCGCTAGTCATGTGCCAGAAAAACAGGAGGAGGAAGTACATCCACATACTGTAAAAACAGTTTATTGGGAGATCTCACTGACAACAAAACTCAGGGGAAGTTAGATATCCATAGTGAAATTAATAGGAAACATGAGCAAGTTTAAATACAGACAGGTAGGAAAAAACCCGCTTTAGATGCTGTCTGCTCTGCATTATATTTATCATATCACACGCTCGCCTGGGAGTGGTCCACGCAACCTCGTTCCAATACCACGCTGTTTCCTTTGCTTTTATTCCGTTTTCTCTAGATCTACATTCCCTAAAACACAGCACAAGGATGTTTTGGAACATGCTGCAACATTTTGATACATTACATGGAAATGGGGCAAATGGTAAACTTGCAGCCTGCTGCCAGCTGGGCTCAGTCCAAACACAGAGATAGGACCTGTTAGTTTGGTCATTTGGATAATAACTCATCGTTAAGGCTGCCTATCTTGTCCTAAAGGGATGCAAAGAGCAGGTGTGTATTAAAACGGTGGTACTTGGAGGCTCTTGTCCAGCTCAGCACAGGGTGCCTGTGCTTCCTACGCCTGCCTGCACACATCCATGCGGGAGATCCCCACGGGAGGTGTTCTCCCTGCTGGGAAGCTCCCATCTCCGTGTTTCATCACTGCTTCTAAGAAACTACATCGCATCGGGGAGAGCAGCAATAGTTCAGGATGTATTAAACACGCTCCTTCCCGTAAGGAAAGCCCAGGCAGAGGCTTTTAGCCATTAACTCCTACCTATTCGTCTCAGGATTAATCTCACCCTCTGGCATTTGCTGGTGCAAACCAGACCCTTTTCCCCTTGCTGGAAGAAAATACTCAGTTAATGGAAGAAAAACAACACGAAGCTGCTGAGAGCCTGAGGAGCTTTGCAACGTGACGTCTCTGCGAAGCAGCAGCAGATTAAAGGAAGTCTGCAGGCTTCAGCTGAAGGTCTCGGTGGGGAGTACTGGTACACTATGGGGGTTTTGAGAGGTTCACGAGCAACTGGAGCAGGAAGCTTTTTGCCTAAGAGGTGTTCTGACTGATGTTTCTCTTTCCTCACATAAATTACAGCTTTTGTCTCACAGACACTAGTCCCAGCCCTGTTCTGCACAGTCAAAACCTCTGGTTCACAGAGCTGTCAAAGCAAGCAGAGGAAAAGACACTGCTGGCTGCAAGAGCATGAAAGTCAAGTCCCCTCCAGCAGCCAGGAAAAGGTCTTCGCCGATGTTCCCTGCAGAGGACGCGTCAGTCCCGACACACTACGTCCTACCGCTGCCATCAGCCGCAGGGGTCCTGGGCCACACAGCCAGCATCCCTGCGGCGAAGGCAGGCGCCAGCCTTGGGGCACCTGTACCAGGTGTCCAGGGCTGGGAAGCAACTAGAAACCTTTAGCAGACTCCGCTTTGCTTTTCCACCCCAACTGCGCTCTCTCTTCAGGTTGGGTTCATTTTACTGGGGGAAAAGGCTGGCTCTCCACCGTCTTCGTTTTCCATTTGTTTCAGAGGCGCTAAGCCCCTTTGCCCCCTGAAACAAAAGGAGAAGGAAAACGTTAATGAGCCCATTGGTGGTGTGGCACGCGAGCCCACGTCTTGCTCGATCCAAGCGCTTCCTTCATTTGTCACATAAAATTATTGGAGAGGCCACAAGACACCGAATCGGGGCTTTAAAGCGGGCAATTATGCATGTAGGGTGAATGTGTATCCTGGACATGCAACAGCAACCTGCTAAATCCCCGCCAAAATCCTTCTTATTGCCCCCAGAAAGGGTCGGAGCTGCAGGCGGGAGAGAGCATGCCGATCCCCGGAAGATTTGGGGGCCTTTCCTCTCTCGGCAAGGTTCATGGCAATAGCCAGGTCGCCACTTCTGCACGAGCCCGCAGAGAAATGCCTTCCCGCAGGGTTTCCTGCACAGAAATCCCACGAGGCTGCTTGCTCGCTCGCAGAGAGCGGCTCTACTCTTCCTCCCTAACGGGACACGTCACCGCGCTGTGCATCCACGCTCCCGGTCAAGGTGCCGACATCCGCATTCCCATAGGAAGATCTCACGCTCCGGCTGACAACCCCGACTTCCGCCTCCGGAAACAGCACCACGCGTTGTGCAAGGATCATTTGAAACTAACCCCCAATAACAACAAAAAATCACTGCTGTGCTTCCAGCGAGGCCGCGCAGCACATGCGGTGACAGGCAGGCTCTCCTGCCCTAGCAGGGGCATCCATAAGGATCATTTTTGCTAGAGTTATTCCTTTTGGCCATGCCACACATCCATGGGTATGGGCGAGCGGCAAGGCAGACCCCTAGGTATTTTCCCACAAAAGCGCATACTTGCAGATAATGTATTTAAACCTACTAGTGATAGTTTTTTTGTTTTTCCAAGGTACCTCTTAGATCCTTTGCACCAGGCTTTGAAAACGCCCTCGAGTTCAGCAGCAAACGTGAAATGGGTTAACTAGAAGGGCCGCTTTGGGTTTCATTGCTAGTGTGCACCTCGGTCAAATCCCAACAGCTTGGAAAACATCCTTTGGCATAGCTCGAGGATAGACCTTGATCTCAAAAACTCAGATTTAAGCATCCCAAGGCTCTCCTGTCTCCGCTGCATTTGGAGACATAATCCCAAGGGGTGAATCTGTGCTGGGAGCTCTGGTCTGCAGCAGGGCTCCAAAAATCACTAGAGCTTTCCAAATTGGTGCTCCGGCTTTCCAAGGATTGTAGTGGGATCTGTTCCCTGCTCCCCGGCAGCAGTAGCTGCCGACGGCCTCGCACGGCTGCCTGGGCATTTTCGGAAGCTCCCAAAACAGCACCAGCAGCAGGTTAGCATGCGAGACCGATGACTACCCGCAGTCCCTCTTCCTCAGCCACTTCATTAAAAGTGTCTAACCTCTGCAAGTTAAGCGACGTGGGGGGAATGAGAAGCACTTACTTTCTTGCACAGGAGTCAAGGTTGCTGCTTCTCCCTATCAAAAGGAAAAGGAAAGCGTGAGACACTGTCACCAGCTCCTGGTCGCGCTGTGCGAGCGCGTGTGCCCTCGTCTTGGGCCACCCAGGGACCAACACATGGAGCCTCTCACTCCTGACCCACGACGAGGCTGGTGCCCCAGCCCAAAGCCTTGTTACTTAGAGCTTTTTGGAAGAAATGCCCATCCTCTGTCCTGATTATTTGTCTCTGTTTAAGATATTGCTGCCCTTTCTCGTACAGCAAGACGAATTATTCCCAGCATTCAGTAAAAGTGTCCATTTTGCCCTAAACGCCCCATGCAATTTCTACCTGACACCTTTTCTCCACTGGGCTTCCACCTACTGCTGTGTTGCATTAAATGGACTCTTCCCCTGCCAAAATACTACTTTTTTCAGCTAAACTGGAAAACAAATACAGTGGCAGGTCTCGGGGATTTCTCCTGGGAAGGAGCTGGTCGGGAGGGAGCGAGGCGAAGCATGAGGCACCCGTGAGCCCGCTGCGACCCGCGGCGCAGCCAGAGGCAGCGGGTCCCCCAGCCTGCAGCGCCGAGCCCCGGGCTGGCTGGCTCAGCACCGCGTGGGATCCTCTGCCCGCTCGGCACATCGCTTCCCAAGCGGCCTACGTACCCGAGCATCCTGCGGCGCTTTGATCACGGGCTGCGGCATCACCTTCTCCAGCTCCTGGACAAACCAGCTGAACATCCTGCGCAGCAGAAACCCTCGTCAGACTCCGCTCTGGAAGCCCGCTCAGCTCCCGCAGCGGCCGTCCCTCCCCGGCCCCGCGCCGCCGTCGTTACCCGCTGCCGTCGGTGGGCAGCGACCGCGGGAGCAGGGGGGCTCCGGGTCCCGGCTGCGTGGCGGCCGCTGCCTGCTCCACCGCTCCGGGGAGGCTCTCGCCAGTGCTGCCTTTGGGCTTCGCCCGGGTTTTACTCCCTTTTGTGTCTGCTTGGGTTTCTTCAGAGAGAAGGGAAAAAAGGCAACACGGTAGTAATTTTATAATCAGACAGGGAGGACGACTGAGGGAGGATGATTCACCGCTGTACAGAGGGACCCTGGGGAGTTCCCCATCAGCTTGGTCCTGGGAGGACCCAGCCCGGGACGAGGACAAGGGCAGTTTGGGAGCACACATGGGGTTCGGATACCCCTATCCCGCCCGTCCACCGGCTCTGCCTGCCTAAGCCAAGAGCGATGCTCTGCGCTCAGTAACACGTGGGTGCAGGCAGCGTTAAAAGAGAAATTAAGGTTTTAAAGGGCGTGCCGGAAACAAAGTGCAAAGGGGGGTCTGGCGGAGCAGGACGAGCGCATCTCCTCCATGCCCAGTGGGAAGCTGCTCACCTCGCGCCACGGCCGCCTCTTCGGGCCTTTCCTCTTTCGGCGCCTGCGGCAGAAGGACACAGAGAGGGACGGATGCAGCAAGACCCCGAAGCGCGGCCGCCGCCACCCCCAGCCCTGCCCGAGGCAGGGGCCGCAGCAGGCTCCAGCTCGCCATCATCCTGCCCCACAGCGTCCCTCTCACCAAACCATGTTCAAACGCTTTAATAAGCAACCACAGGCCAGAGACCCTAAACTGTAATTTTGGCCCCATTTTCTTTATATGGGCCTTTAAGTCCCATGCTGGTCCCAAATGGAGAGGGGCACAGACCCCTGTGTGCAGCCAGGCTGGGGAGCGCCGGGAGCAAAGTAAAACAAGGTTTTTCTCTCCCTCCAAAGCTCTCAGCAGAATCTCTGCGGGGTTTTTTCCCTCCCTGGAGAGGTCTGAGCCTGAAGAGGACGAATGCAGGATGATGAAGAACACTCTGCACTCTTTGATCCCTCCTGATCCAACTTGAACGACAGCATCCTTGAAGCTGGTGTGCCCTGCTCGGGATAAGGATGCTTCCGCAGGAGAATCCTGCCTTTCAATAGGAATCTGTTTATTTTTAATCCTAAAGCAGTTTTCATGTTGAATTTTCCCTCCCCTCTGCTTTTTTCAGGCAAGGCAATGTCTAGCCTGAATAGGAAGACACGTCTGGGTGCATCCAGCAAGGCTCAGAGAAAGCAAAGCGGCCCCTCGGATCCCTCTTTCCTCGAGCTACAGCTCTGCCCGGAGGTAACCCTGCTGGTTTCCCGTGGCAGAGGCGACCGCTTTACATCTGGAGCAAAGCGCCCTCCACACTGCGAGCATAGACTTGCTTCTCGGTGAGCGACCGAGCCCCAAGCCCAGCTGCGCCACGTCCAGACACGTGCCAGAAACCCAGCAAGCTACTGCGAGCTTTAAGAGCTGGGTTCATGGCCCTGGTTCACCCATGGCTCAGTCTTCCCAGCAGCCGGGATGAGCCCAGTGCTCAGAGATCGGTGGCCGCATCCCGCTCCATCCCAGCCAAGCCTTGGGCCCTGGTTGCACGTTGCCTGCTCCGACAGCTTTGTGTGGCTTTTGGACCAAACTGTCGTGACCGTGCAAGCTTTTAGGCCAAAAAAAGCCAAGAAGTGCTGAGGAAGACATAGTTTGGTTAGGTAAAAAACATTATCTTAAGTGTTGCTTCTGCTGGAAACGCAGGCTGGGGCTGTCACCGCTGGGCGACGAGGCTGCAGGGCAGCGCGTGACCTCCTAGATCAGGCGTCCTCAGCTTGCTCCAGGCTAAGCAGCTGCATCCTGACCTCACACAGCGGGTGGCTGCCTGGCATCCTCCAAACACAGCATTCGTGCATTAAGCAACCAGAAAAATCCCATTCAAAATGAGAAAAGCGACTGCCTTCCGCTCCTCCCTGAGGACAGCGCTCCTCCGCCAAGCAGCGCGCTGGGCTGAGCACTCTGGTTTCTGCAGAATGGAGAATTGTGCTTGCAAGGCTGATTTGTGGTGGGAAACATGGGGGTGGATCACGGCTGAGACCACGGGACAACCAGGGCTCCGAAAACATCAGTGCCCCACACGCATGTGGGTCTGAGCCTGTTAGACTGAGCTTTGAATATGCCATTTTTTGAGTGTGGTGTTGACCGACACTGTAATGGAGGAGGCATTTGCTGCTGCAAGGAGCTTCGGACCAGGAGGCCAGGCGCCGCTCTGCTTGGCAGCGAGCGTGGGAAGAGCAGCAGGCAAATTCCCGCCTCCGCAAAGGAGGTTTGAGGTGGATGGTTGTCTCAGGAAAGGAAGGATGTAGCAACGCAAGCACGTCTGGCTCTGCCCGTACCTCCGTGTTTAAGGAGAAGCCCACCCTGGCACCAGCGTGCACGCGGTCGCGGGCACACGCCGACACAGCTCCTGGCGGGCTGCAACCCCTCCGGTTGCCTCCAGCTGGGTTACACTCACCTTGGGCCTTTTCACCACCTCCGGCTGTGGCACCATTCGCTCGAAGCCCTGCACCAGCCAGCCGAAGACTCGCGTGGGCCCCCTGCGGAGGGAGCAGGCCATGTTCGCCGGGCTGGTCCCACGGCCCCCTCCGCTCCCGCCCCAGCTCCATCCACCCTGACCTCCTCCACGGATGGCATTTCTCCCAGCTCCCACCTCCAGCACTGACTGAGGGACCAAGGCACCTTCGTCTCCGGGCAGCAAGGGCAACCTGCTCCGAGCTTTCCATCCGGGGCCCCTCGCCAATGCGGAGGCACCACTGGAGACGCAGGAATGTGTCTCTCCAGCAGCTTCACTATTGCCCCGGGGGAATATCTCAGCGGAGATGCAAAACCCCAGTCGGATGGCGGCCGGGGAGGGCTGGACCTCTGCAAAGGCACCACAACACCTACCAGTTCTCTGCGGTGTCCGAACCGGCCTCACCCTCGCAGGCTTCCAGCTCGTCTTCCTCCGGATCGAAGGGGGTTATCTCTGCAAGCGGAAAGGATAAAGAGAGGACGAAGGGGAGAGAGCAGGGGCCTGAGGGGAGCGCGCCCGGCACGCAGGAGTAACCAGCACCGCTCGGTGCTCCCAGCTCCTCTCCCACCAGCCCAAGGCACGGCATTGGCCAACGGAGAGGATGGAAACACTCCCAGGATACGCACCCGGGGCTGCCCCGGCATGCATGACAGGGTATTTAATTCAGCTTTCAGGATACGTTGATGTTTGGCCTCAGTGCGGGGGCTGGTTTGAGCGGTGCACAGCAAGGGCTGGGCACCAGCACAGAGCTCCGAGCTGCGGCCCGACCACGAGTATCGCCTTACCTAGCGCATCCTCTTCCTCATCCTTGAGGATCTGGACTTCAGTCTGAAAAGTCAAGCGCAGACTGTTACCAACCCAGTGGCCAGAGGGCTTCCCGCACCAGAAACCGCAGCCACCGCTGGGCAGGACACAGGCTGCCCGACAGTGGTGGGAAGGGAATTTGCCCTTTCCCTGGAGATGCACGAAGGCAGGAACCCAGCGGGGTAGCGTTTTTGCCTGGAGAAAGGGCCTGCGCTCCTGATTCGCACTGGGAGAAAGTGAGAAATGGGGAAGGAGGGGAAAAAAAAATCAAATAAAACAAAATATCAGGGGTCACCCACCTGATCGGGAACATCGATGCTTGTCTCGAAGCTCTTCCCGAGTGCCTGCAGTGTCCCTGGGGCCTGGGCTGGCTGGGGAATGACCTTCTCCAGCCCCTGGGACAGCCAGGAAAGCACACCGCCTCCCACGCTGTGAGGAAAAGGGTGGAATGAGGGGCTGGGAGCGGCGTGGAGCCGGCTGCCGCAGGATACACCTGGCCGGCAAGGTGCTCCAGCACAGGGCACCCATGTCCATGCAGAGCCCCCCACCCTAGACCTTCAGCCGTCAACCGCAGCCAAAACCTGGGTGAACTGGGGGGGGGGGGGGGGGGGGGGGGTCACAGCCCAGAGGGCGCCCGTGCAAGAAAAATACCTCTCAAACACAGACGTCGGTGCTGGGTCCTCAGGAACTGCAAATTCAACCTTCTTCTCCACCGCTTCAATGACAGCAGCAAAGAGAAGACACAACCGGCGTCAGCGCCTTGGCCGCCCCCAAGCACCCGCACTTTGGGCGCTGCGCAGAGACCGGCCCCGCGGGCGCAGCTCCACGTGCGTGGCAGGACAGGCAGCCGTCGGTAAATGAGTGTTGATTAACGGCCTGAATCACTGTGCGTCCCCGCCGTGGGAACTTACCCTCCGCGCAGTCGGGAGCAGCCTTGGGGCCACCGGTGTTCCCTTTGGGCAGCTTTAGGGTGAAAGAGTGAAAGGATGGTTTTGGATGAAGAGTTGGGCACGTCAGCATCCCTAGCTGCGTTTTTTCCTTTTCTGCTGCTTGGACAAGAAGAACGTGCCCCGGCCCACATCCCCCTGGGAACGCGGGGGCATCGATGCTCACCCACGGGGTTTCCCACGCTGTGCCCAGCCTAGCATGCTCATGGACCGTAGCGAGAGGCTGCTAAGCCACTGAGCGTCCCTTCGCCCGGAGCATCCCTCATCCAGCTCTTCTAGCCCAGCTGATTCCCCGCTCACCTTCGTCGGCTCCACATCTTGGGTCTTGGGTGCTGGGCTCTCGTCCTTCACCGCGGGAACGGGCTCCGGAGGCTGGGGCACCACCCTCTCGATCCAGGCGAGCATCCTGCCGCCTGCGGGCAGCAAAGCCGGGTCACTGCTTCCCTCTGGGAAGAGGAGCAGCAGCAGCAGCGCCCACGGTCCACGGTGTGCTGGGAGCCCCAAAGCACGCTGAGAGGCGGCACCCCAGCACACGGGCATTTGCCATCATGGGACATCCCCTTGCAAATATCTACCTGAGCACAGCCCTATTTTCTGCTTTGATGGGGACATGGGGTGAATTTCCCCCCACCTTATCCCCAGATACGGTGCATTAACAAAGCAGGTGCCCTTTAGAGCAGGTTTTGGCCTTCCTTCCCTCTCCCACATCATGCAAACCCAGACCAGGTCCTACTCACCACCAATCCTCTTGCCATTACCATGAGCAAATTACACCTTCTATTTTAAGCTCAGACACTCTGTTAAACTGGCTCTTCCCAAATGTAATCGTACGTTTAGTTTTTTCCACCTTGCACGTTGTTCCAGCAGCACAACTATCCATTGCTGGAGTTAGGAAAGGAGAAGCGCGTATGCAATTGTAGCAGATAGCTCATCGAAACTGTGATGCTCTGCTCAGGGTCTTTATGTTTCCCCAAAGTGCTGAAAGTCATTTGCTCCAAGGGATGCTAAATTACAGTAGCTCAAGCAGAATCCATTTGTGGGCAAATTCATGTGCTGACGTACGCTTCTTCATTTTACTTCCAGGGAATGGCTTTGCTCGACTGGCGTTCAGCCATTTGCTGTGTGCTGAACAAATTTCCAAGACACCAAGTTTCCTTGGACCTTGCACCCTCTCTTCCCACATCGCCTTGCCCAGACGCCTGTCTCCCAAAGGCTGCAGCCTTTGCGCACCCCCGTGCACCCGCTCCCAGTGCCTGTGCCCCCACACCTTTGCCTGGTCCCAGAGGCCTGCAAGGAGCTTGGAAGACAACATTTTGCCTGTTTTGGATGGGAGCTTTTTTCTGCCTCATTTCCCAGCTATCTGCAGTGATGTGCGGGCATCTCAGGCAGGCCCAGCGCTCTGCAAAACTGCCCCGGGCCTCCGCTTGCAGGAGAAAGCATGCCCAAAGCCAGGCATCCTAAATTTGCAGGCAGCTAACAAAAGCGGGCAAAGGTATTCGAGAAAAGTCCTCCCAAGAAATGCAGAATCCAATTTAGAAATTGCCTTTTGCCTGCAGCTGGGTGTATTGGATTAAGGAGCTCTCAAGAGCTGCGTCACCCGGGGATGGTGAACGGGACGGCCAAGATGACCTGGTGGCACGGCGCTGTGCGGCGCAACGGCTACTCCACCCGCGCTCAGGGACGCCCGCGGCTCTTGCAAGAAGCAGGGGGAAAGCAGGCGCAGCTTACACCAAAAAAGCACGAGTAAAGCCTCCCCAGGCCGGAGCAAATCCCCTCCAGCAACCACGGTCTCCTTCCCTGTCCTGGATATAAAGCTTGTGCAGGTGTAAAATCCTGGAGCTTAAGCCCGTCCCTGGCATGGGAAGGACAGTGCCGGAGCTGGGGCCATATATCAGAGCAAGGGAAGTGCAGAAACATTTGCAGGTCCCCAAAGAAGCTATTTGCTGGAAGAAATATGAAATAAACAGCCAGAGATCTGTCCGTGAAGGCACCACAGACCGGGCAGCTACTGGGGGAAGCGGTACGGCCATCGCTGCTGCACGGCGGGCAGGAGCGAGTGTCTCGCATGCCTTCTGTGCCACAGCCCACGATGGCCACCGCGCCGGCTGGCGAAGGTGCCCCTGCTCAGCCTCCAAAAGCAGGAGCAGGGTGCAGACCCCAGCGCCCCCATTCAGACCAGGCAGCACCAGCTTTCATGCTGTGCTTGCTCAGATCCCCCCCTCACATCTTCAGGGGCTGCATCTGGCCTCAAACCCGCTTCCATCCTTCCTCCTGCACCCAGCAAGAAGTGCCAAAATCAAACGGAGCTTGCAAAGCACCTTGGACAGGCTGAATTTACCCTCCTGGCTAAGTGAGGGGGGAGCCACCGCTTTGCTGCCTCAGTTACCACCCAAATCCCCTCCGGCTCACGTCCTCTTTCACTCCCTCTGCTTCAGCAGCCCCCGTCCCCACGGGAAACGCGGATCAGACCCTCCATGCTCTCCACGTGAGCCACCTTGGTTGCCCCCTTCCCGGCCACCTCCCTCACCTCCATCACAGGCCGAGGCCACGGGGCGGCCCCCGGAAAACCTCCACCGGGACGGAGCGGGCTCCCGCGGCCCCCGATCCCGCAGCCCACCCCAATCCGCTCAGGGTGCTGCGGGGATTAGCCGAGCGCTAGCCCCGGTGGGATTACCAGCACCCAGCTGTCCCATCTCCCCCCCACTGGGTACCGGCAGGGAGCTGCCACCTGCTCACTGTGGGCCGGCACCCAAGGAGGCCGGGCTGTTTGAGCCCAGCTTGGGTGTGGGATGGTGCAGACAGACCCCCCCCCCCCCCAAAACCGGTGCTAAAGGAGCTCCGGAGCGGCTTACCGTGTGGGTGCGAGCCCCGCTGGGTGCCGGCAGCGCTGGGAGCGAAGGCTGTCCTCTAGCTGGGGTGCAGGCAGGCGCGGGGACATAAATCCGAGCGGCAGCGGGGCCGTCTAAAAAACCACGGGGCCCTACAGGGAGAAACCCCCCGAGCTCCGGGCTGCGGTCCCCGTCCCACCTGCAGCACCGCGATCTGGGGCAGGAGGTGGGAAACCCGCGGCGGGCTGGAGCGGCTCAGCGCGGAGCTAATCCTGCCCTTGCTGAGCCTGCCGATTGCCGCTTGATCCGTTTAGCAGCAGCCCTGGGCAGCTCCCCGCTGCCCCCAATCTCTCCCGGGGCGAGCACAACACCTCGGGGCTCAGCGCCCGGCCACGGGCGACCCAGTGGGGAACAGCACCCTGAGCCCCTCGCCAGCCCGGTGCTCCCCCAAAAGGGAGCGTTTTGTCCCGAGCCCTGGCCCCGGCCCCTCTTTCCGCCACCCTCCCCAGAGCGTGCCACCACGGTGCTGAGCCCTCGGGTGCTCCTGCGGCCCCCCGCACCGGCCGCTTCGCACGGGGCACGGGTGCAAGGTGTCACCCCGGGGCCAAGCATCGCCCTGCCGGCCCTGCTCCACCCACCCTCAGCGAGGGAACAAAGTGGCTTTTTGGGGGACATTTCCGCAGCAGGCAGAGGGCCCACGGGTGCAAAATGCTGCTTTTTGGGCAGCCCAAATGGCAGCGGGGAATACTGCCCCAGCACCCTAGCAACCCGGCAGCCAGCACCCACGGCCCGTAGTGGCTTCTTGTTGCCACGGGGAGGAAGAGGGCGGCAAACAGAACAGCAGGAGCCTGAGCCAGACCCGGGGCCAGACTCGCTCCCGGCAAGGAAAGCCAAGAAAAATTGGCCTTGCTGCCACTTTAGGCATTTCCCATCTTACGGACTCTGCAGCAGCAGCATCCAAACTTGGGAGGCGGCACCGAGTAACGCCGCCGAGCGCAGACTCTCTCCCCCACAAAAACCTTGCTGCCTTCTTTGCACCCTCCTGTTTTAAGGAATTAAAACACAACCAGGCCGGGGCCCGAAAGTTTGATCTGGAGATCTTAGCCCAGAGGTAGTTGAGGGGGACACGGTCTTGCAGAGAGCCGGTGGCGACTGAAGCTTCGGCTCCAGCAGGACTGAGCTCACAACCAGCTGGGCAGAGGAAGGGCCGAGCAAAAGCCAACCTGAACAAGCCAAGTACGTATAAGACCTTGCTTCCCTAGGCTGTTTGCTCCAGTGGTTAGTAGAAATTAGTTTTTTCCACTCCAACAAGCTTTCCCTCTGCCTGTGCTGACTATTTTCCTCCTTGAGGGTTCCCCTACAAGTGGCCTCCCTGTTCCCACTGCATCTGGTCCCTGCTGCTTCGGGAGGCTGGATGCAGCCGCATCCCAGGGAGAGGACGGGACCCTGCACTGGGACCCATGGCAACGTGCTCACTTGCTGCTCCAGCCTCCCCGTGCGGCCTGTGATGGCCGAGAGACACGTGGCACTGCTGTGGCCAGGGGACAGCTGCCGGGGCTGAAGGAGGATCTGTACCACCCCGGGCTGCCGACCATCCGCCACATGGACATGGACACGGCCACGGGCGAGCTCCCGGACTGACACGCCAGAACCAGCACGCTCTGCACCCGAGGTGACGCCGCCGAGCACCCGGGCCCTCTCGCAGGCAGCCGTTGGGGACCACCCATGGTGGCAGCTCACCGAAGCCTGCGTGACCCCTACGGGCATGGCACAGCTGGCTGGAGACAGGCGTCCTCGTCTCCAACAGCCCAAGCTGCTCTGGCAGCTCCTGGCTGGGTCGCAGTAATCCCTTCTCCCATCTCCCCGTTCTCACCCTTATCTTCCAGCCTCCCCAAACCAAAGCTGCTCCCCAGTTAGCAGGATAGAGGTGGTGTTAGCACGTCACAGAGCTCTTTGGTTTCTGCCAGGGCTTGGGGATGCTCAGGTGGCCCAGCTGTGCTCCAGCTCCAGCTGCGCCGGAGCCCCTGGACCTGCTGCAAGGTGCATAACCCAGCCCGTGGGTGGCTGCTCTGGGCCGTCTCTCTCTTAGTCGTTTAATCCAAGCCTGTCTTCTGCTGAGCAGCAGCTTGATTAAAACAGGTCTTCTGCAAATATGGATTTAAGGTGCTCAGGAGGTGGGGAGTATCGATCTTTCGTCGCTCGCGGGCGGGCTGCTTGCTCCACAAACAGGACAGCAGAGAGCAAAGCCGAGCCAGACCCTGCTGCCAGCGATGCTCGGAGCAGCACGGAAGCAGCCTCCCAGGGGGGTGGGCATGTACCGGAGGCGCCCACGCTGCCCCCGGGGCTGATTTCCCCTGTCCCATTCACTGCAGAGGACTTCCACAGAGCCTCCTTCAGCCTGCCGGGGATGCCCTGCCCACGTCTCCCCAGCCTGGTGAGCAGCGAACGGCCACCCGGCCCCCAGCCCCCCACTATGGGCAGCCAGGGGGACCCTGTCCCCTTAGCTTGTCCTGCTGCAGAGGGTGGAGATCAGCCCCAACGTTTAATAAACCCGTGGTTTTAATAAAGTACCCAGTCATGCGTGCAAGGGGCAAGCTTGGCGCCCCGGGCACAATGGGCGTCTCAGCAGCACTTTCCCGATGGAGTTTCCTGGGACTTCCCAGGCCACGGGGAGCCAAGCTGTAGTGCAGCGTTGGCAGCAGGATTCGCTCCGTTCCCAGAGCGGGTGGATTTGCTGGCTCTCGTCCGCATCCTAACACTCCGGGCTGTCCCTCCTCCTCCTCCTCTTCTGCTTTAATCGATCACTACTGAGGAGCACGTTGCCAAGCCTGGAGCGTTTTCTCTGCGAGGAGTTTGCTGCTGGATTTCCCCAGGCAGGAGCATGGAGCCGGCTCCGGGCAGGAGGGAGCAGGGCAAAGCTGCCGGGCCGGGCGAAGGTCCCAAAATGAGTGGCCAGCTGGACTGAGGGGTGCCAACGTTGCTATTACATTGCCCAGTGCCTCCGTAGCGCTCCCCATCTCTAGGGCACCCCACGGGTGATAAAGAGGGTTTGAATCATCAGCTCTGCTCTACAGCTGGGGAAACTGAGGCACAGAGCTGGGCGGCAGCTTGCCGGGCTGCTCCAGGAGGGCAGAGCTGAGCGGACAAGCCCAGTCTCCCAAACTGCGCCCCGGCTTTCCACCTATGCGGCTGCGTGGGAGAAGCCAGCCCAAACGCACCCCTGCTCCTCTCTCCGCGCAGGGATTGCTGGAATGGGGCCCGCTGCTCGCCGCGAGGGACCGGGCTGGTAGGGTGGCACCGGGGGTGCCCAGCCGTCATGGGGAAGAGTGGCCCAGCTACACGCAGGCGGTGGATGACTGGTCCTGCTTCGTCTCGTCGGCTGCAGAATTCGGGCTGCCCAGCGCAGGTGCAAACGGGGAGGGAGAGCCGCAGGGCCCGGCTGCAGGTCACGGTTTAGCCGCCACGCGCTGGCCTGCTATGCGGGCCGCTCACCTTCCCTTTATTAAAACTCGAAACCGTCACGGCCGACAGACAACGAGGTGGCATGCACGGAGTGACCCTAACCAATGTGAGCCTGAAGATGGCTCAGACAGCATGAAATCCCCTGTGCGGCCAAGACTGTTCACTCTGAAGCAGAGTGATGACTGTTTACCTTAGCCACCGATTACAATGGCAGAAACATGGCCCACAGGCTTGCTGCACTGTGCCAGGTCCCACTCCCCCTGGCTACCATTGCCCAGCCTCAGCTCTTCCCTCCTTCCCACCCCGGCACTCCAGCTAGTGAAGCTGTTCCCTGTCCAAGCAGGAATCGGCAGCAAACAGATCCCTGCGGGTCCCGAGGAGCATTGCAGCGGGTGCTGACACTCTCTCGCTCTCTCCCGACAGGGCCTGGGTGCGGCCGCTACGCAGGCCGGTCCCTGCAGCCGGAGATCACGCAGACGTGGCGGGTGAGCACTCGGGGCGCCCCGGGGCTGCTGCGGGTGGTGAGCCGAGAAGCGCGACCCACGGGTCGCACCGGCATCCCCTCTCACCGTGCCGTTTCAGGACTGCTTCCAGCAGGACCCCAGCCTGCACAGATACGGCCAGATGCCTCTCCTGAAGAGCAGCTTGTAGGTAGCCCCAGGTGGCCGTGATGTCCCCGCTGGCCCCATCCCTGCACCATGGCTCAGGCTTTTCCCCCTCTTCCTTGCAGCGATGTGTTCAGGAGCTTTGGGACGGTGTACAGGTAAGTGTGGAGGCACCCGGTGGCACAGGGCGGGCGGTGGACACGGAGAGCCACGCCGGATGGGAAGCCTCACTATGGGGGAGACAGCAAGAGAAAAGCTTCCTGCCCAGGCCACCTGCCCCCAGCACAGTGCTGGCCCCACTGTCACCGTCACGGCCTGGGGAACGGGAACAGGTTTGGGAGGACCTGCCCCGGGGCGGCCACACAAGGATGCCCAGCACGCAACGGCTGCGGCTGCTGGTGCGTGGCTTCCTCCGGAGCTCCTGCCTGCTGGGACCAGCCTGATGGTCCGAGATGCTCTGAGAAATGATCAGCTTGGCCCCAAAAACCTCTGCAAAAGAGCTCTTGAGAGAGGGACGCCAACCCTGGCGGCAGACCCTGAAACACCACTGCAAGTGCATCGGCACCCCAGCCTTGCCCGCCGGCCAGGTCCCACGCCTCCACGCACCGGAGGCTCCCAGCAGGATGACAGGCCCCAATGGGAGGTGACAGCCAGTTGTGCCGGCCCAGAGCTGGCTGCCGCGGGGCCGGAGATGCCACCGTCCCAAAGCCGCTCTTCCCCTCCACCTGGGCAGCACCAGGTGGGAAGGGGGATGGACCGTTCGGCGAGTCGTGGAGGAGTTTGCGGGAGTTTTGCCAAGCGGCAAGGAGCCCCGGGCTGGGGGAGCAGCGGGAAGGGGAAACGCCTGACGCTGATGCTTTCTGGCCTCGCAGCAGGGAAGGGGGCTGCGCCGCGGCGGCAGGGCTCTGGCGCGGGAGAGGCAGCTCTGGGCACCCCATTTCCACCCTCGCTGGGGTCAGCCGGAGCCCGCGGCCAGCACAGTCCTCGCGTGCACGTCGCCGAGCTGCATCCACCGCCGAGCCGCATCCACCGCCCGGTCCACTTGCCTCTGCAGCCGCTCGCACTGCCTCCAGCCCTGGCGCTAGGCAGCAGCAGCGGGCAACGTGCCGGGGGACCACCCGAGGGCCGGGTGGCAGCGACATGCGGCCCTTCCTCGTGGCAGTAAAAACAAAACCTCCCTGCAAAAAGATGACCGAGGCTAACCCAGTGCCGCAGAGCCCCTGGCTTGCATCCGGGAAAGCCCTGAAAGCAGGGCATGGGGGGCTGTAGCATAATGCCTTGAAAACCCTGGATTGCCAGGAAAAACGCCCCACGGAGGGAGGAAAGCTGTCACAGGCCAGGCTGGAGTGGTACCCGGACAGCCCCACGTGCTGGCTCCTCGGGAGCCTCACTCCTCAGATGGGAGATGCATTAAATTGGCTTATTGCACCTGGAGCAGGGTCCAGCACCTAGCGAAGGTCCTGCTGCCGGTTACAAGGCGAGCTGAGCAAGAGGGGGGCCCTGAGAAGCAGTACTCGCTGGAGACAGGCGAGTGAGGGTGCTGCTTCTCCTTTAGTGACACAGATTGCCCCCGACAGCGTAAGCCCCGAGCGGCAGCCAGCACGCTGCAGCTGCGGGCAGGGTGCAGGGAGAAGCCCGGTGCCAGCTGTGGCCCTTCTCCGCTCTCCCCTTCCAAGCGGCGTGGCCAGAGGAAGCCTGGTCCTCATCCTGGTTGCTGCCCACGTCCTCCCTAAAAAGGCAATTCTGCTTGAATGGCCAAGTGACAATGTCACAAAAGATGAGGGACCCTCATCCTTGGAGACAGTTTTACATGGACTTTTGCAGGCTCAGGCTTGTGAGACCCTTTAACGGGTTCAACAGAAGCAGCATCTGCCGATGGCTAGACCTACATCTCCTCTGAGTGCTTTCACACCAGGTACACCCCATCTTCAAGTCAGACCTGCCTACAAAGGTCTTTGACTTATTTCTGCAAGCAATGTCCAGGGAGCCCCCAGGGAGGAGGCGAGGGGAGGAAGGCCTGGCTCCTCAAATGGGCAATGCTACCAGCACTTTGGGGACATTGGCTGGAGCCTCACTCAGCCCCTCTGCATGGGTCAGGCAGCAGAGCTACTTTCCATCTGCTTGTGCTTTCTTTCCATTTGCATGCCTAGGTTGTAGGGGTTCATGGGATAAGGGAGGAGGGACTGTGCATGACACTTACACAGAAAACACTGTTAAGTCTCCGTATCAAACCTCAAGCAGCTGCTAGGCTAGGAAAGGTCTTTTGGAAGAGCAACCAGCTGTTAAGTGGCTCTTAAGTGCAAGAGGAGGCATTTCTGTGGTAGTCTTCACCCAGGGTCCTGAACCCTGAAGCTTTCCCAGCCGGTGACACAGCCAGGTTTTCCACCCTCAAAGCAACCAGCCGAGGAGGATACGCACCACTGATGGGGAAAGCGGGGCCCAGACCTGCAAATGGGCAACGCCAGTGTCACAGGTAGAGTCCTCTGTCGATGCCTGCCGCAGGGGGAGAGCAACAGCGATAGGAGCAGCGCTGCTGGGGCAGAGGCAAGCTCAACTTCATCAACAGCCAGGGCAAAGCTGCTTCTCCCCTGACCTTCCCTAAACCTCCTCCCAGTTATGCTCTAACTGGAGCTTAACGCTTCGGTGCATGTCCAGATTCTATGGCTTTACCATGATTTAGTGAAATCAAAGACAATCAAGTAAAAGCCTGTGCAAAGCACCAGTGGTTTCCACGAATTTTGGTTGCCTGCCCTGAGGATACAGCATATTTCCTGAACGCTAAACCCGCAAAGTTCAAACGGTGATGCCATTGAGGACTATTAAATGCAGTTTAAATGTTCACCTTCCCATGGAAATCATCTGGCAGAGCACAAGGCAGTAGGGTAGCTGGGAAAGGCACTGCCCTTCAGCCAGTGGGCACGATCCCAAACGCTGCCTGGGGCAGCACAAACGTCTTCCTTGGAGATACAGCACAGCTAGGAGGAGAGAAGTCCTGTCCCAGCGATAGATCCAGCTGCCCACTGTCATCTCTGATCTGACATGGGTGGGGGTTGGAGAAGTTCACTTTATCTGCAGGTCTCCAACCAACCCAATGCATCAGGCTACTCAGCTGCACTCACGGGATGGGGGTCTGCAGAAACACTCCTGCAAAGCAGCAACAGCCAGGCACACAATCGAGGTCCCTGGGGTGCAACATGCACCCGCTTCTATCACCCAACCATGCACCTGTTTCTGGCCGTTTCTGCCCAGAAGCCTTTGGCACTGAGCTTCCCTCCTGAGAAAGAGCAGTCCCATCTTTAGCAAGGGGCAAACCACATCTCAGGCTCTTCCTGCTGTTGCTTTCTGCCAGTGGATGCCTGCCCACGCCCCGTGTCTGGACTCTCAGGCAGCAGGCAGGTGAGCCATCATTTCTCCATTGAAGCAGTTCAGGAAAAAAAAAGAAAAGAAAGAAAAAAAGAAATCAAGCAGAGCCAGACAGAGTGACAAAAACAGGCAGGGCAGGCAATGCCCTGCATGCTGCCTCCACTCTAGAAATCTTACACACCCACAGGAAGGTATAAATAACTATAAATTTATTAGTAAAGCAAAACCATTCGACACACACAGAAGAGCGGGATGTGTTAATACAATATATATACACACATACATGGAATATCATCTTAGAAACACATGGAGAGCAGTGTTAAAGGCACTGCAAGCCACACAAACCTCATCATCCTTGGCTACAACTTCCCACGGCCCCGGGAACTCGGCCAGAGCCACAGCCACAGGTTACGAGGAGCCTCCGGGAACCTCACTGGGGCTGCAGCAAGGTCTCCGTCTCAACAAGACTCCCCAGCAATGAAGAACTGGCCCTGAAATCACTCAGGTCCACCACTCAGCAACATTGAGAGAGAAGCCCAAAGTGCCTCAGGGTACGACTGCAACCCGAGGTCCTGCTCTCTCGCCAGCGGACATCGTGAGAGCGGCTTCTTCACGTCCAGAAAGCGCTCGGAGACGGCTGCCGAAGAAGTGCTGCAGAAGGAGCCTAGGGCCTTGCAGCTCAGAAGAGAAGCTGTGCTTGCCAAAGTCCCGACGTAGAGCCGTAGCCCCCCAAATCTTGCTTGCCCGTCATTATTGCATCTCAACGTTATGTATGCATGTGCAGGGACCTTCCCGCAGCGTAACTCACCACCCAACAGGGAGAGTCACACTCTGAAGAACAATGACGTAGAGGTTTTTTGCTTCATTAGTTAACACCCAGGCTCTGGTTGCAGCCCGGACTTGACGGTGAATACCCAAAGAAAGTGTAGAAAGTGCTCTCCTCCCTCCTAACAGTGCAAGGCCAGACTTGAGTGCCAGGAGACAGTCCCAAACCATTGTCAGAGGATGCTTTCCCCCTCACCCCCCACTCCAACACATGGGCCGCAAGATGAGAGCGTGTGCATCTTCCCACCCCGATTACAGGGTGCTCTCCAGAGTGCTCCTGGGGCAGCCTCGGCGTACCTGCAGTTCCAGGGGTTTCCACACCGTGGTAAAAATCAGTTTAGCCATCTGTGCGATCTGCCGAGCAGCTCAGCAGGCATTCCCAGGGGGATCCAACAGTCAAACTGCAGCCCAGGCAGCTCCATGATTTCTCCCCAGGAACACCTGACAGCCCTACACTGAATTAATCCCCAGTCTTGGGGATATGGTAATGAAAATGGCAACTCTAGCCCTGGTGCCTGTTTCATACAGCTCTGCTCTGGCTCCTACCCCAAAGCAATGGGACGCTTGCTCAGACTAACTTGCTAGGACTAGCTGTACTACAGACACAACCCAATAAAGCCAAGACTGCCAGGCCACAGGGGTGTTGTTAGCATCACACAAGCCCAGCAAGACAGGGGGCCTCATGGGGGGATGGACCCAAAATACCCACTGGATTCCAGTGAGGTTCACAGTCCCAAACACCCAACTTCATTTTCAGTGGTTCCCATATCACCTGGAACCAGCCTCAGCCTGAGAGAGGAATCTGAGGGGAAGGAGAGGGGGAAGAGATCTCGCAGAGACAAGCAATCAAAATGGAAAGGGGGTGAAAACAAAGCATTGCTTACAAAGAGGAACCCAACAAAGGGCAAAGAAGCCTAGAAGGTCTTACAAAAGTATAATCAAAATAACCGTGGAAGGGAAGGAGTCAAGACACAGATAAAGGCATCCTGTACGTAGGGTAAGGGGAAGAGAAGGTTGATGAAAATCCCCAGGTGAAAGAGACTATCTTCTTCCTGGGAGCAAGCACAGAGCAGCCAGAGAGCAGGATGCGTCTCCTGGACAGCCTCCAAACAGCCTTTGGCCAACCTAACCCACCCTCCTCTTGCCTTCCTGAAGATGTCTTATGTTCAAACTGCCTGTTTCCCACATGGGAAAGCCAGAAGAGAAGAGCCCATCAGAAAGGACTATTCCCTACTCCAGCCCTAGAGAGCATCTCCAAACAGCTTGGCAACCGGGTCTTGAAGACACCCATGGGCAGAGTCCCTCAGCACTCGCTAAGGGCCGATACAATACCAGCTCCAACGTGCTGACTGCATTAGGTACTACAGGTCGATGACTAACATGTGAAGCCAAGTAGAGGCAGCACAAAGAAACCTGCAAGTCTCTTGAAAGAAATATCAGAAGTGAAGTGCAACAGAGGTACAGAGTAGAAACGTGTTTTACTCCAAAGAGGCTTTGGCCACAACTGCTCTTTGGTTTGAAAAGGAAATATGAACAGTTTATAGGGAGCCCTTTGCAGCGTGACACCCAGTCTGTCCCCCCAAGCCGGCCCCTGCCTCCCCACCCAGAGCTGCTCTCCTGACACCCAAATGCCTCATGCTATTTTCATCACTTCTCCTCCCACAGTAAAAAAAACAAACGTGTCCCAAAGGCACAGCAACGGAGACCAACCTGCTCCCCCAGCCCAACCTTATGAAACGGAGCTGCTTACAACTAAACAATCTCCTTATAAAAATATAATCAAGGCTATCAGTGGCTGTTCAGTAACGCCTGCTCCACACAGGCCTGGTTCACAACCCGCCAGCAAAAGACGCGGGAACATTCACCCGCTAGCACTGAGGTCTAACAGCAGAAGCCATCCCCTGTTCCACCACTAAGACTTTCACTGGATTCGGGCTGCTGTAGGGCAGCAAAAGAGATGACGAGTCCAAGTCACCACTGGCCTGCCGCCAGTCCTACTCAAAGCTGATTTAACATGACACAAAGATGTTTTCAAACATCAACGCTTGAAAATAAATGAAGGAGATACATGGGAAGCACCTGGATAAAGGTGACCAGGTTTTCTAGTGAGATGGCAGGAGAGGCGCAGCCGCATCAAGCATAACGCGGTCTGCGAGTGTTCAGTGCCCCTGCACAGCCTGGTTTTTACCTAGGTGCCTACTCACAGGCACTGGGTTTGAAGGCGTGGATCTGCAGACTTGTCCTCTAAGAGCTCTCTACAGCATCTCCTCTTGCCTGAGCACAGCCCTTCCCGTGCGCAGACCTGATGGTGCTCTCCGCTTGGTGTACTACACTGTTTCCACGTGCTGAACAGGGAGCCGGGGCTCCTTCCCGTCCCTCTAAGGGCTTTCTGTGCTGCTCTGCAGCAGCCAAGCAGAGGGAAACGTTTCCGGACAATCGCCTGCTCCCAGCAAGTGCTGATTCAAAGGGGACAGGGCTGGGCAGCGGCGTACCCAGAGCAAAGCACATCACAGAGCCGCGTCTGGGACCCACCACTATCCTCAGATCGCAGGAGAGAGGCCAGAGCTGCCCCGTTCTCTCCTCTGCCCCGAACACCAGACTGCCAAAATCAGAAAGTGAGACTCCTTCTTTCCAATGACTTTGCCAAGCCACCGAGGCAGAGAGAAACTGCAGAATCACTCAGGTCCCCGGGGAGAGGAGACAGTAGAGTACAGCCAGTTGGTGTCCACGTTAGTGATTTCTCCAAACCTCTCCTCCAGCCAGCAGCTGACTCAGAAGGAAGCAAAGCCGCAGAGCCTCTCAGGCCAGCAGGCTCCCTTTCACACTCTCCCACTACGAAGGTGAGCCTCCCCTCCGCCTCCTCCCAGCTCCGGGCCCTGAACCGGCGACTAACCATACGGCCGGGCAGAAAGAGCTGCCAGCGTCGCGCTCAAGCGGGCAGTCTGAACGCCCTGCTCTGCAGGACCTGTCTCCAGCCAAGCACAACACTTGCGTCGGGCTGCTTCGGGCAAGAACAGAGAGTTAACCACAGCCTGAGGAAGCGCTGACGCCAGACGGAACAGAACAAGGGTTCACGTGGGTGCTGCATTTCTAAACTGGCTGCGAAACCATGGAGATGACAGATCGTGCGCTCACAGCTAACGAGTGGACACCTAAGCAAACAAACCGCAGCTGGGAAGGCAGGAGGAAGGGCCCGTTTCTCAAGGAAAGGAGTCCCTTGTCTTGCCTATCTCCCCACTTGAGAAGGGCTAGATGACTCGAAGTACACAGGTATATCTGCCTCCACAGCCGCCCTCCTTATCTCGCGGGTGTGGTATTTACTACACAATAGCCTGTTGTTTGCCATTTGACCACTTCAAGGAGTCTAAAGCGTAACACTCAGCCCGTACGCCCACACCTACCAGGCAGTGCTCCCACTACCAGCATGAGTCCAGAGAGCACTCAGAGAGAGATCTTCACTTAATTTTAAAGCAGCATTTGTTAACTCGTGAGCCAGTTCAGAAGTGCTGGTTATTCCCAGCAAGTCTCCAAGGAACGAGCACAGACCAGCACACCAAGGGGTTTTAGAGCTGGAGAGGCCAGCTGCACAAGGCGACAGCACTTCGAAACCACGGGCTTCAGTCCCCCAGCTCTGAACCTAAACTTCAACCAGGGAGGCCTCCAGCACCACCAAGCCCAGCCCTTCTATAAAGACAAAGTTAGCTTTCCTCGTTTTCAATTCATTTTTACTCCTATAGTTAAGCATACACTGGACTCACTATATATTAAACATCAAAAACCAGCTACCTAGAACTGGAGAGGTCTTTAAAAATCCAGGTTATGACATCTCTCTTCTTTTTTTTGTTTAAAAAGATCCAGTATGACATCAAGTTAAACTATACAGGATTTTTTTTAATGAATATTAACAAACTGCTTAGAAAAAAGCAAAAAATGGAAAAAGAAACAGAGACAGAAAAACTTGGTAGGAAGTTCTACATCTTTGAGGCAGCGTGAAGTAAGAGGAGCATCGGTTCCTCCTCTTTGGGCAGCAGAGAGCAAGGTTTATTTTAAACTCCTTAAAGCCGCACATGAAGAAGCCTCAGCCCCGGGGTCAGATTTGTCACTGAACTGTCCCAGCCCCCTGTGGAAATGCACTCTGTTCCCCCTGACAGTGCTGGAAATGGAGACAAAAAGCCTTCCTCCGTCTTTCAGATTAGCGTCCACTGCAAGCAAAGCAGGTACAGCCCGACTCTCTGCAAGGTTAATCTGTCTATATTTGCTGGGGAGACATTTATTAAACTTGTCCTCATCACCTGGGCAATTTATTGGCTACTGCTCAGTAAAACAGCTAGCCAGAACACTCCTAACTCAAATGAGGGCCAGGAAGATGGAGAAGGGAAGGCCAATGGGCAACTTAGTAAGTGCTCCTTCAACCTTGAGGGCATCTAACTGGCACATAAAAGGCTCTTGGTCATGAGAAGACAGCAAAACCCTGCAGAGGAAAACACCTGAGGCTGCATCAATCTTGCTAAGGGGAAATTTATTTTTAAGTGATGTTTACAGGAACTGTGCAAAACCTGAAAAATACAGAAGAGAAGAAGAAAGAATAGAGCGATAAAAAGGGACTCCCATAAGAGGAGGAAAAATATGCTCCTCCTTTACCTCCTGCTAACCTTCCCCTTCCCATGGAGCTGACCCCACAGGCCAGGAAGGACTCCTCCCTGCTCACTCTGGACAGAACTACTGTGCTCCCAGCAAGTCAGACACCAAGCCCCAGGCGCACAGCGTGGGTTAAAGTTGAAGACGGCCAAGCTCATTTCTGAAGCTGTAGGTTATTAGTAGTGTTTGCCTCACCCATTAGTGTTCAGCCGCTAGGATGTCCCTTTGCTTGACCCCCCCTTGGAGGTATGCTAATGGCCCAGGCGGTACAAGGAGGGAAGGGGCTTGGAGGTAAGTCTTCAGAGGAGAGCTAGGTCCCTCAAGAAGCAGACTGTAAACCCCAGGCTCTCGGCCAGAAGTACAGCGCAGAGACTCTCCTCGCCACGCTCTCAGGTAGCGTGCAGTGCTCGTTACTCTTCCCCTTGCTGCCGGGCAGGGACGGGCAGGCTTGCTTGAAACCCTCGCAGAGCATTACAGCCAGCGACTGCAAAAGCAGCAATGCCAAAGTGCGTTTTGGACCTGTGCAGCCCCACGGCTTTTCCCTTCCTACACTCTAGAAAGAGGGAGAGCAGGGCAGGTCGGGGCAGTCAATCAATGCTACCGATCTGAAACAGTCCTCGTGAGTCACTCAGTTGAACTCGGACTAACAAAGCTGGGAGATCCCAGCAGTGGAAACCTTCTGCTCTGTCGCTGAGCAGCGCACCCAGGGAGAAGGGAGGGCTGACTCGGCCTTGTTCCCAAGCACTCTCCGAGAGGAGAGTTACCCAGCTCTCTCCACTGACGCCACCGGACAGGACAGGGGAAAGAAGTCCCGTGTGAAGGGCTGCTGTCCATAGAGAGCAGCTGGGCAGAGACCTGCCAGCTCTCAGCACTGGAACTGCAGATATAGTGTGAACTACAGTCCAGGGGACACCAGGCAACTACAGGCATCATTTCCTCTCCCCACATCCCTCCTTTCCTCTCCATCCCCGTCAAGCTTTTCACGTCATCCATCACCTTTGGAATATAGGTGGCACATCAACCACAGAGACCAGAGGAAAGTTTACCCGACTGCCCGCCCTACCTCCCCTTTCCCCCACGATTCTCTGGAGGCCATCTACAACCGAGGAGAGGGAAGGGGAGGCCGAGGCTCAGGAGCGTCACATGCAAGCTGAAAGCCGCCGAGGGGCGGGAGGCTCACGGCAAGCAGGCAGCCACCTGGTAGGCGCCCTCGGCCGTGTGCTGGACGCTGTGCTCCTGCAGCAGGCCCAAGTCCAGGAACCGTTCGCCACACCACATGCACTTGTACTGCTGCTCCCGGGCGTGCACGCTGTGGTGCTTGTTGAGGTGCTCACGCTGCTTGAAGGCCTTCTCGCACGAGGGGCACTTGTAGGGTTTCTCGCCCGTGTGCACACGCCGGTGGCGCTGCAGGTCCGAGGCGTACTTGAACCGCTTTTCACAGTCGGGGCACTTGAGGGGCTTCTCACGGGCCGGGTCGCAGCGGTGCTGCACAAACTCGGAGGAGGAGAAGAAACGTCTCTCACAAAGCGTGCACTTGAGCGGCTTCTCGGCGCAGTGGGCCAGCTGGTGCTTCTGCAGGGCCGAGGCCCGCTTGTAGGACTTGTTGCACACCGCGCACTTGAAGGGCCGCTCTGCATTCTGCACGCACTTGTGCCGCAGCAGCTCTGAGGACTGGTTGAAGCCCTTCTGGCACACGTTGCACTTGAAGAGGTTTTCTATGCCGTGCACGTGCTGGTGGTACACCAAGTGTGAGGGCTGCACAAAGCCCTTCTCGCACAGGTTGCACTTGAAGGGCTCCTCGGCCTTGTGTGTGCGGCGATGGCGCATGAGCGCGTACTGCTGCTTGAAGCTCATCTGGCAGAGGTCACACTTGAAGGGCCGCTCCTCGCTGTGCGTGCGCTCATGCTGCCGCAGGTCCGAGGGGCGCTTGAAGGCCTTCTGGCACTCCCCGCAGCGGAAGGGCCGTTCCCCGCTGGGCGTGCAGGGGTGCTGCAGCAGCTCCGACGACTCCTTGAAGTGCAGCTCGCAGACGTTGCACTTGAAGAGGTGCTCCCCCGAGTGTGCGTACATGTGGCGCACCAGGTGCGAGCGGTGCTTGAAGGTCTTCTCGCACACCGTGCACTTGTAGGGCCGCTCCGAGCTGTGCGTCCGCTTATGGTGCACCAGGTGAGACGACTGGCTGAAGCTCTTGTCGCACAGCGTGCACTTGTACGGCTTCTCTCCCGTGTGGATGCGCTCATGGCGGGAGAGCTCCGAGAGGTGCTTGAAGGTCTTCTGACAGATGGAGCAGCTGTAGGGCTTCTCTGAGGGGTCAAGAGGTTGCGAATGCTCTGCCTCGGGAGGCTTGTAGGTCTTCTCGCAAATAGAGCACTTCATGGCGTTGCCATTGTGGACATTGTGGTGCTGCGCCAGTGAAGTGAGGAGAGAAAAGCCCATCTTGCACACGCCGCACACAAAAGGCTTCTGCTCCACCTGGATGCACTGGTGTTCAAGGAGGTCGGTGGCCTGGTGGAAGATCTTCAGACACTGGGTGCACTGGAAAGAGCGGTCATGGCCTGGCAAGCACTGATGCTCGTGGGGGTTGGACAAGTGAGCGAGGTCGTGGCCACACACACCGCATTTGTGGGACGGCTCTCCAGCCTGGATCGGAGCGTGCTGGTGGTGCTGCAGACTGGGGTCCGGCTGGAGCAGGATGCCGTAGACGGCGCAGCCCAAGGGGTTTTCAGCAGTGCTCGGTGGGATGGAGTGCTCTGCAAGGGTGGCGGCCCCCGTATGGTGCTGCTGCGGTGGTGGTGGCGGCTGCTGCTGTGGTTGCTGCTGTTGCTGCTGCCAGCTTTCTGACATGCTTGGGAAAAAAAAACGGGGTTTTAGCAGTGACAGCTTCAGCTTCTCGGTTGAAAAGGTTCTACTAAAAATAAAAATCAAAAATATCCAAGATCCTGATTCTCTGTAGCTAATCCTGAAATCGAGGATAGGAAATCCAGCCCAGAGCCAGGATCTTGGGAGGCAAGGAGAAGACAGAGATGCCACAGGCTCTTCCTTAGATCAGCAGAAGTTCTTTGTGGACTCAGTGTTGGGTTTGGCTTTTTTTTTTTTTTGGGGGGGGGACAAAGGAAAAGGAAGGCAGAAGCAAGTGTCTTGAAGACAAGAAGAGGCCCTTCTCCGTACTGGCTGTGACAGGCTCACATTTGGGAAGGGCGAGGGACACAGTCCAAGGAACAGCTCTCTCTGCAAGGAAGAAGACAACTCATGTCAATTCTCAGAGGAAAGCCAGGCAGTTCTCTAGTGCATCCCCGACCCCATGGCTCACTTTGAAAACTCTCCTACACTCCTGTAAAGTCACCACGAAGCCCAGCGTGGGGGAACTGAGCAGAACTGGTGCACCACCCGCTGCTGCCAGAACAACCTGGGAAAAGGTGGGCCCAGCAGCAGAAAGGGACAGGAGGCTCCCCAAGCTCCTGGTCAGGACCGGAGTGCAGAGAAGCGTACGTGGTTACCCTGTAGCTGTTGGCCACTAGTCCCTAACCCCGCTTAGGGCTCAGGCTAAGAACCATCAACAACTGCTCCTTGAGCGCTCAGAGAGGCACAGACCAGACTTATTTAAGGAAGATTCAGTTCTTGGTCAAGAAGCATTTCTATCAGAGCAGCCTGGCTTAGGGACAGTGGCAGGAGTGTGCTAGTTACAACATGCACTCAGCTTTTTAGATTCTTTCACATAAGTCTTTTCCGAAAAGCATGCAAGGTACAGTCTAACTAAAAGGCTTCCCTCTGGAAGCTCCCAATCACCTGCCGGAGCAACTTTAACAGGATAAACACATTTACCAGTCTCTCTGCAGCATGGGCTAAAGTATGCTAAATGCTGCACATGCAAAAAAACCTACAAAGTGAAATTTTACAGATCTCGGAGTAAATTCCAACCTGATCTGATCACAACTCAAACACTCTGCTGAAGTCCCAAACCTCTTTCTCAAGCTCTGATACTGGGCACATTAACAATTTATAGCATCAGAGAAGTGAGGCACTCAGGAGATTTTTCCTCTCCCCATAGTATTTGCAGCCAGAAAGCTCTGAGAAAGTTTTGCCCTTTGGGGCTGCTCTCAGCATTACCCTACTTGCTGACTAAACGCAGCACCCACAGGTATCGCACACAGCACTCTGAGTGGAGATAAAAGAAGCGTTAATGCAATTGCGAGGCTGAGCACTCCACCACACCACGAAATAAAAACACACTGAAGCCCAAGAACTTGCACGAGATATACTCCTTGGCCTTGCTACGATGCATCACAGGGTTTTGGCTCATAAAAAAAGTTTCAGACCTTCTCAAGCATAAACACAGATGTTCCATAAAACCTGAGCTCAACTTAGAAAAAAGTTAAACCCACTGGTGAGCAGCAGATATGAACACCACCAGCACATCCCAAGGGAAAGGAAGTGTCCAGGCCTTGGCAAGAAAGAAGCAACTAGTATCCCTGGACCACAAGCCTCCGCCCGCGCTGAAGAGCATACCTATTTCTGCATAAAACAACCTGCCCTGAGGCAAGCTAAGTCAAAACCTTGCTCAGGAAGATGTTTATTTTATCTTAAACTAAGCAATAACGAACATTAGAAAAACCCCACTTCCAAACATCCCCATCTACTCTGGCGTGCAGCTGAGAGCAGGCTACACCTCACAGTTTGGGAAGCAGTAGAACATGCTTCTGCCTACGTGGACATTGCATTACTTTGTCCTTTGGCACAATTTGGGGCAGTAAAACACCCAGAGGCACCATCACGGCCCTGCTAGGACACAGTTCCCCGCCAGGATCTCTTATTTCCTTCCTACATAGCTCATCTTGACGGTCGACGCTGCCGTCATGATACCTAGAACGTAAGCTGACGATAAGATACAAAATTTCACATCTTAGAGCACAGACCAGTCCCTAACTTCCCCTGCAGGCTACGTTAACCGTGACACCAGCAACGCACCGGGAGCGGGGACAGCATCCCAGACCGTCTGGGCTGCCGGCCTAGCGCAGGTGAGAAGCTTGTATAACACCAGAAGAGAAGAGTGAGAAATACCAACCTGGTTCACCAAGTGCTCTACACAAATAATTGAGCTAGCGCCAATTCTGAGTCTAACTCATCCCTCCGTGGGAGGTACAAAGCGACAACCATTTAAGGAGAGAACGGCAGAACGAAGAGGTACTTTCAAAAGGGAGAAACGGGCCGCGAGGCAGCCCCCTCCGGCACAGTCCGCTCCGATCCCCGGCGCGTCTCTCGCTTGCCGGCTCCCCCGACGGAGCGAAGCGCGGCGGCGTCACGAAGAGGAGAAGCGCTCCATGGCGGGGGGCTCAGAGTCCGGCCGCCCCGCAGCCCCCCGGGCAGGGCCGCAGCCCTCGGCCCGGCCCGCGGCGCCGGGCTCCTCCGCCCATGGGCTGCGCCTGCCCCTCCGCCGCCCGGCTCCGGCCGCCCTGCGGACACGCACGTCTCAGGCCCCGCCGAGGCGCGACTCGGCCGCCCCGGGCCCGGCCTCGCCTCCACCTGCTCCCGGCCGCCCCCGCCTCGCTCCCCGCCGCCCCCGGCCCCGGCCCCGCGCAGGGCGGGGGGGCCCTGCCCGGCCCGGCCCGGCGCCGCCCCCGGCCGCGGCCGCCGCGGGAGGCCACACAAAGGGCGGCGGCGGCGGCGGGCCGGGCCCCGCTCACCTGCGGCGGGAGGCCCCTGTCAGCCGCTCGCCGCGGGCGGGGGCCGCGGCCTGCGCGCTCCGCCCGATCCCCGCGCTGGCGTAGCGGCGGCGCCCGGCGCGGCGCGGCGGCGCTGGGGGCCCGCGGCCGGGGCCGGAGGCGGGGCGGGCCCGCTGGCGGCCGGCGCGGCGAGCGAGCGGGCGGGCCGGGCCGGGCCGGGCCGGGCCGGGCTGGGCGGCGGCTCGCAGCCTCGGGATGGAGGGAGCAGCCCGGGCCGGCCGCGGCGGCGGAGGAGGCGGGGCTGGGCCGGGGGCGGGCCCGCGCTGCGCTGCCCCCTGCCGGGCCGCGCCGCCAACAGCGTCGCCGCCCCCGGCCGCCGCCGTGGCGAGGCGGGGGCGCAGCCGCCCCCCAGCCCGGAGCGGCAGCGGCGGCGGGGGGAGCTGGGTGCGGCGGGCGCGGTGCCGCCGGCCGGCCGAGCGTCCCGGCGGGTGCCGCGGGCCCGGAACGCCGCGCCGCCGGCAGCGGGTTCCGGCGGGCTGCGGAGGCCGGCGCACGCCGAGGCCGCGGGGGGCCGCAGAGGCGGGTGCACGGCGCGCCATGCGGCGGGCCGCGCTGGTGGGCTACAGCAGCAGCAGCTCCGAGGAGGAGGAGGAAGGGGAAGTGGGGCGGCGAGGCGGCGCGGAGGAGCCCCCCCGGGCCAGGTGGGTGCGGGCCCGGCCCCGCCGCGGGGCTCTTCGGGGGCCGCCTCCTCGCCTAAGCTTCCTCCTCGAAGCAAGAGCTGACCGTGGCCCCCGGCTTCCCCCTCGGAGATGAACCGCGGGGGCAGGTTTCCCCCAGCGGGCGCCCCGCAGGCCTGGTCCCGTCGGTGGGCCAGGAGCATCCCGTCCCGAGGTCGCCTGGCCGCAGGACGCGTGCGAGGGAGGGGATGCGGGTCTCCAAGTGGTGCGTCCGGCGCTGCGTTCAGCAAGGCCGGGCCGTTCGAGGGGCACGTGTGGGAAACGCTCCTCTCTTTTTTTTCCGGCTTACCCCACCGTCGCAGCAGCAGCGAGGCGGCTCCTCGCCTACCTGTCCCGGACAGCGTGTTGAACATGTTCAAAGAGCAGGAGGAAGAAGTTGTCGACGACAGCTCCAAGCACGGCGGCCGCGTGCGCAACTTCCCGCACGAGCGGGGCAATTGGGCGACGTACGTCTACATACCCTGTAGGTAAATGTGGCCTTACCGCCTTCCCTGCCAGGGACAAGGAGGGCTGGGGTAAGGGAAGGATTGGGACCTCCAGGGAGCAGAGCTGTTTACAGCAGTCAGTGGTGTTGCCCGGTCAGATAAGGCATGAAAGACTGTGTGCGCCCGGCTTGGGAGCTGAGGAGCAGGAAGGAGAGGACGGGCTGAGAGAGAGGGCTGCAAAAACCAAGCTGTCATCAGTGAAACGAATGTTGTGGCCGTGCCAGTCTCTGCAAACGCTCTGCAAGCAGAGGCCTCGTAATGGGCAGGGATGGCTCCTGTTCCTTCGCACAATCAGTAAATGCACTCACCTCTCAGACAAGTCTAGAGAGGCCTTTTCTTCTCTCTGAAGGTGCACAGATTCTGTCAGGATCGCCTGCTGTGGCTCTTCCCAGGAGCAGGAGCGACTGCTGTGTTAGCAAGTCCAGTTATCTCTGATTTTAATGCCAAGGTCCCTGATGGAAGGGTGGGAGAAGGGCAGCTTGCTAAAATGCAGAGTTGGAGCAGGCACGTGTATGTGGGTTTTTCCCTGGGCTCGTCCTGGTCTGTGGTCTGGTAGGAACAGCGGTTGCTGCACTGGCCCTTTTCAGGAGTAAGGCAAGGCAGCACTGCCGTTAGCAGTGTGCCAAACTGGGAATTGGGGGGCCGGGGTATCGTTCCTGACTTGTGCCTCAACTTTAATATCTGCAAGTTTATATTATAGATAATACTGTTCCGTGCTCGCTCAGGAAGATGTGCAGCTCTCTTAACGCTTGATAAAGTTGAGATCTTGAAGCACGTCTGGGAGCGCAGAGTACTGCCAGCCCAGACAGGCTGCTTCTGCACAGCCAGTTACCGCTGCCTCCCCTGTCTCCGAGATCTGTAGCAAATGCTCTGGGGAGGGAGCAGGCTCTGACTGTGCTGCTCTTTGCCCTGCAGATGAAGTCCGGGAGGACTTCTTGGAGTTGCTGGACCTCCTGGTTTCCCACGCTCGCACCTACGCTTCGTCACTCACTGCCATGGAAGAGTTCCACATCAGTCTCTCGCAGAGCGTGGTGCTGCGCTATCACTGGATCAACCCCTTCGTCCAGTCCCTTAAGGAACGCCTGGCCTCCTTCGACAGGTAGGGTCAGCAGAGCCCCGGGCAGAGCGCTCCTGCACATCTGTTCCCCTCTTGCTTTGGGTCTTCACCAGCGTCCACAATCTGCGTCTTCCCTGCAGGAGCTGGTGCTGCACCAGTAAAGCCCTGGGAAGGTTTCTGTCTGCCTCAGGATCCAGCACTGGACAAATCAGGCACATAGGCGTTGTGTGCCAGCAGTGTTGCGGTGGTGTACAGGAACTCCAGTTTCAAGGACAAGGCCAGAGTTGTATCATCCTGTAAACCATGGATATTCACTGCTGATTTTGTTGCTTATGTTTAGCTTAGACACCCACTGAGGATCTATTTTAGTGCTGCTGTTGCCATCTGGGCGGGCTTCAGAAGCCTGGAAACACAAGGGGGTAATGGAGTGATTCAAGCTTGAAAAGGTTTCAGTTGCACCGATTCACTCTGACTGGAACAAGTGCTTGTCTTTGTCTTTCCACAGCTAGGCAGAAGTTCTAACAGTTCCTGGTGGGAACCTCTCTCCCCTCCCCCCCCCCCCCATCTTCTCCTTTTTTCTTTTTTCCCTTTTCTCAGCTGAAATATCTTTCTTATTTCAGATTCTTCTGTCTGGCTGACCAAGTGAAGGTTTATACCAACCAGAACAAAACCAGGTGAGTGAGTGGCAGGGCAGCCTGGCTGCCTGGGCAGAAAGGTGGGGAAAGGCACGGGTGGATGGAAGGTGCAATGCTGCCTGTCCCACACAGCCCCGGTGAACAGAGGGAGCCATGTGAGAGGGCAGGTGGATGATCACCTCATCTCACTGCCTCATTGACTGAGGTTTCATATCTTTCCCCAGCTGCTTTCAGGAGTGGCCCAAGGTGCGTAGATTTTTAGCGTCAGCACAGGTTTTCAGTACTGGCAGCCTGAAAAGTTTTTATCGAATTATCTCTGCCAGCGAGTACCTCTCTGCAGTGACTGAACCTCAGGCTGCAGAATCTCAGCCTCTTCGAGAGAGGAGATCTGTTCCCAACATGACCTGGGGCAGACCTTTCTGCTTGGGTTAGATTAATGCTCCGGTTTCACATCAGCTAAAGCTGGCACTGCTGCCAAAAGGAGGCAGCCCCATTCACCGCCGTCTCTGATCTGGTTTGTTCTGTGGTTTCACAAACACTTGTGCCAGCTAAGGGAGTGGGTGGTGGGAACGCGCAGCCTGGGGCGAGCAGAGTGGGGGCCGCCTCTTTTGGCAGCGGTGCCAGCTTATGCTGTAAAATTGCAGCGCAGGTCTTCAAAGAGCTTGAGACAAACAGCTCAGACAGCGCCAGTTCTCTCGGGTGTCAGCTCAGAAGCCTGATGGTGCTGATTCCAATTTAATGCAATTAAGTATTTTACATGTCAAAGCATATTAAAAAGAAAGGTGATTAAAATTATGAAAAGCTGCTGAACGTAAGGGAAATGGCAGCCCACGAAGATGCGGATTCTGGGTAGGACTTGGGTTTTCCCTCCCCTCCCTGCAGTTGGCTACATGAGTGTGGGAAGTGTCGCAGAAACAATCCTTGAGGAATCTCTTTGTCACTGCTCTTCAGCTTGGTACTCCCCCATTCAGGCTGTTCATAGCTAGTGCCTTTGTGGCCGCTTCCCCTCCCATTGTACAATTCTTACAGTAACTTTTATCTTAGTCATAACTACTACTCTGACACAGGGCACTGCTCTACTGTAATACCCATTAACAATATCGACTGCATTTTGTTTGCCTGGAAAATGAGTTTTCATGTCACGGAAGGGCACTGTGTTAGTCTGGTAAATCTACACAATACATCTTCCGGTCCTGCTTCTTGTATTCCCTCTTTTCCCCCCACCCCCCATGTTGTTATTTATTCTTTTCTTCAGAATACAGTCAGTATCCTTGAATGTTTTGGAACTCAAATGGCTTAGGCCTGCAGTTCCCCAGATTAGTGTGGGGGGGGTTTCCCCCTTAGATAAGGGCTAGGGAATTTACCTGGTAGGAATGCAGGGTTAAGTATGCTTATGGCTGGGCTTTCTGCAGTCTGAAAGGATGTGTGCTGTCTCTTCTTGTCCTTGTTTAGGACCTTTATTGGCTTGGAGGTCTCTGCTGGGCATTTCCAGTTGCTGGAACTTGTCTCAGAGGTGGACAAAGTTATGCAGGAATTTGATCTGCCGATGTTTTACAAGGTGAGGTGTCAAACTTCCCTACTTGTCCAGTGATGTTGGCTGGTTCCTTATAGACGGGTGGGGGGCTGCAAGTTCATGAAATGTCCAGCTCCAGATATAAGGGAGCGAAGAGGTTAGACTCTGACATAGTCTCCCACAGGCCAGTCAGTAACGGCCTGGTTCTGGGTGCTTGTCCATAGTAACCCCCTGCACAGGATTTTGCTGGGAATGGGACTACCACAAGCCTACGACATCTATGTTGTGTCCTCTCCAGAAGAGCAACAATGTTAACTGCTGTCTGGTGGCCTGCGAGAACTGGGTTACCTGGGGCTGAGTCAGGTGCCCAACGGCACCATCAGAGACACTCCCCCACGCTAGATGGAAGCACGATGATGTCCTAGGATTCAAAGGGTTTGAGGCAAGCACTGTGGGATAAGAAGGCATTGCTCGTGCCTCTTCCTCAGCCAGTTTGCCTCGTACTAACTTCTGGGACAGGTTTGGATTTTGAAGAACCAAACCCTGATTTCTCCCTCCAGAATAGAGCAGGGAGCTCTGAAGCGTTACCCAGAGATGACCCATCTACCCACTCCGGTGCACTCTGGGAGAGGTTCTCTCTGTGTGTTTGGAAGAGCTTCTGCAGAGCTGACGGGAGGGAGGCTGGGAACGAGGCAGCCTTGCCAACCAATGTCAGAGCAGGCTCAGAAAGGGAGCCCAGACCTCATCTCATTTCCAGCTGTGCCTTGTATCGGCTCTGTGTCCACTGAGCTGGCTGATAGGACTCCCTGCTTCAGGATCCTCCTGCCCATGTATTCAGGGCGCTCTGAGATTCCAGACAGGGCAGCACTGCACCGCGTCTCTCACTGCAGCTGCTTGCTCTGAGCAGAGGCTCCTCTAGTCCCCGAGATCTGATCCTTGTGTTTGCCCTCAGGACCCGTCGTTCCATATCAGCTTGGCCTGGTGTGTCGGAGACCTGACTGGCAGGCTGGAAGGGCAGTGTCTGCGGGAGCTCCAGGTATGTTCCCGTGCAGCATGGAGGGGAAGGGAGGAGTAGAGCTGCTGTCCAGCCATGTCTCCCTTCCCAGCGCTGGAGAGAGAGAGAGAGAATTTTCTTCAGTGAGAGAAACAAAAACTTCACTGGATTCAAAGAAGAGAAGCTGGGGGGAGGGGGCAGTCAATGAGTTAAATTGCCCTCATGAGCCCTAGGGGAAGTCAGAAGCTTTCCAGCCACAAACTGCCTGTCTCTGACATCGTTCATCCTCTGCCAGCTGGCAGATCCATCTTCCTTATACCGACTCCTGCTCCTGCTTGTATTTTCCAGGACATTGTGGACAGGTTTGAGGACTCGGCGCACCTGCTGCGTGTCCAATGGGAGCAAATCCGTTGCAAGTCAGGGAACAAGTACTTCTCCTTCCCCTTGAGGTAGGGCCCAGCGGTCTGTGTGTCTCAGAGCCCTGAAGACCCTGCTCTTCAACACAGAACTGTTCTCTACCGCAGCCCTGAGCAGCATGGGCTGTCACATGCATCCCGCACCCTTCTTGTCTGCTCAGCAGCTCTGGGGAGTTTGTGGCCTCGAGCCGGGCTACTTCCAAGTTTAAGCTGCTGGCTGAAGAAGTGTGTGTTTGTAGCAGATTTCTTCCTAGGCTGCTGACAGCACCCTGCTGTATGTGCTGTAGTCAGCACAGGAGGTTCCAGCCATCCTACAGTTGCTAATTTTGCTGATTTTTTTTTTTAAACTGTACAGAAGCCGTAGATGCCTTATGGTGAGGAGAAGGTAGAGTGGGAAGCTGTTGCTAAAGGGAGAGTGTCTCGCACAGTTGGAAATAGCACTGACTTGTCAGGAGGCTCAGAGCATGCTGACTGTACTGAGCTCAGAGTCTTTAGCTTTGATTTGCAAATGTGAAGACACAGAGCTAGACTCTTTCACCAGCACATCTTCCACCTTAAGCCAACTCAAAGAAGTTCCTGTGTCACGTTCTGTCTCCCTCTCGCACCGTTGCTGCCTTCACAGAGGAATTTCAGTATGAGATCCTCCTGCCAAACAGAGAAAAGATTAACTCTTGACAGAGAGATTGGATACCCCATGTGTTTCAGTGCTAACTAGTCTGGCTCCAGACTGGGTTTAAAAAAAAGACTTTGGTTTAAGATCAGGTGCTTGTCAAAAGCACCAGACTTGAGGCGGAGGGGGGACATTTCTCCTCAGAAGTCTGCTGTTGTGTTAGGACAAGCCCAAGAGAGGGCGGTGTTGGCTTTTGCATCTTGACGAGCTGGAAAGGCAGTGCCTGCTGATGAGCTTCGGCTGGGTAAGTGGAGGGGTGGCAGCTTTAACCCATGTTACATGCACTTTCCTATGGAAACAGCACCCTCGATGCTGTAATGACCCTGCTGATTGTGGGCTGAATTCTTCCTGTTGGGAGAAGGTCCTTTTTAGCCTGTGTTCCTGCCGGGAGGTCTGCTGCAGCCTCTCAGGTATTCTGAGCAGGATGCTGATGTGCCTCCCTTGAATCTTTCATTCAACGTTTGTCTGATGAAAGACTGTGAGACTTTTTCTGAGCAGTAAAATCTGTCTCCTCATGTCTTAAAATTGTTCCTGTGGTATATTTCAGCCATTCGATTTTGGACGTGCTGGGCTTCAGTAGCTCCAGCAGATTTCAAATGAGATGATGTCTGCAAGCATTTCATGGGCTGGGTGCTGCACTGCCCTTCCTCTCATGGGCAAGAGAGCCCGGGGGCTTCGGGGCCATTAAAACATCTGCCTCAACACAGGTTTTCTTATGCGAGCCAGCTCCCTTGCAATAGCTGGTTTTCAAAATTCCTGGAGGGGGCTATAGGGGTGACAGCAAATGCAGTGTCTGGTTCACTTAAAATGAAAAAAGTCTCCTTTTCTTTCTGCTCCTTCCTCTGTTGTAGTGTTGTTGGGGGGGAGGGGGGGGGCACTGACACCTGATGTTCCTAGTGCTCATTCACTGGTTTACTTCTGAGTCATTAAGCTGGGTAGCTCAGCACGCCAGTGCTGGCAGAGATCCCTTCTGCTTGCGCAGTTTCACATGTAGATGCCAGGTCCATACGACCTGTGAAGACCCACATGAAAGTCTTGATTTCAGGGAGTCAGGATTTCACTGCAGGAGGGCATGTTATACCAGTGGTCTCCTCAGGAGACACTTGGTCTCTTCCTGCTCTGAAACCCAGGCACCTGGCAGAGCACTGTCCTGCTTGCTGCCAATTTGAGCATTCCCTTTCTCCCTTTTTATGCAGACCCTGTTTGTAACCAGTTAGTTTCTGGGATGGGGATTTGCCCAGGCCTTAAGTGATGACAGCCTGAGGGTGGTTTTTTATTTTTATTTTTTTTAATGTCATTGACATTTAAGACATTTAGCTCCTGGAGACTTTCACTGAAACTTGGCTCCTGCAAGACAGAGCCTGGACACATTTCTTTGTGGTTTGAGTCCATCAGCGAAAGGTTAATGCTCAATGAGTAACCATGGCAGCTGGCTGTGCTCTCTCCCCAACAAAGGCCAAGGTTGGCACATCCCAGAGTTTTGCAACTCCACCAGGCCTCCCTCACACAGCTGGTGTCATTGGTTAGGCCAGTCCTCAGCCCTCCCAGCTCAGCAGGGTGTGGGGACGCCCCGGCCCGTTGTACGTGCTCCTGGGGTCAGTCTGCGTGCTTGTCTTTGGGAACGCTCCCCTCTGGAAATGCTGTGCGATTCCCCAGAATGTCTTGATACAAAAGCGGCTCTGTTAGGGGAGGTGGGAAGCACAAACTCAGTGGGCAGCAGAGTCATCTCACAAAGAGAAGCCTTCGCTAAACTCGGCTCCTCGCTGCTCACCAAAACGCAGCCAGACGAGCTGCAAAGGCGGTTGCATTTGCAAGGAAGACGGAGCCTGGGGCGTGCAGCCTTGGGTCCTCGGAGCTGCACTGTGTGTTGAAGCAGGCAGAACGACCAGGCCCGGGCAGGGCGGAGAAGCGCTTGGCACGTTCCCAGGAAGCACCCTGGTCCCTGGAACAGGCCTCTGCTCTGTGCGCACTTAGCAGTCCCCTGCGCCGAGGCACCGCGCGTTGGCAGAGCTTTTCTGAGCTTCCTGGCAGCTTGAGGGAAACTGTCATCTCCCCTCCGAACCCAGCTCTGTCCTCTTCCATTTAGCAGTCGTTTCCCTTCCTGTGGCCCCGCCTGATGGGAACGGAGGAACGAGCCTGACCTGCTTCCTTATCTGGGGGATGGATTGCCGCTCACTGGAGCCGGCGGCGCAGGGCTGTTTGCCTCGAGGAAAAGGCGCTGCGGGACTGGCAGGGGGAAGACACTCCCTGCCACTCCCTGGCTGTTTGCTTTTCTCCTCCCAGGCGTGGGTGAGATTTGCAGAGCTCAGCCGCCTTCCAGCCAAAGGATCCTGCAGGTGAAATGGAGACGCATTGCCTCTGGGTTTCCTTCCAGCTCTCCATCATGGCAGGGTACAGAGTAGGAGCACTCGAGATGCTCTGGATTTGCACCAGTGGTGACTAAGCAGTGTCCAGCACTGGCTCGGCGACGTGCGGGGGACAGCGCTGGCTGAAGGAGGCCCTTGTGTTTCTCAGACTATCGTGCCAGAGGGAGCAGCTTGCTGGGCTGGGGCAGCTCCCGGTGACGGACCTCGGGCTCTAGTGCGTGGCAGGCTGTGTCCCCCTCTGCCCAGGTCCCACCGAAGCTGTGGGCTCTTGAGCTGCACTCCGTTCCCCTCCTGACCCACAGCAAGGGGCAAGGCCGCCCACCCCCAAAACTGGCTTGCTCAGGCCCTCAGAGGTGGCTCCTGCCCACGTGGCTGGTTTCCCTCCAAGCAGGTCTGCGACAGGACTCAGGCCATCCCGAGAGCGGGCCTTGGCCTCTGGGGAGGACGAAGGGAAGCGGCGGGTGAAGGATGTGTTTAGCCCAGCAGACATTTATGGAAAGCAAATCCCGCCGCGCCTACGCGGATGGCACGAGCGCACGGGGACGTGGCCCAGCTGGCCCCGGGGCACACGTGGGGCAGCCCTACGCGGCGTGGCGGGACGTTTGTCAGCGAGGCCTGGCCCGGGGAGCTGCCCGCGAGACCAAAACGGGCCCAAGAGCCAGGCGGCATCAAAAGTCCACCGAGGCCGTCGCCGCCGGGCGCCCTGCGACCAACCCCATGCGGCGGGGCGACAGCCCCAGGGCGACGAGCGAGCCGGGTTTCTCGCAGCCCGCCACCGAAACCCGGCCTGTCCCTGGGGCGCTTTCAAACGCACCTTTGAGCCTCCTGGCTGCCAGTCAGCCCTCGGAGGCTCCCCCGCAGCGGGGACAAAGTCCAGAAGGCGAATGTTTACAGAACGGAGCAGGGGTTATACAAACGTAAAAATAGCAGCTGAGGAAGAGGGGGAGGCTGCGAAGGCCCCGGGCAGTTTGACGCTGCCCCTGCCTCGGGGCCGAGCGGGCCCCCGGGCTGCACCGGGGTGCGCGCGGGGCTCCCGGCCTGTGAGGGGGGCGAGGGGCGAAGGGCCTCGCGCGCGGGCGCCCGCAGGGCTGCCTACCGCCTCGAGGGGCCGCGGGGCCGCGCGGGACCCTGCTGGGGGCGCGGGGCCGCGCCGCGTGCCCGCGGGGCGGCGCGCTCCCGGCCCGGCAGCGCGCGACGGCGCGCCGCGCCCCTCCCCCGCTCGCGGCCGGCCCCGGCCCGGCGCCCCCGCCCCGCCCCGCCCCGCCCGGCCCCGCGCCCAGCCGCCGCCGCCGCCGCGCTCCGCTCCGCGCCGCAGCCCGCAGCGCCCGCGGGGCAGCGCAGCCGAGCCGGGCCCGCCGCGGGCCACATGGGCCGGGGCCCGCCGGCCTGAGCCCAGCACACAAAGGCGGCCCGGGAGGCGCCGGGCAGCGCCGCCCATGCACCTTCGCCGCAGCCCCCCGCGGCGGCCCGTCCCCGGGCCATGAGGGCGGCGTAGCACGGACAGCGCCGCGCCGCCCTGCCGGAGGGCAGCCGCAAACCGGCGGAGCCGCAGCCGCTGCGGCGCGGGGGCCGGGCCCGGCATGGCCGGCGGTGCTGGGGTCCGGCGCCGCGGCGTCTCCCGCCGGCCGGGCTGCGGCCTCCTGCTGCTGCTGCTGCTGCTGCTGCTCGTCGTGGGGGCGGCCGCGGGCAGCGAGGTCAACGCCGAGGTGAGCGGGGGCGCCGGGCAGCGCCGGGGGCGGCCGGGGGGCTCGGAGCCCCGCGGGGCTGGGATGGTCCCCCGGGAAAACCTGCCCGCAGGTGCTGCCCCCTGGATCCTGAGCTGCCCCCCAGGACGCCCCAGCTCCTGCCCCACGGGCTGGCCGCAGGCCGAGGCGCGCTCGGGGGGCCGGGATGCCGCCCGGCTGGGCGGTGTGGACCGGTGGGGGGCCGGGCCGGGCCGGGCCGTCCGTCTGGCAGCGCCAGGCTCGCCGCGTGCCCCCGTTACCTGCCCCTTGGCCCCCGGCCCGCCTCCTTCCAGCCCGCTGCCCTCGCCCGAGCAGCGGTGCCGGGGGAGCCGGCCTGGAGCGCGCGGCCGGCCTGGGGCGCAGGTGCAGGGAGCGGGGGGAGCCCGGGCGCCCCTCGGCGCTGCCCCGCTGCCGGACCCGGCCGTGGGGTGGGAGACCGGGCCGGCGGGGGAGAGGAAGCTCTTTGTGCCTGCGCCGGCTCGTGCGGGAGGAGGGGGTGAAAGGGCCCTTGATAAAGTCTCCGCTCCACCACCCTGGCTTAAAAAACCCGAGGACGCTGGTGCAGGAAGGAAGAGACCCTAAATGCCTCCGTGGCGCCCACCGACTCCCCCGCCAAGGGGGAGGCTGGTGCCTGCTGGGGGAAGCCGGTGGCCCGCCAAGACAGAGGTGCCCCCCCGCCGCCGCCGCGCTCAGAGCCTGCCATTGAGCTCCCCCGAGGCCGGGGGCTGGCGGGTGCCGCAGGACAGAAGCCCCTTTGTGGGCGCCGCGCTGGGCTCCCATGGCTCATCGCGCCGGCTGGGGACGGGGAGGGGGGTCCCGGGCGGCGGGAGCCGCGGGGGGATGTGTGGCTCGGCCTCTCTCCCCGCCGGCGAGGGCAGCCGAGATCCCAGCACCGCTTCCACCTCCGGCTCCGGCCGCTCCGCCGACCTCTCTGAGCCGAGGCCAGGCTCGCCGCCGGCGGGGTCTCGCCGGGGGACGCGGGTCCCGGCCTTTCGGCCCGTGCCAGCTGCCGCCTGCCGGGGGTGTTTTCCATAGCCCGGGTGCCGCGGCTGCACCCCGTTTCCCCGGGCCGCCCACCCCGGCCCGGCTGTCGTGTTCCCAGAGCGGCTCCCGGCAGAGCCCCGGGGACGTTAGCGCCGGGTGGGGAAGGGGCGGCTGCAAGGGGGGCCGTGCTCTGTCCTGGGTGGCTTTGGGGGCTGGTTTTTGGCTCTGCCACAGAGCAGCCTTGCTTAACCTCCCCGCGTCCTTGTCCTTTCCGTAGGGCTGCGCGTGGGAGCCGGGCTCCCCGCGTGCAGCACCTAGCACGCCGGCTCAGCTTAGCGGGGGGGTGCTGCCTCGGTGCGAAAAGGAGAGGGACAACACGAGGCCGTCCGAGCGCGGCGCCCGGGTCGGGGCTGGGGGAGGCTGCCGGCGTTGGAAGGGGCGCCGCGGCCCGCTCGGCACCATCGGCCCCGCCAAGCCGTGCGGCGCGGGAGCTGGGAGCGGCGCTGCACCGGGCTTGGGGGCTGCCTCGGGGCAGAGCGGGGTTTTAGCTGGGCTGGGCGCACCTGGAGGTGCTCGTTCGATTTGCTGCGGGTAAATTGCTGTGCTCTGTGCCTCAGTTTCCCCACGCCGGCTTGCTCTGAGCACTGGGGCAGTTGCAGCCTTGCTCAAATTCCTCTTTCCCCGTGCGGTGCCTGCGAAAGAGCTGTGGGGGATCGACCCACCTGGGGGGGAAGAGCAGCAAATAAGCGGTGCCGGTGCCCCTGCTTGGTATTCCCCGAGCATCCGGGCACGGCTCGCTTGCGAGGGACCCGTCACCTTCCCCGGGCAGGGCTGGGCCAGCGCTGAAGGACGGATCCTGCTGTTGATGTTGCTGTTTGACCTCGCGGCCTGGGGTGGGGAGGGGGCACGCGTGTGCCGAGGCCCTGGGGCTCTCGGGGGGTGCCGAGACCTGGCGTAACTCTACCGAGCAGCTGAGCTCTGCTGCGGGTGAGGCGAAGGCGCCAGGAGCCAGCGGCTTCTCACGGCAGGGCCTGGCAGCCGTCTTGCCTCTCCCTGTGAGCCCAGCGCGGGCAAAAGGGCTGTTGCTGGGCTTGGCGGGAGGCGGGAGCGCACCGCGGATCCCGCGTGCCGTCTGTTCCTGCCCGGCTCCGGGCGAGGGCTGGGCCCTCCCGAGCCGTTTCCCAGCTGGTCTCTCTGGCTGAGAGCTGTTGTCCCTGCAGCGTGTTTTGGGAACCCTTCCGGCATTGCAGGCTGGAAGAGGTGATGCAGGGCCTGATCCTGGCTGGTGCTGAGCCCCCATCCTGTGCCTGTAGTGGAGGTCGCTGCATCCCGGTGAGGCTGGGGTAGCCCAGTGCCAGGTGCTGCTCTGCCACGTGCCCCCGACCCCCTGCCTCAGTTTCCCCCTCTAATGTCGGTCAGCAGGGTGAAGCGCTGCTGTTTTAGAAGCACCCAAGTGTCTGCTATGGCTTTTCCTGGCCCCCAGCCCCTCTGCGTCCCTCAGCCCCACAACATGCTCCCCTTAATGCCTGTCCTGCGTCGGGGGGCACCCCAAGATGCCAGCTCCCCAGGCAACCTTTGGAGCTGGGCACCCGTGGAAAAAGCGTCCTCCAGAAGGTGCTGAGCGCTGTAGCTGCGTGGAGGCAGGCAGGCCCCGTGGCCCTGCAGCCGATTCCCGTCTCCCATGGGTCCGAGCTCCTCGGAGACCATCACTGCCTCCCTCTCCCATTCCCACTGGGATATTGAGCAGGCGGTGGTGGGCAGAGGGCCTCCTCAAATCTCCCCCTCTCCGGGCTGCCCTGGGCAGGGCTGAGGCTCTATTCCTGGCCTCCAAGGCGATGGCCACATGCTAAGACTTGCCCGGCACTGCCCACCTTCCCGCCGTGCTGCCTGGATGCAGCGTTTCCCCGCCGGCAGCTGGCACGCCGAGCACCCTGCAAGCACAGACACCTGATCTCGTCTGGCGAGGAGGGAGAAGGGCTGCTCTGGCTGGGCAGACACGTGTGGAGAGCAGTGTCAGAGGTGCCAGTGGGTGGTGAAAGCAGACCAGAGAATGGTGATGGGCTCAGGATGGACAGATCCCTCCTGGATGGATGCAAGGATGGGCTCTCTAGGAGCTTTTTCTCCCAGGAGAGCTCCAGCCTGGGTTGGCAGTGAGGACATCAGCTTGAAGGGGAAGGTTTCCTCGTCCTTGCCGTCGGCCTGTTCCCAGGGTGTGGGGAGCAGCCCACCATCTCACGCTCACCTCTCTCCCACAGGCCTGGCTCCGGCTCTATGGCTACCTGCCGCAGTCAAGCCGGCAGATGTCCACCATGCGCTCTGCTCAGATCTTCTCCTCCGCCCTCTCTGAGATGCAGAAGTTCTACGGGATCACGGTCACTGGCGTCCTGGATGAGGAGACCAAAATGTGAGTTTCTCCATGCGCTGCCCCCTTGCTCGCACAGAAAGGAGCTCGACTCTCTCCTGCTCACCTCTTCCACAGGCCAGATACCCTTAAGGGGAGATTGGCCTGGGGCCGACAGCACCAGTCCCCTTTCCCAGAGTGATGGAGAAGACTGGTCTGCTCTCAGTGCTCTGCATCACTCCTGTCATCTCCCATGCGCAGTGAGCCCCTGAAGGGTATGGAAAGCTCTGCCTGCTGGCCCCAAAGCTCTGCCTGCACCAAGCGCGCACTGTGTGGGTGCAGCCTCCCCTGGGAGCTGCGTCCCTCCTCTCAGGGCCTGTGCCCCTGCAGCCGGGACATGTCCCCTTGCTGGCCCCAGCTGCTGTAATTCCTCAGGGTCCTTTGCCCTGGCGTGGTGCACTGAGCCCTCGCTTGATGCCCTCCTGGCAGGTGGATGAAGCGTCCTCGTTGCGGGGTCCCAGACCAGTTTGGGGTCCAGATGAAGTCCAATATGCGGCGGAAGCGGTACGCGCTCACGGGGCGACGCTGGAGCCAGAGCCATCTCACGTTCAGGTACCCAAGACCCCCAGAGCTTTCCCCAGTCCCTATCCTTGGAGACCCGGGGCAGCGCGCACCCAGGAGGGGTGGGAGAGGCCAGCAGGGTCCGTGGTGGCACGGAAATGTCACTGGAGACCAGGTGATCTTTTCATGTAGGCATCACAGCCCCTGTGCCAGCATGTCCCCAGCACCCACCACGGGACAGCATCTCCCAACTTGGGATCTGCTCGTGGCCACGGGGGGCCACTGGCTACAAACCCCTTTGGGCTGGAGCAGCAGTGGGGTCAAGGGGAGTGGGCCTAGCCCTGGCTGTCCTGAGTGAGCATCCCTGCTCTTGTGCCCATAGCATCCAGAACTACACGGAGAAGTTGGGCCGGTACCACTCGTACGAGGCCATTCGCCAAGCCTTCAGGGTGTGGGAGCAGGCCACACCGCTGGCTTTCCAGGAGGTGCCTTACGAAGACATCCGGCAGAAGCGGAAGAAAGAGGCTGACATCATGGTGCTTTTTGCCTCCGGCTTCCACGGAGACAGCTCCCCCTTCGACGGCGTGGGGGGGTTTCTGGCTCACGCCTACTTCCCCGGCCCGGGGATGGGAGGGGACACGCACTTCGACTCGGACGAGCCCTGGACGCTGGAGAACACAGACGTGTCTGGTGAGCCAAGGTGGAGAGCGCAGGTGGGAAGGTGATCCGAGGAGCCTGTCCGCTTGGGTTTCATCACCAGTGGGGCCGCTGGCACCCAGGCGACGTGCTGCCTGGCAGGGTTCGAAGGGAGGGTGGGCTGCCCTTGCCGTCCGCCCTCGCTGACGACACCTTTCCCTTCAGGGAACAACCTTTTCTTGGTGGCCGTGCACGAGCTGGGGCACTCGCTGGGCCTGGAGCACTCCAGCAACCCCAGCGCTATCATGGCCCCCTTCTACCAGTGGATGGACACGGAGAACTTCCAGCTGCCTGAGGACGATCTCAAGGGCATCCAGCAGCTGTACGGTGAGGGAGCTCGCTGTGCCGGGGCCTGGCGTCCCCCGGGACGTGGCCTGGGATGAGGCCCATGGGTGCTGGGCCAACTCGGAGGCTGGATGCTGTGTCTCAAAGCCATGCCTGGCATACAGGGCAGTGGCCGACTGGTCTGCAATCACCCCCACCCGTTTTCTTGCCCACCCTTTCTAGGTACTGCAGATGGGCACCCTCAGCCCACCAAGCCCTTGCCCACCGTGACGCCCCGGAGACCCGGCAGACCAGACCAGAGACCCCCCAAGCCACCCCCACCAGGGAAACCAGAGAGGCCCCCCAAACCTGGCAACCCAGACCGGCCTGACCAGTACGGCCCCGACATCTGCGACGGGAACTTCGACACAGTGGCGGTGCTGCGAGGGGAGATGTTTGTGTTTAAGGTACCTACCGGGACCCCTTCCTCTGCTCCCCCTGCTACCCGTGGGGTCTGCACCAACCCCATGTTGGCTGGAGATGTGGCAATCCCTGGGCAGAAGGGCCCAGTGTGATGACGGGTTTGGGTACCGTGCTTAGAGCTACGCTGGCAGCCCCTGCCGCGGGACCCTGTCCCTCCACGACCCCCTGCGGACACCCCGTCTTCCCCCAGGGTCGATGGTTCTGGAGGGTTCGGCACAACCGGGTGCTGGACAACTACCCCATGCCCATCGGGCACTTCTGGCGGGGCCTGCCCGGGGACATCGATGCTGCCTACGAGAGGCACGACGGGAGATTTGTCTTCTTTAAAGGTGAGTGGGGCAGCTGGAGCTGGGGGCAAGGGCCAAGCTGGAGGATGAGAGTCCCCACACCCACCTGGCCCCATGTCATGGCCCGGTGCCCCCCAAGCTGCCGAGTGCTGGATGTTTTGATCGCATCCTGACCTGCTTCTCTAGCCTGCCTGGCCCCAAGGCTCCTGGCAAAGGGACAGGGTGGCCACAGAGGGGCACTGCCAGGATGGGGGCCAGCAGAGAGCTCCTGGTGCCAGTCTTGGACCCGTGCATAACAGCGGGCTCTGTGCGCAGCACAGCAGGAGCAGAAAGGAGACCTGGGGCAGAGCAGGGGACTGGGACAGACAGCATCATATCCCCATCCAGATGTGCGCACGGCACAGCAGTTAGGCATTGCATCATCATCCACCTTCTCCGTTTCCTTCCCTGCCCAGGTGACCGGTACTGGCTTTTCCGAGAAGCCAACCTGGAGCCCGGGTACCCGCAACCCCTGACCAGCTACGGGCAGGGCATCCCCTACAACAACATCGACACTGCTATCTGGTGGGAGCCCACGGGGCACACCTTCTTCTTCCGCGGGGACAGGTGGGTGCTGCCCTGCTCCCGGGTGCCGGGGCTCCCAGCTCCTCTGCTGTGCTCTGCCTCTGCCAAGTCTCTGTCCTTCCCTGTGCCTCGGTTTCCCTATCTAGAAGGGGGATGATGCGTGCTTGGAGATGAGAGAGGGAGTGCTCCAGGAGGGAGGGCTGGATGGGGCAGGCTGATGGCCAATGGCTGGATGGAGGGATTGGTGAGTTCCTGCAAAAAAATTGGGGGAAATTTGGATGTGTGGATGAAGAGGTGGGTCAGCAGGTGGACAAGGGGATAGGACGGCTGGAGCACCCATGTCACCCACCAGAACAGCTTCCCTCTCCCATGGGTGCAGCGGGAAGGACCACCTTCCCCTACTGAGGGTCGTGTTGGGCAAAGGACGTGGGAGACTGTGGGAAACAGGATATGGGGGATGTGCTGCGCGTGCCTGGAGCAAGCCATCGTCCCCAGGGTGCTGTGGGATCGGGGAGGGGAACGCGGACCAGGGGGACACGGAGGGAGGGGAAGGATGGGGCTGGTCTGTCACCAGCAGAGCCCTGAGGAAGAAACCCCACATCTCCTCAGCCTGGGGCCACAGGTTTGAGCCCCGGCTTCGGGTCACCGTGGCCAGGGGGCTGCCGGCACGGGATCACCCGGAGCGGAGTGGGCATCGTGGGCACCTCCGGGCAGTGGAGCCCCCCATCCCGCCTGCAGCCATCGTGGCGGGTGGGGGGCAGCGCGTCCGTGCCCCTCACCTGCTCACGGGGCCCCTTCTGCCCCCCACAGATACTGGCGCTTTAACGAGGACACCCGCTCGGTGGACCCTGGGTACCCAAAGCCCATCTCCGTGTGGGTGGGCATCCCTCCCTCGCCCAAGGGCGCCTTCCTCAGCTCGGACGCCGGTAAGCGGAGGAGGCTGGAGGGGTGGGTGGGTGGGTGGGGAGGGGGGGACTGGCGGACATGCAGCCCCCCCCCTTGCCAGCGCTGGCTGCCCATGGCCAACAGATGGTCACCCCACGGCAGCGCCAGCGCCCCTCCCGCTGCCTGCGCCCAGGGTGCCCAGCTCCCCCGCGCTCCTCTCCCCGCCGGGCAGGAGGTCCCGTTTCCTCTCCTCTGCTTTGTGGGTGCCAGAGCAAAACCTGGTGTCGTGGACAAAGGGTGCCGGGGGCACCCAGGGCAGGAAGGGGACCCGTCTGCTCACCCCTCGCCTCCGTCTCTCCCCCAGCCTCGACCTACTTCTACAGAGGCACAAAATACTGGAAGTTCGACAACGAGCGGCTAAAGACAGAGCCGGGCTATCCCAAATCCATCCTGCGGGACTTCATGGGCTGCCACACGGAGCTGGTCCCCGACCCCAACCCCAGGTGGCCCGACGTGGACCGGCCGCCCTTCAACCCCGACGGGGACGGAGGAGAGCGCCCCGGCGGCGGGGCCGAAGCCGAGGAGGCCGAGGAAGAGGAGGAGGACGAGGAGGATTACGGCGAGGGCGGCCCCGAGCCGGGCGGCGACGTGGACGTGGTGGTGCAGATCGACGAGTACACGCGCACCATGAGCGTCGTCATGGTGCTGGTGCTGCTGGTGCTGCTGCTCTGCATCCTCGGCCTCATCTACGTCATCGTGCAGATGCAGCGCAAGGGCGCGCCCCGCATGCTCCTGTACTGCAAGCGCTCCTTGCAGGAGTGGGTCTGACCCGGGCCCCTTCCCCGGCCCCCTCCCGCCGCCATGGTGCTAACGACGAAGCTCTGACCTCCCCCCGTGCCCCAGCCCCCACGGCCTATTTATACCGAGCGGCTCCTCCCGCGGCCGCCTCGGCCCCCCTCCGCCCCGCGCTTGCTTGACGTCTCTCAGGCTTCGGAAAGCGGAGGGGGGCCCGCATGCCCCAAGCTGGGGTGAGGGGGGTCCTGAGCCCTCTGCACCCCGCCAGCATTTGTGTAGCCAGGCTCCGGCCCCCCCGGGTCACGACCGTGGGATGTTTGGGAAGCACGAGGAGCCAGGGCTGGAGGGCGTCTGCATCCCGCGGCCTCGCTGGGCTCCTCCTCGCTGCTCCTCATCGTCCATCCCATCACATCTCCTGCGGCGTCCCCTGTCCCATGGCGTCACGCGGGGGGGGCCCTGACAGCGTGCCCCCGACGGAGGCAGCGAGCTGGGGCGCAGTCGCCTGCTGGACTGTGGACTCGTTTCTGTGCCGGCGAAGAGGCAGAAGAGGCAGGGAGTGCGTTCAGCTCCGTGCTGGGGCCTCCTCCCAGCACCGCTCATCCGCGCCACGAGCTGGCAGGTCTCAGCGGCGGGCACCCAGGGAGCTGCCTGCACCTGTAGCCGGGCTGCGTGTCCGCCTGGGAAGCGCGGCGGGAAAGGGAGGGCTGAGCTCGCTGCCATTTGTTTCCTGTTTAACTGTTTGTAGCTGGGAGACGGGGGGGGCGGGAAGGGGGGGACGCGGCCAGGCCGCGGTGCCTAAAGATAGCTCGGAAACCCGACCTGGGAAAGCATGCGAGGGGCCGGCGCCCTCTCGCCGCGCTCCCCCCGGGGCTCGCGGGAGCCGCTTGCGAGCCGCCCGCTGGCTCCCGTTCAGCTCCTTCCTCCTCCTGCTTCCGAAACGAAGCCGAGTCTCCGGCCGCTGGGGGAAGCGGCCCTCGGCTGCGCTGGGGCCGGCGGCCTTCCCGCGAGGGACCCGGGCCCGGGCGCTCGCCTTGTATCGCATTAAACCGGTCGGGTGCGTGGAGAGCTGTGGTGCCGTCCTTCCCCCCCCCGTCCAGCCGCGCGCCCCCGGGGTCGCCTGCGGCATCCCGGCCCCTCAAACAGAGCCGCCTTTCACGGGCACCGGCAGCTGGGGCGGAAAGGCCTCGCCGGGAACACAGCGCGCCTTGTTCCCCCCCGCCGGCGTTGCGGCTTCGCCCTGCGGCGCTGCCGGTGCCCCCGCGGCCCCCTCGGGGCTTCCCCCCCCCCCCCCCGGGGCCAACGCGGCTGCGGGAGCCGGGACCCAGAGGCCTGGGTGCCTTTGCACCCGCATCATCTCCCGCAGCCGGCTCAGCAGGTACGCGGCGCTCCGCTTCCCCGTGTTTTCCCTGCGCTTTTCCCATGGGAAAGAGGCTTTTGCATCCTGTCCCACCGCCCTGGTGTCTTGTCGCATGTGAAAGCAGGAGTCGGCGCCCCTGCTGCGAAGATCAGAGGAATAATCTCGGGGAGTGGGCGAGGGTGGGCCCGGGGGTAGGAACTGGCTTCATCCGGGGGAAAAAACGTTAGTCGGCCTTTAATGGGATGGAAAAATCATGGAGAGGCTGCGTGCAGCGAGTTAGGCACGCAGCACCGCTGGAAATAATAGCCGTTTCCCGGCTGCCGCTGCTGAAGCGAGCCGGGTCCCCGCAGTAAATTACCCAGAGCCTCCCGCTAAATAAACGGGAAGGCCGGGCACTGGCTCCCACCCCGCTTTCCCGGGCCACCGGCCCCCCGCGCCGGGGGAGCCCCCGCTGCCAGGCCAAGGCAGCGCCCGGCCGCGGCCCTGGGCCGCTCCGCTGGGATCTGCGCGCGGCTTTGCCGGCGGCTCGTTGCGTGCCTGCGAAATGCACTTGGCGCAAGCTCAGCGAAAGAGAAGGCAAGCGCGGGGACAAAAAAAAGCTGAACCATCGGGAAAAACAATCCGCACGGCTCCGTTGCGGTGCTTTCCGTCTGTGAGGCCGGCGCCGGTCACTTCTCTTCAGCTTTACCCCCTTTCGGTTCCTGTTTTAACCTCGATTTCTCCCAGCTGTGCGTTTGGCCGAGGGACCGGGGCCGGGAAGGCGTTGCGCTGCAGGACAGCCCACGAGGCCGGGCTGCCTGATTTAGCAATTATCGCTTTGGCCCAGGAAACTGGAAAAACCAATTCCCTAGCGACACCGATGCATTTTTCCCGCAGCTCCCGGGCGGGTGAGCGGGAACCTCCGGCTGTTCTCAGCGCGGCAGCGTCCAGCTGTGCTCAGCCCCGGGAACGCTCCTCCAGGGCGGCTGCTTGGGATGGGAAACGGGTTTGGGGGACCAGGGCCCCCCCCCGTGCTCAGCCCGGCCTGGGGCGCCCCAGCCGGTCCCAAACCGGGGCTGGAGCCCTCGCCATGCCGCAGCCCCATGCAACCAGCAGCAAAAGCGGCACTGCAGAAATCCCAAAAGGGATGAATTTGGCCAAAAAGCAAGGCAGCGGGAAGCTGTCGCCTGGCTCCACCGCTCTCCTTGCATGCTGGAGCCTAAAGCAGCCCCCGAGATGGGTCATGGCGGGGGATTAGCGGTGTTGGGTGCAGGGCCCCAGGCTGCCCTGCTTCGGGGGGGGGGGGGGGGGGTCAGGCCACCATTTCCCACCCCTTGCTTTTCCCCGGCTGCTGCAGCCGAGCCGGTGCCAGGAGCCCGGGGCCATCTGGAAACGCTCACTGACAGCAGCGAGGGACCCCGCCGGAGACAAAAACCCGGCGTTTCGGCAGCCGGGCTCGGAGCCACGGTGCCGCCTTCCACTGCCACAGCCTCCTGGGGCCCCCGCTGCTGGCCTGGGGCACCGGGGCCTGGGTACGAGCCACAGGTCCAGCACCTCCCCGAGGGCTGCCACTGCCCAGCACCGGCAGCCCCAGGGTGGACACCCCTCCCCAACCCCGCCAGCGATGGGGCAGCCATGCCGGGACCCCCCCTCCCCCCCACCCCACCCCCCCCCGGCAAGGGGCAGCTCCTTGCCCTGCCTCTGTGGCTTCCCAAAATAGGCTGGAGAAGCTGGACCTGGAAAAGCCCCGTGAGCTCAGCTTCCTCCAGGCTCTGCCACGGCCGGCGCGCTCCCGGCTACGGCTGCAGCGGGGCGGGAGTGCGGCCACGGGAAGCCCCCGGCGCCCGGCGAGGTCCCAGGGCTCCTCCTGCACTTGGGCCACAGCCCAAATCCTGCCGGCTTGGCTGGTGCCAGGCAGACGGGCAGGAGGCGACCGGGGCTGGCAGAGAGGACAAGAGGACATCCGGCGGCTGTCCTCAGCCATCCTGCGCCCACTTCCTCCACTCCGGAGCGCTCGGCCTCGGCTCAGGATGAGACCGGAGCCTGTAGCTGCACGAGCTGAGGCGCCACGGCGTCTCCCAGCTCCCGGGGCTGGTTTCCCCCTGCTTCCCGAAGGCTGAGCACCCTTGCGGCTGCGGGGAGGGGACCCACCGCGGGGCTGTGCCAGGCTGGTGGCACCAAGCCCTGCTGCGGGCAGCACCCACTTGCCCTGAGGGCGCCGGCGAGGTATAAAGAGCCACGGGCAGATAAGCAGAACCTCTCTTTCTTCCAAGCAGAGCGTGTCCTGCAGGCAGGAATGGACGTAGCTGCTCAGCTGGGTGTCCCCCACCCCGGTAAAACCTTCCCAGGTAGGTGATGGGGGAAACTGGGGCTGGCAGAGACCGAAGGAGTCGCCCTTCCACCAGCTCAGGGCTGTTGCAAGAGCCAACGCGCTTCTTCCTGCCCCAGATGGAGCGGGCGATGCCAGAAACTGGCGCTGGGGCCGGCGAGGGGAGGAGCGTGGCTCCCTGACCTCAGAGCAGGGCCCACCTGCTCGGCGAAGGAGCCAGGGAGGCCCAAAAGGAGCCTCCGCCCTCCTCCTCTTCCTCTCCGGCCAGGCACACTCCCCCCCTGCGGGCCGCTGGGGAGAGGACCTGGAAAGCAGCGAGGAAGCGGGGCTCGGCACGGAGGAAACGCTCGCGTTTGGAAACCCCGACCGGCCTCAAGGCCAGAGGAAATCCAGCTGCGGGAGGATGGAGGGAAGAGCCGCGGGGCCCGAGGATTCATGAAAAGCAGCAAGTTCCCTGCCCGGGGCTGCAGGCGAAGGTGCTGCTGCCCACCGTGGCTCGGCTTTGTCCGCTCCCGCCCGTCACCAAGCGGTGCTGGGGCTGAGCTCAGAGCAGCGCCTACAAACCCGCTCTCTTCAAGGCAGACATGTCTGCTTTTCCCACCCATAAACCCAGAGATGTCCCCTCTCATCCACCCCACAACCACCAGCCTGTTCCCCTTGGGGATGGACCCTTTGTTTCAGGGGAGGCAAGTCATTTCTGGGGACACGGGGACAACCCACAAGTCCCCTTGCCCCCCCCTGCCCCCCAGCTACAAGAGCTGGTCCCTGCCCCAGCATATGCAGCTCACCCATCCCACCCGAGGCCACTGAAAGCTGGACGCGTGTCCTCCAGGAGGGCCGCGTGTAGCTTGGCTAAGGCCCGCTCAAGGGACCAGCCCTGATGGCGAGGCTGGGGGAAAAGCGCCAGGCAGGGATCAGAAAGCGCACTCCAAACACCTTTCCTCACTCTGCCACCCACATCTGTTGCGCCCCACAACAGGGCAGACCAGCCTCAGGCCGTGCTACCCCCTGCAGCTCTGCTCTTGCCCCCAGCCTCACCGGCCACCCCAAACCCCAGGGAACCTCACTCCGCCAAGCTAAGCTGGGGCTGCCACATGCCCCAGGCCTTCCCCTTTCCCCCAGCCTACAGCACAAGGGGTCTTGCTGTCCTCGCAAGACGTACCAGAGCGGTTCCCTCCGCTGGGGGAAGCGAGGTCTATTTTAGCACAACGCCACTTAGTGGCCATCAGCTTCTCACCTCCGGCAGCTCCACGGCCTTCCCCATCACGTCCCGGGGTAGCTCTCAGGGCACACAGCCATTCCCTCATCCAAATAAAACCTTGCTTGGGTGGTCCCATTTTGCAGCTTGCCTGGGGGAGCTCTAACCCCTCTCTCACGCACGCCAGCAGGGCAGGAAGATCTGCTCTCCCTGTGTGCAGAAGTGGCCAAAGTCCCCAATATGGTCATTCATTTTTCCTGGGCAGTGGCCAATGGCAAAACTCAAAATAAATATTTCCCTCGCCTCCAGCACCACCCGCCCCATGCTAGACAACAGCTGCAGAGGATTAATGTCAGCCAGGAGGAGCAATCCCTCTACAAAGAAGGCCACATTTGGCCCAAGATGTCCGGGCAGACACAGAAAGGGAGACAAAGATGGAGAGATGCAGTTTGGCCCAGATTTTGGTGATTCCTGGAGAATCCCCTTGATGATCAGATTAGAAGCAAATCTGACTTTCTCCTCTGCAAGGTAAGGAAAGGAGAAACCGCAGCACAGTCCATGAAGGCTATCTGTCACTCTCACCACACACTCCGGGGATCCCAGCCTGGGATCCTGCTCCTTCACATAAGGTGCTTACATCAGCATCTGCTTAACATGAACAGGACAAAGCAAGAAGCAGACCCAGGAAGGGGAAGGTCACAGCCAGGGACAGACACCAGGACACCCGCTCCCATACCAGTTTCCAGCTCCACCGGGCTGGACTGCATCTTGCCTGGACCGCTTCTGTCCCAGCTGCAGCGCACGATGGGCGGAAAGCCTTCTAGGAACATCCCGTCATCCGCTTTCCCTGCCAGAGGCCATTCACTGCTGCCACCTGCCTGGGCAGAGCTGCCCCAAGGAGATCAAATGGCAAGAAAAGTCCCAGAGTTGGCTGGCCCTACCTGCTGACCATCGACTGCTTGGCAGCACTCCTGGTCAGGACGAGCAACCCCGCCGGGAGCCGTTCCCCAGCCCGCCGGCGGGCCAGAGGAGCAGCACAGGGGAGGGTCGCACTCCCATCGCTTGGCTCCAAGGTGCTGCTGCCCGTACGCTCGACATCTTCCCGTGGCCAAGATTTCAAAGAGAAGCTTTGCCTTTGATGTAGAAAGCAGGCTCCACGCACTTCTGTCCCGATCAAAGCATGCGCTTGCAGGACCTCGCCCCAGCCAATGAAAGAGGAGGACAAAAAGCTCGCGGAGGCAAGGAAAACTCATCTTTGGACAGACCCTGCTCCGCCCTGGGTTGAAACTTTCCGAGGGCTCCCCGTGAAGAGAGATTCCTTTCTCTCCCACTAGACATGAATTGCAATAAAGCTTTAAGAAGGAGCAGGCCGCCCACAGAAAGGTGAATGAGCAGGAGATATTTAAGACCTATTTTCTGCAGGCTGTCTAAATTGAGCCAGAAATCCCCCCGCCTCTTCTCCTTGCCCCTCATATGTGTCCCAGCCAGGCCAAAAGCCAACTGAAGTGTTAAAAAGATGGGCCCTTCATCGCAAAAAATTTGCTAGCATGCTTTTTTTCTAGAAAACTAGTGCTGACAGGATCCCTGTGATGTTTTGGTCTATCTGCCAGCAGCATCCTGCTTTCCCAGGAGGAGGGGGAAGAGCATCCAAACTTCACTTTCCCTCACACCAGCGAGATAGTTAAGGATTTGATAGGAGAATGGGACTAGACGAGGAAGATTTTTCAACTACACTATGCAAATCCACCACCATCTGGCTCTAAAGGAAAGACCCAGTATCAAATGATGCTCCACTTTGTACAACATGTAAACAGGAAGATTCAGTATTTTGTTTCATGTTAAAAAATACACAGAGGGCCCACGTGGATGCCAGGGTTTGTGGCTGGGAATTTATCCCAGCAAATTTGCTGGCACAGCTTCCTAGAGGTCAGGCAGGAATTGGCAGCAGGGCCTAAGCTCTCTACCCAGGCAGCCGGCCCAGGGACCCGGAGAGCCTAGCCAGCTTTAATGTGTTAAGGTCACTCACTCAGAGCAAGTCTGAATCCTCAGTGGACAACGGGTGACTGGTCCCTGCCTGTTACCCACAGCATCCTCCAAGATGGGCCCCAAGGGGGCAGGGAAATGCAGTAGTCTTTCCCAGTGAGTGTTCGGCGGCCAGCGACTACCAAAAACACATGCTCATGAGCAAAGGCTTGTGGGAAAGGATGCATGCCTTACCTTGCCTGGGCTTGATGGATTCCCTCTGCCGCTGAGGCTCCCCCACTCCCCCGGCCCTGGCAAGACTTGCAAATGTGTCAGGAAAGCCTAGCAACGGACTTCATTAAGGCCAAGCCTTGGCGCAGGATACAGTGCGATTCCACTTAACAAATCTCAAGTCCCGCCAAGCCTAGACAGATGTCAAGGCAAAATGGATGGTGCCTTCCCATGTGGGCTTCCTTGGCTGGCCAGAGCTACCAAGCTATTCAGCCTTTCTAACAACTGGAAAGGTCTTCTCCAGAAAGCCTTCTGCAAGTGCAGCCCAGCACCTAGCGTCAGCATGAAGTCAGCCCCTCTGTTTCAAATCCTGCTAACAACGATGCAAAAAAGGCAGCTGCATGCTAGCGCACCCCAGACGTATAGGCACACCCCAGAAGTAAAGCAGGGTCTATACAAAGGAGCTGCTGACTCTGACAGGGCACAGAGCCACCAAGCCTTTAAACCAGCTGGAAAGGCAGCAGTCAGGATCAAACTGAGGACGTGGTGCAGGTTCAGGGCAGATGCCCCCAACATGCTCTCCTCCTCGGAAAGACCAGCTTTGTTTTAAGGCACAATAATATAAAGGCAGCTTTCCCAACTCACTGCACAAGTCAGCACGGGGGACGGATCATTACTAGCCTAGGTACCTGCTGACCTCATTAACTGCTGGGGGCTTGGCCCCAGGGAGGAAAGGTGTCAGCTACTCCCAGACTTTCTCTGTTGCTGGTGGAGGTTTGCAGCCTCCTCTCAGCAAGCCTTTCCACAACAAAAGCAAATTGGTTTGAAGCAGGGAAGGGCTGCTTCAGAACAGGAAAAGACTTCCGCTTCTGTTATGCTGCTTTGCTAAACCTCCCCTTTGATCCCCAGGGAAAGGGACAATTTGGCAGCTGGAAGGCTATTGTGTGCCTTTTGCTATAAGTAGCTGCTAAAAGCTTGGTTGAGAGCTGGAGTGAGTTGTATAACTACACAGCTAACAGGACTACACCCTACCAGGCAGGTAAGACCAATTTGTCACTGCGGAGAAAAAGGCTTCAAATTAGGGGATGAAAAACCTGTTTCCACCTACCAAAAGTGAACAGCATGAGTTTTGTTATAGGTCGATTATCATGAACCTCAGGGACTGAAGTCAGCCACAACAGACAGATCCCATCTCCTGTATTGAAACCTTAGTGTTCTTCCCCTCTTCAGATTACTGTTTTCCATGGCTGTGCTCTCCCTTAAAAAGGAGACTGCCAAAGTCAAATTCAGAGGCAAATTTTAACAACTGGGTTCCTAACAAAACTCCCCAGCACTTTCTGAAGTGCTAACATGAGCAAGTGAATGGACCCATCACAAGAGGAAGGCACCAGAAGCAGACTTACAAACAGATTCAAATGTTTAATAACTTTCCAAGAGTGAGTATTACATCCATATTTAGAGCATATATAAAATAAGAGATGGAAAACCAGGGAAGGAAAATAAAATTGGTATCTTCAAGCGGGCACATTTAACCCTGTAATTCCTGCTGAATCTCTCTTCAGATGCACAATGGCCACTTTCAGTGACCCCTCTGTGCAACACAAGAAATTGGGTACCATGACACTTGCATTGTTTAGACTAAGCATTTTAGGAATGGCCAGGAAATCTCTGATTCTGTACAACTCACACACCAACAACACAGTCCCAGACCTGTTACATGGTTAATTGTGTCCTGTCCAGAAGAGGGATCCCAGATGAATCAAATTTACCCTAGGCGAGGTGAGCTGATCTAAAACTTGGTTTCAGTAGGGCCTTCTCTTCCACCTGCTTTTGTTTTCCTACCGACCCCAAACATTTCTTGCGTCTCTTCCCAACATGGTGTTATTGCTGGACAGAGCAGGGAGAGGAAAGGAGACACTTATTAGACACTCAGCACACAGGCAGCAGCAAGCAGACTGTACTGGGAGGACTCAGAGTGTTCCTTGGGCACCTCTGCAAGGCTGCAATAGCCCAGAAAGTAGTGACAGGTTCCCCCAAAGGTGTTATCTCTTGAGAACACTGCCTTCTACCTCCCATTAAGATCAGCGCCTGAGACCTCCTTCCTTCAGCTAAAAGTAGAGGCATCTGCACTGGGACAGCCTGGCCCCGGCAAAGAAGGTGCTTCCTCGCTTGCTTGAGGCTGCTGCCAATACACTGGAGACTCCTGTCCCATCACTGTGAAAGCAGAGCTCAGCATCTCCTGCTGCCAAGCAGCCACAGTCTCACCCACCCCCTTCTCACTTCATAGCACTACCATCTGCACTGGGCAGGGAAAAGAATCAGAGGGGAGCAAATTTGGGCTGGAGGGACACAAGTGGCATCTCTCCTGAGAGACAAGCATGGAGCTGCAAACAGCTCTTACAAAAGCCACTGTATTGAGTCATGGATGCATCTGAAGGTTACCAAAAGATGCCGGGAGGCTGCTGCTCTGCCCAGAGTCCTTGAACACTACCTGGAAGGACACTGGAAGCAGAACCACAGCTCATCCTGCTCCTAGATGGGAACAACAACTTCCATGTTGTTCAGCAGGAAACTCATTCAGCAATCCACCGGACAAAATGCTCACCCTGGCACCAGCAAGGGTGCTTCCTGGCTATAGGCCAAAGCGTAAAACAGCTGATAAACACTCCACTCCTAGGAGAAACTTTGGATCGCAAAGACAGGGGGAGGAGGAGTGTTAGCCCTGGTCCGGCTATTGCTCCCACTCTCCTGGCCCATGGCTAGCTCACCTTGGCCTTGTTCTGGACAGGCAGATACAGCTTGAACTCAGCTGGGAGCTCATCCTCGGAGTAAAGCCGGTCGGAGAAGTACACCCGTCGGATGCGACAGTTGGCATGGATCTGAGAGTCAAAACAGAGAGAGAGTCCCTTTTTCCATATGCTCTCTCCACATTCAGTTTTGCCTTCATGCAGCGGCCTGGATTCCTTGGTTCAGCAGCCTGCCCCCTCTGAAGCCCTTCCAGTCCGCCCATCGCTGCAGGGTGGTTTCCCCCTTCTGTCTCAGTGCCCCCACTGCTTTCCTCCAGGATGTCCCAGCATGCCATCAATTCTCAGTCACTGTTAGGGGGACTGAAAGCCAGACCTACAGCTCAGTGACAGAAACCAGCAAAGCATCCTGTTTGTTTCACAAGGGGGGAGACTTATTTTGGCTACCCTGAGTAGCCTCCAGCCTGAGTCTTCTCAGGAGCCCTCACTGCCTCTCTCCAAATCTGGTAGTGCACCACAAAAGAAAGGTTGGCCCATGCTCTCTGTCCTGTGCTAGATGTTCTCTCCAGCAACCTGAGCTGCTCCAGAAATTTGGCCAAACTCTGGCATCTCCACAAATTCAGTTCTACCTTACTGGCTTAGCAGCAGCAGGTTTTTTGCTGTGAACCCACCTCCATTTCCCCGCTGGTGTCAGCACCAGCGAGGGAGACACACTCAGTCTGCTACATTTTTAACACTCCCTCTTTAGGACCTCCCTGAGGACAGGAATGAGACTGCCCAGTCTCTGCCCAGAAGGCAGCACTGCCACCAATAGCAGCCAACAACAAAGTCGTCGCTCCAGTCCCCTCATGGGACAAAACACACATGTGAGAAGCTAGACACTTCCCAGGTGTTTACCCTGATATCAGCAGACACCACCGCAGGGAACTGCAGCAGTTCCATTATATTAAGGGAAGAGGCATCTCTCTACACAGGCATTCCTCACAATAACTCATGTCATTCGACATAGTGAGTGTGAATCCCCAGCACTAGGGCCAAGTCTCACATCCTCAGAAGAAACAAACATTGCTTCAGCTCTGGTTCAAGAGAATTGGCAAAGGCAGGGCCACTCCACCACCTTTGGAAACAAGCCTGATCGTGGACACGTAAAGGACATACCACCCTGTGCCTGCACCAGCCAGGCACCCCCAGGGATGACTGTCTGATTCAGTCATGCCTGACCCGTTGCTGTCTGGTGTGTTTGAACAGCGCCACGCTACACAGCTAACTGAGCAGATAGCCTCCCAGGAGGACATGTGGTGTTCTGCTGCAAACTAAGTAGACTGCAACTCTTACCCTAGCTGACAGTCAGAAAGAGGAAAAAAAAGACAGAGATGGGCTCCTTCACCCCAGAGAAGCCTGGTGAAGTGAGGCAGAACTGAGATCTCCACTGTCTCAGAAGGGCCTTCGCTCTCCTCCCACAGTGTACCGCAAGGGGCGGGACTGGCAAAGGAACCAGCTGGGGTAAAGCCCAGATTCCCAAACTCCAGCAAGGTTGTCCCAGCTGGTAAGAAGGCTACCACCAGGTGGCCTCTGTATGTAGGACAAACCTGTTTCGTACCTGAACTCTCAGGGTCTCAATGTAATTCGTCCCGTAAGCCCGGCGCGTGAAGTCTGAAAGGTTGAACTGGATTTGGTTCCAACCATCATCCAACCGCATGGGCATAGTGCAGATGAAGGGCTTCACCCGAGTCGTGCTCTGGTAGTTACTCGCTCGGAAGCGGCGGCGTACGTTCTTGTCATCCAGTACCTGGGGTGGGAAAGCAAGGCAGCTGATTCACAAGTGAGCGGCTCGCAGCTCTCTGAGACAGCAGCCAATCTAGACTCAAGCTCTATTTGTCCATAAGAGAGAGCTTTCCTATTCTTACCCCCTCCATTTCATAACGGAAGTATTTTTAAGACAGCAAATAGACCCAGTTTCAGAAACAGCCATAAAGTGCTCATGAGCTGACTGGTGCTCCCATACTGAGACCTGACACAGCGTATGACCAAGAAACCACAACTGTTTTGGGGACCACACACTGCCTGGAACAAAGACAACAGTAAGACTGCAGGCTTCTTAGGACCTTGCTCAACAGTCACTGCAAAGACACTCTCCGGTCCCTGGAGGGACCTTCCCACTCTGCTCTCCTCACCTGCACTTCAAAAGTGAAGTATTTCTTCAGGTTCTTGATGATCATCACTAGGAAAGGTAGTTTGATGCCTAGGGTCTTCTTTGGGTCAGCAGGGCACGTGATGTACGTGGTACTGAGGGGGACAGAAAGATGCTTTAGGATCTCACACGGCACAAAGCACGCAGTCCAAATCCCAAACCTCTTACCTGACCTAACGGAGTCCTGGAGGAGAGGCAGACAAAAGAGAGCTGTGATAAGATCTTAGCAACAACCTATAGGGCTCCCTATAACAGTGGGGGAGAGTTTCAGAGGTAGTAGCACAGAACAAGATAAAAGGCCCAGAGAGTGTACTTCAAATCAGTTTTCCCACTCAGGCCACTGAACACCTTCCTGGACAGCTTCATCTTCCTAATTTCAAGGCCATGTCAGCACAGTTTCTTAATACAACCTCCTCCTAGCCCTTGACTGAACAGGTAGAGCCCTCCAGAGCACAGCAGAAGCCCTGTGTACTGTATATGGCTAAGAAAACAGAGGCCACGAGCCCTAGAAGTACACGTCACATCTGGCAAGTTCTGTATCAACACATCTTGGGATGAAGAGAAGTGTTGGCTCAGCCTGTCTGTAGGAGAAGAGTCTCCACTGCCCTTATAAGGAGCGCCCTGCTCTCAATCTCCCCTGGAGAAGCCTTGGAGACTCCGAACCCATTAATGGAGGAGCCTGCGTCTCTCCCTCTAGTCGAAGGGGACGAGGTTGCTAAGTGAAGCACCATAAGCAATTCCCCTCATAAATCTCCCTTTGATCTTCCTTCCTGCTGTCAGGAGAGTAACTGTCACGTGGGGAGAGCAGCAGAGCAGGCCTAAGACAATAAAGATGCAGAAGGCAGAGTGCTGCTTTGTCAGCAACTGGCTGCACTACGTGGGGACCAGGTATCAAATCTGATTTTTTTTCCTAATTGATAGAAAAATAAAGCAGCTTTTCCCGTAGTCCCACTGAGGATGACAGAGGGCTCTACAAGTGTGTCAGAGAAAGGCACAGTAGTTCCCTGGTGCTATAGAAGGGTGGCAGTGATCTGACCCCAGATCATTTTCTTCCATTTATCGATTAAGAGATCATAGTAATGTCTGAAGGAAACGTCTGCTGGGCACCAACATCTTTCACTGCCCTCCAGGACCAAGCCCCCAGGGTGTGCTAGGAGAGAAAGAGCCGCCTTCTCATACCTGACATTAGTTCCTTCGATCTCCAGCACGAGCGACTGGATGTCATTGTCAGTGATTCGTTTGATGTGGCCATTCCGTACCTGGAACAGAAGTGGGGGAAACAACACAGAACATCACTTGCAATGGAAACAAGAGACACGACAGCTCCAGTGAGAAGGGGACAAAGCTCCTGGGAGAACCTGTCTATATTCACTTCCCTCCTGTTGTCCTGGATGTCACTATTTCAGAGACTTCGATCATTACCCCAGAGTGCCAGAACTCCAAGAAAGAGTTTATGGCCCAGCACACTGCACGGACGCTGAGCATAAGGCTTCAATCTATCAAAATACACTACAGCGAACACGAATGACTCAAGCCTCACACAAGAGGCCCAAATAAACAAACAGAAAAATGTTAGAACAAGATCAGACCAGACTGGGATAAGGAGTAAAATCGAGAAGGATCAGGAATACAGAGGCAAGGAAAGGAAGGCACTAGCCAGCCACTAGTCACCAAGAGGACTTGCTTTCTAACGCTGGATGTGACTGACTGCCTCTATAAAAAAGCAAGACCAGAAGACAGCTTGGCTAAAATTCTTCAGTTACAGAGCACTCAAGTGCAGAGCTATTGTCTGCTCTGTTAAGTGGCACGGGGATTCAGCTACACGGATGCAGCCACCTCCCCGCAGAGCTCAGGGAGGCCAGAGCAGAACCAGGAGCCAACACAAACTCACTTTTCTCTGCAAGCAATGTGGCTGAATCCCAGGGTCCAAGGATTTATTTTTTTAATGAAGCAGCTCATTTCCCATCAAATTTATCTCCATTTAAAAGGCACTTTTGCTAATTAAGCCCTCTCCTCTTCCCCGACGCTAGATCAGCAAATTGCAGCGCTCTTTCTGGTTCTGTGAATTAATTTCTTTAACACCTATCACTGCTGCTAATATATAAGATACATTAAGCTTCTAATGGGATGGTTGCACTCATGAGGTACAAAATGATTTATAAGCTTGGCAATTCATCTTCAAAACTGCTAAGTTCATTTCTTCATACGGACCTACCTGGGCAATGCTGTATACATTTGCTGGAAGAAAGAGATAAGACTTGTGAACACCCCACCTCCCTGGCCCGTCTCTACATTACATGCAGTTTCAAGAAATCTAACTGCTGCTGATAAACATGAGAATGCAGCCTGCCCTGCCAGACTGCTCTTAACCTTGTTTCAAGCCCACATAAATACTTGAAGAAAACATTAAGCTCAGAGAGAGGATCCTTCCAGGATAACAGTCTTTCTCCTTTGCATCAAGCCATGGATTTATAGGTCTGCTCAGGAGAAACTGAATGCGCAGGCTCTGGATGAGTTGGCAGCTTTTTTTTGTGTTGTTTTTTTGTTAAATTACCAGAGACTGGAACCAGCCCAGTAGAAGCCCCATGTGCCTCTCTCTATTAGCAGGAGCAATTGGCATATGGGAAACTAAATCCTGGAATCCACGGGGATATTGTGTGCTCACTTAACACCAGGAAATAACCCTGCTTAACCAGGTCACAGCAGTACACAAGAAAGCCTGCCTCCACACCATGTAAGACGGTTTTCACTAGGGGTAGCTTGCGACTCCTTAGAAGGGAGAAGGTTCTGGTTTGGGCTTCTCTGGAGAGGACTGTAATAGAGAAGACAGTTAGCTAAATATGCTTTAAACTGATTAGTCAGCAGTGTCTCTCTCTGCAACCAGGTCACATTCCTTAGCCTGTGAAAGCTTTTCCTTCCCCAGATTAAAGAGACAATGTAAGAGAAGCACCTCTTCTTCCTCAGCATTACCAGAAACAGGATGAAAGACAGCAGAGAAGAGAGGAGATAAGAAAGAAACATCGACAGATTGTGGCAGAGGCCTTCATTCTAGTCCCAGCACCGTATAAACTTGTGTTAGCTGCACCGCCACAGCAGCAGGAGAGATAAGGTAGGCAGGTCACGCAGGCGTCCTTCCGCACAAAAGACGGCCTGTCTGAGCGTGCCTGCAGCAAGCTCTTCCAGGACAGACAGATATTTATGAGCATGACATCAGCCCAAAGCTCCTGACCCAGAGGCAATGCCCACTGGATCAGAAGTCCAAACAGCCTCACCATGTCAATAAGATAAGGCTGAGCTGCACTGAAAGTGCTCCCAGCCAAGAGGGGCTCGAAGCATTGCCTTTCAGGGCACAGTGGCACACCGAGTCCCTTCCCCAGGCAAGCGTTCACACTCGGAGGGCACTCGCCGGCTTCCCCTCTCCTCCCCTCCACTTTTATACAGTGGCTACCAATCCGAACGCAAAGCGAGAGGTGACCGCTGACTCCATCGGCCACATTACCCAGCAAGAGAGCTCTGTTCATCACCGAAAGGGGAGGGACGTGCGTTGCTAAACTAACAGCCGTTGCTCAGCAATAGCTCCAAGTCTTCAAGGGTTTTCCACTACTTCAGGGGTACTCAAAGACATAATTTCAGAGAATTTTTGAAAGCAAAACAAAACACTCCACATCTCTATTTGGCCAATATTTTCCAGCCATCTTAAGCCTAAGAAAGTGGATTTTTGAAGCTGGAGGAAAAGCTAGTTATCCTCTTAAAAACAAAAACCCTACAAATGCCTAATGTACTCTAAATTAGGACAATCAGGAAGTTATCTAATGTCTAAAGACGTATTGAAAAAGCCTTTTTTGCAGATGCACATCCCAAAGCTGGCAGGGTTTAGAGGAAACAACAGCTTCAAAGACAGCTGTGTCTGAAATTTTATATATATATATATTTTTATATATATATATATTTATATTTTATATATCTATATTTCTATATATAAAAATAATATATATAATATAAATAATATATATAAATAATAAAATAATATATAAAGGCAGACGTTGTTGCCAGTAACATATTGCCAGACAAACGTAACAAAGACCAGAGGAAAACAAGTAGATGAGTCCTCCACAGGCTGAGCTGCCCTTCCGCCAAGCACGCTGGAGGGCCAGGATTAAGCAGGCCGAGGCTGACCTCTGGAGGCCCATTCCCGAATTGTTTCTGTCTGTCCAAGGCTGGCACCGCCGTTGTTAGGCGATCGGCTTGTGTGTGGCTGGAACCATACGAGCAACAGCCAAGCAGAAACACGGCTGTTGCCATCTTCATCTCCCAGACTACTGTTGGTATGGGTACACCCTCACCTCTGAAGGACCTTGCTAAAAGTTCTCAAACCAGGTGGCAAGTTCAGAAGGGGCATGAAGCCTTTGTGCTACCTTCCTCCCCCAAGAAGGGAGAGGGGGCAAAACAAAAGGCAACAGACAGAAGCTAAGTGGTGTTGCTGTAGCTTTTGATGCACAGATTTGCAAGGGGGGTAAACAGTACAGACTGTTACACTCAAGATGCAGAGATCTGGGACAATCCAGACTGGGATGCCGTGGTAGAGAAATGAAGGAGGGTCTCCACCGTAACGAGTCAGAGAACTGCTGCAAGAGGGGACTCGGCCACAGCATTAGCAGGGACTCGATCCCTGCTGTGTTAATCAGGGCAATTGCTGTCTGTGTTCTGACAGCAGAGCACTCATCTGACATTCAGATGGATATTGAATGCTAGCTGACCTCACATCCTCGCAACAGCATTTGAAATTACTACGATATTCTGTCTTGATCTGTCAGCAGGAGGAATACCGAGAAATTAGCAAGAGGATCGATAGATTTGACAAGTCCCATTGAACTGTTTCCATTTGCTCTGCAGAAAAGCTTCAGCGAGTCCCCCGGGGATTGCTAAGTGCACGTCTGGGCACTGGCGGCAGAGGGAAAAGCATGGCGGTGGGACACTTCAGGAATAAGCAGAGGGCTCTGAATAACTAAATGCAAACAGAGTATGCCTTGCAAACAGGTCTCCAAACACAGCACAAGAAGCTCTGGAAGGCAGGAGAGGAAGAGATCACAGGCCAGCAGTTATTAGCTCTCTACAAACACAGCTTAAAGTGGAAGTTTTGCCTGCAAGGATGGTGGGATAGTTACCGAGCTCTTCCCCAGGCCTAGCCACTTCAGTCCTGCCAGAGTCCCCTGGGACGGGATGCTGGCATGCAGCACAGAGCAGATTTGGTAGGTCTCACTGCCAAGGCCTGCCCAGAGCTAACCCACAGCCCGCTGTGGGGAAAAAGATGACAAGGGAAGGACAGCATCTTAATACACAGAGAAAGTCTAACAAGGAACAGCTTCTACTGCCCAATTTCCACCACTGTATTGAATGAAGAAGCCTCTAATTCACATCTTACCATCTCCATTAAGTCATCAGCACGAAGAGTACATATCCTACTAGGGCTAAACAAGAATTTTTTTTCTCCATGTCACAAAGCTCTGAGATTCCATAAATTCTTTATTTTGCAGGAGGGAAAAAAAAAAAAAAAAAAAAAAAAAAAAGATGTAGACAGAATCCACATGAAGGCAGATCAGAATCTGCTAAATGGGGCCTTCACCCAGGACATGGGAAAACTCCCTTGTTTTCAATCCACACCAAAACTATAGGTGCATCTCCTGCACCCCTGGAAAGGGCAGCGATCACTCACTGCCAAGTTTAGGTTGCTTTTCCTCCTTCCAGAAGCCTCAGCCTAGCCCTAAGTAGCATTCTCCAGTAGAGATGCCAGAGCTGGAAAATTCCTGGGATGTCTGGGTTTGGACAGATCAACATTTTCCAACAAACAATTGCACTGGAAAATCCCTTACCAAGTGTGGACATTTATTCACTTAACGTCTGCAATTGCTCCCTAAGCCCTCTCTTCCAATATGGTCTGCAAAAGCAGCACGCGGTCACTACCTTCAGCTACTGTAAAACCACTCAGTCCAGTAGCAGCCACCAGCCTGGGGCGCAGCCTCTGACCGAATGTCTCCATCCCACCAGTAAACATGGTAACAAATGCAGGGTACAACCTCGCTGGCATGAGCACGCTGCACGGGTCAAGCATGGGGCTTGTCCTAGTGCTTTGCCTTGGCAAGTTCTTGCATCGAGTCAGAGATTTCAGCAGCAGCTTAGCACCCAGTCCCTCCCTTCCAGCAGGCTGCACGAGGCCATCAGCACTCAAAACAAGAGTGGCATTTCCCCAAGGTATAAGTCCACACAATCTTTAGAGCATCCAACAAATGAGTCAAGAGCACAAGCATGATTTTCCGAAGGGACCAAGGAGGGGAGGGATGATAATCACTCCTTAAAGGGTAAAGACTTGCAGGGACTCCTCTTCCTCAGTTCCAAGGCAGCGTGATGTCTTCCTAAGTGCCCCCCTACATTTCCCATTGCTGTTAACATACTAAGGGTGTCGGATCAGCAATGACAAAACTGTTATAAACCCCTCACCCCAACTCCTTTCAAATGGAAAAGCGAGTTCAAAAGACTGAGCCATGCTGATACCCACAGGCAAAGAAGCCAGAAAAGCCACTCTGATTTCACTCCACACCTTGGTGAGCCGTGGTCATCCTCACAACAAGCTGGCCCAAGCTGGACATGCTTCCTCGGGACAGACAGGTGTCTGAGCAAGGAAGAGCACCTGCACACAGCTCTGCTGCTCACAAGGGAGCACGGATATTGTCACCGCAAGCCCTACAGCAGGTGATGAAAAGCACCCTGCACGCAGAGGTACGGTTCTCGGGAACAGCATTGCTCCCAACAGCCCAACTTTCTGTTAATCTTTTCAGGCCCAAACCAGTGATGTTTTGCACCTGAATGGATTGGTGCTTTATGCCAACCCCTGCAAGCAGAGTTGCTGCCTGACACCCCAAAAGCTGCATGGTCTCTACTGTGTCACTGTGCAGAGGATCATAGGATAAATCACGTTGGAAGGGACCTCAGGAGGTCTCTAGTCCAAGCTCCTGCTCAAAACAGGGTCACATCAGGTTGCTCAGGGCTTTATCTTTGTCTAAGCATCTTTAACGTGTCCCATTCTTGCATCATCCAGATAAGCTGCTGATCCCTCTTCAGACCACAAACACTCAAACACAAGGCCTGATGCACTCACAAGAAACAGTGCAACGGACACATTTAGGTATACACACACAGTCAAAACAGGCCAGCCCATGCCAGGCAACACAGTCCCTCATAGAGGAGCACACACACCCTGCTGACGGGAAACAGGATGGGTGAGCAGTGCCTGTCCCCCATTTTGTGCCTTGTAAATATTCCCGCCACCCTCCTGAGGTCCAAAATATAACACTGCTGTCCGCTTTGGAAGCTTGCATTCCTGCTGAAACTCCCTCAGAAATTCAGGTTAGGTTATAACATGACAATAAACATTGTAAGCTTTGAGGGGGGAACCAGTTCTTAATGGTATAGCAATTATTTTGCAGAATCACGTTTAAGCAGTAACAATAACCAGCACGGATTCGCAGACAAGGAGAGGGGGGTAACAGCAACAGAAGCAACACTTCCAAACGTCCCAACACGGGCAAGAGCTCACAGATACCTGAGATACCCGGGAGAGCGTAGGGAACCTTCAGCATAAGCACTGTAGAAGCGGCCAGGAGCAAAAAAGAAAGGGAAGAAACTTCCCCGGAGCCCCCCGCCCCGCCGCGGGAGGCCGCCCCGCAGCCCGCCACGGCCCCGCCGCGCTCGCCGCCTCAGGAGGCCGCGCCGGGCCCCGCCGCGCACCTTCTTGTCCCAGATCTGGAGCGGCTTGCTGCCGATGCTGTACAGCACGGAGAGGAAGCCGCTCTGGAACGTGTTCTTGAACATGCCGGGGCCGGGGGAAGGGCGGCCGGGCGCGGCGGGCCGGGTCGGGCCGGGCGCGCTGCTCCGCCGCCGCCGCCGCGCAGCCGAGGCGGCCGCTCCGCGCGCGCAAGGACACGGCGGCGCCCGCGGATCCCTCCGCGCCCGGCTCGGCCGCGCGCGCCACGCGCCGCACTTCCGGGTCGCGCGGCACCGCCGTCACTAGGGAACTACTTGACCGCGCCGCTGCCGCCTCCGCCTCCTCCGTCGGATCTACTTCCGGCCGCCCGCGGAGGGGTCGCGCGTTGTCAGCGTGCGCGTGCTGCCCTGGCAACGGCGCCGCGCGGGACGCCCCGCCCCGCCCCGCGCTGCGCCGCCGGGGGGCGGGGCCGGCCGGGGGGAGAGGGTCTGTGAGGAGACCTGGGGAGAGGGGCGGCCGTGGGGAGGGTAGGGGCCTGTGAGGAGACCTGGGGAGAGAGGCGGCCGTGGGGGAGGCCAAGGGGAGAGGGCCCATGAGGAGACCTGGGGAGAGGGGCGGCCAGGGGGAGAGGGCCCGTGAGGAGACCTGGGGAGAGGCGCAGCCCTGGAGAGGCCGAGGGGAGAGGGCCCATGAGGAGACCTGGGGAGAGGGGCGGCCAAGGGGAGAGGGCCCATGAGGAGACCTGGGGAGAGGGGTGCACAGCAGTACCCAGCGCCACGAGGGAGCCGCTCGGTCCCCTCGCTGAACATGGACTCGGCAGCAGCAGCGTGACAGGCTCCGTGCCTGATGGCTCCGCGATTAACGGAGGACAAAGCAACAGGGCACAGCCCTACCCGGTGCCTAGACTTGGGGGACCTACATCTAGTCACCCTTCTTCCCGGTCTCAGCCCTGCTGTTTGGCACCTGCGTGTCACTACTGATTTCTGAAGCGTCAGCTGAAAATGCTGGTCCTCGGGGCTTCATGTCAATATATATATGATTAACATAGAACAGGATAGCGCAGGAGGGACCTTGAAAAGCAGTCACGTCCGACCTCTTCTCCTGCTAATGTTAGTGCACCAAGAAGCCCTTATTTCAGCAATGAATCAGAACGCCTGTCACGGGAGGGAGGGAAAGCGACAGTGGCTGGTGAGAGTCCCCGTAACCATTTAAGATGCCCCAGGGAAGAGAAATCTTTGTTGCGTGTGACTGGCAACAAGACGTACCGCACACGTGATGCACGATCCTCTGTGAGTGCCCGGTGTCGGACGGGCTCCAGGGGCAGCTCCCCCTTGGAGCCTTTCCAGCTGGGAAACCTGGAGCCTGGGCCCAAAGACCCGCGCGTTGAGAAGCCGCTGTCGTGGCCGCAGTTGCCACAAGCAGATATGGAGACAGAAGGCTGCGCTGGGGAGGGATTGCTCCCTGGCACTGCTACGTGTCTGAACCCCTGTGTATGCTGCAGAATGACACAGACACAGTTGCCCGGCAGTGCAGGTTGTACAGGCAGGTAGGTCCAGCATGGCCTCAGCACCGGGATGCCCCCCTGAGCAGATGCCGGCTAGGAGAGAAGTCCTCAACACTGTGAAATCCAGGCCGAGGCCAGGCCTCTCTCCTATTATGCCCCATGGCTTTGACACATCCATAAAGCATCGCCAGGTGGAAGTCACGGGAATGGCCTCTCCATCCCCTTTTCTCGTTCACTCAGCAAGTCTGTCACTGAAGCCAAAGTTGTTTGAGGCCACACACCCATAGCCAGTCCTTTGTAGCTAATGAACTGGCTAATATTAAATCTAATGAACACTTTTGACTTACATGGACACATTTTTGAAATGTCCCAATTCTCCCCCTACAGTTTGCAACCACTGGCCAAAAGGAGGCTTCTTGGCCTTCTGTTTCTGACAATACACTTTTTTCTTTGAGTATTTCACAGTTTTGGATCTCCTGTGTTTTGTCCTGGGGGCCTACATTTCTCTCTTTGCTGCTTATAAAAGAATGGAGCATCTGGACAACGTTTGCATCACTTTGGTACTCCCCTTAGCCTAGATCTTGCATCCCAAATTCCCAAGCTTAATTTGCCCCATGTTACTATTGGCAGTGGTCATGCCCAGTAGGTGACATTTGGCTGTCCAGGCATTTGGATACTGCTCTGAGTAGCTTGTGGACATTAGCAGTTACACATACCAGTTAGAAATCCAGCATGATTATTAATGCCAGAAGCTCCATTAAAAAGTTATAAACGTAGTTGTTCAGAGATTAGCCCATCATATGGGAGTCTGGGTTTTGCATTACTGCAAAGTGTAAGTACCGGAAAGCAGCTCACATTACTCCCAAGCGATCTTCTGACTCAGGCCTTCCAAGACATTTCCAGGTCATTTTCTGTATCTCCATGGCCAAAGGGAATGCCAACACCTTTGGTCGGGATGGAAGGGAAGATCGTTGCTGTCACACAACGACTCCCAGAGCTGCAGCCTTGTGCTCAAAGCTTTTCATTTCTGCCGAGCACTGATGCAGCACTAACAGGGATGCTCCAGTGCCAGAGGCTGCTGCCTCCTTAGATCAGAAACTGTTGGAATGTCTGCAAAATCCGCGTTTTCCAGAAAAGCCTCCTACGCACCAGCTGATGCAGGAGATCGTCCCGTTGCAGCGTCACGCTTGTTCTTACGGTGGCATTTCCCCAGAGAGCATTTCAGGCCAGAATTATTCCATTTCAGTGTGGAAATGGGCCGGATTCTGCACTCACCGACACCAGGCATACCTGTCATCAGGCAGACCAGCCACAGCAGGAGGAAGGGGCAGGAAAACACTCAAATATAGCGGCAGCGGCACCTTCAGTACAATAACTCCAGCTTCTGCTTAATGCCACTCGCATTTGCTCTGAGCCACGCAGAGAAACGCCAGCGCTGTGCAAGGATCTCTTCCCAAGGGAGAGAGGGGAACAGCTCCGGTTGCTCAGCTTATTTGTGCTGAAACACGGTGATCTGTGCTCACGTGAGGAATTGGATTTCTGCATTAGCGGGAAGGGATGTGTTTGCATTCCTAAAGCAGCGCTGACCCCCAAACCAAGGAGTACTCTTGAGGGGATTGCACTGTTGCACTCTGCTGGGAGATGGGCAAATACAGCCTGTTCTTTGCAGGAGCTTGGATCAGACAGGACCAGACAAGATCCAGCTCCCACTGACTTCTGTGGATGTACCCAGCTCGGTGCGTGCAAGGACAAGTGGTAAAACCCAAGCGCGGAAGTATTTGCCCAAGCTGATGCAGGTGCGTGAGGAGTGAGGCTCTGGAAAAGCATCCTCAAATGACAGCAGATGCAAGAAATGAAAGTGGCTTTCCAGGAATACAGAAAACAGATGATGCGATGTGGCTGCACGTAGGAGCCAGGGACTCTCCCTCCCTGCCCTCGGCCAGCCCAGCCCAGCCACCCACTGCTACTGCTCAAGCCAAAGCGGTGGCTCTGCCTATTGCCACGACCGGTAAGAGAAATCTGAAATCAGGATTCACAAAAAACTCCTCGCACACAAGCACATGGTCGGTGGGCAGAGCTCTGCGCCTGCTCCGTATGCTGCCAGGCTGCTGAGGGACCACTTATTTTCCAAGAAATCTCTGTGGCACAGGGACACGAGCCAAATCCAGCTCATCTTCAGAAACAGTCCTTATCATGAGCAAGAAACAGCGCCGAGCTCGGTACAACCCTCATTTTTCATGCTGTTTACTTACTCCTCCTTTTAAATTGTTACTGCTTTCAGCTTTGGCCTAGCCTCCAGAAGAAAGCTTTATCTGTTGGAATAGGTCCATCTTTATGCTCTGAGATAACCATGCGAGCAATAACCCTTGTCTTTGACTGTGTAACTACAAATAAACTCTTTTTTTTCTCTCTGTCAACAGCGATAAGATGCAGTACCTTGCCAATGTAAAGGGGGGGCTGATGTACAGCTTTACTGGTGTGAAAGTGCTTTCAAGTATAGACCAGGCCTTGCACAGCTGAAGAGACTTAAAAGGGACAATTTCAGCCAGAAATTACGTTTTTAAACAAAAATATATTAAACTTCTCCCTGCTGTAGTAACAAACGCAGCCTCTATCTTCAAGGTACAGACACTAAATAGCATGAAAATTACCATCCTGCATCAACTTAACAGTCCTGCAGCTTAACTCCAAGCCCCTTTATAGCTCTTGTTGTTAACTAATGCTCCATCCAAATCCCATCGATGGCCACGACGTTGTTCGCTCGTTGTGCTTGTCTTTCCCTCGGGCCCCAAATGCTCCGACTGCCCCAAATATGCAGTCCTTTGCAGCTCCTGGTTTAGCAGCGCTTTCTCCTCTGTTTACTAATCTTCGCCATCAGTTCGCACACAAACACGAGGAACACACCAAAAGCAAGGCGTTATTTAGAAATGATCGGCTATATTTAGTCAGTTGGTTAGAGTACACTTTATACAGCACACTCTAATAACTTATTTCCTTAATCAGATGGTAAAAGACAACTGGGACAAATATCCAGCTGCCATTCCTGAACAGCCTGCTTATTCACATGCTCTCCACTTACCATTTTAATGCAATGTTTTGCTGCAAGGGATGTACATTGAAATATGTTGTGGGTTCAAATTGTTTGTCCTTATTTCTCAGTGAATTTTAAAGAGAAATAATACCTGTTGTCTCTCCTCTTCCCTAAAGGAAAGAGCTAAAGGAGAAGGAAGGAACAGAGGAGCCTAATGGGATGTTAACACATATTAATAGTCAAGGCTGCAATTCAAAAAGAAGACTTGGTAAGATATATTTCAATGAGACTCAAGCCCTGATGTCCCTTCAGCACCTTGGAAAAGCCCTCCCCAAAACCATGTTGCACACAGAGCTGTCTGGATCTGCAGCCTGGTCATCTCCCACCAGGTCCAGGACCTGGATCACCAGCTGCACCCCCTCCCCCCCACCTCCCGGGGGGCTCTCACTGGTTCCCCATCAATGTCACCAGGCACTCGCTTGGCAAGAGGTGGTTGGCTCGCCCTGCAAACCCAGGCCCCATGATGTTCCTTGGCAGGTTGTTTCAACCTCATCAGTTGCTGAAGAATGATGTTATCCACTTGGAGGCTGCTGGGAAGGCACTGGCACGTTGCGTGGCCTCCATCCTCACTCCCAAGGTGCTGAGGAATTGAATTTGAGGGAGTGTGCACAGGGAAAGACCCATCCTGACAGAGTAATCTGGTCTGAGGACTGACTGAACAGAGGTGCCTGCTCCAAAAATAACTGTCCGCTAAAGCATTTCCTGCCTTTCAGAGTTCCCCACAATCTGATGCCTTCAGAGGAATGAGATCTTCAGGAAGCTCCTGAAACGTTGCTCCTCTGAAGTTTCACATTGCTGGATGGATTCATGAGAGTAAATGTAGCAGCTCTCTCCAATATCAACAAGTCTGTGCTTGCCTTGGAGGTGGATGCACTTGCTCTGGGTTCATGGCCTTGGAAATCCTAATCTGGATGGTTGCAGTCTGACCTTAAACCATCACTGGAGAGCAGAGGGACTGCTTAGTGCTGCATGTCCCAGCGGGCCAGCTGAAACAACAGTGCTTGGACCAGTAAAACCAGAACCGGATACAGTCTGCATCTCTGTGAGCCCAAAGTCTTTCTTGCATGGCAAAAACAAGAGCAAGGCAAATGACTTCTACAGGCCATGTGAGAGCCTGGCATGAGCTACGCTTTGGCAGGGCTTTGTCCGGATGACTCCAGCAGTCTCTTCCGGCCTGAATTTTCCTATGTGAGTGGGACTGGATGAAGGGCCTCGTTAACGAGGAAACCAAAAAAGGGAATTGGGAAGGAAAAGCATAGCCAGAGCAGGTGAGAGAAGCAAGCTGCAAAAGTGGCTTTGAGTGGCTAGGGAACATGGACAAAGGCTTTGGGATGCTGGCTGAGCTTGTCGCAGTGCAGACTCGCACCAGGAGGAGGCAGAGGAAGTTACGTTGTTGGTAAACACAAGATCAAAAGTGAAAAGGCGGCCTTAGAGGTCAGTGAAGAGGTAGAAGGAGGCTGTGGCAGAGGAAGCCAAGGAAGCAGGACATGCTGCCACAGAGAGATCAGAGGACCTGCAGGAAGGGTGTCAGGGTGGAGCATGGGGGAAGAATGCATCAACCCCTTCTAGCTCTGGACAAACTGAAGACAAGAGATCAGCAAAGCTAATTTCAGACCTATTTTTGGCAAACAACCAGTAAAAAACTAAACCGTAAAAAAATAGTCATTAGCAACATCCTTAAGAGAAAAACGGGGCTGTGGATGGCAGTGTTGTGGGGGTAGAAAGCATGTCCCAGCAGCCGGGGGATGTTAGGAGAGGGAGGACTGAGGTGGCAGTGGCACTCGGTGGTGCGGAGGTGCTGCAGGCACCACTGTTCTGCCTGAGCTAGCCTCACTTCTGCACAGCGCGTGAGAGACCTCGGATGGCCACTGCGCTGGGCTCTTTCCGCAGGGATAGGCTTTCACCCTCAGGCTGGTCTAAGCAGGGCAAGAAGCAGCCTTGGCTGAACTTAAGCACGAGAGAAGTCAGATCAGCACAGCTCTTAGCTACCCTAGGTGCAACAGGGACTATCATTACGCCTTGCCTCTGCAACAGACCAAGCCCTACCTTAAAGCATCAGTAGCTTGAACCCTCCTGCTAGATAAGTACACACCAGCCCCCCAGATCAGCACATCTCCAGATGTTACACATGGATGGTATTGGCATTTCCATGCGTAATCCTACAGGCTTTTGCATGAGGTAGGGCCAGGTCAGAAAAGCATTGCGTGGTTCTGTCTAGACATGAGCCCACCGCTTGCCTTACCCAGCTCCCCTCCCTGGGAACCACCATTTGGGCTCTGTGTTTAACTATTATGGCATTTGCTGGCTCGGCGGTGCCTGCATGTCGTCGCTGGGATCAGACACCTTGCTGTGATGGTAGTGCAGAGACCTGCTCCGTGCCCCTCGCTCTTCCACCTGCGAGACCTCCGCAATCACCCTGTTCCCAGTGAGCCTGCGTGGGACATGGCACCACCGCTCGGATACACAAGCCCACACGTGCAAACACAGCTAGCAAATACTGGGTTTATCTACACACGTGCACACCACCACTTCCAGGTTTTAGGAGGTATTTAGTGAGCTTTCATATTGCTGAAACAAAAATCATACTGGTACAGCTGAGAGCCTTTTCTCAGATGTAGCCTTACCCCAGGCAGCAATGGTAACCAGGAGATCTAGGAAAAACCGTATGAGCAGTGAAGGAATGGGGCAAGGGAAATGACCAAGTACAGTGGTACACAGTCCCACCAGAGGATTTTAGACTGGAGCGTCAAATGTCTGGGTCTGTTAATGGCTGTGTCCAAGCCCTATGGGGTGGGGAAAAAGCACGTACCAGCACCGGCACCAAGGCTGCCACCCAGACAGGCGCTCGAGGACTTCAGGTGTATCCAGGCCTCCAGAAGAGCATTGGGCAGTCTAAAGGGAGATGTCCCAAAAGGTGAGTAGTGGCTCCCTTGCCTCTACCCACAGTGCTAGTTCCTCCTGCTCTTCCTTGCCGAGCCCATCCAGGGAAAAGCTCACGCTGCCAGCATCCTCCAGTCCCTGCCTCGCCGCTCCCTCTCCCCTGAATACTCCTCCTCATGGACTTCTTTTAGAACTTTTATTCAATAATAAAGAATTCTTTCAACTATAATACAGAACTGTCCATCGTGATGCTGTGTCCCCTCCCACCCCTGGCCCTGGAGGAGGCTGGAGCCAGCTGGTTAACCGTGGTCCATCGGAGGTTGGGGCAACAGCTAGGAGAACGAAGGGAGGAACAATTAACCAACAACGGCTTTGCCTACCCTTTGCATTCCTGAGCTTTCTGGGGCAGGAGGAGATCACCAAGGACTCAAAGGCAGAGGAACCTCTTACAGTCAGAAGGAAGGGTTGCGTTTATGAACAGGTGAATACCATCCAGCCAGGCACAGTCTGCCCACTGTCGCTCTACATGCACCAGTAAGATGTTGGATTTGGTTCTCGTTCTGCTTATGGAAAATTGGGAGGAACAGCATTGCACCTGGGGAGAGCCCGGAGGAGGGAAGCGAGGGCCATGGGGCGAGCAGGCAGCGCCCATGCGCCGCAGAACTTCTCTTCCTCCGACCCGGCGAGGCAATGGACAGGATGCTGCCCCAGTGACCTCCCCAACCTGCTCCCAGCCAGGCACAGACATGGCCATGGCCATCCCTGCAGCACCTCTCTGCGCACAGGGGCTGATCCCAGGCAGCCCAGCAGAGCAGCGCTTTCACAGCCAGCCGGACACAAGTTTGGAGCTTCTTCTCCCTTAACTCCTGGGCTTGGTGTCCCTCTGCTGCCTGAGACATCCCTTCTAGCCCAGCTAAAGGCTCCCATCTTGCAACAGTATAGACACTGTTGCTACAAGTGTAGACTAGCCAGGAAGATGCATAGTGCATCCTCCCCCTCAGTTGCCCTGATTCTGGTCTTTGAGCCTTTCCTCTGACAAGGTGCTCAGAAAAACCTGAGCTCTACCTTCACGAGGAATCTCGGGGGCAGACTCGACCGAAAGGCCAGGACATGCACCAGAGGACTCTCCCACTCAGTGCAGCAGTAGCAGCCAGAGTCAGGAGAAAGTATACAAGGAAGCATGTTCAGGAACGTGCCCCAGCCTCCTTCCTTCCTAAGGACGAGATACTGACTCTAGCTGCCTGCTGTCCTTGCATGCAGGAAAATACTTTGCTAACATCCAGGGGAAAGCAGAGCTTCCTGTTTTCAGTGCTGAAAGCACTGATGGGCGCAAAGAGGAACTGAATCGAACTGCAGCCAAGTGTACGCGGCACAGTCAGAACAGGAGAGCACGCCAGAGCTGCCTTCACGGCAGCCATCGGTGCAGCCATCTCTGTTGTTTGGGGGGATAATCTTGTCACAGCTTATAACAACCCTGAACTGGATGCAGGGAGATTCCTGGCAAGTTGTTCTTGCCCTTCTAGTCACCGCACCCAGGGCAGGTCATTTACCCATTTTGAACCACTTGCATGTTTCCTACCCTTAAGAGAGTACCAAGAAAATATTTCTGGCAGTACTCCAGAGGAAGAGACCTGGTACTTCCCTAAGTACCACCCTGAAACCCCTCATCAAGTTTGGAAATTGTCCAGCACTCATTCCCACACCTCTATCAAACTTCATGATGATCAGTGCTTTTCACCTATCAAACTGCCTACAACAAACCCAACTTTCCCCCCCGCCCTCACCTACTCTGCCTGGGCCCTCCAGAAGCTGGGAACGCCAACACACAGGAGTTGGAAAACTTATGAGTTCCCTGTAGCAACCTGGATAAGTACAGCCATGAGAAGTGTCCACTTCTGAATTGTTCCCTTGAGAAAAGGCAACACCCATCTAAAAGCAGTTCAGAAATTCATGCAAAAAACCCACAAAATGCCACTGGTATTAGCACAGCTTAAGAGCACAAGAGAAGCCCACAGCATTCAGGCCAGGCAGGCTGTAGTAGGGCAGATGGAAGGTCAGAGGGCTGGAAACACTAGCTGAAGTCGTAAGCAGCATCTGCAGTGGAGTTAAGGCTAGCAAGGGCTGGCTCTCTGTTGTGGCAGTAACACTGCAGCTGAATGGCTCCTCAGCCTGGACACGGATAACACAGCTTGTGCACTTCACATCCCAGGGCAGAAGGAAAGAGCAGCTACTCCCTCCTCAGCACATCTTTAGAGAATGCCATCCACTCCCACTGAGAGGGGACGAGCACATGAGTATGCACACAGAGAATTCCCGACTTTCAGCCGCAAATCAGTGATTTCCAAACTTAAGTTACTTCTCTCTCAACCAGCAGTGCAACATACAGACCAAGTTCAGTAACATAAGCACCAGCTGTTTGGGTCCAACATACCAGAAGAACTGACTCCCAAGATGCACTGGAAACCTCACGCTTCCTCTGCAGCCCAGAAGAAGTGGACAGAGTTTGCTGAAGTGAAACTCTCAGAGCTGACAGCATGAAAAATTGCAACCAAAGTCTGAGAGATCCCAATACCCTTCTGATAAAAGGGACTGGAACAGACAACTTGACCTCCTTTAGAACAAAAGTGAAGGTGTTGCCTCCTTTCTCGATAGCCCATAGATTTGAGACGACAGACATTCAGACGTATAGATATTTATTGGTTTCAGTGAATTATACAAATGGATTGACCTGCTATCGATGCCAATAGAACTTTATTGGAATATGGAATGTAAACAGATGTTTCAAATAGAAACATTGTAACCTTATAAAAAATTAACTATTTCAACAATGCCGCAGAAGGAAATTCTGTGTTTAGGTGCTGGTGGGAAAACACTATCTCCAGCTTCTAGGTTTGAGTATCACCAGAACCACTTGATGAAATTACACACAGAACAAGTAGAGGAGGCAACTGTGAATTGTGGGGCTATAAAGCCATCAAGGGATCTGATGAAAGAACCCACAAGATGAACCCCCCACCCCCCACAACAGGATCGGCACCCCAGAAGTCAACAAATGGCTGATTTTGTTAAAACACTACGTGGATCCAAAGTCCTGGATCAGTAGCTGCACAGCCCCCTTCCCTGACAGCTCTGCTCCCACCACACCGCTGTTTCCTCATCCTTCCCCCCTCCCCATGCTCTCCTCCCAGGCTTCCTCTCCACTCCTCCATCCCGCTTTCCTTCCTACGGTGCTGGATTGAACCGCTCCAGAGCTGTGCTCTGGCACGAGCCTGCATCTGGCACAAATTCTCAGGGGAGCCACGTCACAAGGTACGTGGTTGCACATCTATCACAACAAGTCTTGCAATATCAACTTTCCTGAGCTCTGTGGGAAAGTCTAGGTATTCCCTCCCCCCTCCTGCCACAAGAGCAGCCCTTTGCATTCACAAGTTTCCAAAACAGGTCTATTGAGTTTCTCCTCAGACGGAGCCTTTGTCAAACGCACCTGGAGGGGGGATCTCACCTCTCCCCAGCAACTCAGATGGTGCCTTTGTTTTAATGCTCAAAACCAATCCTGAGTTGCTACTGGGTGCGTGGCTTTTTTGTTGAACTCCCCCCCCCAACCCATTGCCCTGGCATCTGCAATTGAAACTGGAATTCAAGGGTCAAATTCAAGCCCAGAGTGAGCAGAAGGACTCAGACCTCAAAAGAGAGTTGCACCTGCTAACCCCCAGCCTGAATTTGGTTCATCCAGAATGTAAGTCAGAAAGGCATGTTTAGAAAGAGGCATGCTAAGGGCTGATGGTGGAACAGCAAATTTGCCCCCACCAGGATGGTGGGGAAGGCTGGACTGAGAAGGAAGAGTAGGATCCATAGAGATGTGAACCAGAATCAGTCGTGTTGAGCCCTGGGGATATCACTATACGTTCAGCTCTTGCAAAATCATTTGCCCAGGGCTTTGGTACCACAGGGTTAGAGTTACATTAACCACAACCACCAGAGAGGAACTGAGGTTTATGACCCCCCCCCAAGGTTAGATTTCTGCCGAGTATAAAGGGGAGGGGAGGGGGGGGGGTCCTTGGTTCATTTCCCTTCACTGTGTGACCGAAGGTTTTGTTTTTATTTGTAAACATCTTGAATTACCCGTCGTTTTCCAGTCTTCATCGTGCTGTTGTCAGGCCACTGGAGAGCACAGCATTTTCAGAGCTGGGCTGGGACTGCTCCTTCACCACTGGATCTGCAGGAGACACAGACCAGGCAGGAAGGGGAAACAGCATTTAATAATCGGAAACTCCACCTTGGCAAAACCTTCCAGAGAAACTGCCCTCAAAACCTACAGACCTGCTAAGGCTCCTTCAGATCAAGGAGCTGCACTTCCCTTGCAACCCAAAATCCCTCCTCTTCCCAGCTGGACCCCAGTCCCAGCTTGTCTCCAGACTCACAGAAATAGGGGTGCTCCATTGCCTCTTTGGCAGTCAGCCTCTGTTGATGGTCATATCGCAGCAGCTTATCCAGGAGGTCTAGGACTTCCGGGCTGACCAGATGTCTGTTCTCACTGTGGATGAAGTTCTCCCAGCGTTTCCGGGAATGCCTGCAAAGGGACTTGCTGTCACTGCCTGGGCTCTGACCAGCACACTGGTACCAAGAGGTCCCAGGGGAATCACCTGCCACACTCCACTTGTGGGAAGAGATGGCTGCGACGGACTCCACCTACAGCTCTTCCTTGCACAAGCTACTGCTCAGCAAGTGTTTGCCAAAGGGGAAAACCCTTCTCTTTAGCCACACAATTGTGTGGATGATGTCCTATGTCTGGGAAATAGTAAGCTGAGAAGGGCACAATATTGCACGTTCCCTTCTATCTCCAGGGACTAGACACCAACACGTAGCAGGCACGGTGACACCCATGGGACCAGAAGTGCTCTGGCTTGCCAGAGTCAGCCAGCCTCACACAAGCTGTCTTCACTTTCCCACCTAGCTTCAGTCTTTTTAGGAAATGCAAACTGGGAGACTGAGCTTTTAAAGCAGTACAGTGGATTTTAGTCAGACGTCTCCCAGAAAGACGATGCACAGCTGAGCTCTCTGCCCCAATCTGAGATCTCAGTGCATATCACTCTCTCCTTTCCCCCACCATTTTTCTTACATGCCAGGGAAAGAGAAGCTGTGGGGAGAATGGGGAGGCAGTCCTGGACAGCTGTCAGCACCAAAGCAAAGCTCTGTCTGGGACACAAGGAAAGCAGAAGCAAAACCTTTTTGAAGAAGGCCACCACATGAAGCTCTCTCCCCCTCAGCCCACACAGTACTCCAGTGTTTACATCTTCACTCTAGGATGTCAACAAGCCAGAGAAGAAAGAGGCAGGGGACAGCTCGTGGATCATGGGAGAGGTGAAGGAAAGAGCCTGCATTTCCGTGACCTGCTGAGATGACATGAGCAGCCAGCCAGGAGGCCTGCAAGCAGCACTGTGACCCAGAAGATCAAAGCAGGCATCGGCTGAGAGTACTTCAGGGGATGGCTATTCGGGTCATCTCTCTCTTTCCGTTACAAGGAACAAAGGCTGTGTTTCACTTCTCCACTTACTGGCCCAGGATATCATTGAAGTGCGGGTCCAGTTCTATGTGGTACTTCTTGAGATACCCATACAGCTCATCTGTGCCCAGGACCTTTGCGATGCGAACCAGCTGGAACAAAAAGCATATTGAAAGAGAGAAGGGCAGGCCACCAGCTTGGAAGAATCTGCTGGGTTGATTACTGTTGAACTTGTGGCTCCTTTCTGGTCTGATGTCTACAGACAGGACTGTGTACTGTCTTGCAAAGGAAGAGCTACCCAAATCCAAGAGCTCTCTGTCTGGAAACTTCCCAGATTGAAGGAAAATTGGCTTTGAAACTTGTTTTTGCAACATGAGCATAAAACAATTTCCTTCTTAAGGCAGTGATGTGTAAGCCCAGATGGCTCAACTAAGCATGTAGCAATGTCCTCCCAGCCCAGCCGTCACATCCCCGGAACATCCCCGTTACACACACCCAGATGAGATGGCAAGAAGTCTCTCATGAGATAAGCTACGTAGCAAAGTCCTTACCTGGTCATAATTGTCCTGGCCATGGAAGAAGGGCTCCTTTCGGAAGATCATGCTAGCCAGCATACAGCCTAAACTCCACATGTCTAAGCTGTAGTCATACATCTGAGGGGGAAAAAGGAGAACTGTCAGGGAAGGCATGCTCACCATAGCCTGGTTCCCCAATAGCAGGAGGCAACCTCAGCCTTTTAGCTTCACAAGACTCTTTCCAACCCAGGTAATTCCCTGACGGGCAAAATCAGACAACCCAAAGGTGGCCAAAGTGCAACCACAAGCAATACCACTAGCTAGCAATGAGGAGGCAGACTCTTACTTGGTAGTCCACAAGGAGCTCCGGTCCTTTGAAGTACCTAGAGGCCACACGGACATTGTATTCCTGAGCTGGATGGTAGAATTCTGCCAAACCCCAGTCTATGAGCCGCAACTGAACATGCAATAAAGAGACACAGAGTCAGGAGCCACAGGTTTAGTTGCCTCAGGACGAATGAGTTAGGTGAAGCCACGTCTGCCAAAGCCTCTCAGTCCCACGGTGCAAGCGTGGAGCCCTGGATGCAGGGAGGCGCTCCAAGGACAGGAGGTGCTCTCAGCAGTTCTCTGGTCATGCTGTCCCCTTCCCCCTGCCACCATGCAGTGCTGGTGGGGTTAACCCTGGCTTGGAGAGTTTCTCTGTCTCCCAAGTCAAATCAAATCATTATTACTAGGTGAACTGCTCCCTACCAATGTCACCAGCCAAAGAAGGCAGGTCATTGCATACTAGGGAATAAGCAAAAGCCAGCTGGTGTTTCAGGCTGTGTAGAGGGGCTGGGCCCAAAGGCAATGTCAATATTAACTGGGAGCTGAGGGTAGGAAATGAGGCAGGAGGGGGGCCACCACATCCCGCAAGGCAGATGGTCTTCTCTATGACTGCAAGGGAGGGTGACCAGCTCCATTACTGAAGGACAATTGCTCTAGTAAGAGATTCCCTCTATTAGCAAGCCTTGTCTTGCCTGTACAGCCACTGCTGATCCACACGGAGGGACCTGCTCATTTGCTGCTGCAAAGGTCCCTGGGGAGACAGGTATGCACAGCACGGAAAGAGGTACAAGTACCATAACAGAGAGGAGAAAGTCCCTGTGCTGCCCAATTCCACTGTAGTGAGCCAGGTACAAACATTCCCAGGCTCTGACTAGCAAGTCTCAGAAGTGAGAAAGCCACAGCATGACAGGCAGGCTGTGCTCCAGGAAGGGAAAAAACGTCCACGTGCATTACAAACAACGCCTAAACAACTGTCCAACAGAGAAGCCTCCACCCTCCTGCCCAGGGCCTCTGCACCCCACCACTGCAACTCCACAGGCACCTTCCAGGCTGAAGTAACAGCCCAGATCTGCTCTCCTCAGCAAAGAGGAAGGTGGGGGGGCTGGCTGGGGAGAGGAGTGACCTCCAAGCCATGGATTCCCACTTAGCCAAAGTCCCACTGGGGAGTGTCAATCTCCTGATATGGGCACAAGTGGAGGGGAGCAGGTAAAGAAAGGATGAAGAGTAAGTACAGCAGCCCAGACTATGGGTATGGAGGTGGCAGAGTTTCAAGCTTCCCTGGAAAAAACCCTCCTATAAGCCCTGGTGCCATATACCTTTTTCTGTTGGTGGTCTATCATGACGTTGTGGGGTTTGACGTCCCTGTGCATGATCCCCATGCTGTGACAGTAATCCAGGGCCTGTCAGACACAGACACATCCATTAGACATGGCTGCAACCACATACACAGCATTAATGGTGTAACAGACAGTTCTCAGCCAGAAGCAAGAATACCCCATCCATGAGGAAATACTGCAACCCTGGGATAAGGAACAACTCGCATTTTCAGCTTTTTTGCTGCACATGATGAAGTATCAAGCTGGCAAGACAACTGTATCGATCACATGTCATATTATAGCCACAGGTCCTGGACCCATGTTACCTGCACATCTTTGCACACGGGCCAGAGATGTATCCCACTTGTAGGTGGGCCCAGTGCACCAGCCCAGGCAGCCCTTTGCTTCCTGGCTCACACTAGAAGGGCTCTTCTCCCTAGAAGGGGCCAATTCCTACATGCACCCAGTTTTATGGCCTTCCAGTACAGCCTTCCATCAGTGCCCCAAAACATGTTTAAGCTCTAAAGTCACCTCTGCCCTGCTCATTTAAGCAAAATCAGTGCTTGCAAAAGGCAGGTGATGACACACAAGGGACAGCAATACTGCTTAAAGCCTGAGGGCAGGAGCACAGTGAAGCTCGCCAGCTCCGTGACCTTGCACTGTTCACTCCCCCTGCACAGCTGTTCCCTTGAGTTACAGGAAAGAGAATGCTGTTTTTTCATCTCCAAGGGGGGGCGGGGGAGGGAGATCCATCCATCCATCAACATCCATCAGATGCTCCAAGATCTTCAGACGGGGGCACTGAAGGAGGACACAACCTACAGTCATTCAATATGCAAGACACCAGTGCCAGGGGAGTAAGGCTGCCCTTGGGTCCCTGCCACAGTGGGAAGCACAGGAGGCAGCAGCTTCAGTGACAGCAAGATCTCAGGGAATATTCCTGCAGTGACACACAGCCTCACACACAGGACAGTTACGGCCAACAGTGGTCTTGGGATCTCCAGTGATGGAGATGTTAAACAGGTTAGACAAACTGCTTCCAGGGACAACACAGTTCTACTGTCTTGCTTATCCCAAGGTTGGGCCAGCTAAACAACCTCTTTTCGTCCCTCCCACACTAATCCTGGGCTGCCTTGGGCTCCCCAAGCTTGAGTAGGAAGGTCTTTCCCTTGCAGACCGGTACAACAAGCTTGGCGGTGCTGAGGAAGAAAGCCTCCCTCAAGCTCACTAGATGGATTTCAAGAGGTTTCCTGCAGTCACCAAGTCCTGGAGCACAAAGATCCTTCCCTAACCAGTGCCACTCGTTTCCTGAGGCAAGGGACCCATGAAGAGCCAGCCAAGAAGTCCCAAGACCCTGCTGAGAATTGATACATGGACATGAGCTACTGCTTCAGCAGGTCAGCACAAAACAGCCCCGGGCTCAGCTGAAACACGTAAGCTCTGCCTGATGCCCTTGCTACCTCCTGCATCCTGAAGCCAAAAATGCCAGAGAGGCAGCAGAGGAGATCTCAGAGACCTGCCATATGGCTCTGTGGGTATTTCCATAGGAAGGTGCAGGCTAAGCTAGTGAAGAAGAGTTATCTAGGGCACTCCTCATCCTTCCGCAGAGGGGTAGAGAAGGCTTCATTCAGCAGGTCCCCAAGGAAAGTACCAGAGCTGCATCAAACAGAACCAGAAGCCTTGTTCCCAAGACCAAATTCATGGTGTTCTGTGACCGCAGGGTGCTGAGTTGGCCGGCTTCCTCCTGAAGTAGTACCCCAGCCTGTCCCCCACCCAGAGACACGGGAGTCTAAGACCAAGCAAGTAGAAGTCACCCTTCTGCATTTGAACACTGCAGCAGAAGGAAGCCTGAAGCTGGTGATTCCTCTCTTCTGGCTCTCTAAAGAGTCCCCAGTTCCCCAGGAACACTGCTTGCTCAACCCTCCAAATGCCTCCCAGTGCTCCATCCACAAAGCACACCTGTACCCAGCCACGAGCAATTACAAATGTTTTATTGGAAAAGGACAGATCCTAGAGAAGTGGAGATATCTTAGAGATGACTGAAGGTCCCCAGCTCCATCTAATGCCTCACTATAACAAGCTAGGTAACTAGATCTCCTCCCAAGCCTTCCCTGCTTATGAGACATGGATTCTGCATTGGACGCCAGAGAATTAACTGCTCAACAGGTCTTTCCAGCACTGCCTCAAGAATCCCGCTACTGCCTCTCTCCTTCGTGGCATCTACGGACAGACTGCCATATGCGATACCACTCACCTTCAGCAGCTCATACATATAAAATCGAATATCAAAGTCTGTCAGGATCTGGTACAGTTGCTGAAATAGATTTGGGAAGGGAGAAAAAAAGAGAAACAAAAATAAATACTCCAGATTTGGATTAGTTTCGTTTCCTACATCCCACCAGCCTTGAATCACTGACCCCATTCCAGATCCCTTGTGAAAGCTGCCATTCCTGAGGGCTGTCCTGGACTCAGAAGGAGCACCAGACACCTGCCAGGGCTACATGCTAGGAAATCCAGAAAGGAAACAAAAGCTCCCATGAAAAGCTATTGGGATCCTTCAGATCCATCATGACATCTTTCCAGCAAGAGACAGGCAGTCTGCCTGTCCACAGAGAAGGCAGCAAGTCCTTCAGAGCATGCTGCACTTGGCACAGATGATCTCGCCTCTCTGTTCACATACAAAGCGATCCTAGTGATTCTACAACACTGACAACAGCATTCAGAGAAGGCAGGCTGGGAGCACATGGGCAAGGCTTCAAAGCGCCCAGGGTGGGATGGGGAGAGAAAAACATTAACCTGACAGAGCACAGGGCTGGGAAGCACAGAGGGTAGATACAGCCTCAGAGTGGTGGAGGCACCAATGCTCTCTCCCCCCCCCCCCATCCCAGAATAAAGGTTAATGCCACTTAACAGCACAGAAATGCTTGTGGGGGCAAGGAGAGCGCAGCACAGCATTTCAGTGAAATGCCTGCTGCTGGCACAAGTCTGCCACCCTCCTCTTTTCCATGTTCTTCTGTGGTTACTCATCACTGCTGAGGAAGTGACAAAGATCCAATGTGCATTTTAAGCTGCACCGTGTCACCAGCAGTCACTAGAGAAATCTTCATCCTGTCACTCCAGGTCACAACTGGCCCCAAGCTTGCCTTCTCTGCCATATCTGGCATTGGCAGCTGTGCCAGCCTGGTCCTGTTGGGCTGCTGCTCTGCTCCAGGGAAAGCAAGGTGAGAAGCCAGGACGATGCTAGGCTGCAGGGGCTGAGCCAGGAAGGACGGTCATGGGAGAGCCGCAGGACCAGTCCCCTTTGTCCTTTCTAACAAGGAAAGCTCACAGCTCAGTTGAATCACCCACTGCATTAACGTTGAGGCCAGCCACCCGCCATGAGCACCACCCGGCAGCTTTGCGAAAAACCCACAGCAACGGACTGAAATCTGTATCCCAAGAAAGCAGCTCTGGCCCTGGATCCTCTCCAAGCCCAAGTCAAGATCCTCAGAAGAGTTAAGAGGATTCTTCCCCTGTCATACTTAGTGCCAGATCCATACTTAGGGGACCATTCCCAATGCTGCTCTGGAAAGTCATCTGGCAACATACATGTGTCATTTATGCACAGAACTTAAATGGCCTCCAGGAAACAAGCTGTGCTTTAGTCTCTCGAGCTGGAATGATCTTAACACTTAGGAACAACCCAGCAAAGCAGACAAGTCAGCAAGGAGCAAAAGGGATATAGCCACAAGCTACAGCAGGGACAGATTTCCTGACTTGGTTGCACGTGGCTCTGTTATGCACAAGCCAGGGCAAGGCCCTGCCAGCAGAGGACAGCTGAGCTCTTTCAGGAGCTGAAACAGCTTGCTTAGATAACAAACTGTTTGGGGGGGGGGGGGGATAAAGATGCTTAAAAACATGTCTTTCTATGAATCATCAACCTTGTTCAACACTAACGCACTTCACCTGGCAACAAAGCATCTGGGGAAGGCTGCTAAGGGCAGCCCACCCCTTCTACCCAACAGTGACATGCCAAGGACAGGAGTGGCAGCAGCAGAACAAAGCTAGAGGCCAATTTCCCCGTGCCCTGGCTCCTCTGCCTCTCTCTGCCTGTAGGAAGAGATGGGACAGAGGTCACTGATCCTCTTCTGCTCAGATCCACGATGCAGCTGGTTCAGCTCAGTCTCTCCAACTCCCTCCCTGATGCTGCAAAGCAGGGCTGCCTCTGCAGCAGAGGCAGCCGTTGGGCAACCAGCTTTCGACAGACTTCCCTAGAAGAGCTGCCTACGTAACCCAGCACCTCTGACCCTCTCGCTGTGCCATGGCCAGTGCTGTGGCAGGCTCTGCTTGCTGCAGGGAGCAGCCCCTCCACGAGCCCTCAGCCCTTGCCTGCTCCCCTGCCCCACACAGCCAGGTGGATGCTTCCACCACAAGCTGGTCCAACAGAGCAGCTGCCCTGGGAAAGCTTCAGTAGAGAGCTCTAAATCCCCTTCGCCCAGCCTAGCAGGTGAGAGCAGACCCCCTGCTTTGCAGACATCTCCCATACTGTGCTCTTAAAGCCTGGCTCTTTGGAGTAGAGCTACCAGAAACATCACTGTGGGGCTTGCTGTCTCAAACCCACCTAAAATACCTGCTCAGGCAACTGCCAGTGCTCCAGATCACACAGGGCCTCAAAGACCTGGGCCAGTCTCCTTCCTCCATATATAACATTGGAAAAGGCCAAACGTAAACTAATCCCGTTAGCACCCAAGAAGGCACAGACATGCTCCCCCCCTCCACAGGGCTCACGCGCGTTAAAGGCTTATTCTTCTCCCTTGTGTGAGCAAGCACAGCTGGCTATGTGCAGGAAGCAGCATCTACAAGGCAACAGGGTGGCTCCTGGAAGCTTTCAGGGCTCAGCTCTTCTCCGAAAGACACTGCTTCGGTGTGCAGAGCAGGCAGCAGCAAAGGAAAAAAGGAAACCGCTTCCAAAGCATCCCGGGCCTTGGCAGCCATACGAGGGAAGGGAATCTTTCATATTTCTGCATTCCCCTATGGAGGGCAACAGCTATTTTTTAAACTAATCAGAGATGTACAAAGATAAAATGCATGTACACATTTCCTCACAGCAACTTGGCCTGAAAATTCACCAAGGTGTACAAGCAGCAGCAGGTTTCACTCAAAGGCCTTCTGTCCCCACAAATGCAACACAGTGAAGATCCCAAAACCACCACTCACCACTGCTCACCTCTGCTGCCCATCCTTCCTAGCCAGCTGCAACTCCGCTAGTGTTTTTTGTTTGTTTGAAGAACAAAGTAGCAAACCCAACGCAGCACTGCTGCTGGAGTCCCAGCTCTGCCCCTTTCCTACCAAAGGGATTTGTCTCTGGGTCAGTGAAGGGCCTGCATAGAGCCAGGTGCACTCAGGGATTAAACAAAACACATGACAACTTACGGTGGTTGAGGGACAGTGTCCCGTTTCTACTTTGAAACCGATTAGAAATAAGGCATTTCTTTTCGCTAACGATTACCGGCTCGACTGCATGGTTCTGCAATACAGCTACAATTTAACGCAGATGACTGTGTGTAGCTTGAGTACTCACAGATGACCAGTTATACAACAGATCTGAAGAGAAACACAGGCCACATACACAAGCTGCCTTCCTCCCACAGCAGAATATACATTTAATCAAAGTTCTGGCTCATCATCCCTATGAGCATAGAACCATCAGTTTAAGACGGGATCCAGCCAGGTAGTTTAAGACAACATAATCAGTTCTTGAGAGGAATCATGTAAGGCTGTTTATCCTGTCATTTAAAAATAGTCAAACCTAGTGGAATATGAGTTTGCACTGATGATCAGGGATCGTCTGTAGCCATAGTCTTGGTAGGACCTACAAGACTGCAGCTTCTGTCCACACACAGAAAGCTGAGGGAACCATAGACATCAATAGCACCAAGTGCCCTTTGAAGAGGTGAAAGAATTAGCATTAAGCAAAAAGGTTGTTTTTACTGAAGAAAAGCAACTGCCAGAAAGGAGACAACTGATAAGGAGATATCCAAGCTTGTAAACGGTTACTGAAAACAAAGCAGAGAAAAATGCAATCCTATAAAAAAGTTGGCAACCACCTGTTGTACACAAGCTGCCTCAGGAATTGCTTTGGGAATCCTTCACACACCCTGAAGATGATCTGAGACACACATATGGTACTCATCAGTACTGCAGAGTCTAGAAGCCAATGCAGAGATGAGTGGATCAGCAGCTACCACCTCAAAACAAAGAGGAAGTCCCTATCACCAGGATTAGCTCACGTGGCATTTAATCCCAGCCTAATTTGACTGCCTGGGGGGGAAATTAAGACTGTGGAGCAGAAGGGACAATAACAAAGACAATATGACTCTGGGTACTCTCCAGCTTGCTTCACATGTAGAAGGCTGGACCAAGCTAAGGCCTCTAACACAACTGGTCTCATCTACTTTGTGCGCTTTCTGCTCGGCATCACTCCAGAGTAAGTGAAGAAACAGCTCAGAGGCCTCAGTATAAAAGAAGATACCCTGTGCTGCATGCAGCAGTTCTGCAAGCTGCCAGTTAGCTGCAGCCCTAAGAACCTACCCAGACAGACAGTGGAGCAGGCAAGCTCAAATAACCTACATGGTCCATATATAGCTAGTGAAATCCAGGTTACTGAATTATAAGCTCTGAACATGAATACCGCGTGCCCTGGGGGACATGACTGCATTCCTGAGACAAGTTATTCCTGCCTTGTACCAATCGGCGTCAGCAAAAAGCATCAGCTCTCTCAGCCCTGGACTTCTATGGCTGTGATTCTGGTGGTTCCTCAAGAGTCAGGCCTTCTCCGAGAGCCTAGAAGTGATCTGCTACAAAATAATATAGTTGCTTCCAGTCCAGCCAGAACCCAGCACTGCTCTTTCTGCTGTGGCCAGATCAATGTCATCTTAATGACCACAAAAGTGCCTGCAGCCGCTCTCAGTGTGGCAGTGGGGCAGGCTGATCTACAACACACTTCAAGGCCTACCAGCCAGGGCTGCATTCTTCAGTCAGAATATCTACTGGCCACCAGTCTCAAGTACTGCTTAAGCTCCTGAACACATTTCAGTTATCGCGTGGTATCTTTGAGGATAATTTTTCCCCTCTAAGGACACCACAGAGTGGCATGATGACATTTTGGCTAAAGATACACAAAGCGATTCTCGGCAAGGTGTCCCACTGCCCTAGGAATCTATTTTGTTTCAAGATATACATTAAAAAAAGGAAAGAGAAATTCTAGTTAGAAAGTTAAAAGTTTCTGGCATCAGCCTTATTCCTTAGGAGTGCCTGGGTCACCAGGAGAAGCACAGGCACACGTTCCCCACAGTACACAAGGCACTGGAATAACCCAGCCGATGCTAGTGAAACCCAGACAAACCAAGCCTGCTTTAATTAGCCCTGAAAGGTCACCACATAGGACTCCTCTCACTGCTGTTTACTTGACAGGGTAATGCTTATCTCCCTGCCCAGAGCTGTCAGGGCGGACACTGCTGCAAGTTACTATTATTCTAGTCTCTGTAGTCAGTCTCTACAGGACACCAAGTAGCACTAAAACACCATGGCTAGAATGGTTACAGCTCTGGCTATGCTCAGTGTCCCACAAGGCAGCACTCAACTTGCTAGACCAACTCCAAAGGGATGGAAACAACGCGTGTGGACTCACAGCCCACAGGCCAGCTCACCAGCTCCCTCCTTTCTACCACCACCAACTGCAAGTCCTTCTCTGGGTGTTTAGTATACATGCTGAAGCTGCATCCTACAGGGTGTTGATCTACACAACGCTCCAGTAAAGATGTGAAGAAAAAAAGCATTGTCCTATAATAAGGAACGAAAAAGATCTTTGAGCAGTGCAGTAAGTGATGATTGCTGGCTTTCTAATGACAACTGCTCAATTAATTCTCCACCACTGACTTAATAACTTATGGTAAAAATTCACATGGGGGAAGCAAAGCATTAAAATTGGTGTGGTTACTAATTACATATCCCCTTTGTAAATCAATTCGCTTCTGCCAGCCGGAAGCACTTCACAGCAGCACATCCAGTCACTGCTGCACTCTGCTAAAAGGACCTCCGCTTTGGAAACAAGTAATTCCACCTGGAGCTCCCCAGAAGTCAGAAGAAACAGTGAATACCCTGCAGCCTGGGATGGGAGAAAAGCTCTTAAGACTCATTCAGGCCTGCCTGATCCCCTACTCAGGCCCACTGGGAGTGGAAGATCTGCTCTGCAGCCTCAGACACCTCACAGTCCCCAGGTCTGAAAGATTTCAGCACAAAGCAGAGTTACCATCTCCATCAACTGCACTGCCATAAAGGGCAGCGCAGCACAGAGATTAACTTGGACTGAAAACACAGCACAACAGTAATTACTAAACTGAGAAGGGAGTAAGAAGATCTGATCATCCCTCCTATTTTCTACACCTGTTGAACTTACCCTTCAAAGTTGGGAGGAGATGCAACTCACAAGCTTTTTATTTCTTCTCATCTAGAGTCTACTTAGTAACTTCACAAGTTTCTCATCTAAGCCAGGCAAGGAAGGTAAAGCTGACACAGGGGACAAATGCCAATTCCCCTCTCAGCCTCTCAAAGCATATCCTATAACCTACATGCACAGCAACCTTAGCAGAAATGGGAAGCCTCCCCCCTCCACAACCAGGCAGACTCACCTTAAAATCTGTGTTATTGATGTACTCAAAAACCAGAGCAGGGGTCTTTGACTGCAAGAGAAAGAGAGAGAGAGAATCATGGTTTAAAACACCCTCTTGACCTTTATTTGCTTCAAGAGACTTGAGAAAGCTCTAGCTTCCTGCCCAGCCCTCACTGCAGAGAGCAGGGCAGGAGCAGGAATGCGAGAGAAACACAACCCTGCTCTGTCGCCGGGCTGACGCAAGCTCCCCTTACGCCCCACGCAGCAAGCCCCAACGCGGCATGTTCGGCCAGTGCTGCTCCCCCACTCCACTGAGCAGAGACAGCACTGGGCAAGGTGAAAGGTGTCACCAGGGGCTAAGATCTCGCAGCCGATCGCAGGAGGAAAGTCAGCCAGCACTGCCAACGCTACAAAAGCGTCATTTCCTCTCCGCGGCTGACAGAAAGCTGGGAGTCACAGGCCTCGGCCAGCTGCTAGTCAAAGAAAACTTCCTGGGAATGGGGAAATTGTGGCAAGGCAGACAAAGGATATAACCTCTGGTTAGTGGGCAGGACAGCAACCAGAAGGATGAGAAGTGCTTAATAACTAATTGCCTTGGGAGACACCTATGTTCCAGAGGCAGACAGCAGCTGGAAGGCTGCAGTCTCTGCTTTTTGATAAAACTTCTCCCTCATCAGCCAGGGGAAACTCATAAGAGATACAGAGGGGGCGTAAAAGAGTCTGGGCAGCACGGAAAGGAACATCAGCTCATCCAAACCGATTCATCTCAGGAGACCCTAGTGCGCTGGACACTGTTCACCCGTGGCTAGCACAAAGGCACGGGCACAGCCAGCACCAAACCCGAGCCAAGAGCAGAAGTCACGCTGGCAGGGGCCTACAGGAGGCCCAGGGCCATGCCTGCAGCCGGCGGGAAGGCAAGCCCACCACTCACACCAAGACACACAGGCACCTACCACCGGATCCTTGACAGTGTCAATCAGATTAATGATGTTGGTGCCACCACGCAGATTCTCCAGAATCTTAACCTCACGTTTTATCTTCTTTTTCTTCACTGGCTTAAATACACAAAAGCAATTAGAAGTGAGAGTCCTTTCAGAAATTAGCACCACTTTTTGCCAGTGATTTTGACTGAATCACATTACCTCCCTCCTCCCCCTGCTCCCACCCTCACATGAGAACATTTCTAGCTTCAAACAGCAGACACAAAGGGGCTGGCACGCAGGAGACAAACACCTCAAACAAACTAGGATCTTCCTCTCTTCAGTGAAAGCTTTCCGCCCATCAGGGGAAGTCTAACTACTCTAGACATAAACACAGTTGTGACTCCAAGTAACTGTGGTTAAAAGTGTCTTGGACTGCTATGCAGAAATCTCAGCACACTAATTTCACGTTTTATGTTTAGAGCCACAGGACAAACATGGTAGATCTCATTTCCAGCCTTTGTTTACTGGCATAACACAATTTTTTGCTCCTTACTGCTGCCCAGTGCACTTCCAAAGAGTGCTTTAATGCAATGAAATGAAGACCTGAGATTCTCCAAAACCAACATTTCTAATAAGGTCCCAAATTGCTGTGTCTAACTACGTGTGAGACTGTTTTGCAAGCACCCCAAGAGCAGAGACCCAACTGCATGGCATGTTACCGCACCTATACACCACAATTATTTTTAAAGTGCAAGGATATTTTAAACAGTTTTCGACTCCCCATCAAATCTGTGCAGTCCCAGGAACTCCCTTTGCAAAGCAAGCTTTGCTCTGGACATCACCCCGCAGAGAGTGACAAAGCACAGCTGCTCCCAAGTCGGGGGCTTGTAGGTTGGGTTAGCTGCTGCACTCTGATCCAGCAGCTCACTTCTGTGCAAAGGAATGATCATTTCTGTAACTCATCCACTTCCAGGACAACTTCAGCGCTGTGCCTGCTTGAAGGAAAAGGCCAACAGAGCAGCTTAAAAAAGAGGGAGGTTTTTTTTTTTTTTTTTTTTTAAAAACCTGGCTCCTGAGCAGTCTAGACATCACCAGTTGCATATCACTGCTAACTCCAGGAGTCTTGCCTCATTGCAGAGCTTGAATGGCCCCTCCTGACCCACCAGTACCATTAGAGAGAGCCACAGACGCATCTTATGTGGATTGCTAAAGCCCCTGCCCTATCTGTGAGGTTTGCTCATGGGAACACTTATTTCCAGTAGTTTAGTTTTCTGCAACATTCGCCTTCCCGCTTGGAGAGTCCTGTCTGTTAGGAGAGGAGGAAAGAGGTGAAGAGGTAAGAGGCATCTTACCGAAGTGACTCAAGCTACAAGCTGTCAGCAACTCCACAGCAACCTTCTGTGCACAGGACGAGGAGCCACAAGAGCTCAGAAGCTCTCGGTCCCCATCAACTTGCCTCTGCTGCAGCCTCTTGCCTAGACAATGGCTGCAGAGTACCAACATGGCAATTCATGTTCCTGTTATAGGCGAATCCAAGACAAACCTTGGGCTTTAAATCCCTCAAGGGAATGTGTGTGCAGAGGAGAGAAGGAGCAGGAGCTTTAGGTATACTGGGAAAGTCTGGTATTTATATACGTGATAAAATATGCCATCTTTCTAGGCTCTTCAGGTAGCTGAAACCTTCAGATTCAAATTCTGCCCTCCTCCTTCTCCAAGTTAAAAGGCAGGAGCTAGACTTTCAAGTCAAAAGATGAGAATCTCAGCCTGAAGCAAAGTGCCAAAAATAACAGCAATGCTGGTACGGGGAGCATCAGCACCTCATAAAGCCACTGTGCAAAACGGCAGCAAGGCCGCTGCAGCTGTCAGCCAGAGCCGGAGCAACTCCCCGGCGGGGCTCGCTGGGAAAGGGGCAACAACGGAGTCCCGGGGCAGCACCGAAACACACTCGGAGCCAGGAAAAGGGTCAGACAGACAGGGAGAGGCAGCCAGAGCAAGGGTCGGAAGCCCCCGCGACCGAGGGCCACGTTTCTGAACCTGACAGGAAGACGCTTCATTAGGGACTGATTTCAGCTACATCAGCATGGCGACCGACACCACCCGTGCTTTGTTCCCAGGCACTGATCTTCACCAGAAGGCCAAGATGGAATTAGAGGCCGTAATTCAGTTACTCTGCCCGTCCAGCGAGGCAGATGCACACACAAGCTGTACTCCAAGTAACTTCAAAGAGATCGCGTGGCTGCTGCCGTCCTTAATGAGCTTGCCGGACGGCCTGGCTACTGTCAGGCCCTTGCAACAGAGCCCCTCTGCTGCGACACTCCCACCCGACCAGGAGCCGAAACAGTGCCTGAACACAGCCAAGAGCAGCACAATGTCCAAAGCCCACTTTGAAAGACCTTTTTCTTTTCACTGTCCTTATTTCAAAGGCCTTTTGCATCAGCTAAGTAGAGAGGATATCCCTCTAATGTGAGGTTTCCATTTCTCCTTCCATAGCAACCACCTCTCCCACCGGGGCAGAACATGCTTTCTTCGCCCTTGCAGTCACTTCCACATGTTTCTACCTTTTTTGCAGTGAGATAAAGATGTCCAGCTCAATCTCTGCCAGAAGTCTACCCCCCCCAACACATACATACACTTCTCAAAAGACGTGAGCAGAGAGAATCAGCAACTTCTGAAATGAAGGGGAGAAGGAAGGTAAGACACCTGAAGATAATCACTGAAATATCAAAAGCAGCATCTCCATGGCCACCGAGGGAAAACACTCCAGCGAACCCCATCTCAACAAAACGGAGAGCTGAGAACTGCTTGCTGCTTGTGATTTTCCTGCTAAGCTCCGGCAGTGCCCAGCTCAGACCAGGCTGCCCGCGCAGGACTTGTGCGACTAAACTGCCTTCCGCTGGGTACGAGCCAGGGCAAAGGCCCCGCAGGCCTCCCTCGGGCACTGCCGAGCCGGGCGCGGGATGGGAAACCCTGCTCGCTGCAGCGAGCTCCCTCGCCCAGCGGCTTCAGGGAGTGCTGGTGTGGGAGCGCTGGTGTGGGAGCGCTCTCCCTAGCCCTACCCACTGGTCAGGACAGAATTTTCTACCTCTAAGTAAATAAGGATGAGGAGGGGAGAAATGCCACAGATTAAAAAATATCATCTTAGAGGAAAAGCTGCCACTGGGAAGTTTCCCTCAGAGAGCAACGCTAGGGGAACAGAGGATTTCCCCATTTCAAGTCTGCAGGAGAAAACAGTGGCAACCTCCAGCCTCCGCTCCACACAGCTTTCACCCTACAACCTTGACTAACCACGTGCCATCTCTTACCCACACACGTTACACCACGCCAGACAGAGCCCACGACTCCAGTTAAAACTGTAAATGCAATTTACCATGCAGTAACATGTCATTGCCCCAAAACTGAACACCGGTAACCAACTCCGAGCCCAAACCCTTGGACTACCCCATCTGCCAAGTCAAACGTAGCGGTGCAAACCACTGCAACACATGGCCAGTACTGCAAAACAGCTGACTCGAGCTAAATCGTCACAACCACAGAAATTCTGCTGCTCCCCCTCCCACCCCCAGACCCCGGGACTGCTGAAGTCGCAGACAATCTGCACCATATCCTCCAAGCACCAGGATTAAGTCTGGGTTGCTACAGCCGTCTCTCACGGTCACCCGATCTGTCTCTCCAAGGGTGTTGACTCCAAACACACATGGATTAAATGCAAACTGCTGAAGCTATTATGGCCTCCAACCATCTGCCTCTCCCAGCAGGGATAGCTTCTAAGACACCAACCCTTACAGCCTGAATATTTTAATAGTACCTATTTGGGGCTATTTTCATTCACCAAACTACGAACTGTGGCATTTCAGGTTATGCTGCATACACGGCTCAGCTCCCCCCTGCCTTGGAAGGGGGATCTCCAGCAGAGGAATGGAGTTGACACCGAGATGAAATTCGCCGCTTCCAAGTTTGATCAGCCTATATTTGCGAGGCAACACTTTATACAGGTGCAGACTCCAACTCAATCCATTCCCACCGTAGAGGCGTTTCAACACTTTCCTTCCCGTTTGGCTTCTCCAGGGACCAGTACGAGTCAAACTCTCGCTGCAGCCTTTCCCTCAAGAGACAGGCTCCGATGGAGTCCCTCTGCTCTATGGAAACACCTATTTCCATGAAATCTGTAGAAACTTGACAGCTTGGAGACTTCTGTCACATTTGGTTGAAATTGGCCAAGGAGTGCAAAAATTCTTGGGGGGTGGGGGGGGGCAGGGGGAGAAGAGGCTGACAGACAGCAGGATTGCATAAGGCTCGTTTCCATAGGAAACCAGGCTAAAAGACATGTCTCAGTTTAACTGTGTCTACACTGGGAGGGGTTTAATTACTTCAACTGCAGCAGTGCCCTCAGAGCAACATGACTGTCTAGCACAAGCCAGTCTTCCAGTTTCCTAGGTAATTGCTTCCTTTCTCAGGCGAACTAGACATGAGGTGGCTGTGGACAGCAGAGACAAAACCTAGAGCTTATGGCTGTCCGCTATGCTGAACACCCAGAGCAGAGGGACGAGGTGACCTCAAGCCACAGGAGGATGGACGGTCCCTCCTGTACTCGGCAGCTCTCACACAACTGTCACCAGCTGGTGACCTGTCGCTGCAGGTCCGCCACCCTACTAGCTGAAAGGATCACAAGAGGATTCTTCAATCTACTTCAAAGTCAGCCAGGACAGAACAGGCAATGAAAGCGGCCAGAGCTAACCCAACTGCTTTTGTTTGAAGAGAGCAGGGAGTATTCTCACGGGGCCTTCCCTTGGCAGAGGTGAGAAGTGGCATGCAATGAGTAGTTGCTTTGTACTCAGGTAGGTGCAGGAAAAAGCCCTCTCTGTGACCAAAAGATCAGATCTTAAGTCATTATGTCAGAAGTCGTAAACTTGTAAGCAGGGAAAGAGTCCAGCCACGGCAAACACCAGCTGGGAGAATTAACATTGTTTGTTAAGATAAACCTTTAAATATAAGGCTGCAACCATCACTTCCTGTCTTGAATGAATAGATGTCTGCCTGGTTAATCATCTTTCTTGCTTGGTTTCTAAAGCAAGGGAAAGACGCATTTCTCAGATTTTTCAGTTCCAGCCTTCCCCAATAACCTGCAGACACGTCACTTGAATTCAAGCAAAGACAGAAGAGTAAAGAACTTTGTTATTCAAAGTTTTCTGAATACTTCCACACTTATGGAAAAACAAAACAAAAAAAAAGAACAGTGACCAGGAAAGGAAGCAAGATCCAAGTTAGATTCAAAGTGTAAAAATCATTTTACATTAGCCAAAAGCAGTCAGTGAGGCAGCATGCACTTACTGGCCAGCTGAGGAGAACACATGATGCTGTGAAGGAGTCCCAGAAGGTGCTGGGTTTTGCCCAGCAGGTGCTCTGAAGAGGAACTCTAGTTAGTACAGCAGGGCAGAAGGTTTAGCAGTCAAAAGATACAAAACCCAAGGAAACTAATGCCGTTTGTCCCACCGCGCACAAAACAACTTTGAACAAAAAGGTCTATTCTTCGCTCACCAAACCTGAATAACCAAGAAACACCACAATCGTTCCAGTGAACAAGTAGGCAAATCTCAACATACAAAGTCCAAGACCAGAAAAAGGCTTGACCAGCATCCACATGACAGGCTTTAAACATGTAAGCTGGCACTAAAAAACCATTTATCTCTAGCAAGTGTTATCGAAAGGGTCATAATCATCAGCCTATAAAGCCTGATGCCAGTTGCTCAATAGGAAAATTGGCTTCAGGACAGCAGTGTTTATTTTGTCAGACATCAGCTGGGAAACCAAACAATCATATTCAAAAGAGCCACAAAAAAAAAAAAAAACAACCAAGAAGCCCACTCATTTTAGTAATTTGTCAGTTGTTTGCACCTTGCAGCTTCCATTATGGGAGTTCAACCCTCTCCAGAGCTGCTCCTGAATTTTAGAAAAGAGAAAAAAACCACCTTGAAACTGCTGAAGCACTTTTGCTTTTTAATCCACGTGAGGTATCAGGAAGTGTTCTGAGGGCAGTGTCTCTTTTCTTCTGAATGCCTTTTCTCCCCCCACAGCACATCCCTGGAATAACCCCTTTCTGGAATTACAGGACACAGGACTCGGCCCACAGTACAGCAAGACTTCTGCTGTCAACTAAAAGGGAGACACGCGAGGACCAAATCCTGATTCTTCAGCACCACCACAGCAGGGAATTGGAAACACTCACTCAGCTTCTGCCCCAGGCCAATGCAAACAGACAGACTACTGTACTCACCCTCCTCCTCCTCCTCACAAGAGTCGCAATTTTGTAACTCACCAATTCCTGGCAGGTAGGACACAACCCCTTGAGCTATGAGCTGCATCTCCAGACCTTTCCTAGGCACCCTGTACCATTTCGGTTGATCGCAGCTCCAAACAAGGCTGGACTCTAGCAGCAAACTGTGCCAAGCTCAGTGTGGGCAACAGGTGTTTAAAAAAAGAAGAGCTGGGCACTCAGCGCTCTTGCAAAAGGGCTCATTTCAGTCCTGCCAGAGGAGGAAGCGGGCCAGGGAGAGCTGATTCAGTGAGTGCAAATGCAGGAGTGGCGGAAAACACAGAACTACCAGGAGCAGACATTGAACGGCTTTGGTGGAAAGTCAGTAATGCAGTCAAAAGCTCCAGCCCTGAGGGGCCAGCATCGTCCGGTCCTATTCCCCTACGCCATCCCTTCTTCATACCAACAGAGCCATCTCAAAGCCCTTTCCCCACGCCCCCTTAGGGCATGCCTATATATAATAGCTCTAAAGCTTTTAGAGACAGCAAAAAAATTACTAGAGCTGCAGGGCTATCCCCCAAACTGATCCCTAATAATTCCACATGCAACACTGGAAGGACCTTGTAGCAGCCCCGAGTCAGAGCAGTGGCTCGGGAGGGTTTATACAACCCAGAAGGGGGAACAGGGGAAAAACAAACAAACAAGAATGCACTTGTGAAACCAAGTACACGGTTGAGAGTTCCAGTTCATGGACTCGGCACAGAGGGACAAAAGCCACCAAAGGAGAAAGGGGCTATTTCATCATTGCTACAGAATCTCTATTTCGCTGGTCCCTCTCCTTATAACTGCACTCTTTCCCTAACTTCTGCTCGCATATTTTACCTATTCAGATAGCAGCTATGCAAGGGAACAAAACAGTCTCTTTACATGGTGGGTTTAATGCTTTACAGGCAAATAGACTGTACATCGACACACATATGAGGAAAGCAGGAAGGCTCCCGCACAGAGTTGACAATATTGATGCTATAAACTCTGCCTTGGGCGGACACTCAGATGGGTGGTAATTGGTACAAGAGAACAGGCTGTGAAGGACGCTGCACTAGAGCTGAAGCTCACCAACAGCCGTAACTGGAGGTAACTTTAACAGCAGCATTCTCGCCACAAAGAGTCACCCACAGAAATTACAAGCAATGTGGGAAGTTCATCTTTTAGAGCAGCAACTTGCAATGCTGTTCACATCCCCCAGAAACGTGGGGTTTTTTTTCCTCCAGTACAGAGGACTCATTTCCAGGTACAGAAGAGGAGGAAACTGCAGACACTTTGGAGCTACATTAGCTGGTAACAGAAATGAGAAGTTCATCAAAGAGACAACACAAAGGCTGCAGACCAAACTCAGTGGTCCACCAAAAAAAAAAAAAAACTAACCTCTTGTGGTTACAATAAGAAAGATCAAAGTTGCACTTTAGATAGCTGCACTGGACATAGACAATACATAACTCACTGGGAACAAACATCTTAAACTTCACTTGTACGTACAGAAGAATATCAGATCTCATTCTGCGAGCAAAATATTAGCATCAAACTTTAGCACGACACAGAAGCACAAACACAACCTTTTCATGTGTTCCCTGCTCCTGGCTTGGCCCTCCCCTAAGCATGCAGGAAGCATGCCCACAGCTGCACTGAAGTCAGCCAAATCAGAAAGCCCACAAGAGCCTCATACACCAGCTGGGGACCGCAGGAGCACAGCTGCTGATCACCTCCATGCCCTACACCTGAGATGGATAGGAAGGACAGCACAGAGCTGAGTACTGTGCTACATACCGAGGATGGCTTCAGCTCCATGGCTCTTGTTTTGCTGAATTTTTACTCCCTGAACATGCCAAAGAGCTGGGGAGTTGCCCTCTGCCTCACTTCTAAAGATAAAAGCTTTTGGAGAATGCTGGCAGAGGGTGTCTGTGGGGCAAGCCAGGGCTCCTGCCTTGCCTTTGCAAATGCTGTCCTACACAGAGCGTCCTGGTGTCCAGCTGCAGTGATATGCTAAGAAACTTGCTTGCTTCATTTGCTTTTAAATGAGAACTGCAAAAGTTTCCTGAAGACAGTGACATTAAGAGCATCACAGTTCCAAAGCAAGGCACTTGACCCAAGAAATGATAATGTTACAGTCATCTGCATGACCTTATTTCTGCACGTTATGACCACAACTAATGGCATGATCACATCTCACTCTCCTGCAGGATTATACCTGGTCCTGCACACGGGGTAGCAGAACAGGAAGTCACTGTTCTGTACTAGAACGGTCAGGGGAACGAGGCATCTTGCTTTATGCAAGCACAAATGGCTTGGGGCGTTCTGATACCAATCAGAAATCAGAGCCATTAGCTCCCTGGCCTTGTCCAATGTTAGAGTCACGGGGCACTTAAAGGAGGCAAGTGGCTGCTCAAAGAGGAAGGGTAGTTATCTTGTTCGTGCAGTACTCGACTGGGACCTTTGCTCTAGTCTTGACTCTGTTGAGGCTAAGGGACTTGCCCAAAGTCACACAGGAAATCTCTGTGGCTCAGTTCTGTATCTGAGACAGGGTGATAAAGTTTCCTGACCTCTCTGGAGGAGGGTGCAAGATGATCAGGTACCACAGTACCAAAGAAAGGGAGAAAAAAGGCAAGGGAAAGGACTTGCTACAACACTAACTTGAGCTCAGTAAGGAGAAGCTCCTTTGAAGAGCAAGGCTGGGGAAGAGATCTCAGTCACCTAACAAGAGGCACAGATATTAAGACAGTGACTCTTGCTAAAGATCACTAATGCATAACTTAAATTCTCCTCTCAAGAAACTGTACAGAGAAAGCAGTGATTGTGCGAAACAGCAGCATCATCACCCAGCAATTTTTCCCCTTGTCCCACCCCCACAACCACACAAAAACCTGACGACTTTTGGTTGCATTTCCCACCTCGTAGAATGCAACTTGGATTAAAAGAAACAGAGAGGCCCAGCCTATTTGTTAAGGCCCCATTGTAGATGCATGTAATTACATTTGCAATTAAGTTTGAGTCTACCTACAGGAAACGAGAGGCACTTTCCACAGATCAGAGTGATGTTATTGCCACACTTCGCAGGTTTTCACAACGTATACAACATGATGTTCTGAAACTCGCTTTTCACTGACCCACTTTCCACTGAGAAGAAAGTTCATCTTTATTTATCTGGACTTTCTGCTTTTCCTTGCTCACTTGCAGGAATGCCGTTTGCATGTTAATGCAAGTAGGGGGAAGCCAGGGGAACTGGTAGCAACGCCATTTACCTCAATCTGGGACAATCCAGTCCCCTGTTTGCAGGGCGTTACGGCAACACATTCAGGCCCCAAGGAGAAGGAGCACCCAGCCTCCCTCAGATGACTCTTGCCAGCTGACTCACAGTTCAGTGCTGACAGGCTCCCTAAAGACAACAGAGTTCAGCTGCCACAGGGAGAGGAGCATTGCTCCAGGGGAGGCTCTTTAGGCTGGGAACAGGCAAGGAAGAAGATTTCCCAAAGACTTTCTCTGCAGCCTTGCAGCCTAGTGGCACCTTTTCACATGGGGCAAGACCTACAGTTTCAACAGACTGCAGCAGTCCTGGAGAGACCATCAGGGCTCCAGAGCAGCACACAGAAGCGCACAGTTTCCTCAGCCTAACCACAAGCCATCTTGTAACACACCACTGTACACTGGCTACCTCTGACTACTCTCTTTCCAAACAGAAACTCCCGCCTGCCCCTGCTTAAAAAACAAACAAATAAACAAACCAACCCCACACCACCCCATGGTAAAACATCCAAAGGAGGGGAAGGCCCAAGCAGCATGCCAGAAGAACTCGCAGAGGACACAGAAGCCTCACTGCTCTGCCCTTAGGCCAGGACTCGGCCACACGGCTCTCCTCAACAGCTCACCTAGCCACCACCTTGACCACAGTCAAGGCAGAGATACGATTAACTCTTTCTCCAACAGGAAGCCACAGCTTGCCTAGGAGCTTTGGCTGGACAGACTGTAACAAATTCTCCAGGAAGCCAAGGAAAATCCCAAGGAAGCAGGAACAGAGGATGAGTGGGGAAAGGAGCAAAGACAAAACTAGCCAGCTAGCCACACTATCAGATTGTGCCTAGTGAACCCCTCCCAGCCTTAAGGCTATGACCCTGCGTAGTAGAGACGCATATCCTATGTAGTTACCAGCCTTAGTGGCTGCAAGGACAAGTTTCCAAGCTCTGAACCCTCCTGCATGCTGCAGCTCGACACGTGTCGAAATTCTTAGTACGCCTGTGATCAGAAACTAGCTCCCACGTGCTCTTGAGGAACAAGTAAGAAGCGTGGCTGGTTCTACAAAAAACAGCCACAAACATCAGCCAAACCAAAGCCAAAAAGCACCTCAGTCCCAACCTTTTTGTTTTTGTTTCTTGACACCCCCTCCATCCCCACACCCAGGTCACCATCGCAGACGTCTGTAAACACGGCTACCACGCCTCTGCAAGCACGCCACTTCAGCATCAGGCATGGTAAGGAGTGCCCTACAGAGGCTAATCCAGTGCCTTTAGCTGTCCCAAACTACAACCGGTTACTTTTGCAAGACGGTCCCCACACCCCAACCTCGCTATGATCGACACACCAGAATATGTCACCAATGCTGCTAAACATCAAATGGTCTCCTTCAGCCTCCTCAATTTTCCATGGTATTTTTGATCTGACCAGGGTGAAGCTCTCTTCCATATAACAGATCCTTTAAAGGGCCCAGTCTAAAATTTTGTTTGCTTTACTAAATCCTGACCGCTGAGCATCCTGCAGCCTGATCCCTGAAAAGGCTGCATGCCAGCTGTCTAAAGGTTAACGCAAGGATTCCCCCTCCGGGCTTCATATTCCTGTTGACATGACAGTCCTTGGGCTGTTTTAGACAGGCATTGCCAGATATGATTTACCAAACACAGGCAGCACATGCAACACTGTTCAAACGTCAGGACTCACAGCACTCCTCCTCCGGAGGAGCTCTTGGCCTGGAGCAGGCTCCAGCCACTCTGCACAGAAGGGGTGGAGACATCAAAACATCACTACAGCACACAGGACACTAAATCCATTTCCCAAAACATCCATAAAGCAAAAACCAAGAGTTCTGGGGTGCAGGACGAGATCTAACAGCCTTCCGGCCCTAGCACAGCCTCTTTCCCTCTAGTTCCCAGCTCAAAACCAAACTGAGGGCCACTGGCACCGCAAGCCCCCGCAGCCACCAGTGGGACACTCACCTTGAGGATCTTCACGACTACCCTCTCGTTGTTGGTGATGTTGATGGCCTCGAAAACCTCGCTGTACTTTCCCCGACCGAGCTTGCGAACCAGCTGGTAGTCGTCCTGGTTGCTGCAGGCACCAAAAAGAGAGAGAGGAGAACGGAGGGAGAGGAAAATAACTGAGAGGACACCAGGCTGGGATGGGGGCGAGGGGGGCTCCCCCTCCCCCGGCCCTCCCCGCAGCCGCCCGCTTCCCCGCGGGGGAGGACCCACGGGCACCCGAGGAGCTGCCCGGGGAGGGGGGGGGGGGCGCGGGCAGGGCGCCTCCCCCCGGGCAGGGGCCGGAGGGGCGGCCGGGCGCCCCCGAGGGCGGGGGCCGCCGGGGAAGGGGGGTCCCCGCGGGGCGCTTTACCCCCAGCTCGGGACGTGCGCCTCGTAGTCCCAGTACTCGCGGCTCCTCAGGCTGTTCACCTCGGCGTACACCCGCGCCCGGCTGCCGGCGGCCGGGCCGGGCATGGCGGCGCCGGGCGGCGGCGGCTGCAGGAGGAGGAGGAGGGCGCGGGGCCGGCGCGGGAGGCCGGCGAGGCGGGGCGCGGCGCGCAGGAGGGCGGCGGCGGGCGGCGGCAGGGCCAGGCCGGGCGGGCGGGGGCCGGCCCCGGGGGGCGGGCGGGCGCGGGGCCCGCGCGGAGCTGTGCCGAGGCCCGAGGCCGCTGCCCGGTGCCCGGCGGCGGCGGCGCTGCAGCCTGGGCCGGCCCCGAGCGCGGCGCAGCCAACCCGGAAAAGGCGCCGATGCGGCCGCGCCGCCGCCGCGCCGCCCGCCGCGAGAGGCGGCCGCCCGCCGCGCCGCCCCGCCGCCCGCCGCGCAGCGCCCCTCGGCGGCGCGGAGGACGCACCGCGCCCTGGCCGCCGCCCCGCCGCCGCCCGGCCCCAACGGCCGCCGCCCCCCCCGCGCCCCCGCCCCTCGCGGGCCCCGGCCCTGCGCGCCCCCCCCGGCAGCCACCCCGCCCCGCACAGCCCCGGCACCTCCGTCAGCCCCGGTCCCCCGTCACCCCCCTGTCACCCCCTGCCCCCCGTCTCTCCCTGCCCCCCTCCGCCGGGGTCCCTCTGACCCCCGTCACCGCCTGTCACGGGCCCTGTCACACCCTGCCGCAGCCCCTGCAGGCACTACCGCCCCATCGTCTCCCGCCGGAGCCCCCTGCAGCCCCCGGCACGGCTCCTGTCGCACCCTGTCACCCCATCGCCCCTGTCACCCCGCCGCAGTCCCCTTTGAGCCCCGTCAGCCCCTCACACCTTGTCGCAGCCCTGTCACGGCCTGTCGCCATTCACGTGCCCCTGTCACGCACTCCGTCACCCACGTCAGCCCTGTCACCCCATCACACCCTATCGGCCCCTGTCACCATCTCACCCCCCACATCCCCCATGGTCACACACACCTACAGCCCCCCACCCCGCTGCCTTAGCCCCCAGTGTACCCCCAGCCCCCAGGCACCCCCAGCCCCCTGGGACCCCCAGCCCCTTCCAGGCACCCCCAGACCCCAGGGCACCCCCCACCCCCAGGGACCCCCAGATGCTAGAGCACCCTCAGCCTCCAGTGACCCCCAGCCCCTGGGGCATTCCCAGGGCCCCCCAGCTCCGGGGCCTCTCAACCCTCCCACCTCCAACACCTTTCACAGGCCCTGCTGCCCCTGTCCTGTCACCCGCAGGTCCCAGGGGCCCAGCCCTGCCGGTGGTCCCCACCCCGAGAGCCCCCAGCCCAGCCGCCCCGGCCCTGGGACCTCCCACCCCTTCCCTCTCCCAGCTCTGGGTTCACCCCGTGCACCCACTCACCTGCCCCAGCCTGCGTCCCCCTGCCCCGGGCTCCTCGGCGGCAGCAGGGTCCTGCTCCCGGCCATCCCCTGGGGAAGAGACCGTGACGGAAAGCTCGACCTGGGCATGAGGAGGCAGTGGCCCCTCCACGCACCTCAGAGGAGGGGAAGCGAGGGTCGTTACTTAGCTTAATTATTGCTACAAATACAGAGACCTCGGCAGCCGCCTCTCCTCCTGCTCCTGCAGCTCGCTTCGCCGCGAGCTGTAGAGCTGTGGCTTCTTTACGGTGCTAATTCGCCTCCCCGAAACGGGGCAAGGCCCCACTGGCTGTGCTTTGCCGTGGGCAGCGGGGGTACCTGGGCTTACCCCTCCCCAACCAGGGCACGCGGTTTAGGAGGGCCCACGGGTGACAGCGGGTGGGAGCAGGGCTGTAGCCCCACCAGGAATGCACTCTTTGCCATGTTGTGGGCCTGGCTTTGACCAAGGCTCATGTCCTTGGTCTTCTCCAGACCGAACTGACCAAAACAACCCTGTGTCACCTGCCAGTCTTGCTTTGGCACTGCTTAGGAGATTTTCCGGGTGATATTTGAAACACCTCTCCCAGGAGCTTACAGAGGGTGATTATCATCAGGGCAAGAGGCAGGGATTGCTCCTTTCCGTTCCTAACTCTCTCCGCCAGCTTCTAATCCCTGCTTTTCCTTGACCACCAAAGAGTTTCTCAGGATTGCCTCTTTCAAAGGCTCTTTGAAAATCCAGGACAAAATCTCTCAACTGATTCTCCTATTTTATTGGCCTGAGGAGAGAATTTGGATAGATGAAAGGCTCCACTTTCCTCTCTGCATTGCGGGAGACACATTGATTTGTCCCCACCTTCTTCTAGGGCTTCATCAGTCTCTTTTTAATGATTGCTTCACTCCCTCTTCCTGCTGCCGAAGGGAGGTTAATTGGTCTGCAGGCCCTGGGATCACCCTAAGGCCTTTTTTAGGAGGGGTATAGCACTGACCACATTGCGGTCCCTCGGTTTGGTGTTTTGTCCAAATGAGAGTGCAGGTTTTTCTTCACAGCTCAGCCACTGGGGCATGGAAAGGAGTTGCCTTTGTAAGCAAGGGATTTATTCCAGCTTCTACTACCTCGGGTTCTGACACAGCTTCGTTTTCCCACCCAAGAAAAATCATGAGAAATTATCATGCAACAGGGTTAAGGCTGGTATGGTAAAACCTGGTTCGCTTGGTAGGCCTTGCTGTCTTCTGAGGTTGACAAGGCTCTAGGAAGAAAAAGAGAGCGGTTGCACAGCTAATGAGCTGGAAAGGAGACACCAGTGGGTTAATCCCCAGATTCCCGAGTGACCGTGTGGACATGCAGAGGTTAAAGGGATTTGAACACTTGCGTTAACTCGCTGAACTGGAGATGCAGGCTACGGCATCACCGTCTTTAATACCAGGTTCGTGTGCTGTTGGCTCGCCCAGCTGCCTGCAGTGGCACTGTGTGGCATTTTGGTACCTCAGCCCCACTTCCCTCACCCAGCTCTGTACCCTGATCGTAGTCTTTCATTTCCACAAAGCTGACGGAGGAGCGTGCCCAAGCACCCAGATGCTTCCAGACCACTCTTCCAACTGGAAACTTGGTAGGACTGGTAAGAGTCAAATCAGCCCAGCAGGAATGCTGGACACATCACATGTGTGGACCCTTGGTCACAACCAGGCAAGAATGACCCAGGACCTGAATCTAAACTGGAGCTTGTCCCCAACCTGCTGTTAGGGAGGGTAAGAGGAGAAAGTATGAGAAAAGCCATCCCCTCGAGCTGTCTCCTGAGAGCGGGGATGTCAGTGCATGGCTTCCAGGTGCACATTCGTCTCCCTTGTGCTTGGTGAGTCATGGTGGGGAGCTGCTAATTCCAGCTTTTCTCCAAGGTCCTCGCCTCATTGCTGGATGTGCGTTCAGGTCTCAGTGCCAGCCTCCAGCTAACAAGGCGAGGAGAGCTGCGTGGATTGATCAGCACGGCAGATACTATCTCCGCAGATTTAATGAGGCAGTGACACAGCAGCCAGGTTGGAGCGGCACGTCAGCATCCCTGCCCTTGTCATGGGACCACAAGTCTGGCTTCGGGGCAAGCAGAGGAAGGTTTTAAAACTGTCTCGGGAGATAATTCATATCTGCCAGAATTTGGTGGGGTCTCAGCACAAGAGTGAACAGGGAAAGAGACGTCATCGGCCTCATGGGGAGCCTGGGGGAAAAGTTTCGCAGATCAGGACAGTGCCAGTGAGGAGCTCGGGCTCCCAGGCTCACGTGGGACAGATGAGTCAGGGTGGCTGCTGCAGCGAGAAGAGAAGAGAAACCAAAAAGGATGGGGCGGGCGAAACGGGGCAGAAAATGAGCATGAGAGCTGTGTCAAGAGGCTTCCTGCTTCTGAAAGGTTAAACTAGTAGTTGTCTGGCAGTTCTTCCAGCCCCCTGGCAGCTGGGCGAGGAGAGGGGCCGAGCAGGCAGTTTCCATGATGGAAAAGAGTAATTTGCAGGCACTTCAAACCAGCCCTTCAGGAGGCAGGTTGTCTCAGGCAGGAGGCACAGGGTGTCGAGCCCAGCAAGCTGCCCGGCTTTGCCCTTGGTGCCGCTCGCCTCCTGATCAACCTGCTGCCACCACCTGAGAGCCAGCAGCATTTTCACGCTGCTCTCAGGGGTAGTACATTCGGGGGACCAAGGAGGAGCTCATCAAGGAAGCCCCAGTCCCAGAGGAAAGGGGATTGAGAGGGAGACGTCAGCTCACTTGGAGCTTCCCCCACGCGGCTGCTCCTCAGCGTTTTCATGCACCGAGAGGGACATGCTCTTGCATGCTGAAGCCCTTCTGGAGAAGCTCTGCTTCTTCTGCCTAGGGCTGGCATTTGGGATTGTTACAGACTCACAGACGAGCCTTTGCGCTTGCCCCAGCAATGCTATATTTTTATCCGCTGAAGGGAGAAGAACTCACTGGTGCTTTGCTTCAAGCAGTGCAGGAAGGCCAGCAGAAGCGGTGGGAGAAAAAAACAGGGAAAGGCCAGCCTGAGCTGGGTTACTGTCACCAGGGGACAAGGGAGGTTGTGGGCCACCAGCCATGCACCGAAGGGCATCGGGGTTATGGCCCCAGCTCAGAGATGCCAGCACCAGAGGGGACCCACTGCGGGTGACAACATGGGTCACAGCCAGGGAGTGCAGAGCTGGCCAGAGAGGGGAGGATGAAGCATCACTGGTTTCTGAAAGTAGCTGGGACTGCTGAAGGAGAAGGAATAGTGGCCTTTTTAGCCTAGTGACCTATAGAAATGGCGCTCAGGGCATTGCACCACCCCTGCCACCCATCAGTCCCCCTTAAAAAAATGGGAGCAGGTCTAATTGCCAGCCAAGACTAAGCTGACATTTGGCCGATCGGATAGAGGAACAGGAGTCAAAAAGGCGTTCCATTTCTCCAAATTTTGCAGAAATAAGAGGTGGGGAGAAAGAAGATGTGCTAGCTGGTGCCCCTTCTGCCCCAGGAGCGGGCCAGAGTGGGAGGGCAGCCACATGCTGGGATGCAGGGATTGCCGCAGGGAGGCACGCTTCTTGGGCGCTGCCGGCCCCACTGGTGTGGGGCACTGGCCTGGGGTTTTGAGCGTGGCTTGGGGCATGGCTTACTTGGTCTTACAGCAGCACCATTCCTGGCGAGTCCTCAGGCAAATCTCAGCTGCTATTTTTAATGTTGCTGCTGCTCTCGCCGAACGTACGCCATATGTTCAGCACTGGCAACCAACTTCAAAAGTGCTGGGCTGACTTAGGCTGGCGCTGAACACGGCTTGTAATATCGCAGAGGAATTGATGCTAGCTCGGGATTGCACTCTTGCCCATCGCTCTGCTGCCTGAATAGCAGTGTCAATAGTATCACAGCACCCTTTTTAACACCTCAGAAAGGCCAAAGGCAAAGGTGGTCTAAAGCTGGAGCCCTCACCTGAGACCATCCAAATGGCAACTTAGTCTTTAGACCTGCTTGAGGCTGCCCTGTTTTATGCTGGCTGCAAAGGTACCTTTCCAGCCATCAGGTCACAGGGCCACCCCAGGCGTGCTTCCTTTGCTGCAGACACACACTTTCCTGTCTGGAGTCAAAGACAAGGCGATGTTTTCATACTATATAAAGATTTTGTACTTCTTCATACTGCCAGTAATGGGGAAAGCAGCACTCAGGGAGCTGAGGATATAAGCCTTAGCCTGCATTCCCTTATGGAAACACACATAAGAGAGATGATTTTCTTTTCCTTTGCACGCTAAGAAAGGAAAACCTAAATTCATTAGGCTAAAGCTGACGTGGGTACCGGACTTTGAGGTTACAGTGGAGGCAACCTAAGGAAAGTCTCACGGAGAAGATAAGCACAGAGTCAACCATGCATGGCAAAACCCAGTGAACTTTCCAGGTGCCTGGAAGTGAATTATCAGGAAACCAAACAGGACTTTATAATTTTATACTTTGGGTTCTGACAGTAAACAGTCCAGGCGAGACTTTCACAGGATTTTTGGAAAGCTAGGTGGATGGATTCAAACTGCGTGCTCTCCCAGGGCACCCAGCAACAGAGAGAAAAGGCAAGTCAGCACCCACCTCTATAAGGTCTGTCTTAGCAAAGCGAGTGGAAAGTCGACTATCCCTTGGAGAAGTCTGGCATAGCCAGAGGACAGCTTAGCAGCCTCCTGTTACCGCGATTACAGACTGAAAATGAAAATCATCTACCAACGGCAGTGTGTGGTGGAATAAGACTCAGAGAAGATGCAGAAGTGCATCAGCTTTCTTTCAGAACAAAGGTCCTTAGATAAATGAGAATTTATGACAGTATATGCAAAGGGGTTGAGTCACAGGTTTAAAACAGCACCATGATACTGGCATGTACATATGGCTTTTTCGCAGAGCGAGAAGGACAAAACCGTGCCAGTACACAGCTGAGAAGTTCATCTGTCCCAGTAAACTCTACACGGGAGCATGTTAAAATCCAGACCCAAACACCCCCAAGTCATGGGGAAGTTTGGATCCATGCCCAGGCCCAAGCTCTGAAAGCTCAGGTGCCCATTGCCAGCACCCGGAGTGCCCTGCAGCCAGCTGTGGTGGGACACAGACCTACTTGCACTCTCCGTGGGAAGGGAGAGCATCTGAGGTGCCTCCCTCTGCATGAAACCAAAGACACGGGGCAGGGATGCGTACGAAGCCACTCTGCTTGCACCTGGACGTTTGAGTAATGGCTAATTATGGCAATCTGCATACGCACTCCCTGCTCTGCCTGTACAAGCTGGGGAACGAAGCAGATGTGCCGGTTCTGCAATCACATACCTACCTTAAGCAAGAACCAGATCCCTGAAAGGCCCACGTTTTACAGTGTGATGCCATTTGGACATGTGTGCTCGAACATCAAGTCAGCCACCCTTTTTCTGGTGGCTTTTTTCTTCCCAGCGGACCATGCCGGCTTGTCAGCAGTAACCCATTTCATCACAGGTGACATGTTCCTGAGAGTTTTCCAGTGGGATGCAAGCAGGTTACAAAACCGGCTTGCTGGGCTCATTTCTGGCAGGAAACCCGCCTAGAGTTCGGCCAGCTCCTCCAGCTGACTCCTTGGCTGCCCGGCTGCAGGTCTGTCCCAAAAAGCAGGAACCCGAGGCTTCCTGGCTCCCAAGACAGCTGGTTCCTGGCCTTGCCGAGTCTTAACGTTGCCTGACACTTCCCACAATAAAAGCCCTGTTTGTAGTTACTTTGAAGTTTGTCAAGCTTTACCTACTTTCTCCGAAACGTTATCAAACTATTTTTATTGTTAGCGCTATTTTTGGATCCAGCCAAAAAGGTCCAGCTGTTTCCCAGAGTAAAGTTAGGGAAACTATGTTTCTGTTTTTTGGCCATTAGAAACACTGTGAGATCTTGTCCTGAAGGTACTTCAGAGCTTTGTAGCAAATGCCTGGCATTTGTCAGGGGACGAATTTTGTGGCCGAGAACTGCCGAGTCTCTTGCTGACCTCTGAAAAGCTTTGCAGACTTGGACAGAGAAACTTTCCGAGTCACCCGCCTTGTGCAGGATTCCTGTAGGGGTACAAAGCCCTGAGATCTCAGATAAATGGCACCACAGATAATTAGACAGAGGAGATGCTGCCAATCTGGCACATTCTGGATGTGCTGGACTTGCTGCAAATTCACACATCAGCATCAGAAAGAGAGCAGGTTTCCTCTGCTTGTGGTAGCGCAGGCTTGTAAAATCTCCAAAAGGGCTCTGCAAGATGAGGGGGAAGCAAGACAAGCCTACGGGCACACCTACAGCAGGCAAAGCAACTGGTGGGGAATAAAATAATAAGCCAGCACTTGAAGCTTCCCATCATTTTCTCTGGTTGTCACTGAAAACCATTGCCAGTTCTTGCCTTTCCATTCCTGCATCTTGCCTTTGCTCCTCTGCCAGGGAATATCTGGGACACCCACTGGCATGGGACATGGCTCGCCCTGCTCAGATGCGGGCCCACGTGGAGGTTGGCAGTCTGGGATAATACTTGCCTATGTGGTCTTCAGCAGTGCAATTTTAATTTCATGATCCCGTGTTAAATTTTTCCGTGGGGGTCCCTGTCACTGCATGCAAGGAGGGCCTCCTCTGGAAATGAACCAAGGTGGTGCTGCATATATACTCTCCCCTTCTGTTTTATAAGCACATATCTCAAAAATCTCTTTATTTCGATTTGGCACCGAGTTCCTATAAGTGATGAAGAACCTCAAGTGCTGTGCTTCTTGCAGCACTAATGAAGCCAAGAAGCATGTTCCTTTGCCTATGGATCAGATGTGATTATGACTCAGATATGTCTTGAAGATGAGTTTTGACATATTCTGGCCATTATGTGGATTTGCAGCATCCTTGTCAGATTCCTCTGCAAAGCCCAGTGAGATCAGGAGCGTGACATAATAAATCAACTTTGTCAACAGGCCAGAAATAGGACTGGCATTGCCACTGTATTGATTTTTTCCTCCAGTTATATAACTAGGTTGGCTTGCTCCTCTCATCCCCAGAAAAGCTGTGTGGCTGCGGCACTGGCTACGTCACCAATTTTGGGGGAGAGAGATACACGTCCTTGGGACCAAGCACCCCGTCCGGTGCTGCCGTTGGGAAGTGAAAGGACACTGGCGCACCACAAGCTGGATCTGACTCATGATCTTCCGGTAGAGTTGCTCAGACATGATGCTCCACACCCTTATAATGCTCCTGAATATAGGCATGCCCGTGGGGGCTCCTGTTTTCCCGACCGGGTCCTAAAGTTTCCCATAGTTTTACCACCTGATGCAAGAGGAGTGAAATAAAGCAAATTCTGAAACAAGATTAAAGCGTCACAGATGAATGCCTGCAACCAGGTACGGGTATTCCCGTCGCACACCCAAACCTGGGCTGGAGGAACAGTATTACTTGTATCCCTCCTCGGGCTTTGCCTGCACAAGACGGTGAGCTGATGGACGGGATCCTTTCAGGCAGCAAGCCAAAGCACATCAGCAAGTCCCCTTGCTGACATGGTTAATGAGACCCTGACTAACGAGGAGCCTTAGGCACTGGTGAGAGAAACGTGGAGGGAAACATTTAAGCTGGGAGTTTCTGGAAGTACGAAACCCAGAAGAATAGGAGTGATGCAGACCTTCACCTCCAGCATCTCAAACACACCCCGTTTAACTCTCGCAAAACCACGCTGATGCATTTGCACCCAAAACCCTGGTTCCCTTCCCAGGGCACCTGGCTGGGTCTTTTGCAGGTGGAAGGAGCTGCTCTCCCCATCCCACTCCCCCTCTAACCTCCCCCCAGAAAACCCTCAGCTAGAATTAGCTGGGCCTCGGCTAGGGCTGGGGAGCAGGCGGCCGGCGCCGCAGGGGCAAGCGGAGATGGGGCAACCACGGGATCCTTTCCTCCCTGAAGATCCTCCCCACCGGGGGTCGGGGAGCAGATCCCAAACCATGAGGGGGGAGCATCGCACCCAGGCGCAGGGCAGGGAGGGTCGTCCCACAGGCGCCAGCCGCGCAGCGGGTCCCCATTGCAGGGACGCCCTCTGCGCCATGGGGTGGCCCCGGCGACCAGCACGGTGGCCCGGTAGCCCCTCCACAGTCCAGGGTGCAGGGTGGCTCTGGGGACCTGTGAGGTGGCCTGGTGTCCCCTCCATGGTTCGGAGTGCGGGGTGGCCCTGGGGACCAGAGGTGGCCTGGTGTCCCCTCCATGGTTCGGGGTGCGGGGTGGCCCTGGGGACCAGTGAGGTGGCCCAGCAGAGGGGGTGTCGCTGAATGGGAGAGTCCCTCTGTGTGTGTGTGTGTGTGTGTGTGTGTGTGTGTGTGTGCGTGCGTGTGTGCGTGTGTGCGTGTGTGCGCACGTGTGTCTGTGTATACGCGCACCCGCCCGCCCGCACGGCGTTGCCAGGAGACAGCGATGGCGGCGGCCCAGGCCCCGGCCCAGGACTCGGCCCAGGACCTGGAGACGCTGCCGCTGCCGCAGCTCCGGGCCCTGCTGCGGGACGCTGGGTACTGGCAGGCGGGGACCGGGCCGGGGGGGCCTCCTGGGACGGCGCCCCCCGCTCACGGGGGTGGGGGGGGCTGGGGCCCACCCGGGGTGCCGGGCCGGGGCTGCGCTGCCGACCCCCTCTCCGCGGCTCCTGCGAAGGCCCGACCTCCGCTGAAGGAGCTTTGCTGGAAGCAGCCTTGCTCCCGAGCCCCGGGCCGTGCAGCAGCCAGCTGCTGACAACTTTTTTTCCCTTTACCGGTCAGATGACTCCATCTGCCAGTGCAGGGAGGTGCAAAGCGGGGGGAGAAACCTCCTGGGGAGGAGAGGAGCCAGGGCGGCCGGCACAGCCAAATAACTTCCCGGGCCCGCGGGCAGCTTAGACGAGGCCAGTGGGGATAATCCTGGGTCTCCAGGAGCACCTCAGGACGGGTGAGCTGCGCACAGGGCCAAAATGCCGTGGGAGCCTGGTGGGTCACTGGGTTGGGGGTTTTTGGAAGGGGTCTCCTGACTCCGTGTGCCTCCGGACCGGGTCTGTGTGCCAGTCACAGCTGGCGGAAGCAGTGCCGGAGAAGAAAAGCTCTGACTGCCTTTTCTGTCTCCTGGTTTGGTGAGGGAGGACCTGGGGCCCTCATGCGCGTTTCGGGATGCCTGTTTTGCCCGAGATGGATCTGGCTGTGTCAGCGTTGCCTTCACCCTTTGGCTGCAGGCAGTGGTGACCCTGCGCTTAGCCCGGCTCTCAGCCCCGAGAAGCAAAGCGTGCCTAACCCTCGCCTCTTTGCAGCCATGCCAACGCCATGCTCAGAATCGAGACGGAAATGTTTGAAAAATGGTACCATAAGATGGAGCCGCAAAGCCTGTCTCTCCACCTGCTGTCGGACACGCGTGACTCCTCCCCGGAGGTGATGCAGGTACTGTTACAGAGTTAGGGCAGCAGCTGCGAGTTTTCAGATAATTGCATTTCCAGCGCTGCCTCCCAACAGGACTGCAAATTGCTGTTCCCCTTCCTTTTTCTGCCGTTCTCTCTTTGACCCCCCCATCTTAAAGCTTATGTGGCAGGAGGTTCGAGGGCAGCACTACACATAGATTGCAGCAGATCAGCTCCTCTTAGTGTCTCTCTCAGCTTGAAATGTGTCCCCAGCCATTTGAAGCAGAGTGAACAGAACAAGTCATGCTGCCAGTCAGGGAAGGTGTGCATCTCTCCCCTGACGCACATTATACTTAGACTTCACAGTGATAAACAACTTAACCTAGACACCTACTTGAAAAAAGATGCTGCTGGCCTAGGTATAAGAGTTTGGGCTCCCTTGCTGTTTCTGCATTCAGGCTGAAGGCCAGGCTGCCTTTTGATTTCTCCCCTTTCAGCTGATGTTGTTTCTTTCCTGTATGACAGCACTTTGTCCTCTTGAACAGCGAGTGCCAGGGAGATCTGGAAACACTTCACACACACACACCAATGAGTTCACCCCCACAGAGCTTATTTTGAAGTAGACGTTAAATAAATAGGGAGGCTGATGCAAAGAAAGCAGGAGACTTGCCCAAGGCCATGTCAGATCTGTGATAAGGATGCTTTGCCCCTCTTCTCTCTCTTGGGGAAGTTCCACGTAGACTGAGATCTATATGCGTTTGCATTCATTTACCGCTGTTGAATGCATGTTGCTCTGTCCCTTTTCACTGGAGCTTGTGATGAGCCCTGAACAGACTTTTGAGCACATTTTTGCCTCTTGGCCTGAACTTCACCTTTTCACCAGCAACTCAGTGAATAGAAGTTTAAGACCCTTTATGGTGGAGCTCCTTTCAGCCAGTATCTTGCACTAGATTTTAGCTGCTGCCTGAGTCCAAAGTAACCACTTTCTATTTTTTCCCAGACCGAGCCCTTGGGAACTTTACCTTTGGCCAAAAGGGAGCAGTCTCACTGCAAAGCAATGCCTGCCTTGTTGTGTCTCCAAACGGACTGTAATTGCTTCTGAGTGGTATTAGTTCTGGGAGCAAATTCCAGCCTACTCATGCTGCAGTGAGCTCAGTTCCTCAGTGAGTCTCACCCAGGCAGTTGTAGGAGATCTCATCTGTTCTACATGGAAAGTTGTAAATAATGTCCCTGTTAATTAGCTTCCTCACTACAAAGAGATGGTTTACCTGCCCATGTAAAGCCCTAGCATTGGCTTTAACCTGTAGCCCTGGATTTGCCTGTTGGATTGAATTGAAAGTGCTTGTGTAGGAGGGTTTTCTGGGTAGATGAGAGGACAGAGGGGGCAGCTCAGGTGTGGCCCTGCATTACCCCTGCTCTGGAGATGTCTCCTTGTCCTTCCTGTAAACTGGAATCCCTCCAACGTGTGACCCTAGGGATTATTATATTTTTGAATACATGAAAATACAGTAACAGTTGGCGAGTGATGGCTTCCTAATGGCATCTGCATTGTTCCTTGGTGGTTGCAGACACGTGGCAGGTACAAATCCAAGTCGCGTGGTCCAACGGACCATTTTGTAGGCCTGACAGTGGAGCAGAAATGTGAGCTGGTGGAGTGGGAGCTGGAAGAGACGAAGGATGAAATTCAGAGGCTGAAGGAGGACTCTGAGCAGACCCTGCAGGACCTCGAGGTATGTCTCTCCAGGGATGTTAGGATTACCGAGGTGTCAAACAATCTTGTTACTTTTCACACCTCTCTCAATAAGCCATCCCTCATGCCAGTGAGACAGACTTGTTTGGCAAAGGCTGTTCATAGCAGAGCACTGCTATGAGTAATCCTGAGTTGAGGGTGGGAGCCAGTACCTCACCTCACCCCTTCCTTGAGGGCAGACACACCAACAGAGAGGTTCCCAGTCTTTAAAGCTGCATTTTATTATATAGACACAAACTAATAAAAATAGACTAGAAGACTTTTAAAAAGAGAAGCTCAGCTCTGCTGTGTAAGATGGAAGAAATAGATGCTTGAAAGCAAAAATCTCCTTTTTGTCTGCTTCTTGAAGGTGTGTCCTTTTTGCCAGACATATTTTTCAATCTAACAGCTCTCAAGAGCTTCCTGGTTTGATTGGACTCTGTGCAGGGTCTGCCTTTCCACTGTCTTTGAGATTTGCTCAGGGTGTGCTCCAAGTTTCCCGCTCTGTGTTCCTGCTGCAGGCTCCTTGCTGCTGTATCTCCATCCCTGCCTGCCCTATGCTGTCTGCCAAGAGCTCCTCCTTGCCAAAATGATCAGGAGCTCCTGGGAAAGGAGAAACTTCCTCTTCTTTTGGTTGGGGCCACCTGATGCAGCATTCAGCAGACAGAACCAGGGAAGCAGACAGCCTGTCTCTCTTGTGTGGCCACAGGGCACATGCAGTGAACAAACAGTGCTACTTTTTTGTCTTTTGTAGTTTTAGTCAGACTAGCGATGTCTGTAGCTCAGGATAGATAAAGTGACAGGCCTTGAAATTCAGGCATGAGGGATATTTTTTCTTCTTTTGGGGTCAATGAAATAACAGTACTGTATAAGACTATTCTATGTGCCCCAAGCTACACAGTACGAAACTTAGTGCTCCCAGAGGAGAAATGTTAGTAACATTAGCAGAAAGTATGCCTGGTCCTTTCCAGTGTTCTCTCCCCCCAAAGCTTTCTGAATAAAGGAAGTTGGCACCTCTTGACTGCTATGTGACTTCATTTCTACAGGCAGTCATGGAAGAAGCAGATATTTGGTGGGCTGATATTAAGAAAGCCATCAGTGACTTTGAAAAAGACATCATCAGTATCATCTCCCAGAAGAAAGGGAGTATCGTAGCCTCTGAGAAGCTGCTGAGATACATGGAGGAGAAGAACCACCAGAGGGTCAGTGCAGCAGGGCAATTTTTGAACCTGGCCTGTCATCTGAAAAGTATGTCATTTATGCAAAATCCTAGTTCCTGTACTCAGATACGGCCTGCATAAAATTTTCAGACCTATCTTAGCCAGTCAGTTTGGACAACCCTTGTCACACTTATCAGCCAGTGACTAGTTTGGGTGCTCATCAGATTGGTGAGCTGCAGCACAGCTGTGGGTAGAGATCGTATAGGGCTCAGCCCTCCAACTCAGTGGAGCTTGGGAAACTGCACAGCCAGTGTTCCCACGTCTGGGGCACGCTGATGCTGAGCAGTATTTCTCACTGAGAGAAGGGCTCCTTTCTCAGCCAGAGCTGAAGCAGTGTGAAGGCTGCATGAGATGAACAGGAGCCGCGCAATAAGGAGAGGGGTCCAGGTGTTCTTTCTGATCCCAGACTCTGCTGTTCCACTATAATCTGCTGTCTTTCTCTAGGATCTGATGAAAGAAAAGTTGCGTTTGAAAAATGATTCACTCAAGAGTTACAAGAAAAAGCTGCAGCAACAGCTCAGGCAGGTGCGTGTGGCAGTTGAGGAGAAGCTGGGACTATACAGCCCCTTTAAGAGCAGAGGGGTACAGCCTGGTGCAGAGATGTATGGCCTGCCTTGTGCAGAGATGCATGGCCCTCTTCCTCCTCTTTGTTCTCCTTCCTTTGCTTCCAGCCTTGCTGCCTTTGCCAAAGGGCGCTGTCATCTGTCAGGAAAGGTTCAGACCTGCAACATCTCTGCATGCATGAGCTGAGACCAGAAGTCTCATAGGGTGGAATCTGGCCGATCTCTGTGCCCTGGAAAAGTTCTGTGATGAATCAGTGCAATTCCCTGTGGAAGGGCTGCTGGCATGGCTAAAGCCTGACCAATGGGAATATGCCTATATTGCTTGGATCCACTAAGCTAAGACACAGAGTACGTGGGGAGCAGCATGCTGTGTCTCACATTTCTCCCTAAGCCCCAGGTTTGCAGCCAGGCTGAAGTCTGTTCATTAAGTCTGCTTTCACCACAGAGCAAAGCCCTCTTATTTGGGATTTAACTGTGGTCAGTAATCTGTAGCCGTGCTTCCTTGGGGTTTGCAGAAAGAGCAGATGGGAGAGACGCTCCGTGAGGTCCGTTTCGAGCAGCTGCAGATTAGACACATGCAGTACCAGGAGAAGATTGATGAGAAGAATAAGGAGCTGCTGCAGCTAAAACTGACCTCAGGAAAGACTGTCCAGGTCCTCCACTTCTATAAAGTGAGTGGAGCTCTCAGCACCTCCATTTTCCCTTTCTTCAGTTTCTAAGAGTCAGACAGGAGCTCAGTAACAGCTCTTGAATGCTTCACTTTCTCAGTCAAAGGATGCCGAAGAGCACTCTGCCCTTCCACTGATTTAACTGTTCAGTTGGGAGGTTTGCTTGACACACCGTGGAGTCCCACATCCCTCTCTTAGCAGTGGTGTCCTCATTCACGTTTGACTGCAGGTCGATGACAGGGCTCATGCTCTGCAACATGGCTATTTTACATCCCAGGGAAAATTCTGGTTGGAAAGAGCTTTGGTGCTGACCTGCACAGGAAAAGCCCTTTTTATGTAACCTGTGACATTTGAAAGGATGTCATGAGCTGCAGCTATGCTTCTAAGGCTCTGATTATATCAGTTAAAGTGCTTCTCAGCTGGGAGTATTTGCTTCTCCAGGAAGAAACCTTCTGTTTGAATCAGTCCTAAACCTAGGCTGCTGTGCTATGGACTGTGCTGCAGTGTAACATAGAGGACGTAACTGCTAGGTCGCTTGAAGTAGTAGCTGTGGTAATTGGGTCAACACCCCCTCCCCCACACCCCACTCTATGCCCAAAGATTTTAACAGCTTTTGCTCTTTTCTCTGTGTCCTGGCCATAGTTTGATTCCAGCTTCCTGCCTCAGCAGTGACCGCGCTGCTCTGGATGGGGAAGTGATTGCTGCCCAGCAAGATATATACCTTACCTGTGGATAAACAGAAGGGAGAGATTTTCCAAGGGGACATGGCTAGTCAGATGCCCAACTCTACCTGCAGTGATTGGAGCAGGGTTCCTGCACCATCAGCTGACATAAAGCCTGAGGAGGGCTTGTGCTTAGCAAGCAAAGGGGTGGTTTCACAGCTACCTGAAAGCTGTGGTTGTGCTTGTTGACACTATCCTGCTCTTGTATTCCAGAGGAAGCTGCAGAATGCTATGGAAACATCGGTGTGCCTGATGAAAGACATCTCCCAGAGGAAGGAACTGCTGCAGAAAATTGAAAGAGAAGCCATTCTGGTGGAGGAGGTAAAGGGGATCTGTTCTAGGGTTTGGGAATCCCTGGGAGTTCACTTGACGGGACCCTTTTAAGGTATTTTTTGTGGTACGTTGAATACCAATCTCCATTTGAGGCACTGCAGTGAGTTGGATAACTGCCTACCTTCACGGATCTGAGAGTAAGTCCTGGAGCTTCTGCTTACGCCAGTGAGAGTCAGCAAGTTTGCAGAACAGGGCCCTTTGTGGATTTTGGCCTCGGCTCCATAGGTATCAGCCATTGGTTTCTTGAAATGTCGTTTCCTCGAACTCTTCATCAACAGTGTGCTCTCCAGTGAGAAGTGGCACCACTGTCATACCAGTCTGGAGACACACATCCTAGCTGGGACACCACAGCTTTGGGCAGTGGGTTCAAAGGGCTCCCTAGCAGCTATGGCTGCCAGGTCCTGAGGCACTGGTAGATGCATCAGACTGTCCCTCCCAATTACACAGCCAGTGCTGGGGGTTTAGTTTATCCTGATAGCCTGCTTCTCTGGAGGACAGGCCACCAGCTGGCAGAAGAATGTTTCTGTGGGATTTCATTGCCCTCTGTCCCTTTTCCTCTTCTAGGAACGAGCCAAAGCTGAGAGCCTGAATAAGAAGCTACGGAGGCAGCTCTCAGATTACAGAGTTCCCCCTGTTCTGAGGTACGTGCATGAGAAGATGGCCGTTACTGACCTCAAACACAGTCTCAAGGCTTGGGAGAGGAAGGTGGCAATCGCTGAGGTGAGTGAGACAGGGCTGGGTGTGTGTGGGCCTGCGGTCGTGCAGAGCTGGGTGTTGGATCCCAGTGGGGCCACATCTGTGCCTGCCCACCTGCAGACACCCTAGGGACTGAGGTGGTTGCACTCTACCCACCAGGAAGCACGAGTGAGAGATCTTGAGCTGTGGTTTCACTGATGTATAATAGAGCTGGAGGCGCTTCCTGTTTACAAAGCAACAATCGCTTCCTACTCCAAGGGCAGAGGCTGAAATTTTAACAATTGGACTCAGAAGGGAAGCCAGGGCAAGGACACAGTTTGTAATTTGACAGGAAGCAACATTAGGCTTTTGCTATACTGAAACCTGTAATGTGTGTAAGGAGAAGGGGATGTGCAGGGGCTGATACATTTCTAGCTCTGCATATGTAACCTGCATGGGCCTTTTCCGCCACCTCAGTTAATTGCTGATAATTGATGGCTTCCCAGCATTTGTAGTTCTCTTCGATGATCTCAAAGTATTTCACAAACATTCTTAATCTTTGTAATGTATTTTCAAAGCCTAGAGATAGCAGGACCTATCCATATCCCCGCCCAGTTCAGGATGTCTGTGTACCTAGTGTTGTGCAGAGAGAAGTCGCTAGGGCAAAGCCAGCTCCTGGGACGGATAGTGTTGTTCTGTGCCTCAATGTCCTGCTTGTCAGTGAAAGGAAATGGGCTTATCTGTGGCTGAGATTGGAAAGATTTTGGGCTGGTGTCCATCTTAGCCCCACAATACACTGGTCCATGACTGAAAGGGCTTGTGTGTGTTAGGATCCAGCCTATCACAGAGGTCAGAGCTGTGTGAATTTGGGCTTCCAACCATCGGAGCAAGTGCTGTGAGTTCAAAAACATGGGTCTGACTGTGGCTACCCCAGTGCTTGCAGGGAGCTTGGCCACAGGACTGTTGTTGCAGATCCCTTCTTACCCAGCTGCTCCCCTTGCATCTAACATATCTGCCTGGCAGAGCCGCAAAACCTGGGCACTGACTTATGCACTGCCCATATGGCAGTGCCAAGTCCCGTGAGCCTCTGGGTGCTTGAGAACAGAAAAGCAAAAGAAGGACCCTGTTGTCATCCCTGGAGTAACAGGAATGGTACCATTCAGCTGCATCTTGTTGTCTTCAGCCAACCCCTCCATAGCAGAACATGTTGAACACCCCTACCGCTGTGCAAGTGACTGTGGGTTTCCACACACTGCCGTTTTGCAGGGTCTGCAGGCTTCCCATAGCATTCAGAGGAGAGAATGAAGTTGCATTAAAACTGCAGGAGCTCCTGTCAGTGTGCTGTAGTGAGCACCGATCTCAGATAGGAGCACAGGGGAGTGAAGGGACATGGAATATAGCAGTTCAGGCCAGGCTAGATTCCTACCTAGAAGCTTCCTCTGCATCATATTACTTCTGTCTGAACATGTTAAGGCCCTTCTGCTTTCTTCTCTTGCAGATGTCCTTGCAAAGCTACCGCAGAGCATGGAACCGAGTCAAGATGACTAGTAACCAGTGCTAGACTGGTCTGACGCTGCAAGACAGGCAGTGGAAGCTGCAGGAAGAGCCCACCCTGTCGCGGAGTTTGCTGTCAAGTGGGTAAATGTAACATGCTGCCAGCTGCAATGAGATGAAACCATTTGTGCATGAAATGATAAAGAAACCCATAGCTCTGTTGTGAGGCCATCTCTTGTGTCAAGTCCCAACATATGCCAGCTGCCATCAGGCACTATTGCCTGGCCTCTTTGCAGGCCCTGCTAGGTCAAAGTCAGCTGTGCTCTGGATGCTCCCTCCCTCCCTCTCTCTATCACTACAAGCAGCTATTCTCTGGTCATCAAATCTGACATGTTTACAGGAGCTGTCCTTTCTCTCTGGGCCAGCCCTGGTGATCACTTAATGCAGGAGGAACCAGAAGAGATTCTTTGGAGGACTTTAGAGTTTAATAGCTCAGAGCATGCTCCCGCAGTAGAGGAGGGCAGAGCAGTGTGAGTATAGAGGGCAGGTCATTTCAACATGACGTGTGTGAACCAAGAAGGCTTTTCAATTGCACAAGGAAGCCTCATGTAAAATAACATATAAAATAACAAAACAGCAAGAGAGGAACAGCAATCATTTCCCCAAGCACCTGGGGCTGGTATGAATGTCCATTGGAGATGGGAAGTTTTTCTCCCCTGTAGCAGTCATAGTGCTCTGGTCCTTTGTGGGTTCTGGCCCTGCCTGGCCCATCCTCAGATGAGTTCAGGTGAGTCTTTTCCTGCTTGAGGTTGGAACCATCTTCCTGAAATACTCTCACTACTGATTTGAAAGCCTCTTCCCAGTCTTCAGGTAGAGCCTGCAGAACAGCTCTCGCTCTGACCAGTGTGGGGAACACAGGGGCTCCTGCCCTTTCTGTGGTGGCCAAGATCCAGTCGCTGTAGTAGGACACTATCGTGTACAGGAATGGCCCATAGCATCTCACGCCACCTTCACTGAGCACTCCTTTCAGGACCCATTTCTCAGTACCCTTAATCTGGCACATGACGGGGTTGCCTGGGTCGCCCTTTGAGAGACAAAAAGCAGGGTTATATCACCACAGCCCAATTTCTCTCCTGCCATTGTTCTTGCACCTGGAGGACTTCACCGGAGTTAAAGAAGGGCAAGTCACATCAGTTCCTTCCTTTATCATCGCTGACAGCAAGCACCACTGATTGAGGGACTGGCTGGCTTTGGGCATCCCTGGGTGCCCCAGATGAAGCAACCAGACTCTTGGGGAATCCACAAGCCCCCAGCCGTCAGCCTAGCCCCATGCCTGACCTCTCTGTACATGCCACAAGGAATCCTGTCTGTTTGCCTTCCAAGGATCAAGCGAGATGCTCCCTGGCACTGGCCATGTCAAAGGGCCCTTGGAGATAAGCCACGTGGCCTTGGTGGCGAGAGAGGCTCAGAGACCAGAGCAGCACCCTGCAGCCTACAGGGAGATGGTTTTCCCACAGCCTGCAGGGAGACGGATGTCGCACATTTAGGCACAGTCTCCCACGCCTGCTATTTGCAAGCTGTGCTGAAGGGATCTTTTCCTGTAGGGATTGCGCAGAAGAGACCCAACAAGTGTTTTGGCTGTTCTCCCAGCCTTGAGTCAGAGCTGTGCAGAATGAGGAAGAACAGGGGAAGAAGTGGTTTGGCTAGATGTCCACCCAGTTTGGGTCGGCGCTGCATGTCCCTTACCAAACAGCCTGTCACATTATCGGAGTCCCTGTGGCTGCAGCACTCGGTTGTAGTGATCCTTTTCAGTGGGCAGGGATCCACATCCACCACGGTGATCATCCTCAGAAAGCCACCGCAGCACTTCCCCCTGTCTGGCCAAGAGACCCCAATCAGCCCTTTGCCCTGGGCAGCCCCTCACCTCCAGAAAACAGGAATGGGCAACTGGCTGGTGTTTCTTCTTCCCGATACACATGGAGCAAAGAGGAGCTCTGTCCCCTTCCCTCCCATCAGGGTTGCTGGAGGAAGGGGCGGAGAGGCGGCTATCCACCCTGTTGGGTGGGAGCTCTGCTTGCTGCAGGACCAGGGGGGTTACCTGCTGTGGGCTGGAGCCAGCCTGAGACCCAGCAGTTCATGAGGTCCGACTTAGAAAGGCTCCTCTGGGGGAAGCAGATGGGCTGAACGGTGTCGTTGAACTCTAGCGGGGTGGCTGTCCTGAGCAGAGCTATGTTATTGTAGAGCATGATCTTGTCGAAGTCCTCATGGGGGATGATGGAGCTGATCCAGTACTGGGGCTGATCCTCCCATCGTCTCTTCATGTCACTTAGCCCAACCACGGCCATCACCTGCTGCCTGCAGAGGTGGCCAGGAGGGGAGGCAAAGGCTACAGCTCACCTGTCTTTGTGGATCATGGTAGAGGGATGACCAGCAACTGCTGACTGGAGCAGTGTTTCTGCAGAGTGATGCCACAGGCTTGGATATATTGCATGAAGCAGGGCCTGAGGGCATGGGGAGGATTTGGGGCACTGGTCTGGGTGAGGGAGCCAGCTTTGGCACTGGCTGTGTTGATGCCATATGGCTGGAGCAGGCCCTAGTGTGACAGTCCTGTCCCTGTGCCCAGGGCCCAGGTGACCTCCCAGAGGGGGGTACCCGGCACATTCCTGACAGCCCTTTTTCAGCTCCTCTCCTAGCCACTGGAGAGGGGAACGATTTTTTGGGGGGGGGGGGGAGGGGAGTGGGAATCATGAGCCCTGTGCACAGGAGGGATGTGGGACCCCCAAGCGCTTGGGGACCACTTGCAGCTGCTTTCTCTGTCACCTTCAGGGAAGGGACACACTAGGCCTTGGATGGGCAGTCGTCTGGCAGCCTTGTTTGTGGAGGAGGCAGCCAAGGAGGAACTGCTAGGGGAGGCTTTTCCTTGCCTCGGCTGGAAGTAATGGAAAGGAGAGCAGGCGAAACAGGGAGGGCTGCTCCCAAACCACCTACAAAAAGACCTGCTGATGGACCTAGCAAAGCAGGAGCTGGGGAGATCCTGGATGGAAGAAAAAGCCTGGTTCAAACTGTGCCCTGGCTCCGATTTCAGGGCAGTTCTTCCAGCTGCTGCCTTCTTTGCAGTGGCAAACCCTTCCTGAGTAGAGGTGGTTTTATCCCCTGCAAATCCCTGAGCCTTGCCTGGGAGGGGTGCAGATCCCCTTAGCCTCTGGAGCGGGGTGCCAGGGCACAGACCTGCTCTGCAGCCAGGACGCAGCGCTGAGGAGCCAGTGCTTGCTCAGGATGGAGCCGAAGGCCAGATGGTTGTGCTGTGGGTCCTGGAGTGCCACCACCCACGGGAACTGGGCCACAGCAGCAAACTCCTGCGTTGATCTCGAGGGGGACCTGGTGGCCTGGATCCCACAGGCTGCAGCGCAAATGCGGGGCAAGTTGCTGGGTGTGCATGGTCCTGCACCTCTCCTGATGTCACCTCTCTTCACTCTGATTCCCTCTTGTCCTCTAGGCTGCCTCTACTTCCCCCTCTCTCTGCACGACTCCTTTTTCATTTCCCTTCCTCTCTCCTCCTTGGCAGTGGCAAGCTGCGGAGACACACGCCGGTCCCTCCAGCAGCTCCATCCACCTGGCCATGGCTGTCCCAAATGCTGACCCTGCCCGTGACTGATGCCAGCAGCACCCGCACTCAGTCACCAGTGGGGCCGATCCGATGGCACAGCTTGAAGTACACAAGGATCAGATCATGCTGCTTCACTCACCTGCCACGGCCGACTGGGACAGACACAGCAACACGAGGCCTCGCATGGCCCCAGCCCGGCAAGGAGCTGGGGCCATGTGGACAGGGCCCCTCTTCCCTCCCCATCCGCCGGGAGAGGGGGAGACGGTGCTCCGGGTGCCTGGCCGCAGCCTGCCCCCAGGGGCTCTTCGTGCCCCTGCTGAGGATGCAAGGCCGTTTCCCATCTCCAGCACTCGGGCCCTGCACCCAGGCACTGGCTGGGGCCGGGCAGCAGGCGGGGAGCTGGGGAGGCCCTTTTGCAGCTCCTCGGCTCCCAGCCCTTCTCCCTGGCCCTCATCCTGCTGAGCTCTGCCTGCTCCATCACCACCCTGCCAGGCTCCGGCCTGCTCCACGTCCCCCCCCTGCTCGGTGCCCCAACGCCTCTCCATGGCTGTGCCAAGCAGCATCTCGCCAGCCGATGGCTGCCAAGGCCCCGCTCCCGGAGGCAGCAGAACATGGGCACAATCCGCTCTGTTAGCTCAGCGTCGCCACGGCAGCTCGCGGGACCCGGCAGCCTGCCGATGGGAGGCCGGGCAGCAGCGGTGGTCCACAGCTTGCTTTGCAGGTTCAGAGGGGGAGAGATTCCCTGAAAGCTGCTGCAGGGGGGGAAGACATGGCGATGCTGGGAGCAGAGGGGTCAGATGCTGGGATCGCCACCTGTGTGGAAGGGGGAATCTCCCTGAGGCGCAAGTGCCCCGAGAAGGTGCCTGGCAGAGGCTCTCATGGTGCATGTGTGTGTGCACGAAAGCGATCTTTGATCCCCAGCTCCTGCCCCAGGGGTGCAGCTAGGTGGTGTCTCCCAAGGAGAGCTCATCCTGCCTGGGAGCTTCCTCGCAGCACGGCCACCCATCGGGGCCTCTGGCCACACTGGTCCGGCCCGCAGGGAGAGGCAAGGGCAGCGAGAGCGGGAGGGAGCCCCGGTGCTGTGGAAGGGGGTTTATGATGGACTCCAAAATGCTGAGGGAGTTTAGGGAAGCTGCAGGGCAGCAGGAGCTGGTGTAGGGACACAGCCAGGCTACAGCGGCCAGGCGCTCCCGTGAGCGTGCGCGCCCAGGCTGCAGCACAGCAAGGGTGGCAGGCAGTGTACTGGTGAGGATGGGAAATCCCTTCCCGGCTCCTGAGAAGCCAGACTTTGGAGAGCAGGATGGAGAAGGTGGGGAGATGTGAGGGACACGCAAGCTCCTCCCTTCTGTAGAGGAAGATAAAACCATTAAGGAAGAGAAATGACGATAGCGCTTGTAGGCATTAATTAATGACCACGGGACCCTTGATGAAAGGAGCTTGGGAAGGAGGAGCCAAGAGAGGAAAGAAAGCAAAGGCACTGGGCCCAGGAAAACACAAAGAAGCAAGGCATGTCCTCCTCACCTGCCTCGGCAAAGGCAGCTCCAGAGCAGCCAGCAAGAGCCCTCTCCATGGCAGGGGGCTCCCCGAGGGCTGACGTGTAGGTTATCCACGGGCATCTTTTCTCCCCAGCAAGGCACATAGCGGCTGTGGGTATGCACACCCAGGCCACTGCTTTGGATGCACTTTGCAATACTGGGGACAAGCATGGCCAAATGGAAGAACAATGATGCTGGGAGAAGGCTACACAACATGCATGGGGGAAATTACAGCTCCAAAAGCTTGTTTAACCTTCATGTAGATGGGGCAGTGTCAGCTGAACTGATTTCTTCTCTGTCTTTGAATATACATTTCCTGCATGCAGAATTAGCTGGGGGCAGGGTCTATGCTGTGTCCTGCTTGGGGCAGGAGCCCTCCAGGGAAGCCTTACAAAGGGAACGGTTGTTTTCCTCTCCCTGGCTATAGTTGGTCCTGCATGTAAGAAATTCAGCATTCTCCACTCTGTTAGTGCTTATCTGCCCCACTGATAAGGGCCTTTCGTGTGTATTATCCCTGGCCCTTGTGATGTTGTGTTTGAAATGCCTTGGAAATCAGCTGGGAGGCAGCTGATGATCCACAGGCCCATTTGCAGCCCATTTGTGCCAAAAAGGACCACTTAATCTGCAAGAGATGAGAAAAATATTTTTAAGAAGTGATTTTCACCCTGCATTCCCCGAGAGGGGTGCTGCTGTGGGTCTGGTCTTCAGGCGCCAGCAGGGTTATTCCAGCATGACGCCGGTGCCACTGCAAGCAGAATTTTTCCAAAGATCACACTTGTACCCGGTGCTGACACCAACTGAGCCTAAAGTTCTTGGCAGCCACTCCACTGACCCATCGATGCCCTCTCCCGACTTGCTGTGAGAGTGGCTTGAGTTATTTGGCGTTATTTGGATCTGCAGGGATCAAAGCCAACCTGCCTGAGACCACTACAGGAACCAAGACCAGTCCCTCTGGAAGCACAGCCCACACGGTTCTGGTCCAGGGTCCACCGCGTCGGCCGGGCTGGGGACACCGGTTCCTTCTAGCTTTTCAGATCTCTGCGTAGGTCTGCCAAAGAAGCACAATTCCTGCAGCAGTCCCCACGGGCAGCGCTAGACCCTTGCCCAGACCCACTTGAGCATCTTCCTTCACCCAAGGACCAGCCACCTCCTTGTTGCTGCTGCTGGGAGATGGGCACCTCTCTTGAGACGAACCATGGCAGCCTGCCTGCAGCCTGTGAACTAACAAATTTTAAACTCCATGGTTAACGAAGCCGGCCTGACCGTGCACGGAGAAAAGCCCGAAGCCTGCCTCCGGCTCTGCCCACATGGAGCTGAACACGGTGATTTTTGTGAGCCTGCACAAAGCCTTCCTTGTGCAGGAGCGGAGGTCTGTGTGGATCCAGCCAGACAAGTGCTCTCCTTGGCTGCCTGTCTTCTGGAGCTCCATCACTTTTATTCTAGTGCCAAGAAAAAATATAACAAGTAAAAACATCTGATAAAAATCTATTGACCGCAGTAGAACATTAACACAGCCAAACCTGTCCATGTAGCACAACCTTAGCAGCTTCGGAGACATGTCCATTGAGTTTTCCACCTAGGAAAACAAAGGCTGTGTCATAGTTACCACACTGCAAGCACTTTAATTAAAGCTTTCAACATCAAAACACAGGGAGATGTCTGAGAACTGATTCCAGCCCCGAACCTTGTTTCCCATCGTGCAGTGACATGGCTGTGCCCTGACTCTTAAATCATCTCCTCAGTGTCTTGTCTTTCTCCTTTTGTGTTTCCAGACCGCGATGCTCCCCTCGCTGCTGGCCTTAGCACTGAGACCCTCATTCCCAGCTTGGCAGGGAAGGCTGCAGCTTGGTGGCAGCCCCTTCCAGCTGGATGCCCTGCAGGAATGATGCACCTTGTCTTCAGCAGGGCAGGTGGGTATGTGTCACTCAGTGACTTTCAGAAGGATTCGGTTTTCCTGGAAGCTTCCTGGTTTAAAGCCTACTTGGTTAGGAAGCAAAGACCAAAAATCATGCGTGGCTGGATATACCTCACTCCTGCAGTTTCCACAGGGATTGCCGAGGAACTGTACGGGAAAACAGCTTTTAGCCACTGCTGCCTTCAAACATCTATCTCAAAGGCAGATGTGAACCATTTATGAGTAAACCCTTAAGATTTTTAGTGCTGTGATGGATGGTTTGGTTCTGTGCTGAAGGCTTTGGCCACAGTGGAGGCTCCCATGGAGAAGGCATGCATGGTATGGACAGGTCATGCAGCAGGACACAAGGCAGAATGAGTTCCCCAGCATGTTCCTCTCAATTGACATGGTTCTATAGGTAGAGAACACCAGTGAGGAACATCTCTAACATCTAGAGACGATGATGTTTGCCTTCCTCAAAGAAGGTGACCTGGGACTGTGTGGCCAGCAATGTATGACTCCAGGAATGGACAGCTATCACTCAGGAGCTCTGGTACACAGCTTGTTTAGCCAGCTCCATGGCTTGAAAACATCTCTGGGTGGCAACTTTGCTTCCTTATCAAAGCATGCATGGACACTCCATGCAGGTGTTGCCTGTAGCAGCCTTGGCAGGGCACTGCTCCCCATGCCATGACACACAAGGCCGTGGCGCATGGGCTGCTGCAGCTCAGCGGAGCTACTTGACCTTTACGGAGTTTGGAGGGAGCAGACTGACGATGGCAAGGGCACAGAGATGGTCATGAGACTTTTTGTGCATTGGATCAATACCTTTTGAAGGACACTGGAGGCCATGGATCCTTAAGATCCCTTCCAGTCCTGTCCCCTATGATATCCTTTCCTCCCCACAAGAACATGATATAGCAAAAAAAAAAAAAAAAAAAAAAAAAAAAAAAAGAGGGACAATGTAAGAGAAATGGAAGGCAGATGAGGAGGTGTATAATGAGGCTCAACATTATAACAATGGTGCAAAGCGCTGATCCAGTATAAACTCACTGTGCTGGCTCAGATTTGCTTAGGCATATTGGTGGGTTAATGTTTCATTGGGAGGCTTTATGCCAGGTGAGGTATCAGCCACCCTTCTGCAAGCAGTGTCCAAGCCTAAAGCTGCATCACCTCAGTGTTATCTGCTCAACACAGATGAGACTGCGCGTGGCCAGATCATTCAACAGACCACAGATCCATCACCAGCAAGGGTGAGCTACATTATTAGAGGCTGCAATGTTTCAGAAGCTTTTGATCGTACGTGTTCGAGGATCTTGTTCGTGTGATACTGAAGCATATAGCGAACTCTAACCATTGCAGGTTTTGCTGAAAGTGTTGCCTGTGAAGGCTGGCGACAGACCTGCTAGAACTCCCAAATCAGCCTAAGGGATCGGCCCAGGCCAGCACATCAGGTGAAAGAGCTCCTTCACATTTTTACCGTCTGCAAAGTCCTCTCTGGGAGATGCTCAGCCCTGCTGCCTGCAGAGCTGCAGCAGTGGCTTTGCTTTAATGAGCCTAGGCTGACTTTGAAAGATGTGCTGCACTGGCCTTTCCCCACTGCAGCCAATCTCAGCCAGGCTGGAGCTCAGCGCTTCTCAAAGCTGCACTGAATTTGGCCTTCACAGTGAGATGCACGGTTCGTCTCTTGGTCTACCTTGCTTCGCTCAGGCTGGTGTGTGATGAGAACAGTGAGATGGCAGAGGCCAGTGCTGGAGCTGTCAGTACTGGGCCACCCTTGGGTGCTTGCCTGCCGGGAGATGCTTCCAAGGATCCCAGCTCAGGCCAGCCAGCAGCTGAGGTAGTGCATGCGAGACATGAAGTGATCGGCTCCTAATTTACAGCACTTATCCAAGCAGATGAAGATGGCTGTGGGCAGCACTGTGTCTACGTGGCTGTCGGCACTCTCAGTCCTGCTCATCTCCAGAGGCAGTAATTACAGCAGTCAGTGCTGGCACAGCCAAATTAAACGATCCAGAACTGGCACTAACAGCACTCATGGCTTACTGAGTGCCTCATTCAGGCACATCATTCAACTTGGCTTCCTCCCATTTAACTTGGAGTACTGAACTAGCATCCAGGCTAGCAGCCTGATCACCCTGGAGTCCCCAAAGAAACAGGTAGCCCCCAGGGGTAAATCCACCCCTGGGACTTGAGTCACCTCCTGCAATTGTCTGTATCCCTCTCCAGCATGGCAAAGGTGCAATTAGGTTGAAGATGCTATTAAATTTAGGTGGGGTGGACAACCTCAGCCCCAACTGCACTGTTCCTCTTGTGTTTATTTACAATATGGCTAAAAAGCACCAGGCAGGAGTAAGAAGCCATGCAAATGCATGGAAAACAGGCAGTCCCTTCCCTTGGGGACTCCCATCCAGAGCAAATCTCATCCTTCTAATGTAGGGGCTCAACCCTTCTCATAGTCAACTTGCATGCCAATTTTAAGAGAGTTGCCAGAAGCTGAAGGCATCTGTGCTGGTGGACATAGAGAGCACTGGATGAGGAGAGGAGGTGGTAAAATAGCTGTGCCTTGTTCAGGATGTGCTCAAGCACACGCTTCACATGCTTCCCAGGAGGGGCCTTTCTTGCACTGCAGTCAGCCGCTGCGTCCTGGTTCCTGCAAATGCTGCTTGTTTCCCTGAGCTGTGGCAGCATGGGCCCATAGGGCTGGCTATAGGAGGCTTGAAGCCACAGTTTGGCAATCTAGGATGTCTAGTGACAGTGTGGCTCAAGGGCTTTGGAAGCAGCGTTATTGCTGCTGTAACTTCCCATCGCTGAGCTGCGGCCTGGCTGTCCTTCTGCATGGGAAGGGTGAGGCACACGGCCTCGGGAGATGAGCTGGCAGGCAGGGAGCAGCTGGGCATTCATTAGCCACAGCCACTCTCCTACTGCTCATTAGAGCCCCAATTCTGCCACCCTTAATTACACTAGTCGATGGTATTCTGCCAGCAGTCCTGCTGGCTTTAATGGGACTGCTTAGGGACTAGAGGAAATATTCAACATCTGTGAGGGTGGCAGAACCAGCCCAAATGATTATACCTGGTAGACAGCAGTCACTTGGGATAAAAGGAAAGGAGAGATGTTAATAAACACCAGAGTTTCCTGCTGGGAGCAGAAATGTCTTTGCTTCACCTTAGCATTTTTCAAACAGTGGGAGAGCGTTCTCCCGTGATAGCCTTCTGTTCTATTGACATTATCTCCTCATTAACCCAATTATACCACTTAAATCGGTGGGGGGAAAAAGGGGAGAAAACTGTATTTGTTTAATTGATTTTTAAAATCAGCTCTTCAGGCAAGATGTTGTAACAAACAGCAATATTTTAATAATAAGAAGAAGCACTTGTTACAGCTTGTATTTATATTCAGCAGAATTTTCAATGGAAGAGCTGTTTCTCAATTGCCCAGGGACCTTGTGCAGAGAAAAAACTTTTACATGAGAGGTGACTAAATGCAAGGATCCTTGTAACTCTCACAACTCTGCTCTGCTCACTCATCTTCAATATGGACAGAGATCAGCCTGCAATTCCCTGTCTTTAGCTCTGCAGCCAGATGGAGTTTTACATCCTAGGTAGATCCTTCCATATTAAAGATGAGGGTACTTCAAACTTGGGGTTGTATCTCAAGGTATGTTTTGTTACACCTGCTGTGTAGAAAGGAAGACAGAAAGTACAAGGCAACCAGGTTCTGGGCAGGTCAGAAGGAAAAGTGTCTCCAAGTTGAGCCCTTCCGGTAGTGGAGGATGTAATAGTCATGGAAGTACAGCAGCACCATGAGAGGGGGCCCCAGGAGCAGGCTGATCCACATGAGGACATTACCGTAGCCGTCACCAAAAAGCCATTTCAACAGGCAAGACAGTGGGACCTGCAGGGAAAAGCAAGCAGCGGTCACTAGTAAAAGTCTGGCTGGTCATTCATACCATTCTCTAAGGGATGTGTGTGCCCTTAACTAGAGGACAGATCCATACTGAATTTGTTTTTCTATTATAAGGATGATGACTCAATTTATTTCTAAAGGGTGCCCTTGCCAAAGGGCTCCAGGCCTTTGCACTTCATAATAAAACAATTAAAAAAATCATTAATGGGACCACCTGCTAAAATCTTAGTACGCTAGCACAGAAAGAGAAAGAAAGGGTCATATCTGCAGAGCCAAGAGTTGCCAAACTTACAGACACCATAGGAAGGGAAAGATTTTGAAATGATTTTTAAAGGCTGAAAGAGATTAGATGGAAAGGATTTGAGAAGGCAACATGTTTTGCATCCAGAAACCATCAGTGTTAGACCATTACACTGAAGAAATCTGCCCCCTAATAACACTCAAAAGCTTTCAAATTAGTGGCAGACAGTGCAGATCGGGTGGCCTAGTCCATCCTCACCAGGCTGGTTACAAAACCCTTTGGGCTCTCTTCTCATTTGCTGAGAAAGATTTGACAAAGAAGTTCAGGCATAAGTCACTCAAAGATGGGGGGGGGGGGGAAGTTTCTCACCTCTCTAGTGGTTCTAGACAGTACGCAAAACCCCCAAATAATGAGGATGTGTTTTCTTGATGGACTTACAAACAAAGGAGTCTGGATGCATGGCTTTTTTCTGAGATAGAAATGAAGGAGGCTCTTCACTACCCACCAGGAATTATATTGCCATGGAGTGCTCCATTTCGAAGCCCATCATTTACAGTCTTGCCTGTCTTACACAAGCCAGAAAGTCAAAATTGATGGTTTTAACTACTAGCTTAAAACTACAATCTTTGTGCCTTACTTGTTAAATATCATTAAAATAACAGTACCAAGAGTCTTGTGATCAGTGCCGTAACAGATTGAGGTCTGCCAGAAGATTTTTCATTTTAGTGTCATTGTCTCCCCATACCTGAGATAGCACAGCAATAAACATCCAAAACCGGAACATCTTCAGTGGGATGGCGATTACATACTGGAAAAGACAAGATGAAGAGTCTGACATGCACTTTCCTGTGTGGTCGTGTCTTGCATTTTGCTCTGTACAATAAGTGAGGGGTAGTGGAGCAGGAAGGGCCCAGTGCTGGTGAGACTTCATTGACAGTTTTTCTTTATATAGGAGTGAAACTTAAGCTCAAAGGAATTCAAAAGGGGAAAGGAAGCCTTGAGATTCACAGCTTCTGACAAGCCACCGGCCCATGGCACTATTCCTGGGGAGTGGAGCAAAACAGAGCAGGACAGCCAGGATTTCTATCCTAAGTGTGAGCTTTGTTCATCTAACATAACCTCACTTTGGCATCTAAATGGCAAGAACCAGGAGCGTATCGATGCTCCAGTCCCTGCTTTGGATGGGGGCCCACTAGCTTCTCAGAGGTTCCCCATAGCAATGGCTGGAAGGCACAAAGTAATGTTCTTGGCACTAAGTGATGGTATATTCTCTGCTACAAAGCCTGCTGTCCTGAGAGGACGAGATGCCATACAGACTGATGGCTCTTCCAGTGTCTGCCTCCATCCTTGGCTATGCCCAGCTACCCTGCATCAGGGATCTGAGGACAAGAGAGGCTCCTAAATTTGCTTGGGTGATATACCCCCAATCTCTGTGGGAAATAGGCTCTTCTACCATCTCCAAACCTGCAGGATGCCTGGAGACATGAATGACTGACATACTCCCAGACATGCTCCCCTTTCAACTGACCCCACGCTGTTTTGCAGCCACTGTTTCCTATGTCCTGGGAAACTAAAAGCTTTTCTTCAAAGGTCAGCTGGAGGTGCCTCCCCTAACCATTGAAATTTCTAGCTTGACCCAAGGTTTACTCCGAGCTCAAGCTAGCAGATTGACAGCAAGGGCAGATGGAAGGTCAAGAACTGCATGCACTCAAGCTAGTAATGCAGTGGTGACCCAACCACTCAGCACTGCTAATACAAGCATGCTGAGGTGCTAATCTAATCAGTTTGTGAAGCTCGAGTGTTATTCTGCAATGTGACTCCTCTCACTCAAACTTGTATTAGTATTCAAAACTGTTTGCTATCTAACTCAACCCCAAACCTTAGTCCTTCAGTCTGGATGCTGGTCTCAGCACAAGAAATCCAGCTCGGATTGGGATCTGTAGGCAACTAGAGCAACTCTCAAAATCTCAGATGTCTCTTTTACAGCTATGAGTTTAAGTGAACGAGAGGCTCTGGCAGTGTCAGCTGAGTATGCCACGACTTGGATGGCTGCTACTGTGACCTACCTCGAAGAAACATGCAGAGAGTAGAAACACAGCCAGCCGGGCCAGCCACTTGTCATAACCGCGATGCAGTATGGGCTTGTAGACGTGTCTATTTACACAGCACAGAACAATGTGAAGAAGCTTGATAAATTGTTCCCCGTGCACTGCTAGTCATTAACATCAGGATTAATCACACAGCGCAAGATAATGTGGTTTACATCAATCAGCCACCAAAGCCAAAGGAGTCGCTCCAAACACACACACAAATAAGTGAGAGGAGCAGCTCGCAGAAGAGCTACAGTGACTTGCAGAAACACTGTTCAGGCACACCCTGATCTAAAATCTTGGCAGTGACTGATGGACCTGGGGAGGAGGAGGCTGCTCTGAGCTGCTGGGTAGGTACACTGCCATGAAATTAAGTCTAAACCTTCACAGGCTGCCCAGGATCCTGGGTGCTTCCATGCAGGACGGGTTTTAACCCTTCCTTTGCATCTTTTACTGCGCACACATCAGAACGCTAGTCATATAGGTGGGCGAGATATTACAAAAACGGTCATTTTAAGTTAGGCTCTTTGTCCATACCAAGGGTGCTGAAAACAAGCAACCTGCTTGCAGTTTTCAGGAGTGCTGCGTACTTTGGGGATGCTATCGAAACAGCTGAGGGATTTCTTTAAAAATCAAAATCAGGCCACTTATTTGGTTACCTACTTAGGTAGCCTGAGGAGTGTAATTTTATGTACTACTTTTTTAAAGCTCAGCAACAGCTTTTGTCTGTCAGGAGGTGACAGACACAAGGACCCTCCACAAAATGCCCGGGACTTTGTAGATGGGGAAGTCAGCATCCGAGAGGCACAGATGTTGCCAGCCCTGATCCCTTCACTTAAAAGACTCCGATCCTACACTGCTGCCTTTCTCACTTTGCGCAGCAGCCAAGCAGGAGCAAAGCTGACTTGTGCCCCAAGGCACAGGCTTTCACTGGGGTGACGGGTGACTTCTGCTTTCTCCTGGAAGCTTTTGGGCTGAAACTCATGGGCATTCTTTAACTTTCTGAATCTGCATGGGAAATGCCATAAAAACAGCCTCCCAGAGGCACCGATGGAAAGAAACAGTTTCTGTCTATTTATAGATTTATAAGAGCCCGTTTCCAGCTGAAATATTAAGGAATGCTTTGGAATCTGCCTCCTTCCCAGCCAGGTCATAGAGATGCTCACAGCCTGGGCTTCCTGGACTTCTCCGAGATTCTAGGGTGAAGGAGCAGAGTGGGTGATACAAGAAGTAATCCCTCCTACAGGTCCTGGTTCCTGCCCTCACAATTTTCCAGGTGGGACTTCCTGCTTAGAGCCCTCCCTAGAGAAGGGCCAAGATTTAGCTTACGGGGGCTACAATACTATTTCTGAAGAGACCATTCACAGAAGTACAATCTACATGCTTGCAGCAACTTTGAAGCTGTTAAATTAACAGTTATTTCAGTTCAGTCGGTCCCCTGCTATTCCTTTGAGACTACACTAAAATGTAAAGCTCACTCATTAATTACTTTAAATGTCAAGGTTTAATTACAATGCCTCAGAGTTAAATTGCAAGCCAGCCAAACTTTCGGGGCCATACAGGAGACAGACAGACACATCCATAGCAAGTTAATCCTTCAAAAAAGACGATTATTATTATTAATGTTATTGATTCCCTGGCAGCAATAGCTTGTCTTTTCAACACAGTGCATGTTAATTGGAAAGTGCAGAATGCAGTGTTGTACCTGTCTAGCCATCTGTGAGCCGGGATATTCCATCTGGACCAGAACTGTAAGACTGAGTCTGCGTTCCTGCAAGGAGAGAAGGAGTAGAACCAGACTTCTTTTAATAGCGCGAGAGACACCACGCACCCATCCTACCACACGGACATCCTTCCCCATGGGTGAGGTAAAGCTGCATCAAAAATCAAATTGCATTCAGGCTGGTTACCACAGCACAAGCGAAAATCTTGTTATAAGAACATGGGATTCCCTGTCACCCTTGGAGTCACTCATTGTTTGCGGCAGCAAGGCTGAATAACCCGAAGCGTGTGCTCCCCATACTCACATGGGCTGCCAATTTGAATGGGAGCAGTACCCCACATTTTTCCAGATTTAGAATTTAGAGACCATGACCCCAAAGACATGATAACAGATACAATGTTGTTATGCTAAATCACTGAACTTACAGCTGATAACTTATTTTTGGCCTTTGTCAGCTGTGAGAGAGTTTCATGTTTAATTATGAAAGTGACTGAAGGTCTGGGTACAGATGGAGAGCCCCTGAAAGGTGGCAGCTTTAGATTTCAGCAAAATCAAGTGTAGGAAAGTGTTGCAGAGATTAGCTGCGACCTGTAGATGTTTATCAGGAGGACCAAAGGAAACCTCCTCTGCCAGACTCCCCACCCAACCTGCTGTACGCCCGATCCGTGATGCATGTTTGGTGCTGTGCTGCAGACCGTAAGATCAGGTTGAACATTGGAGCAGTCTGTTATCTGAATGGCACCGCTCCTGATTTCCCTTTGAAAGCGTTGGCAGTCTGAGAGAACTGGAACGGTCAGTCAGTCAAGGTGACAAATGCCTGACTGATGAAAGATACCAGCACACATTGCCTTATCATTGACTCTGCCAGGATATAAACGTTTCATCTTCCTGACGACGCTTTCATCGGTCAAAGAGGATGAAGCATCCGATGGAGAATCTCCTGATTACACTCTGGGGACTGTAATCTTGTAGTTCTCTTAAATGCCATCCCTATGCTGGTAACATACATTTAATTTAGACTGTCTTAATAATTAAAAATTGGGATTTAGAAGATCACGGCATGGTTTCATCTCGCAGTATCTACTGGCTTCCTTAGAGCCAGCTCTGGAGTGATGTTTCAACAGAAGAAAGAAAAAAATCTGCCCTTCCTGAAAACCTGAAAATTGTGAACTCTGACGAGTCAGACATCAGAAGCATATTTTAAAAAGCTACAGCCTACTGAAAAAAAGATTTTTATGATTTTCTAAGCCAGCTTCATGACTTTTGGGGCCCAGTTCATTATTTTCTAAATATATTGTTGTCAAAGCTGTAATTTAGCTCATAAAATGTTTGTTGTTCTAGGGATAACAACATTTCCTCGGGTTAATGGATTCTGTAACCTCCTATGTTTTGGTTATTTTTTAAAAAAATCAGTCATTGGCAGCCAGCTGGAGGGTGCTCTATTAGTGAACATCCCCAGAGAGCAGCGACACTAGCTCCGGGTATCTTTTTGGCATAGAGGGCAGGGCAAGGACACAAAGCTCCTCGCTGAACCTTGGAGGAGAAGAGAAGGGCAATGACACAGGCTAAACCATGCTGTGCAGCACCCACACTGACCAACTTCATCAGCACAGCGTTCCCCGTGTCCTGTGTCCGCCCCCAAATCAGCGTGCCAGGTCAGGGTGGGAGTCTGACCTGCAACCCTGTACTGAAGTGTCACCTGCTGCATCTGTAGCTGATTTTTGTATTTCAGATGAAGTAATACTAAAATAGTAGCATTAAAGATTAACATGTTAGAATGTGCTTTACGATTTTGTAATGAAGTTAAAAAGTAAAGGGCTGAATTCCTGACTAATGCGATATTATCTGTCTCTGCTCCGAACCTGTTCCAGCAAGGCACACCCTACTCCAAGGTGTCTACGAGAACCACAACAGGCGAACCAGTGTCAGTCACCCGTGTCCTGACTCCTCCGGACATGAGCACTTCAAACCGACAGTCAGACATTCAAAGGGGCTGTTACTTCAGAGGTTAAAATCACCTTTATCAACATCATGTCTTCCATAAATATCCATATATATTTCAGGCCAAAAAAGAATCCTTTAACCCTTTGCAGATCCTGTTTCACTTTTAGGTACATACATGCATGTTCCTGATCTCTGCGGCAACCCAGATTGTAACTTCTGTGCCATCAACACTTAACTTTTTAATATATTTTTATCAATAGAATAATTTGATGATTTATATATCTAAGTATGTACTTAAATAATATATAAATACACAATATGTATTTATACATACATGTGCACATAGTATTAACATGTATAAGGGCATGTGGCTTCACTGGCTAAAAAAAAAAAAGTATAAGGAATTCAGCTACCCCTCAGGAATATTTTTTAAAAGTGTTGTTTTAAGGTTTGCTTTTTTCTTTTCACTAAAAGTGCTTTTTTCTCAATGTGAAGTTCAGCAGGCTTCTGAATGACTTCTGTTCTAGCCAGGCAATCAATAGTTGGATGTACATTCATTTTTGCCTAGCTGCTGACTCCTTGTCATTTGTTTTTGATACCAAGATGTCTAGCTTTTCTTAGCCAACTACACTGGAAAAGGAGCTCAGATTACAGAAAATCCAGCAAAGGTTAGAAACATAACTGTCATTTAGAGTCTTCTGGTACCTGTTTTCACAGATCCATTTCCTTGTGTGGGGATGGGAATGGAAACAAGAAACAGAAGCTAAAATAATTTTAGATGAAGGTTTATATGTCAAGCCAAAATAGGTAAGGATCTGATTTTTGGATCTTGTCGATCAAGTGCCTGCTTCTAAAGAAACAGTGGTGAAAGCAAAAGCTAACGTTTACCCCTAATGTGAACAAAATATATCAGTTACAGTCATTTATACCAAAATAGGTATCAAATCACTGTCCCTCTGGTGGTAATGTTCACTGCCCTCTCCACAATGGTGTAAATGACAGTCGTAAATGGGAGGTAGGCAGGGAGCGTGATCTGGTTTTCTGAAAGCCTTATCTTGCTTTCGCCAAACACATATTACCCAATGAACCCGACTGGCTAAATTCTAAGATAGCACTCAGTCGTGCTCGAGACTTGTCAAATTAGATGTGCACCAGCTACTCAGTGTTCTGCTTTGCAAACTATTTCACAGTTCTTAACATACCTAAATCACGCTACACTAAGCAGCAGCACGCTCTTTTTACAGGAGGTGAAAGACACCTTACCACCAGTCTAGGTAAAATTGACGGTCTCCAAATCGCAGCACTTCTGCAAGGCAATTGAGGTAGGAGTGAAAGTACCAATAAAAAAGTATCAGACAGATGAAATGATTTGGCACCTATAGGAGAAACAGACAATAAAATAAACCTTTCCCTCTCACTTCAATTCCACTCCTTCAGCACAGTTTGAATATAATCTGATAAGCACAGTTTGACTGCAATCTGATACAACTGTTCTTAAAGAGAGATTTACCTCAGCTTGATTTAAACTATCCATTTGCAGCCCAAGCACTGAGAGCAGCTTTTAAATACGATGTTAATATAAAAGGCGACAAATAAATGATTCGGATATAAATAAGGCCACAGACCAATAGAGGGCAAGGTATTAGGAGTAAATGGCAAAGCTATCTGGGTTGGTGGTGTGTAATGAGATGGTGCTGGAACTGAGAGAATGAGTAACAGAGAGCCCTTAAGGAAACACGGCTTCTTCGGTCTCTGATCATGTTCCTCAGTCCCCTATTCCAGCTACGAACAAGGAGGGATGCCCTACAGAGACAGGACATGTGTGTGCATTTGTTATTTTAAGTAAAAAAGTCCTCATTAAGTGAACTAGATAAAGGCAAACACATCTACCCTGGAGCTCCAGTACAGAATCACAGCATTACCTTCAGTGAATATTACCTGCCTGGTCCTTGCCTGCATGCGAAAGTTACAACATTTTAAATGTATCAGTATCATAAAGTCACAACTCTTCTGGTATGAACACAGCTACACGAGACTAAAGATGCTCGTACACCAGTACTGTTGATATAAGAAAGGGAATATAAGAAACAGTATAAAGCCCATTTTCTAAACTGCTTCACTGCAAAAGCAAGTGGGGGTGCTGGGCCTTTGGGCTTTAAACTCAGGTTTTTGGTGAATCCACTTCAACACTTGGGTTGAAAGCTGTGCCTCTGACACACCTCAGCACAGAGAGGAATTGCTTGGGTGATTTTTTTGAACCTTCTTTTGAGAGCCTGGGCACGCTAAAATAATGATCAGCCACACACAAGCCACCTTCCGTCTGGAAGTCGCGTAGCCCTGGAAGCACGTCAAGGAACCGTGGAATAATTTGGAGGTTGGTGGGTCCTGCTCAAAGCAGGGTGAACTTTGAAGTCAGAGCCAGCCAGAGCTAAGAGGCGACATGAGCTCAGCTCCATGCAAAGCAGAATTAACTGGAATTTGGTGCACATCTGGCAAGCTTGGGGCATGGTTGGGGCAGGCATGTCGTTGTCCACACCTGCCTAGGATTTCCTAGGAATTCACCATGGGGGTTTGTAATTTTCTGCTCCTTGGCTCAACGGGGAAAGATTTTGGCATTGGAAAAGGAGGGCAGAGGGGGAGAAAGAGTGTCTGTAACACACGCAGCACATCCTAAGGCACCAGTGGCTAGTGCCATCGCAAGCTACTAATTTGGAAAACAACTTTAGATACCGCAATGCGCTGTCACAAACAAAAAAAGTGAAAGATGTAATTGAAAGGTTAAATCCGGTGAAACTGCAAGGAAGCAAGCAAAGAGAGATACTGGAAGCTCGTTATGACCAGATGACTGATAAAACACCACACAGGTTTTCAGCAGAAACCTGGGAGCAGACAAATCCTTCAGCCAAGGAGAAAAATGCCATTAAAATCAAAGTGTTAACTGCAACAACGGGAAGGCTGTTACCCCCCTCAGAGCTGGGCAGGGTCCTCTGCTGTATGTCTCAAGCAGATTAAAGAAAGTGCCTGAGCTAGCGCTAAGGGAAAAGCCAGTGAAACTTCCGACAGGAAAGACGTCTGCCCGATCCTCACTCTAAGAATAATAGTTTGAGAAAGCATCAAATGGCAAAAGCCACTTCCCGCAGCTCTCAGGAAAAAAAAGCATTAGATAGCACCCATCGCAGTTTACTCTGGAGCATCCTGAAGTATTGTGTTGGGGCAACAAAAATAACTAAACACAGCGGGGTGTAACATCAAGATGCACTTTGCACTGCTGAAGTGAACGTGCACTTGGGGGAGTGGTGTAAGATAGACACTGATGTCAGACAAGGGTCTTCTTGCTTCTCCCGCCTGACATCACGGCTGACTGTGCTGTCAGGAAACCTGTTAATGGATACAATAGCACCTGGCTCAACCCTCAGACGCTGAAAAGCTTGGATTTTGCTGGCGTTATGATTCACCATACGAGCGCAGCCTGAAAGGCAGGCCGGCACAGCAAAGGAAATCAGACAAAAATCAGTTGTGAAAAAACGTGTGTAATGAGAATCCCAGCACCTTTGAATCCCATCTGCACACCAAAGCAAATCCATTCACACGTCTTGACAGTGGTGCGCAAGATAGCGGGGAAAAAAATGTGCAAACCAATAGTGGCTCCCGTGTGCCCAAGATTAACAAGGCTCGTTCATCGGAGATTTATAGTCTCAAAGGCCAAGTACAAACCTTCAGTGCCCATTCTACTTTCATATACGGATGTAAAAACTGGAAATACCCAAGAATCCAGGCAGACATGTAGGGGCTCCATCCAGGCCATCTATAATGATCTGTAAATGAGTCTTCCCTGAAGCCAGTGCCTGGCAGCCCCCGTAGCAGGCAGCCTGAATGCAATCCTGGATGCCTTCAATGCTAGACCTCGAGCAGAATCCGAGCTGTTCATGTTCTTTTACAAATGTCGTAGAACTTAACAATCCAGCGGGTGTGCAAAAAGCAGCGTGCAATAAGCAGGGAAGCCGGGGCCGAGTTCAATCCCTATACAGGCTTGATAGTATGGAAAAGATTTAGATCCAGAAAAGAGCAATGAATGAATCATGAGAGATGGATTCCACCAGAGTCGACGTGAACGTTGCAGTCCATTAATTTCAGTAGGATGTTTGGACTAAATTGGTTGTTGAGCCTGGGCCCTAGTCCACTTGAAATAATACAAACGACTGGGAGGGCAATCAACTGCCACAAAGGTCACTAGGGCTTAGAGGTGCAGCAGCAGAAGATCCCTTACTCCTCCTGAGCAGCAACGTTGTTCATAAATTAGCATGTGATGGTCGCAGACCCAAGGAGACTGGGGCCAGCAGCAGGAGGACTGCTGTGAGGCTTTGCAAGTGGAAAAGGAGTTGGCAGACTAATACAGGGAAGAGAAAAAGAACCTATACGGTTCTCTCCGGGATGGGATAGGTCTTCCCGCACAAGTATTTGGGGAAGGCTGCTAAAACAGTGTTGCAATTTTCTCTCTAAGCAACGCTGTCCTTTCTTCTCAGCCTCGAGTCTATGCATTACTCTCGTCCTGGCTGGGTCACCATAATTCAGTGTACGAAGATGGCTGTGGACATAGGGCATAGGCTCCAGCTGGTACAGGCTACTGCTGCCCAGTTCATGCAAGGCAGTTTGCAGCCTCGTTCCTTAGGATCAGCACAGTGCATAAAGTACTGCTCCGTCCAATACTGCATTTTGATCCCCAAAGCACCAAACGGCTACATTTCCAGGAGACAAGTGAAAAGCCCAAAATGAAGCCTGGGAAGAGCTGGCGATGAACTACTGTCAAGCCAGGGAATTAACTTCTATGGCAGATTGAGTGACTGTAGATTCATGCTTTAAGAAATGCTGTAAAATATTCCTCTCTGAAAAGATTTTCTAGTATGACGTACAAAATACTGATACCTCTTCAAGACCTTTTTATCCAGCCCCCTGTCAAAACTGATAAGATGCCATACCCAAAGTAAAGTTATGATCCGCAAAAGAGAAACTAAGCAGACACTCCGTGAAATCCGCTAGCTTTGATATTGGTATTTTGCATGAAGGCATTTCAGTAATGCCACCATGAAGGGTAATGGTGTTTGACAGATTTAGAAGGGAACAGAGCTAACACACTTGCATTCCCCAACCTCCTTTGTTTTATATCACAAGGTGAACTCTCTAATGCATCAGAGTAGCTGTTGAACAAGAAGCGTGTAGATTGACCTTACCGCTAATTTAAAGATGTATTCTGTAAGCAAGGCAGACTCTATTTCCTGCAGAGATAAATAAAACAGATTAAAATATTATCTCTAGCAATGATGTGAAGTGGAATATGGTCAAAGAAAATAAACTGGTATTATTTGCTTACATTTATGGGCTTCATTGATTTGTGTATATTTGGTACAATCCACTGAAAGAAAAAACAAACAGAGAGCAACGAAGGCATACAGTTCTGATTGGAAGGCCCTGTAAAGTGGCTCATTATTTTGTGTCTACTATAATTAAACAACACAGCTGCAGCATATGTGCCCATACAGACTGGCACTGGCAAACAGGTGTGCTCCAGCAGCAGATGACCGATGGGCGGCTCTTTCCCTTAGCACCGAGGACGGCTATAATGCCTTCACCGTCCTCCAGACAGGCAGCTAAGCTTGAAACCCCACTGCGTGAGCGGGACAGGCCAACAGTAGCAGGACAAAGTCCTCCAGCTTTCTCCAGCTGGGAGACAAAGGCACAAAAATAACTCTGTTGGGACATATCAACAGAGAGGAGCTGCCACAGTATCTCCTATTGTGTGCAAAAGGCTGCCAGCTTAGGTGAACAGCTTGCAATGATAACTATTTTAAGTACTTTATTATAGTGAGTGCTTTATGAGGACTATGCCGTACTTATACCGGAATGAAAAATTTACTTGATACCCCCCAAAAATCTTCTTTGAATAAATCTCCCTTTACTGCTCTCAGCTGCCACCACTGCAGGCACGAAGGATTCTGGAGAAATCCTGCAGGGCATCCTGAACAAGCCAAGTGACAGCTGCCAGGAGATTGAGCAGATGTCAAGGGAAGCACCGGAAAGAATTACTTATATTAACACAGCTACAAAGTTTTCCTTCTGCAGAGCCACAATACCTTAAAAACTTAGAGCCTTTTACAAGGGAGAGGGAACTCAGACCCAGAGATGCAAACGGTCACCCAGCAGGCCATAAAATAAAACAAGAAAGGCAGTGGATGCACAGGAAAGCTGAAAATTCCCCATCCCCTCATCCCAGTGCCTTCTTTTTCCTTCTTTACACTAAGTAGGCACTGGAATCCTGAATCGATATTTAAGTAGATATGGATAAGTAGATAGGGATATGTATGTTTAAGCAGATAGGGATAAGTACAGACACGATAAAGTGAACTGTTTCTGCAGTGCATAAGCATCAAGGTAGATGCAGAGGCATTTTATACAATAAAGAGAATAAAGTGGTGCAGGTGAGCCATAACTGGCCTATAGTGTTAAATGGTAATAACTGCATCCCAGCAGTCCTTGTTATATGGGACAACTGAATCTTTGGGTTTTAACATTAAACAAAAAGACAATACCTGCTGAATTAGCCCCAGCACGAGATGTAAGAGAAATACCTGCAAGTAAAATAAGACAAGGCTACAATGTCCTTCACGGATCCCCTCATGCTAAAGTCACCATATCCTCAGGCATCACTCCATATCTCCATCTATTTTGCGTTTAGATATCACAATCACCACAGTGTCTTGCAGCACAATTATCTGACACTGAAATTGCTTATGCTGCAGCCCTCCTGTGCAGGTCTCGGAGGCTGGCACGTGTCCCAGCACATTACTCACTCTAATACAACACGTCAACATCTTAATGTAAGGGCCTGCTCATCGTTAGTGTTTCAGGGAATCCACCATGCATGCTGTCTGCACTGACAACGGACCACGCTCAGCCTGGCTTCGCTGTGCCAACAGCTCTGCGATGAGTGCCTAGACTACAGGGCTTAATTTGGTCTCATTCATGGGCAGGAGGTGAAAGAGTCCCATACACTTCACATCGCCTCTGTGTCAGTTCCTACAAGAGCCCCTTTAAAGGTTAATCTGTGATGACCAAATCCCGACTTCTATTCGAGTAGCCTAAAAAAGAGCAGAGGGATTAGAAAGGACTGGGTGAAATCCCCATGATTAGTAAAATATCACTGCATGAGGTCTGAAATGTGCATGATTTAGCAGCACAATTGTATCACCACTGGATTTAGAGAAGCTGAAAGCAGCTGCAGACAGCAAGGGTGACTGCCGCATTTTTAGCAGAGTGCCCACACAGTCTGCAGGATGTTTGTTTACTCCTCCAGGACCCCATAGACCTAAGAAAAGCATTTTAAAATATCAGAAATAGCTTCCTTCTTTTTGTCAAACATCAGAGAAAACAAGTCTGCGTGATAAGGCAATGTTTGACACACAGCTGCAACATCAGCATGCAAGGGAACATCAGCCAACTGCACTGTGAATCTCATCATTCAATACGACAATTGGTACTATCCAAGGAGGGTCTCAGAAGTTGACAGGTTTAAAAGCAGTGCTGTTTTCTTACCATTTCAAGCAGCTTCTTAATGACATAGCCGTGTCTGCGGTGTTTTAGCTGTGGGAAATTCAGCTGGTAGCAAAGTGTTGGGGCTAGCAGAAAGTAATACAAGTCTTAAGGGAAAAAAGAGAAACAACACATCGTTTTCTTGTGTTAAGTCTAGTTAAAAAAAAAAACAAAACAGAAAAACCTGCTCCAACATTCAGAGCCCAGCTTGTTTTGTGGAGTTCTGGGAGCTGTATCAGCTGCATGACAAACCTTGTCATGGTTTCCCTAGATGTAGCTGGGAAATAAACGGAAGTCACCCTGTTGCTGAAACCCACATATATATTCCCATCTTAAGCAGAGCGACAGGCTTTATGAAGACCATTCCTGGCACATGGAGCATTCACATCTTTTTGTGACTGCACAGAACCATGGCTGGCACATCACAGATAATCCCTACCAGAAGTTAACTTCATGTAAAAAGAGGGACATGGGCTTCAAGCTTCCTTTCAGCACTACAAAGTGGAAGTAAACAGGCTGTGGCGAAGGGAACACCAAGTGCAGCAGTACTCATGGGATGACACTGAACCATCTAAATACAGAAAATACCGTGTCTACACTGTATTGATCTAGGGTGATTGCTGGCTTGTTGAAGTCAATGAGAACGTCCTTGACATTAAAGGGTGGGGCAGTGAAGAGTTTGTTCTCTGTCTTTGCATCTTCTAGGTCTAGACCCATGCGCTCATCAAATTAATAACCTTGACATGAGGACAAAGCAGAAAGAACCTCTTAAACCCAAATTGCACTGCATAGCAGATAAAACTCATTGCATTTATAAATCAGCTTGACTGACTGCTGCATTGTCACTATTCAGCACAAGATGTCTTTCAATGTTTAAGGGTACAATGCACCCAAAAGCTCACATGAGCTAGCTGGTGTGGTGTTCACTTGGAACACAGCAGTCAAAAAACTCAGCTCACATAAATGAGAGGAAAACTGGCAATGCAGCAGACAGAGCTTCTAAGCCAAACACATCCTCTTAGGAGGGTCTTATCTCTGCAGCTGAAGATCAAATAGCACTCTTGCACAGCTGTTCGGTGTGCAGGTACCATTACTACTTCTCTAAAAACCAGACTAGCTTGCTTGCTGAATTGCAGCACTGCGCAACATGCATCACAGATGAAACTCATGATGAAGAGTTCGGGGAATTTTATTAAATGGATATCTCCAGTTAAATTATTGTTTAGGAACCTAAACTTTCAAAACACCCTAACTTTCAAAACACCAAAAGCTCCACAAGTCACAGGGAGTCCAACTGGAGGGATTTTTCAAAGATACAAATTAACTTTATCAGCCACCGAAAGGACATGGTAGAAAAGTGTGTTTGAAAACGTTTCCAGGAACTCCATGCACCCTAGAATACTCACTAACCGCCAACTTCTGCGACTTTGCAAACATGATTTTCATTTGAAAACTTTTTTCTATGCCTCTGCTGCCTAGTGAAAGACATGTGCACACAAAAACAGACCACACAGGAGGAAATGGCAATACTTCTTATACCTGAAGTGCTGTCAAACACACAATACCAAACTTGAAAACAGCAGTCTTAGGTCACTTGCAAAAATAACAGTATTTTCCAAGAAACGTTTAATTTTGGAGGAATAATGCCACACCTAACAGAGATTCTGAAGGCAACTTTTGTTCCATTGGTTGAGGCAGAAGCTACCCACCTGCTAGCCACTCTCTGAAACTCTGTGTAGCATATATTATAAAAATCCTACTCTGATGACAGAGAAGGGGTACCTGCTGGAAAAGGAGGAATTGTTACCTTTCACTTTCAGGTTCGTTGGGTACACGATCTGCTTTGACTCTCCTCTTTCATTCCTGCTGGAGTAATGGCTGGAGCATTCTGCTGCTAACACAAAGCATAAAAGTGATCAGTTGGTTTTAGGTGAATCCAAGGCCCCAAATTACGTTACATAACAAGAAATGGCTGATACTACACCAGTCAGCTTTGCATGAACTCCAAGTGATGGTATCAGCATGAACTTTCTATCCCCTTCTGGTTTTGTTTTGATCCCTGCAAGCCGGGGCAGGGATCCCTTCCTGCTCTCTTCTGAGATTCACATGAGCAGTAAAAGCTCAAGGCTCTGAGCACCTACAGTCTCTAATCAGTGGATTTTCTTCACCCACCTGTGAATTAGGACAATGCTGTTGTCCCTTTCTTACAAATGGGACACACAGGAACAGCATAAATCCTCAAAGCTGAGCTGTTGCACAAATCCTCGAAGGCATTCTCACTCCGAGCTCCTCCTCTCCATCAAGTCCTCTTGTTTCTAGAGGTTTCAACTGTGAGTTAGGCTCTTAGATACCTCTTAGGCTCTTGGCATAAATGACTTGTTCAGTGTCACATGGAGAGAGCGTGAGGAGCCTGGATGTGACACTGTCATTACTGGGCTAATTTAAAAGGAGATCCTGTCATGAACACTTCTCCTCCCCTTTGAGATTATGTACCCCACAAAATACTAGTAGGATAACCAGGAAACAGGATTTTGCTGCAAGATCATGTACTGCATAAAAAGAAGGCTCATATGCTCTAAGAAGAAGAGAGGAAGGTTAAAAAGCAGCATAAATAAGACTGACTAAATAGAAGCCTGCAGTGTGGTATTCAAAAAAGCTCAGCATCAGCCTAACATTGCTTTCAACATTGTCAATGGCAGAGAAAAACTGAAATGATTTTGGCCATTACTCCCCAGGAAGACCATGCCTTCATGGCAAAAATGGCGCGTTTTCATACTGACATAGTCATTCAGCTTGAATCAGTTGCATTGTGCATACACTTTGGACAATCTTTAATTACATGATCCCATGTCTGTTTTCCACAGAGCCTCCGCTTCACTCAGCCCACAAGGCAGAGATGCCGAGGAACTTATTCGGACTTGTCAGACTGGATGAGTCCCATCAGCTCCAAGTCAAGAATACAGAAAGAACCAAAGTGCCTTTTTAAGGCAGAAGAGCTCTACGAGAAAGAACAGCAGGAATAAGGAAAGTTCAGGAGATAACTGAGCCTGGAGAGTAAGCAGGAATGTTACTAGGTTAGTAAGAAGAGCAAACAGAGAGGTTTGGGGGAGAGAAGGGGAGGAATCTAGGCACTAATTTTCCCTGTTGTGTGGTGTGTCTGTTTGTAAGAACTTGGACCACAGTTCTGTTCCTCTCAAAGTCAACTGTAAAACCTTTCTTTGATGCATTAAAGCAAGATCTAGCCCCTTACAGCAATTTATGCCTTCAAATACACATGTTAATCAGTCCTTCCAACAGCTTGGTGGGGCAAGAGATATCCAGATGGCCCAGAGTCTCTCTACTGATAGGGAAGCAGAAAAACGGAGAGGATGACTTGCTCCAAGTCACAAACTACATCCATAACGGAACTGGGAGCAGGGTGCGGGAATCCCAGTTCTGAGCTCAGTCCACACATAAGTAGATCACCCTTTCCAATGTCTGCTGCCGCTCACATTGACGGAAGGGTGCTGCATTTTCTGACCTTGCATCCTGGCACTTCCTCTGACAGATCCACGCTTCCTCTCCCTATGCCAGCGATTCACTTGGTAGTAGGAAAACAGTTTCAGGGTAATGATGAGATACACAGACATGGTCAGCAGCCCTCCAACTAAGAGAAAGGAGAGAAAATACAGTGAAGCAAGAGCTGACACAGCAAGTTATCTTAGCTTCCCAAATGCAGATAGTACAAGAAACCCCTCTGCTAATCAGATAACAGACACCTCTGTTTATACAGCCTGCCAGATGCATCCAAAACAGACATCTACAAATTATTCCCTTGGCTAACTTGAGATGCAGTGACACTCAGCTGCCCAGGTATCATTTTATTTTATGCATACTTGGAACTAATGCCACCAGCAGAGATGCTGGCAGAGCGCCTGGCCAGAGAGGCTGCCCAAGAGCCCGTTGGGGTCAGTGCACCTTCTGAGTGGGCAGCCCATGCTTCCCTTGCTATGTCTCAGCCCAGCTGCACATCGACACACATACATAGTGCCTGCCATAGAGGGTCCTCCTAGAACTTAAAGGATGGGAGCAGAGCCTGCCTCATCCCAACCCAAAACCTTTCAGCTGTGAGAGAGATGGGCCACGACATCTTTGCTTGCATGCAGCGAGCCCTGCACGGCAGCTCATATGAAAACAGGGCCATTCTGAGAAGACGACTTCCTTTACTGTCACTCATTATTTCACTCCACTGAATGTCACCCACGTGTCTGTCAGTCCCCCTCCCTCTCTTTGTGTGGGCATCCATACACACAGCGAGACTTCAATACGGCCTGCTTAGTCTATTCTTAAATAGACCATCCTAAAGATAGAAACACAGTGGGGCTCTAATAGCTTAGGAGATAGGAGGAGGCATATCATTTCCTGCAACTTTCTGAAGTCGCCAGTGATTTATGAGTTGTTTCAGTAGATGGAGCTATTGCAGTATTCACCGTGAAGAGCCAACTAGGCCAATTCAGTGCGTTCAAAGGAAAAAAGCATTTGCCTGAGATGTGGATATTTGTCAAAAGAATCCTCAGCTGTATCCAGGCAAATATATGTCATCCAGGCAACTACATGCTCATTTAGCAAATTTATTGGCTTGCTCTGAATCTCCTAGGACTAATTTTCAGATCTATAGGCTCATTAGTATCACAGCCTAAGCTTATAGTTCAAGATGCATTTGAAAGCTGGCAGGTACCCAGATCATGCCCGCTCTGTAACTCTGGTATATAAAGAGCAGCCTTTGCCTTGATTATCAGCCAGTTCCCCTCAATGGTGCCAAAATCCATGTTTTTTAAATGTCAGATGTCACTACCGTGGAAATGACATATAGCTGCAATCCCTGAATTGTCATGGGGTAGAATACCCTTGGCTGATAGAGCAAGGCTCTCAGAATATTTACAAACATGCACATTGAGGAAGGGAATACAAATAAGAATACAATGAATCACGCTTCCAAAAATATTTTCATTTATGAGTATGGCTCTTTAAAGGTTCCAGGAAGATAATTATGATCATAAACTTAGGCATAAAACAGCAAGCAATTCATGGTACAATTAGAATTTGAGATAAATGGATTAATAATCTCCTGCTCAAGCATCTAATTAAGAAGAGGCTGTATTCATCAAAGGCTTCTGTTGACATTATACATTACTGAAGGGGAACTGGGATTTAATATCTCCTTGGTATGCAAACTCATTACCATTTTCCCTGAAGGTAGCTACACGCATATACAAAGGGACCAGAGAATATTACACTTAGCACAGAATGCCTTCAAAAATTGACCCCTTCTGCTCTGCACACTGCATACGACCTGCTCATAAGCCACATAGGACTGGTTAACAAGTCTGCCCTATATACTTTTAAATACTTTTTAATTTTGAGTGTTTAAGATAGTATTTTATACTGGGCAGCCCTTCTTCTGTACTGACAATTGCATCAGTTCTGGAACATGATGCCATTTACTGCTGGGCTGAAGGTAAGCCAGAGTAACGCTTATAATCCTAGACAAATCTCTCACCTGGAGTTATGGCTTCCATTCTATAAACCATCACAGCAGGGAACGCTACCAGTGAGAGCAAGTTAAGAGTCTGCAACGCCAAACCTGTGCATCTAGAGCTATGAACCTACAAAGGACACGAATGGTGCGTTACTACATTATCCAGGGCAGTCTGGCCTTATGAATCACATGCTCTAAATCAGGAGGGATCTGGTGAAATAGAGTGTTCACCGAAGGGCTAGACAGAAGCAAAGTCAGGCACGCAAGGAATTTCTGCCTTGCATTTCTACTAAGGGCTAGAGGTCTAGCTTCTGACATATCATTCTGTCCCTGGCTCCAAATCAAAGGCTGCTCATTGCAGTAGCCTCTGCGGTAGTTTTGGATTGAAACAACTATCAAAACTGAGGCCACAAAACCCTTTTCACTGGGTATAAATCTAAATTTAGGCCCTAATCTCCAAATGAATGTATGAAGCTGATCTACCTCACTGCAATACTAATGTTCTTTACAAATATATTATGGCTTGCAGGCATCTCATATCCCCCAGTGTATACATAGCAAGGAGTCAGATTAAAAGGATGGATTCTGCTAGAAAGACCCATCATTACAAAGAGCAAGCATAATTACAAAGGAATCAGTTTACTTACCTTTTTTAAATACCTTTCTATAAAAACTGCAGGAAGTGCAAGCAAAGCAGAAGCTGCAAGGAAGGAAATAATAAAAAACATCAAGAAATACCTCTGTTAAAGACACCACTGGTATGTATGCTCAGAGGCTGGGCTGGACCCAACTTGCTAGGAGCAATGGTAAGCTAACGCTTTCCTGGGGATCAGCAAACCTCTGCACTTGCACTTGTGGAGCTGAAGTTTCTGAGCCCATGGGCCATGAGGAGGCTGCCTCGAACTGACTCACTGAAGTGATGGGACTGCAAGTAGGACAAAGCATATTCAAGGCCAGCTAAGCCATTCTCCTGGGGAGGACAGGGTCTCTCCTAAGGGTCCTTCTGTGGGTGACGTAGCACGCAGCAGCATCAGATAAAAAAGCTGGACAGTGAATCTATATGAATTTACAGTTTTAAACTGCTTCTGTAGGGTTGTCTGGGGAGTCCTGGAGTGGCCCTTCAAACCCTGCTACACCAACCTGCTGAGTTAGGGAAGGGATCAATACCATCTCTGTGGCTTCTCAAGAGCGTGCGAGAGCTGGTAGGTGTATTTCAGCACTAAAAGTGATATAACCTGTTCTCATTCATCTCCATGAGAGATTAACTCTGAAGCCTAGCGATAAACTAAATTCAATGGTTTTAACCATGTCACTCCTAATCAGCTTTGCAGAAATAGCTAGCTGTTTTGGTCTGGGCAGTCAGAACAAACTGATCATGCCCTACCTCCTCAACTAATTATAAGAAAGGAAATTGAATGCAAGTGAACATTTAAAAGTGGAGGAACCTGCAGCAATAAAAATGTAACCTCATGTAGGGAAACCAGATGAGTAATGTTTATTAAGAGCAGTAGCTAAGTGTCTATTTTCTGGCGTTCCATAATAAAATTATTCCTAATGTTTAAAGCCAAAATAGACTTGAATGCAAAGATGTTATAAACAACCTGCTGCAATTTTAGGTAATCGTATTAGATCTTTATCTTTAGGGTTTGACTCACACATTTCACATCATTAACATTTCAGATGTGCTAACCATCTCTGTCTTTCTGCACTTTGTGGAAAAGGGACCACAAACTGCTATGTGCAGCCTGAAGTTCCCAGACACATCCCAATTCACCAGTCATTCTGACATCTGCTTGTACAGAGAGAACCCAGCAGGTCTCACCTGGCTGAGATTCTTATCATCTTGACTCGATTTGGAATCAAGAGCGTGATTCTGTTTGGAACAAAGTGGATTTTTCTATCACATTAACAAAGCTCATCCATACAGGAAACCAACCAGTCATAGGGACAGAGCTGCAAAGCCCCTCTTTGGCACCTCACTCCCCACTGATATTACCTCCTGATAGACTTGGGCACCTAAAAACTGTTGCAAATTTGACCCTCAGTCTGTGGAATGAACTCTCTCAGAAACCACGGGCCATTACAAACCCCATGTGAAGTAAAAATTACTCTCCTCCAGTCTGCCATCTCTGCTAGAGAACTGTAGAAGTGTGGACATTTAAAAATGTAGCCTTACAAAAACAACTCCCTGTACTTCATACAAGTCTCTTCTTGGAGAGGTCATAAGGGAGAGGCTGAAGTGTATACAACACATTACTTAATGCACTCATGAAAGGCACTCAGATGCTCTATGATGGAGATGAAGGGTCAGAAGAGAACAGAATAAAAGCATTTGCATTGAAGCACTGATCAAAGGAGGTTGCATTTTCTTTAAGGACTGCTAATTGTGATATTAAAAGACACTATCGACAAAAAAAATCACCATTGGTGAATAGATGCAACCGCACTTTTTTCAGTGGATTTACATCTATTTATGCCAGTAAGATATTTGGTCCTGAAATTCCGCTGTGAGAATGAGATAGATTTTTGAAGCCTGTATTATGAAAATAAGGGTCTAAAAACATCATTCATCTAAATGAGATTACTTTGGGTTTGCCAAACCTTCCTCATAGAATGTGGTTTTTTTGTTATTTTACTAGCTTTGCTTGTAAATACAGGATTATAAGAAAATGAGAAAATCAAAAGATATGCAGTCTGTCCTAGCAGAGATTAAAACCCTAAAAATCCACATCTGGGTTTATGTGATAAAACCTGGCACTGAGTACAAGCCAAAAAGTCCAGAGGAAAAAAATGTGCTTTAAAAATATCTCACAGGGTTTTGTCAACTTTGCATTTAACATTCCTGCATATTAGGCTGCTGACACTTCTACATTGCTGGCTTACCGGCAATGAGATATACTGCTGGCCACTTAAAGTGGTCTTTCATGAAAACGGAGATGATCTTTATGGGATCAAAGAGTAGTCCATACCTGAAAGAGAAAAGCAGTCAGATTTGAGGATAAACCATGACGGGATGTTCTCAGAACTACAGAGCCCTTCAACTGTCACACTGTCACCAGATGCCTGTCTTGTCTCTTCCTCTCATTCCCCCACACCTTGAATCACAGAACTTCTCCCAGCTGGGAAGTTCAAAATGAACAGCAGCATCCCCTTAAGCTTTAGACTCAAAGGGTTAATATCTGAAACCCTCCTTACACTCTTCTCAAGCTCCCACCGACCCCCTGTTTTGGCAAGAGATAGCAGCTAGAAATTGTGGATTCCACGGACATCCTTTCAGCAGCTCAGAAGACGCTGCTATCAGCCCACCTCTTAACAGGGGTCTGGTTTTCTCTCATTCCTACTAGCTACCTCCCTGCTCCCCAAAGACACCAGGAATGTAAGCAAGAACCTGCTTCGGTCTGCTCCTCATGGACCTTATAGGTGGCTTGCTTTGCGTGTGCTCTCTTGTTACTGTACTAACAATCTTTTCCACTGGTGCACAGAATTTTTGGTGAGCAAATTGTGACTATAATCACATTATATGGGCCAAATTCTCAGTAGGTATTGGTGTAAGTCCACTGGCTAGAGTTGAGTAGTATCAGCAAGAAGATCTACATTTCTATAATGCAGTAAGACCAAAATCTCTATAGCATTTTTTATATTCAAAGATCCAAAAAACTCTTTACAGGCTATGGACAAGATTCTCTACTTTTTGACATGATGCCGTGTGCTCCAGCAGGTGCTCTTAGACAGCACTTCCCAAACACGATCAGAGAACGAATCGTTTAGATCTTTTCCCATTCCAGCGTGCCTGAAAAATGTGGGACAGCCTGAGCAGACATCTACAGCCCAGAAACACAGATGTAGCAGCAAGGAGGCATTTGGACATCAGGTACTCAGAAACTCTGAGCCTGACCTACACTCAGGTTCCATGGGAGCATTCATGGTCTGGCAGAGCAAAGTCAGCCTCCCTTTCTAAGGACTCTGAGAAATAGCAGGATTCTGCTTATCTACTGCTGATGGATGAAGGACTGAAGTCATGCTGGTAGCCTGACAGGGCTGAAGCCCTGAAACCATGGGTCAAAGAGCACAGGCAACTGGAAATATGAGGTTCAGACCACTGTGCCATTTTCCCCAGCTAGTGATCCTGAGTCACTGGTATAGATAACATAGAGGATAACAGAAAAAAAAATGCTAGACACAAGAAATAATGAACACAACCAGTGAAAAACTTGGTAACTTTAATTTTTTTGGTTATTACCAATTAAACAGACTGAGTTGATATAAACTTACCCTCCTTGCAATTCAGAATTCAAGCTGTTATGCTAGATTCCAAGACATAAGTAACAATGCTTTTTTCAGTAACTCACTTACTTGATAAAATTCTCCAGACTCATGTGAATATGAGTGAAGACCTAGAATGAAGAAACAGATTACCATGATATATACAGAAATATATTTAAAATCTCGTTAGTCAACTATCATAATTGCTTATTCTAGTCTGGAAAAACAAAACCTTTTTTTAAAACAGGTTAAAAGGTCTCTGCAAATTTTACCACCCCAGCTTGCTTTTACTAGACATGCCCTGGGTAGCTCAGAAAAAAAAAATATGTATTTCATTTAGAACGTGAAGCTCATATAGCAAAATCCCCTTCCTGTCCTCTTATTAAAACAGGTCATCAGCCTCTAATTTTTATGTAATTTCTTAAAAACAATTGCTTTCTTCTCTACAAAAAATGAGAATTGATTCATTAGATCCTATGGATTTAGTGTCTCAGCTTTGAGCATCAGGTATAACTGTGTTGGATGGAGTTGGAGACCAAGCAGCTTAGTAGGAAGAGCATCATTTCCAACAGCTCCCTACGATATGTTGACATAACAAAAAGGGTAGCAAAAAGGCAAAAAGGATAATAAAAAGGCATTACAATAAGGAAACTGCTGATGTTTAGTGTTTACATTACAGAAAGGCCTCTATGCTTTGCTCAACTGCTTGAGCAGAACTACTTTACAGGTAGGACAAGGCCCCCCTCTCAAAACTACATACAGCAGACCTTTTTCTTTCATCCACATCATGGCAGTTTCCTACTCATATCACTACAGCCGTCCTGGGACACCAAAAGTTTGAGAAATCTTACCCCTTTGGCATCTACTGCAGAAATACAATCCTGTGCACTAATCAGCAATTCCCTTAATTACTTGCTGAAGACAGTCACCACAATCACCACTTCCCCCCATTTCTAAACCAAAAGAATAGTAAATTGGCACCCTGGGAACTCCAAATGCAAGAGCTTAGGCAAGAGGCACCAAAAAATTTTGCCATTATTCCCATTTAAGTCATAAAGGGTTTTAGCTGCATGGCACTCCTTCTTAAATAAGAAACCTGCATCAGATGCCTGCTACAGATGTAGTTGTGACTTTCCACTTACCAGCAGAACTACAGACCAGTTAAAAATGCCTTGGAAATTGTTGAATCCACTCCCATATGATAACAGAGATTCACACAGCGAATGACAGCTGGGAAAAAATATTGAAGAGTTCTAGAAATGATTTTGTTTTCACTTTGGTTATTAAAAATACTGTTTGCAACACTAACTATAACATCTGTTTTACCTTATCACTTTAATGTTCCTTTTCAGTAGGTACTTAAAGGAGTTTGAAATTAATTTTACAGGGTGGCCAGAGACCCCGCTGATGTTGCTACCTTCTGTCTGAGACATGCTGGGAAACCAAGTTCTACTTTTGCCTTCCCACAGGATGCCTGGTAACCCTAAATCCCTTCCTTTTTTCGGTGGCCATTCTCCTGTCTGCAAAATGTGATGTGATTCTCCTCCCTTCCTCCACATGGAAGGACGTGATACTTTGAGATGTACATTTGACCATGGAAGATCATTAATAACAGTGCCAAACCTCTTCCGTTTGCAGATAAACTGAACAGGAAGGTGATTATCTCCTCGGCTTGAGTTGTGCTGCTTCCCCTTTTCCTTCAAAAAATAAAATTGCTGCTCGACTGCAGAATCTGTCTGTTAGAGAGCAGTATTTATTCATATGATGTAGCACTTAACGCTCTTAGAGGTAATCCTACTGGAGCCAATAGGTTTATTTGAGTTATAGGCCCATATTTGCACAACAAAGGGGTTGCAAAAGCTTGTATCAAAAACACAATATGGCATTACTTACAAAGAAGAACTCCCACTGCCAGGCAAGTTAACTGATTAGGAAATGCAAATTTGTGCCTATGAGATGAAGGCCCAGGAGGAAAAGGAAGGGTCCGAGCCATCTCAGAGAGGCCAGGGCAAAGGATACGAGGTGCAACATGCTGCCTTCCCTTAGCCCCACACCACAAAACACGTCTGAGTGATCCTCGTGCGCTCAGGAAGCTTTCGGCCAGGATCCTGGCTCCACTGAAGTCTCATTTAGGGACATGAAGACAGCCAGGATCCCTGCCATTGTTTCTAACGGCTTGATAACAAACACAAATAATAAAAGCAAGTCGCGCTATAATCCTATATGGCACTTGAGACTCTAAATGAGAAGAAAAGCAGGCTCAGTTTCCAACTTTGTCTGTGCTGTTGAGATTGATGTTTCCTCTCTTTGATTTTAAAAGGTAAGGCGAGGAGAGGTGGCAGGGGGTGGTACCTTCTGCTGTAATGCCTGCCCCAGCATGCCCATCAACATCTGCGGCTTCTCCACTTGTCTCACTTCGTGTACTTAACGTCACTTAAATTACCCAGGACAGCAGCACCAGCTGGCACTGTCTTAACACCACATACACATGCTGTCACATCACATCGCAGCAACTGCGACATCCGTACCATACACATCAGCCTGCTCTGATCAAACACAAGTCTCTAGGAGCAGCAGGTAGTATAGTTTTGCCTCCCAGAGCTTATTTGAGATACTAAACAGACTGAATTTCCTGATATTCAAGATTTAAGAAGTCCATAGCTGGGATACAGCTGTAGTCCTTTGCTTTCTAAGTTTTTAGTATTTCCTGCACTTTTCCCTCCCCTCAATTTATCTGCCATACCTGGAAGTGATTTGGGTTCTACCCATCCCAGCCAACACTTCAGCAGTATTTTGTTCTGTTATCCTCAGTTTTTGGCATCTACCTTCCCTCACCACCTCCCTCCCTCCTCCACCATCTTCTCTCGACATCTCTTTCTTCTTCTTAGCACACTTCTGCTCCTTTCTCTAGTCTGCTTATTGAACGATTCTGGTCTCTTCAAAGCTACAAATGCAGGAGGAGAATGAGGCCTCCAGCTTACAAATCCGCAAAGTACAAGCAGGGTCAGTTATAACATGGGCCATTCCCTTTCTTTCAAGGAGGTCTTGAAATCATATTTATTAAAACATAAAATGGTTTGAGTTGTCGGATTGATTATGCCTATTTTAAAATTAAGATTCACTCACAAGTGTTCAAGGGTAAGAACCTGCCTATACCTTTCTCAGGATGGGAAGGCAAACTTACGGTACAAAAAGGGGAGACATTTGCCTGCCCAACTCATTGTTCTTTAAAATTCACGCAGGACAACTCGTCGACTGATTTTACAATGAGTGCAAAGATCTTCCCCTTTGAGATCTTCCTTCAAGTTTGCCCAGTACCTTAGTCTCTCTGGGTCTTCATGCCTTACTTCAGTATCACACGCTACAGGCTGAGGCATCTCAGGACATAGGCAAAGAGCAGCTTTCTTTCTTCTTCTTGTAGACATCTTATTGCTGTGGTCTAGAAAAAGAGCTTATTCCAGTTGTATAGTTCTTTCATCTCACTCACAGTGCAAGCTTCCATATTTAGCATAGAGTTTTGTTCCTTAAACCCAGTTAATCAGGAGATAGTTATTAATTCAAATCAACAAATTATAATTTTATCAGAACTGTTCCTTAGAAAATATCTTTTGTAAACTGCTCTGTAACTCATTTGGAAAATAAGCAAGGGCAGAAATATTTATTTTCTGAAAAGAAGGATTTCCTCTCTCATTGGAAAAAACAGGACAATAGTTAAGACTGCTACCTGTAATATAACGTCTATTTTCTCTACCATGGATGAAAATTCAGTGTCTTACTACAAATGACCTTTTATACAGACTCTCTTTTTGGGAGCACGCAGTTGCCTTACAGCTGTTGTCAAGATTTAAGGTACGTTATTCACCGGAAAAGGGGACATTCCAAAATCGGCAGTGTGTGGGTGTCACATTTACATACAGTACACATGTGCATGTATTTCTTCTGCTCCTTGGTCCCTACCCTTGCTAACAAATTGGCAGCATATAGATTTTTGCAAATCCAGCATGCCACGGTTCACCAAAACCTGCTGTTTCATTGTTAGCTGGCTGTATTTTTATAGCATATATTGCCATGGTACCTAAGGGATGCGTAAAGGACGGAAGCACATCATCCTAAAGTCTCAGCTGCCCCAGCTTGTGCTTTGTTTGTCCTTCAATGTTATTTTCTCAGTACAAAATAAAATAGTACAAGATTTAATAAACTGGTGCAAATTTGATTGTTTTTGCATGGGTTTGACTTTGATCGAGATATTAAAGCACCAGCGTGCTAATTAATGAAGACAGAAAAAATATCGAATCGCAACGGATCCCGCTTGAGCAAACAGCAGCGTGGAGAATGCTGAGGTCACGAGAATTAAAAGATAATTGAAGAGACATCGTCTTATGCCTTAGTCATGTACTGAAAATGTCTTTAAACAAACCATCAAAACCTCTATAAATAACTCCGTCGTTATCTTTCGGGGACATTGTCAGGTCTCGGCGTCTCAGTCCTGCTCAGTTGTTTGCTTTCTCCCCCGAGCAGAGCATGCTGAACGCAATCTGAGGCGACGATGGGAATATTTACCAGGTGATTTAAACACCGTGACTTTATAGCTCATTGTGCGTATAAAGAATACAGCGTTTTCAGCATTCACAACTTGGGGTATAGCAAGACGGCTTGAATGCGATGAAGAATGAACTCATTTGAAATAGTTTAAAAAACAAGCCAAAAAAATAAAAGCACAAGGTCAGATGCTGCTTCAGTGTATATGTGAATTAAAATTCGGCTGGAACCAGTGCGCAGCGCTGGCTTTGCACTTACACAGGCAAGATCAGAGTTTAGCCCAGAGCATTTGACTCCACCATCGCAATACGACTTTGTTACTTCTTTTACATCATTCCAGTAAATCACTTTGGGACGCAGGCCTAACGTTCAGCCGCTCTCTGAAAACATCTGAACAGCAAAATCCGTGCTATACATGGCTCGTTAATGCCTGCTTCTGCCCAATTAGCAAGGCCCATCCACCAGCCTGGCCTGGCGCCGTGCCCCCTGCGCCACGACCCGCGTCCTTCGGCGTCACGGAGGACGACGGGGCTGCCTCCGCCACCAACCCGCCCCCCGCCCTGCTCTGCGGGTAGGCAGGTCCCTGTGACGCAGCCGAGCAGCCGCAGTCCGCCGGCGGGACCGGGCCCCAACGGTCCCACAGCCCGCCGGGGGCGAGGCTACGCCGGGGGGCGGGGCCAGACCTGGCAGCGGGGCTGCGCCGTTGACTGTGTCTGGGCGGGGCCAGGCCCATTGGGGCGGGGTCTGTGCTGCTGGGACGGCGGAGGGGGCGGGGCTATTAGGCACTGGGGGCGGGACCACGTCTCCGAGGGCGAGGCCTAGGGGCGGGGCTGTGCCTGTGAGGGGCGCAGCTACAGCCGAGGGGGGGCCTGGGGCGGGGCTAGGCCTCCGTGCGCCGGGCTGTGCCCGTGAGAGGGGCTGGGGGCGGGCCCGTGCCCGCGGGGGTAGGGCGGAGCCCCGCAGGGCCCGGCTCTGTCCCCGTTACTCACCGGGAGCCCCCGCCTTCACATGCTCCGCCTCCCGTTGCTCATTGTCCCGCCGGCAGTTAACGGCCGCCCGGCCCCGCCGCCCGCGTTCCGAGCCCGCCCCTCCCCCGGCCCCCGCGGGCATCCCGGCGCGAGGGGCGCGCGACAGCGCCGGGCGGGGCGGGGAACACCGTGCTTTGAGCTCTTCCGGTGCGGGGGGACGGGGACTGCGGCACCACCGGCACCGCCGCTACCCCTCCCCTGGAGCCGGCGCGGCGGCGACTACCGCTGCCCATCCTGCGCTCGTCAATCGATTGCTCCCGCCTCCTGAGGCCCGCGGGCGGGAGTCCGCAGGACGCATGCGCCGAGGCGCGCTGTCTGGCCGCAGCTGATAGGGCCTGCCTGGGCGAGCGGGAGCTGTGTGGGGAGTCCGCGCGCCGCGGCCTGGGCCGCCGCGGCTGCTTCGGCGCCCGCTCGCCTCGCCATGTCCGAGGCGTATTTCCCCGTGGGCCCTGGGCTGGGCCTCGAGGAGAACTTCTTGTCGCTGGACGACATCCTCATGTCACAGGAGAAGCTGCCAGGCCGCGCCGAGAGCACCCTGCCCCGCCTGGCCTTCGCGCTGGGCCAAGGGGCCGGCGCCGGCTCGGGTGACTCCATCCCTGAGGTAACCGCCGGGCGAGGGCAGTCGGAACTACAGCTCCCAGCAGCCGCCGCGGGGCGCGGGCGGGGCGGGCGCCTGTGCGGCGGCGCGGGGCACGCTGGGAGCTGTAGGCGCCGCCCCACCGGGCTGTGTCAGGGGAGAGCGCAGCGTGGAGCTGCTGACGGGAGCTCTCCCCCCCCGCCCAGGTTCCCCCCGCATCTCTCTGCCCCTCGTTACACCAGGAGTCGGCCCTGGTGGCTTTGCAGTCTGGTGCCCCGGGCTGCGTGTGGTTTTGGTACAGAAGCCTGTGCCCAGCTCTGGTTGCAGCATGGGACCCTTGGGGTGCTTGGTGAAACCAGAGGACAAGCTGTAAAGGAAAAAAGCATCCGTGTGGCACGTCCCGTGTCTGTGCAAAGCGTGCTGCTGGGCCGATTCACGTGGCTAGAGTTTTCCTTCACTTTTCAAGCATTTTGAGGTCTTATTTTGCCTAAATGTTACAAAGAAGTGAGAACCCTAGAAAATATCGATTCCCTCCCAGAGTTCTTGCTTTGAGCTATAGTGGAATCATTGCCTGGCTCGTATACCCAGGTTGCAAGCTGTAGGGCATGACTGCTGTTCCCATGCAGGCTCAGAGAGCTCATGGGTTCACCACAACACAGCGTACATCTTTTCGTGTGTGGTAGGCTGCAGGTGAGGGCCCTGGACTGATTTAGGGCCCTAGTGCTGAAAAGACTTGAGTTTCAAGTTATTTTCTTGAGTAGTCTTGCTGGGAGGTTTATGCATGAGTGAATTTTTTTGCTATTGTTTTTGGGGGTACTGCAAAGAAACTTAGAGTTTTAGCTACACTTGAATTTTTTTTATCTTTATTTTACCTATTTTGCACTCTTTTTTTCCTGTGTTTCATAATCTGCTGTTCTCTTCGATTAACAAATGATTGCTTTCAGAGTTTGGCAGTAATAATTAATGTCTCCAAAGTGTATCTTTTATATTTCGACCACAATAGACTTCTGTAAACAGAACAGACTTTTTGTAGTACTGGATTCTGTGTTATTAAAGTAAAGCTCACTGTCTTTGGGGTTGGTTTATACGTGTTTTCCTGGGGAGGGCAATTTTTGTTTCTGTCACATTCATGCAGGGATCAAAGCTGGAAATACCTCTGTGGCTTGCTAAAGGGTTACATGACAGCAAGAGAAGAATAATTTCCATGGAACTGCCAAAGATTTACAAGGAAGCCTGGAGGACAGTGTTCAGTGCTGATGCCAATGTGGTTGATCTGCATAAAATGGGGCCATACTACTATGGATTTGGCTCCCAGCTCCTGAACTTTGACAATCCAGAGAATCCTGAGATAGCTCAGACTATCTTGCAGGTAAGTAATTGAACCAAGTTTGGCATTTCATTTGGTGTTTTGCCACCTTTTTCTTGTTCACAGCTGCTTTGCAATACCCAAGAAAAATATCCTGTTTTTATGCAGGTGACTTTTGGCTTGAGTGAGGATTTCTAGATCAAGCTGTATGATCCTTTTTGTCAGCTACAGAGCCTGGTGCAGTCAGTGGAAGCCCCAAACTTGCATCCAGGGGTGGAGTTTTAGCTTGAAATTTTCTATTGTAAATAGGGTATTTCGTACAAGTACAATAAAACAGGTCTAGAGGAGATGTAAGATTATTTAGTCTGTGCTAAGATAGAATGAATTCACCCTGTATTACTTCTATTTATCTAATCTGTTTTTAAAGCTGTCTAATGATGGGAGACTTCACAGCCTGCCTGGGCAATCTCATTTCAGTGCTTCACTATCCTGATCTTAGAAGGTTTCCTCTGTTGTCTAAACTAAATCTCCTTTGGCCCAATGTAAGCTCTGTTCTATTTGTTCCATCCAAAGTAAACACAGTGAACAGATTATTCTCTTCCTTCCTGTGGTAGGCTTTTATGTATTTGAACACTGTTGAGTGTGTTCCCAATCCTGGTTTTCTCCATGCTGGAATAAATGGTCCCAGTTCATTCAGGATCTCATTGTGGGTCATGCTTTCTAGCCTCTGCTTGTCCTTATTGTGCGCTCCTGGAGCCTTTCCAGTTGATCTGGAAGCTTTGAAGTGCAGTGCCCTGAACAGCATATATTCTCCTGCTTCGATCTTGCCTTGTGCTGACGAAAACAAAAAAGATTACTTTGTGAATTTGCTAGGCCATGCTGCAGTTTATTCATCCTGGTGTAGCATTCTTGTTTTTCATAATAGCATGACATTGATGCACATTCAGTTTGCGGTCTGCGGTAAAGCAGTACAGATTGCATACCCACACGATCATTCTTCATCCTGTATTTGCACAGTTTGTTATTTCTGCCTTAATGTAAAACCTTGCACTAGTCCCAGACGAATTGCATCCTGTTGTTTTCAGACCGTATCTCTAATTTGTCAGGATAATTGTGAATTATAGTCCTACCCCCCAGCGTGCTTGCAGTCATTCCTCCTCCTCCCCCTCCCTCATGTTGTTTGCAAACTTAATAAGCATAATTTCTGTCCCGTTGTTAAGCTCATTAATGAAAATATCAAATGGTACTGGGTTTCAGTTAGAATCCTATAGACCCGCACTCAATATATTTTCCCTTCCTGATAAGAGTTACTCATAAATGTCTTTACCCACCCTATATTTTCAGCTAAAGAGTGGTTTATCTACATCTTATGAAAATGCTTCATGACAGACATCTTTCTGCTGCTTTTCCTCTCTTTGTAAGGCTTGATATCCTGCCATAATGGGAAATTAGGTTGGTCTGTAGAAGTTTGTTCTTGACAAATTCATGTTGGCTGTCATTCTTCTCTTTATTTTCTTCCAGAATTTTATGTAAAGTTTAATTGTTCCAGTATGTTTCTAGGAATTGATATTAAGCTGATGGATGTATAATTCCCTGGCTCTTCCTTTTTCCCTCCCCATCTCCCCTTTCTCTTTTAAAAGAGATACCATCTTTGCCTTTTTCCGGACTTCTATGACCTCTTCTGTCCTTCTTGAGCTTTTAAAGACAGGTAACCACTAACAGCTCTGAGATTTCTTCATCCAGCTTTCTAAGTAGTCTGGGATGATTGCTATTGGCTTTTTATTATTTATTTATTTATTTTAAATGAAGGCTGATGCAGAGAGGCTTTAAAGCACTGCTGCTTTCTTGGAGCCATCCACTGAAAGCTTGCTTTCTGCATTGAGAAGATGACCACACCCTTCCTTAGCTTTTGGCTTTCTGCTAATGTACATCTTGCGAAAAGAGCCACTTTAGCAAAGGTCACTTGTTGACAGAAAAAAACAAAACATGTGAAGATGTGCTTTTGCTTTACCAAGACCAAAAAAGGAACCTTCCCCCCGCCCCCCAACTATTTAGGAACTGGAATTAAAACACATGAATGAAGCATAACTATTTAGTGTTTATGAACTACTCAAAAAGCCAAAGGAGAGTTGTAGAATACATATACTATAACTAGTAACTAAAGCTCTAGAATACTGCAATTCTGGTGTTTCTAAGCTTTTTGTGAAATAATGAAGCAGAATTCTTCAGGGAGCATTAACTCTTTTTTCTCTTCCTCCTTGTCTTTGCTTTTGGGAATAAAATCTTTAAATATGAGCCTTATTGCTTATTAAGTAGTTGTAGATTTTTTTTTTTAATTTGATTCCTGGTTAAGGTTTTATCAGCATACTGAATTCTTTACAGTGACCATTTTGGCTTAACTTCCAGGCAGTTCATACATTGCAGCTCACGTGTTCATATAGCAACCACTGTGGCCTGAGATCCTTGCAACTTGTTCTAAAGCCAATGACTGCTTGTGAAGTGAGATGGAATAGATTGTAACTCAAGCAGGAAAGGGTTCGCCTTTTGCGTCCAGGGTTTATGGATGCTACGTACAAAACAGCCTTGCTAGCCATTGACAGGTCTTCAACTAGTTGGGAACACATGGGGCAACGCCTACATCCTTGGTTTTTCAGTCTCAAAAGCTCAGGCCTCTAGCACATGAGCTGGAGAAGTCCTTGCATTATCTGTCAGTAATTCTGTTTATCTTCTTTAGACATTTATTAGCCGCTTTCGTCGTATTATGGACTCCTCTCAGAATGCCTACAACGAAGACACATCGGCGCTGGTGGCTCGACTGGATGAATTGGAGCGAGCCTTATTTCGAGCTGGTCAGAAAGGGCTGAATGACTTTCAGTGCTGGGAGAAGGGACAGGCTTCTCAAATCACAGCTTCCAGTCTGGTCCAGAATTACGGGAAAAGAAAGTTCACGGATATGGATGGTTGAAAGCCTGAGGAACATGGAGCTGCAGTGGAGGACACTGAAATATCTACAGTCTGTCTGGCACAGAAAAGAAAGATGAATCAGCTTTGTGAAAGGCCAGACTCCTTGTCCATTAATGGGAATTTTTCTCCATAACATCTTTGGATTAGACAAGTGCAGACTTTAAAGGCAGATGGCAGATGTATAAAAAAAAAAATAATAGATTGCAGCACAGGATAGCTTTACAGCTTACTCATACCACTCCTGAGAATTTGCAGTTCTAGTGTTTCCTCCATGGCTGAAAGGATAAGAGAGGCTTTTCTGAAAGGCTAATTAATATTTATTATTCTTTATCTTCCGAATTGATACTTACAGTACCAGATCTGTATGGGGGGGGGGGAGTGTAATTCCTTATATTTCTTCTTGTCATTTGCCTTCCAACCTCCTGGGAACTGCTGTTTCCATCTTCCCCATTCTTTGGGGAACCCCAGTGATGTGAAAAAAGTGTGGTACAAACTGCCCTGATTTTTTTTCTCATATTGTGATACATAGAGGTGTAGCAGCTACTCTTCATTCCGCATGAAGGTTTTGTTTGTTTTTTGGTAGCTTTTGTATGTGGTATTAGTGCAGAGAAGAATACCCTCTGTTTATCCATGCAACAATTGAAGCTGCCTTGCAGGTCTCAAATGCTGCCTTGTTCTCTCCCTCCCTTTTGCCTGCCTCATCAGGGAGCCTTGATTCTGTGTAGCGGGGAGGGTGTTCTCATTTGATGTGGGCAGCTTTTGTGATGGAGACAACTCTACAATGGGGCCTGTGTTGAATTCCTCAGCTCATTTTACAGAGGAGCTATCAGGAAGCTTCAATGTGTCAGTCTGCGCTGGATCAAAAGCAACAACTTTAGTGGAAACTGTCCCCCATTATTAGCCTGAGCCATCTGTTTTCCCTTGAGAAATTCTGATTGCTAAATTTGGCTAGTAATGAAGAGACAGAGCAAATGAATTGAGTCTCCTTCTTTCTGATCCATCAGTAAAACATTCTAGTAAATGTCATTTTTGCCAATGGGAGCAATTAGAATTGGAACTTGCTAAACAGCACAATAGTTATTATCCTATATAGATGTAGCGGTCCTTAAATCTAGATTTTGTGTAAATCCCATTGGATAAATGGGAGACGGAAAACACATGGTTCCCTCTGTAGGAAGCATTTTCTGAGGTCAACAGAATGGTCATCCTTTGGAAGTAAATATTAGGCGTTTTAAGGGTGTTTCTAAACATCTGTAGAAGGTGGCCCTTGGGGAGTAACTTAAGAGGAGGGGCTGGATCATAGTGGTACTGAGCACTCCCTCCTCTTTGGTAGGAGCAGACATGAAATAAAACTCTCAAGATCTTGTACATCAAGATCCAAATCTTGTAGGAGCTGTTATTGTAATTGCAAATGCAGTTGGATATCAGATATGTTGAACTGGGTAAAGTACAAAGGGCTCATGGCCATTCCTTGGACAAGACGAGTGAAAGCTCTGCCTCTGGAGGCTGAGAGAGAGACCTGGGTGCTGGATCCAAAAGCACCTTGGCATCTCTGCCTGAGAAGTGCAGGGCCAGCTGTCCTGCCACAGGAGACTGCCCGGAAGGTGTGCCTGACAAAGGCTTTCCGATATGTGCAGAATCAAGTGCTGCTGCACTTAATGACTTAATGGCACATAATAGCCTATGCATTTTCATGAAATGTCTGTGTATTTTTCCATTTCTGGATTTGTATGTGAATAAATATTTTGTAAGGGGAGGTTCTTCATGTAAATTGTCTGTGGATAATTCCCCTGCAGCAGAAAAATTGTCATGGATAGGAAAGTGCAGGCCTTTGCTGAACTGTGGCCATGAAGGATAATGCGGTCTTGTTTATATAATTCCTCTTCTCTTTTGGGTAACACATTTGGGAGCTAAATGCATGCGGTCATGTGAGCAGAGAAGTAGTTCCTGTCTGACTTATCCCATGTGGGTAATAGCAGTGTGCTCAAGTCGTGGGAGAAAACATCCAATGTGCCAACCTGACATAAGCTATTGCTTTTATAAATACGCATCTTTATGAAACAGGAGATGGATGGAGATGATTCCATGTTACCCTGACTTTAGAATTTTAGCCTAGTTTATGGCAGAGCAACAGGTAGCGAACAGAAATTGACTGTCCCTGTGTTTGTACTTCGCTGCTTCGAGTGCTGCAGCGTAGTCTCTTAAGTCACACATCAAATCTGTCCGCAGTGCTCGAGCTGCAAGGAAAGTGAGTTTAAGTCCATCTTCAATGAAAAGCATTTTAGATTTGGAAGGATTATTTTGATGAGAAAGTGGCTTTGAAATCTAGTTGGTTGATTAAAAACTAAAATCATTAGTTCCTCAATTTCCTGACTGATTTTTGGATCCAAGCTCATTTTCCTACATTTATAAGAATATTTTTCTTCTCTGTTGTTGGGAGCAAAATCCAAGCAGACAATGCACATTTGCTAGCATTTTGTACAGCCAGGTTCGGAGTGAGGAGAAATAATCCTTTTTCTGTGTTAGCAGTCCTCAGTGTCACTGCAGGACTGGCTTTTTGTAAGTCGTCACTATCACTTTCAGTAAACCTGAGTGTTTAATAATAAACACCAGTAGGACTCTTAAAAATTCGATCCTGTGATTTTAAATTACAGTATATGGTTAGAAGATTTGATATTTTGTAATTTTTTTTCCTAGCTGGCTGAAATGCTTTACTCTATCCAGAAATACTTCATTGTTGCTCCAGACACCCACTGCTGCTGAGAAGTCTTTTAAGATAACTAACAAAAGCCTGCTCTGTAATTTTTATGAACACAAACTGTCCTTTATGGTTGCACAGCAGCAAGCTATAAGTTAGAGGAGTTTGGACTTGCATATTTTCAAAATGGCACAATAAATCCTCATTACAGAACTGTGCAAAGAGGTCTGAAAGGGACTTTTAAAAGTCATTGCTCTCAGTGACCTTCAGCTTTCAAACTGAAGGACTATTGATGTTTATGAAAAAAACATTCTACAGACCTTTCTTTTTTTTCCTTTCTTTTTCTTTTTTTACAGTATTGCCACAATGGTTTTCATTACAATCAAAAATTTGGCAACATTTGCAATGCTGATGAGTTATGTGTTTACATGAGAATGTTTGGCTTTGAATGGCCTGTTTCCCAAAAGAGCTATGGGCTGACCTATAGCCCAGTCCTTTCTCTAAAGCAAGGATTAGCTCTGCCTAACTCATCTCAGAATGATGTGTGTCTAACCAGGCCTTTAAAAACCTCCTTCGTTGGAGAACCCCCAGCCTCCCTAGATGATCGGTTCCCATGCCTGATCGTAATGTTTGTGTGTATTTACTGACGCAGCAGGAGGGTGGCTCTTTCTGGCAGTGAATCCCTATCAGAATGATTAGCGCAACTGGAAAACTCCTTCCTCGCCTGTGTTTCAGATTAGCTTCCCTTAAAACTCTTAGCATTCTTATTTATCCCTTCTCTGTTTTTTTGTCATGCAAATGAGGTGGTCATGCAGGTATGATTCCCAGTTAAATACCAGTAGCTTTGCAAGGAGCACGCACAAACTTTCTCACCTCTCTAAGTTATCCTTTTATAAAACATTTGTGTTTCTTCCTTTGCCCTAAACAATGTCTCAGTTTGTCCTCTGGCCTTGATTGATTTTTGGTTGGCAGAAAGAAGCTATTGATTGCTTCTGCCAGACTGAAAGCAATAGGTGTTGTTCGAATTTTTGTATCAGAGATGTATAAGTATCAAATTAGATGAAGAAACAGCAACCAGGAGAAGCAGCAGCAGCAAGAAATGTTTTGAGAACTGACATACTTTAACAGCACATGCTATTTTTATCAGGGAAACAATGGCACCTGAGTTAGGAGCACAAGCCTCTCTGATCTTGATCAGTGATTTTTCTAGCCATTTTTTGGTGACCAGCTATTACAAGACCTACCTTCAAAATTTTAATTGAGCCAGTTGCTCAGAGAGAGCTGACATAATCCAGAAGAGAGACAGTGGCGAATGCTTTCTTTACATAGAGCTTCTTCTGTCCCCAGACATGTGCTTTATAAAACACATTGTAAGTAGCATAGTACATGGCTCAGGAGATTGTGGCTTCATTTTGTTTCTAGCACTGTCTCTGCTTGGCGAAAGGCAAGTCACACAGCTGTTCCTTGCCTCAGTTTCCTTTTCAGACAAATGAAGATAACAGCTTCTTCTTAGAGTGTATTTTGTCCTCTGGATGATAGGCAGTGTCTGATTTTGTTACAGCAAATCTGCTAGCCAGATTTTCACAGCTCTGCTACATCTGCTGAGGCTCAGATACTTATTTGATAAGTACTCGACCGAGCATCTAAAAGATTCTCCTTTTCAGAAATCACTCCAGTTTCCTTGATCATTCCTCGTAAAGCCTTACTGCCAAGCTTCTTCAGAGCTGCCCCATATCTGATAACTTTAAGTATAAGCACTTTTCCCTGTCTATCCTACCTGAATAGCCTGTTGGCCCTGCAGGAGAGTGGCCAGGCAGGCAGAACTGAGCCTGCATTTCTGCTGTCTTTCCCTGATGTTACCTGATCAGAAGTGCTTTCACTGGAGTTGATAGCAGCCTGAGCACTAAATGCTGAGCAGCATCTTCAATGGGATTTTGCACAAAATTGATGGAAGGATAACGGATTGCAGTGGTTTCATCATGTCAGATAAGTGAGTAATGGGGGAGGCTCACCTGCACTCACAGCTTGTGTCTGATGTTTCTGTTTTGCCAGACTGGCTTTGGAAACTGATCTCTAGTGGGAGTGCTTTTCTGGTTTTTACGTTGACCAGGCAATTTGATTTAGGTCTGTGGCAAGCAGATTCTGCTTTTGAAAGAAGCTATGCCGGTTTGGGCTTCCCTTGAAAGTGCCTCCTGGCTGAAGACCTCCTGAGGACTTGCCTTAGGATGTGTCTTCTGCCTCAGTGGTGTAGGTTGTTGCAGAATGAGAAACAATTCTTTGTTCTGAAACTAAACCTAATCTTATAGTGTCAGGAGGACCTTGAAGACTGTGTAAACCGATTAACATCATGTGCACACTGCTGTGGAGAGAAAGCCAACCTACTAAGGTTGTGTTGGAGTTAAACATGTATATTAACTACCGTATTGAGTTTTTATCTAGTTTGCTCTGCTCTCTGGCTCTACGTGCCCAAATATATCCAATCCCTTCAGTGCTAGGATAAATCTGCAATGAATCAGCGTCAACGAAATTGAAAGCAGAAAGCTTCACATTGTTTGTGTTCTCTGCCCAAACTATCGTCATCTCAGCCCGAGTTGGACGGGCCAGTCAGGTTGGAAATTTATACACTGCTGGTGTTCTCCAGTTTCAGAGACACCGAGTTGCTCTTTCTGTGCCAGTCTGCAGTAGCCTCTTTGTTGCTGGTTAAAATGCACATGCTGGGTTTCCTCAGTAGTTTCTGGGGGATTTTGAAACGATGACCCCAAGAAGGCCATGGCCTGGGAGGGTCCATGCCTGCACTTCATGTTAACAGCCAGGAGAGGGGGCACTGAGCTTAAGACATTGTTTTTGTGCGAGTCCTACCATAACTGCTTAAGCTGTACATAGAGAGATCCCTGGTGATGTTTTTCTGCCTTTGAGATCAAAATTGGTGTCAAAGTGACTTGCGATTGCATATGAAAGGGGGAAACGCAAGTCAAGGGAGACCCAAAACAGAGTTTAGGTTGTGCTACGTTGTCCTAGATTTGAGTCATGAGTAAACAAGCGTGGGTGTCATGCTTGGCATAGGCACTGAAAAAGAAGTATTGTTTGCCACGAACGGAGGGAAGTGGCGCTGCCAAGAAAGAGTTATAGGCAAAGGAGAAGATGGACAGACACTGTGCTGTGCCGCTTGAGTAGATGTGAGTCTGCTCAGGACACAGTATGCCGAGTACTACCTGAGTGAGTGTGAGACTCGTCTCATCGTTGCTGAAGTGAGTCTGTGTCCTCAGGGGTCCTGCGGCGGGTCAGGGAGGGGTGGGATGCAGAACGCAGGAGCCCTGACTTCTATTGCCTTCTCCTTCACAAAGTGCTATTTGCTTAGCCCCCAGTTTCAAAGCCTGAGCAATGGAGTTGGGATGAGTGTGTGTGTTTAAAGGCTGTGAATCCCAGAGATCAGCAAGGGCAAAGACCAGCAGGCTGGTGGCACATCTATTTTCTGTCTGTCCCGTCTTCCCCACCAGCCCCAACACTTGCCATCCAGAAACTGGAAACATCGTCCACCAGTGGGTGTAAGTTCTGCTGTCCTCTCATCCCTGGCCCTGGTGGAAGGAGCTGGGTTCTGTGTGTGGCTCTTCCCCTTTCTGTAATTTATCCTCATGGCTATCCTCAGGGATTTGTAGGAACAACGAGAGACAGGGAAAACAACTAAAGTTGCATCTGCGCTCTTCTCTGCACCCATTGCTGCAGGGAGCTCTCCTAGCTGCTGAGGAGCAAGAAAAGCAGCTTTAAAGAAGCTGCTACCCACAGCAGTGCTGGAAAGCACCTGGCCATGGGATCAGCATGCATAGGAAGGCAGCTGGCCACACAGGAGTAAGGCAGATGGTGGTAGCCACAGCAGTCTCTTTGGGTTTGCTCAGTGAAGGGGATGAGTAGGGAGGACATGATGGGAAGCCCAGCAGGCAAGGACAGAGAGTATATCTAGAGGCCCTCAAGAGGGGTAGGCCAGCACTCACTGTGGTACTCCCTCATTTGAAGGAGTCTTGAAGTGTCCTCCCTTTACCATCGCATCGGACTGTAACATCTGCATAACCAAAGTGCAAAGCTGTTTCTGGCCTTTGCATCATTGCATGGTTTGTCTGAAACAAAGACTGATGTGAAGAGACCTGGAGAAGTGTCGGAAGGTAAAGCAGAGGATAAGGAGGCAGAAACTGGAGAGGCATCTCAGGGAGTAGAAAAGAGCACAGAGCTTGAGACAAGAAGGCCTGAAGACAGTGAACTTCCACCTTCCCCAGGTGCCATTTTCATTAGTTATCTAGTTTTGCTTCATAGAGGAAATTGCTCCTGGGAGCCTGATTCTTCCCTGGGTGCTGAGGGCTTGCCAGACTCCATGCCCACTTTCTACACAGGTGCTGAGCTCGCCTGGAGTCCAGCCAAGGCAATCCCGCGTTGCTGTTTTTGAGTGGGCTCCTTGCAAGAAGAGTGGCACAAAGAGCAGCAAGTGCTGCAGCCGCTGGACCCCTCTTCAGTTGTTGTGGAAAATTACAAGGGGCGGCACAACCCCCGAAAGCCAAGGCATTTGTTCTGGTTTTTGAAACACTTCATTAATGTCATTGACAATACCAGCAGGTTCCTGAGATTAGCACGCTTCTATTTTTGAAGAGTTATTTCTAATGGCAGCTTTCCAGGCAGTGCCAGCGGCCTTAGTAATCTTTCTATCTGGATTGGCAGGACACACTGTGGTCTTTCGCCTTTCGTTAGCCTCCGTGAAACCATATAGTTCCAGCTCTTCCCAGATGCTCCCCCACACCTTGGGGGAAACATATTTTCATCAGGTTTTCCAGCTGCCCGGTGACAAGGCAGAAATCTCATGGGTTCTAGGACAGAAATTGCCTTTCTTCTAGATGCTGGGCCTCAGGCAAGGCCTGGACTTCACCCAGACTGAGCAGGATTTGGGGTGGGAGAAGCACGTCCCTTACGTAGGTGCAGTTTGCAGAATACAGTGCACTTTGGCACCTCAGTCTGCTCTCTGGTTGTGCATACATCTGGATGCCCAATTTCAGGTTCAGCTTCTCAGGGGAAGCAGCACATTGTGTTGATGGAGGAGACAAGGAACATGGCTGCCTTGGTGCATGTTCCTGGGCAGGGCCACGGCTGCAGCACTGCATTCTGCTGGGTCAGGAAAAGGTAGAGCTGGAGCCACAGAGAAAACAGAGGGCCAAGCAGCAGCTGGCATTCCCTGGGGGAAGGTGAGCTTCCTCTGCTCGCGGCATCGGCTCGGCCCCCTTCAAAATGCAAGCCCTTGGGCCTGATCCTCCCCAGTGCCAGCTGGAAGATGAAGGAGCACAGCAGCACCCCAGGGCCAAACCCATCTAATACTGGTGTTCTCTCCCAGGTGTTCCTTTAGCATCATCTTTGGTCTTTCTGATGTTGCAATATCTGAGCTATGTTTGAGTCATGGGGCTCTAGTGCACCACAAACTGTCCTTGCTCCCATTTCAGGCTCAGGTTCTCACTGACAGCAATGCATTAAAAGCACTTCACTTTGAATTATCCTACCCAAACAAGGAGGGGAGGGAGGAATCCCCAAGGATAAAGATTGCTTTAAATCTTGGAAAGCGTCTGCTGTTCACACTGGGATCCTGTAAGATCAGAGGAAGATAGAAGAAATCCCAATTTGCCTGAAGATGAGCTTGAGAAACTGCAGCCCTAAAGGTAATGCCCCTCTTACCTCCTCCAGACTTCTCTGTGCCTAGAAATTGCAGTGGTAAGGAAATGCCTCCTGAGAGTTGGGATGGTGCTGTTCTACCTCTCTCCTGATGCTGTGATTACAAAAAACAGTGGCAAAAAGCAAATGGAAGTTGTAAAAGTCCAACTTGCGCTCCCAGCCTGCGTGGCTTATAAGGCAAGGCCTGTCCCCAGCTGGTCTGCTGGTCCCCAAAGGGCTCTGGGATGTTCCCCTGGTAAAGTAGAAGCACATGGAAAAGTATGACAAAAAGTGGCTTACCAAATAACTCTCACAAACAGGAGGTCTCAGCTGGACAAATAAGACTTTTCCCTGACTTCAGACCAAGAAATTGCCAAATGCTTAAGACTGCAGTGTGGCTTCTTTTCTCAGGGGTTAGAGCAGGAGGGGAGCAAGGAGATGAGCACACAACATAGTCCTGGGATGACAGAAATCAGTATAGCTTTCTTGCATCAATGACATTGTGCTGACTGTAGGGTCCTTAACCTCCAGCAGTGGAGGTGAGCACCTGGAGCTCTTCTGGCATAGCTGGAGCTCTAGAGGGACTGTGAAAAACAAGACCTGTGTCTTTGTGTGATAGCCATTTCATGTATTATGATAGTCACAAGTATCGATTCAGCAGGAAGGTAAGACTGGCAGTCAGACCTGGGCAGTGTTTGATTCGAAGTGCTCACAGAGTGGTGTGGGGCCCACTGCAGCGCAGAGTCTTGCTCCTGACACCTTAAAGACTGCTTCAAGTATTACTGCTCTCCCTCCCGCTGCCCATGACGTGGCTGGTTCCACATCCCGCTTGCCCTCCCTTTCCCAGTGACTTCACCTCAGCTCTTCACAGGTCTGGGGTGAGCTTCCAGATGGGCAAGAGAAATCTGAGCTGTGCCCTTTTCAGCATGCAGGTGACCAAACCCACAGCTGGATGCAGACTGTGCATGACGTATCACCCAGCTGCCTGCACTTCGGCATATGTGTTGTAGGGCCTAAGCCAAAATCTACTGGTGTCAGCTGAAAGGCTCCCCTGGGGCTTACCAAGGGCTTCAAATTAGGCCCATAGCACTTGAACTTGGCAGCAATGCATGCTGGAAGAAACAGTAAGGCAGAAGTAAACCCATCATCAAAACAATCCCCAAATGGTTGTTTTCAAGTCCACAAAAAGACTGCAGATTCCCTCTGTGCCTCTGCTCTTTCGGTGAGATGTTAATGTTAGTTCAAATGAAAGGGTCACCGTGAGCATCCCCCTAGCCAAACGGTCTTCAGTCTTCCCCTGAGATTAGAGCTGCCTTGATGTGTGCCACGAGACAGCCCGTGCCTCCAAGAAGCTGTTGGTTGAACAGGCTGTTCAGGTAGAGGAGGAAGCAGAGAGCTGGGAGATGGTGTGACTGGCCCAAAGCAGAGAGCAGGGCCCCGCCTGAGCACTGCCACATGGTCCTGATCCCCACTGGAGTCCATAGGTGCCCTTGTGATGGCACATGTGTCTTGCTGCCAGGACGCAGGCTTCATTTCTTTTCCCTGGTGTTTTCCTTGCCTGTCAGGTGCTCAATGGCCCCTTTCGCAGGGGGGAGGCAGCTTCACAGCTAGGATCAGGAAACAGAGACTCGCTTGTGGCGGGGGAGCTGTGTCCAGGCCCTGGTCATCATTAACGGAGTGCCTGTCCAAAGCCTTCCCTCCCAGGGCTGCAAAATGCAGTTTTTAGTGACTGATTCAGCTTTGAAACCAGGCCAAGCTACAAATCAGAGGAGGAACTGTAGCCATTCCTGCATCCGTATCACGTCCTTTGCAAAGGCTTTCAAAGAAAAGTCGCTGCCGGATGCGGGCAAAGCTCTTTTTTGCTTGTAGAGATCTGAGGAGCACTGGTGGAGCAGAGGCAGAGTCAAACCCAACTCATGTTTTTCTAAGCAAGACTGTAGTCACTCATCTGGATTTACCCCAGTGAAACCAATGGAGTTGTTCCAGCTTTGCACCAAACCAGCTGGGTTTATTGCAGTTGCTGTGGATTTACCAAGCACTGCCTGGAGTCTGAGCTGTGATTTCGCCTTTCCAAATTGGGCTTTCATGTGCAAAAATGCTGCCCTAGCTGCCTGGGTGTGCATCTGTCCCCTGCTGACACAGGCAGAACGGGGCTAACAGATTATCACCTCCCTGCACTGGGGGCCAGCCAGGCCCGGGTCTCAGCTATGCTGCTCCAGTGACTGGCACTGCTCCCAATTTACACCAATGTCCTCCCGATGTGGGCTGTGGCCGTGCCTGTGCAGCCCTGAGCACACAGTGACATTTAACTCCTGAGTATCTCTGTGAAGCGATCCCATCCTCACCTCCCGAGCTTTCCATAAATCCCACTTGGCAAGGCTGTTGCCAGCGACCAAGGGCTTTGCCTAAGTCAGCAAGACACAGGATGATACAGGGAAAAAGAAATCACTTTAAGTCAGTCCTTGGGAACGGCATCCGCTTCGTGGCAGAGACCGATTTAATCTCCTTAGCAATCGCCTCAATCATAGAATCAGCAGGATGCTAATTAATTGAGAGGCACTCAACTACGGACGCTTAGATCCCTCCTGGCTTTGAGTGGAGCCCTTTCAGGTTTGACTGTAGTAGCTGGCCACACTCCTAATGAATGGGTCTGCCTCACGTCGGAGCCCGGCACGAGGTGTCTCAACTTGGGCCAGAGTTGCTGATCCCTCTCGGCTGACTCTGGCTGGACTTTGGCTCTTGACACAAGTGAGATGGTCCCACACTCCGTCTACGTGCTGGTAATACTGGCCTGAGGAACAAGCTGGCTAGCTGATTGCTTGGGGCCCCATGGTTTTGGGAGAGGGCTGGGGAGAGGGGAGCCGTGGGGACAGGCCAGTTTGATCCTTTGCACTCGGAGGACAGCAGCTGTCTCTGCAGGGAGGTAGCGGGACCAGGGTATGGCTCACACCACAACCAGTTCTTGCCGATAGTGTGATAACACCGCTGACCCCAGCACACTGGGCAGCCTCCCAGTGTTTCCTGCCTGCCCAGCAAGGAGCGCAGTGGAGGAGAAAGGCGATCCTGGTGTCTCACTGTGCTCTGGTGCCTGCCGGGCCCTATGGATGCCAGTCCGCAGCCAGAAGTGGCATCAATCTACACACACTTTGATGTGTATGGGGAAGCAGCGTGATGGAGATGGGGATGACATGTGGATCTGCACTGGCATCCACTGCTGTATGGACACTAGGGAGCACTTAGGGGGTTCTCCAGCATGTAAATGCAAAACCAGAGCTGGTCCTAAGTAGGACAGCTGGGAGTGGCAACCTCCAAGAGCAGCCTGCCCTCTGTGACAGAGCATGAGAGATGCTGAAGGATCAGCATTGGCCTCCTGCTCGCGTGCCACATTCAGCCTTGCCCTCCCACAGCCCTTGGCTCCCAGCTGGGTTTGACTTTGGCCCTGGGAGCCCAGCAGACGGGGATGACTGTGATGCACCAGATGCCTCGCCCTGCCTCTCCCCAGTCCCTCTGGCTTGGAGCTGGCCCCTCACCTCCACCCTGAAAGCCCACAAGCTGATTAAGCCTAGTGTGTTAATTGGCTGCGACAGCTCATTTTGTTATCTTGCATGTAGCTATTGATGGGGTGCGTGTGACTGGATTCACAGCGAAGGTCAGTGCCGGGCTGGGCCAGAGCCTCCCTTTCCGTCTGTCCCAGGACATGGGACTGATCTCCGGCAGCTGCTAGCTTGACACCGATGAGCTGTAAGCAGGCTATGCGGGGAGGTAGGATGAACAGGTTTGGGTTTTTTTGCTGTTCAGGGATGGCTTTGCTCTCAAATCCCCCCTCCACCCCATGCACAGCCCTCAGGGCTAGGGACGTGCTAGCCCTCTGCTTAAGGAGGATGAGCATCTGCTGAGCCCAGGCCAGCGCTGGCCTGCTCCCTGGGCCTCCCTCAGGGTGTCTGGCAGAAGAAGAGGCTCTGCAGTCATGCGGCTGCGGAGCAACAATGTCAAGGATGGGTTTATTCACACTGTGCAACACCCCGCTGCAGGAAGATGTGGAAATCAGAGGAAAAGCAGTTTTAAGCATTTGGGACCCATGGGTGAAACCAAATCTTTCCAGAGCTTTTCAGCACATTCCTGTGGATTTAAGGCTCCGGAAGCCCCCCAAGGACTGCTGAGGTCCACAGAAATGAATGGCTGGAGGCCTGCCTCTGCAGTAGGGAGGGCTTGCTCAGGGCTGTGTTGAGAACTGATGGAGCTAAGGGTTGAGCCCCTGTCCTGGGACAGCTGTGTGATGGTGCCTTTGGCCGGCCTTCTGCTTCCCTCCTGGGACCTGCCAGCTCCACAGCCTAAATGCAGAGCGACAAGAGAGTGCATTAGTGAGGAGCAGGATGAAATCATTATGAATGATGGATCCCCCCAGAGCTAGAGGGATTGATCAGCCGCCGGTCAAGGAGAAGGTCAGGGGCAGAGCCTCGGGGATGCCTGCTCCTGCCCAGGCAAGGACTGGCTGGGTTGGTGGCTGCTCCTGCTTGTGCTTCTCTGCCCCACTGCATCCTCCTCCTTGCCCAGAGCCCCAGGCAGGGAAGCTGATGCCTGTGAAACCTCCAACTTGTCCACTCTGTTCCAAGCTGCTTTCGTTTCATGATTGTGACCCTACAGAGCCCCCTCACCTCAAAGCAGAGCTGCCTCCGCTCCTGCCAGCTTCCCCTCCAAGCACGGGGAATTCACGGGTGATTTCTCCCAGGGCCTTGCTGTCCTTCCTGCTAGCAATGGTGAGGCACAGCCCCTCCTTGGCTCTGCCGTCCGCCCCAGAGCATGAGCCAAAGGCCCAGCCTGGCTTTGCCTCAGAAATGCTGACAAGGTCCCAGGAGTTTGGGCAGCAGAAATGGAGCAGGTTTGGCTGGATCAGTCTTTGGATGCATAAATATAAGGAGCTTCAAAGCCATGCAGGACTGCTGTGGCCGCCCAGTGTGACTCCCGGAGAGCCTTCCTCAGGGAAATCTGTATCAGACCAGGCTTAGGTTTGGGCTAGAGCAGCTCATTTTCATGGCCAGCCTGTTGACTTGTCTGCTGCTGGTGATGGGCATCTGCCACCTTCCTGGGAAAGCTGCTGGGTGTCACAGGGGCTCCCCTGCAGTTTGGACACAGAACAGGGAAATGAGAGCCAACCCTGCTGAAGTGATCAGCACCATCTTGCCATCAGTGAGGGAGGACTGCCAAGCTCACCTGCATTTGCTTCTTGTCTTTCCCATGTTAGAAGCTAAATACAATCTGCTTAAAAGGTTGCCAAACTCCCCTGTAGACTTTATGGATGCAGCAGCCGCGTAGCGTTGGGGCAGCGTTCCCATGCAGTCAGGAGGTAGGAAGGGGAGGACTAATCTCACTGCCTGAGAGCCAGGGCTCGCTAGGATGGAGCAGACATGTAACTTGGCTGCTCAGGAAAGGGTCTTCCTCCTGCCCACTTAGGATCTGTGTTTTATGAAGCTTGCTGCCGTCTGGATGAGAGAGCTCTGAGTTCTGCTCACGGAATGGATCCAAACCAGATGGGAAAGAAGATCAGCTCCCTCCTTGCTTCCAACCAGCCCATCCACAGGAGAGGTCCTGGGATCTTCAGAAACACAAGCACTGCTAGCCCCAGGGCCTCTATGTGCCTGGGAAACCGGTGTGTGTTTCAGGGCAGCCTGGAGGACTTGGTCCCCCTCAGCTGCCGGCACATCACTTCGGCATATCCCGTTCTCGCCATGAGCCAATTGTGATACACACCAGCAATGTTCCCTGGTCCCTGGGAGAGCAAAGCATCCTTCTGCAGAACAGGACCCTCTCCCTTCTCCTGGCTGAGCTCCAGGCTGGACCCAAGCTGCCCAGAACCAGCCAGCAGGACAAGAGGTTCTGCCTGCCCGTGCCTGGCCTGTGAACCCCCGGATGCGGCCAGCAGGATTTGGGGAGCTGTGGAAACTTTGAGAACAATCAAATCTTCCCACTCTGTCACCCTCCCCTTAAATGAGAACGGCAGCTCAGAGCCAGAGGAGCCGTGCCTGGGAAACAGCATTATCCTGCTCACCATGGGAAGGTAAGAGTGGGCATCGTTATTCCGTCATGATGAACGCTGTGTAATTGAAAATGCTTATTAAATGCTGCCTTTGAGAATGTGCCAGTCTCTGGGCTCCTAGGAGAGAGACCCTGCCGTCTGTGCTCTGCCTCACTCCTATCAACTTGTTAAACACATCTGCACACACGCAATCACTCTCTGAACAGCTCTGCTCTGCTCTGCTGACAGGTATTTATTTAAAGCCTGGCTTGGCTCTGAAAAGGGACTGTCACAAAAACGTCACCGCGGGGCCCTGCGTTGGTGCTGCTCACTCACGCGGCTGGGAGGAGGCAGGGAGGGACAGAGGGGGCTGCTTGGGAAGAGAGATGGCCAGGAGGAGCGTGCGTTTGCCCACAGCACTGGTATTTGGGTTCAAAGGCCTTGGTGGCACTGCAAGTCCCACAGGGGCTCTCTCCAGGCCAGGGCCTGGAAAATAGCTGCTCCAGAAGAGGTATATTGTGGTGGTCCCCGGCCCTGGGAGAGCTCTTCATGTGCCAGGCCCATTCCTCCAGCCTGTCTCTCCCAATGCCTCTCTGCATGTCTTGAAGAAACTAGTCCAAAGCAACGTGGTTCCTGGGGCTAGAACACCTTGATGCCACATTAAGCAACTTTCATTTTCCATCTTTACTTCGAGAGCCTTTCCCCATTTGTCCCCGGCACAGCTCCAAACAGACAGGTGCAGCCTGCAGCAAGGACAAGGGTTACGGCCACTTTGGTACATGCAAAACCCATGGAAGATGGGTGAACTCTGGTTTCCATGTGTTTTGGACAAGGCTCTGATATTCCTGATGTTTCGAGGTCTTGAGATGGAGCCTGTTGGATGTTGAGCTCCTCCCTGGCTGCAGCTGGCTCACGGGGGTGCAAAGCAGCGGAGGGGTCCCCTCGGCAGGGTGGATGGCCCACGGCCGGCCATGGCATGAGCGGCACAGCCTGCCCTCCAGTCCTCCCTGACACCTGCCTGCACGCATGCTTTTCACCTCCTCTCTGCTGCTCCTGAAGACATGCCGGTCCCTGGGTAGTCCAGGGGATATTTGTATTCACACTCAGTGCCAGCATCATCTTCATCTTCACCTTAGAGGCCTGGGGCGGGGGAGGCGGTGATCGCCCCTGCTCTGGAAAAGCCATGCGCACCATCTATACGGGGTTAAGAGAGCAAGGGAACATCTCAGCTCCAGCAGGCACAGCCTCCTGAGGGACCCCTGCATCTCCTGCCCAGCAGCAACCGCAGGCACTGGGGGGATATCCGATCCCATTGGCCTCCCTGGGTTAGAGGCTGGGAGGATGAGGAGGACGGACTCTCTCTCCAGCTTTTGCCGACTTTGGTGCGTGCTTTGCTCACCCAGCCCCGCTACTGCGGCTTTTCAAACACACGAAATGCGATGCCTAAGTTGCGATCGGATTTGAAAAGCTTCATCCCAAAGAGAAGGAGGTTCAAGGCAGCTGCGTGCCGCTCAGGCAAAGATTGGGGGAGGCTGGATCGACAAACAGAAATCAAACCTAATTAGCACAAGTGCTCGTGAGATCACTCTATTATTTATGAAGGCACACACATTGCTGACGTACTGAGCTCCAGGGCCAGATCCCTCCCCGTATAAATCAACCTTGTTCTGCCGTAGCCAAAATGCGCTTGGCTGATTTATGCTGCTGGTGGATCCAGGCCTTGAATTGGAGGCAGATGTGCCAGGCTAGAGCCAGGCTTGGAAACGAGCTGATAGCGAAGTCCCCTGGGCTGCCTCGTTCTTGGCTTCGCCCCAAAGCCTTTACCCCAAGAATGCAGCTGACCCATGGGAATTTTTCCTGGCAGGCTTGGGGGGGAGGTATTTTCTGTTTTTTTTTAAACTAAAATCCTCCTATTTCCCCGAGACGGAGGGGTGTAAGTGCAGGGAGGAGCAGGGGCTGGGAGGAGCAGCCGTCCCTGCAGAATTGGGCCAGCGACTTGAGTGGCAAAGGGAGACACTCGGGGTCTTAATGAAGAGAGAAACTTGAACAGGGCCCAACCCTATTAGAGGGACTTAGCGGAAGAATCTCTCATTAGGGCCTTGGGGCCGGGGCAGAGCTCGCAGCCAGGATGGAAAACTACTGCTAGCCCTGCGCTGCGAGGGAAGGAGGTGGCCGGCGAGGCTGGCGGCCTGCCAGCCCGAGCGCATGCTTTGTGCTGAGGTCGGGCAGCAGCCGCGGCCCGGAAAATCTCTGCCTGGATGAGATGCCCCGCGCCGGGTCGCAGAGGCAATGTCCGGGGCCCGGGCTCATGGGCCGCGCTCTGGGAAAGGATGCCGAGCTCCCCGCATGATCGCCTCTTCCCAGCCGGCTGGAGATGGCGTGGCTGGCGTCTACCTGTCGCTACCCGCAGCCCAAGCCGTGGCTCGTGCACTGGCCGCAGCATGTTGCAGCCTCCCCTTGCTCTGCACGAAACCTGGCGGTCCTGGGGGCACCGAGGCCGTCCAGGAGCTGAGCACATGCCCAGAGCTCCCCAGCGGCTCTGGTGATTTGGGCCCTGGGTGGAGCATTTGGGGTTGCAGCCTTTTTGCTGCCTTGCGGGTGCGAAGCCGGCGCAAATCGCTCCTGCCCGGGGCGGGAAGAGGTTGGGATGCAGCACGGTGCCTGTCACCAACAGCCAGTTTTCTGGCACCGCTGCCAGCCTGGTACCCCTCTCGCTGTGGCCACGGCTGTAGAGGTGCTGGGTCTCCGTGGTCCTTTGCCTACCACTCCGTAGACACCTCCATCTCGGCACAAGCATATCCCTAAGGGCACCGAGGGGATGCTTTCACCTGCTTTTTGTGCCTTGGCAGCTGCTGATTTCTGAGCGATGGCTCCAGGGCATTTTTTGGCAAAGGGGCTGATTTCCCTCACTTCTCCCCCCGGAACACCTCCACCAAAACAGCCCCTCGAAGGTCCAAGGCAGAGCAAGGCAGGACTGGGAGCTGCACACTCAAAACAATGTCTTTATTTAAGGGCAGCAATAAAAACAACACACTCACGCGCAACCAAGGCTAAATTTAGCCCTCTGACTGCTCGGCGCGTCGTAGCCGGACCGCACGCGCCCCGCGGTGTTACGTAATGCCGTTACACCCGTCAATACAGGCGGATCGAAGGCGCCGGCCCATGCACCTTGAAAAGCCCGACCTTCATGCTTTATCTGCTGGGAAACCGCCGCTTTGGGCGCACGCCCTCCTCCCCGCCGGCACGCTCGCCCTCCGGGTTGCTCTCCGTTTGCAGACTTTGGCCCTGCAGCCGCCTGTCGCAGCCCCGGGGTCGTTACGCAGCCCCGAGCCGCTGCTGGGGCTCCGGCTGGTCCGAGGGGTGTCGGGAAGGAGCTGCCCCATCTTCTCGGTGGCCGGGGCGAGACGAAGCTGAGTGTCTCACCGTGCGCACCCCTGGCACCCGTCGCGCTGGGGACAGCCCTGCGCCCGCCGGCGGTGGGCGAGCAGAGGGGATCTGCCTGTGGGCCACGGGGAGATGTCAAAACCACCCTGAGCTGCTTCTCTTGCTGCCCCCAAATTAGTGGGCAGCTCAGGGCATGGGTGGCAGCCTAGAGCTTGCTTCAAAACCCTGCCCTGCCACGGAGCTTGGCTTCGGACCCATTTCCTCTCTCGGTTAAATCTCCCCGGTGGCAGCAGCACTGCTGGAGGGGCCAGGCGCTCACCCGGGTGCTGTTGTGGGAGCAAGATCTGAGGGGATGGGGAGAGCGGAGGCCCCGCAACGGGTGGGGTGATGGGTCCCAGCTCAACTCGGGCATACGCAAATGGTACCGTGGTCCGAGCCCGGGGGCTTCGACTGCTGCTGGAGGAGCAGGGCCGCGCCGGAGCCTTTTCGTTAGAGTTTTAGTGCCTTCACTCTGTCATTAAACCTCCCGAGGTTTCTCCTAGAGCTGCGGAAACAAAAGGGCCCCGGTGCCCATGTCCTGCCATCGCCTCTCTCCCAGCACTGGCGTCGCTGGGTTCGTTACCTCGGCTGGAGAAGGGCCCCTGGGCCCCCCGCTTCCAGGCACGGTGGGGTCAGGCAGCTCGAACGCTGGGACCTCAGCTAGGAAGGCAGCCCGTTGCTCTCAAATCGGGCTTGGTTAAGAGCGGTGACTCTTGGGGAAGGAGCTGGGCCCTGCTGGGAGCGGCAGCAGTGGGAGACATTGGGGCGGTCGCTGGGGTTTTGCTTCATTCCCGGTGGCTCCGGCAGAATCCCGATCTCTGCTCCCGCTTCCCGGCCGCCTGCTGTGGTCTCCGCCGCGCCACGCCAAAAGCGGAGCGGCTGTAAGGAGGTCTCCGGAGAAGGCTGTGAGCCTGGCAGCCCCTTCCTGGGCCCAGGCTCTCCGTGCCTCGATTTCCCTGCTGACAAATCCTGCAAGAGGCCGGGCAGTGCGGAGCACTGTGAAATCCTTAGGCGGCCCCACGGATGCTTTCGGCTTGCAGTGATGCTCAGTCTAAGGATACAGGTAGACGGCGCGAACCCCCCCATCCCCACTCCTGCACTTAA